>NC_059129.1:31843170-32443170 GCF_020740605.2 Lemur catta
GTCTGTCTGATCAGGGCCCTTCTGCTGGCACCTGACACTTTCAATACCATAATGGCATTCACATGCATTCTTTCTGAATGCTGTCATATAGCAAGACCTTTCTTCTCTTCGTTTGCTGGGAGGATGCCTGGCAAAGCTATTAAGTCTGTGATGGAAATGACAGTTAACTGCGGGCCTGTCAGTCCCACTTTGGAAGTCAGCACATCCTTATACCCATTAGGAGCGCATCATGGGAACTTCAGAAATAGCCTGCTGTAATGTACTGCTAGGTTGTTCCACTGCCTCCACATGCCACCCAGCGAGCTTTGCGGATAATTCTGCCTTGGCTATCATTAAGGGTTTGGTTTGTTGATATCAGGTAGATACTTTATTTTTAAATTTCAAATTGGGGAGTAGTAATTACTTCTGGAAGATAGCATGGCTATCCCCAGTTAGTTGGTAGGTGGTTGTTCTTCACTTATGTGGTTGTTTCTTCGTGGATTTAGAAGACTACTGTTAGTTGGGTTTCCAAGAGAAGTTGTGTCTTGGCATCCAAATCTCTAATTGGCCTCCTAGGTTTCAAAGGGTACTCTAGGCAGATGTACATTTTTTATTACAATTTGGGACTTGGGCCGCAAATTCTGGTCTAATCACCAACTCAGATACACTGGGCTGGACTATAAGTGAGCCTCAGTGGCCCCTTTGCCCCAAAGTTCAAGGCCTGGACTAGAGACCAGCTTGAGTGGCCCACTCTCCTCTGGGCCCCCTGAGAAAAAAAGAAGGGGGTCAACGAGAGGGTCTGAAAGATCCAGAGCAACTGCTGCCCCTGCTCTGCTGTGATTATAACCTGTCATTCCTCCCACCAGCAGTTTCACCCTTACCACCGTGACTCCTTGGTCTGTCCTTGAAGACTCCACTTTGTCCTTGGCCCATATCAGCACTTCCATGTTGGCAACCTAAACACTTAGAAGGTTGGTCTCACAACTTTTGGAGTCTTGATTTGTCATCCATACAAGCTAACTTTCTGTTAAGGCTCACACTTCCAATCCTAACCAGCAACTGAGAATTAGTCTTCAGTGTAATTTCCAGGAAATACCTTTCAAACTCAATACCATCCGCTCGCTCTCAAAACTTCACTGGGAAGAACAGTGTTTTAGAAGGATTCCAAAAATATATGCCATTCTTTTTCTCGACATTAGCATCTTCTGAAATGTTCCCTTGAATACTCTTCCCATAAATACATATTAATAGATGTTCCAGGGATAAAGGATTTTATTTGAAAATTGTTTGGTTAGATAAAATTAAGTAAATTTATTTGGAGAGGTGAAGGGTAGTGGTTGGAGGGGGAAAGAGTATGCTGTGTTTACCAAACAGGTTTAAACACAGAAAACCTATTAACATTTCATAGGTCCCTTGGAACATAGTTTGAGAGTAAGCCAAACCAGCAGAGAACCAGAAGGTTAGCCTTTACTGCATCTGCTTTGGAACGGCATCAGAAGTTCAGATAGAAACTCTAGCAGCCTTGTGAAACTCATTGCTGGGACTTCTGAATGAATGAGTAGAAAAAATACTATTTAGTACATTGTATATTGTTTTCTTTTTGTAGATCCTTCAGAAAAATAACACTCTGGTTGTAGAGTCAGGCATAATTGAACTTCTGAAGAGTTGGTTTCTTATCTTGAGTCCCCCATGAACTGTGCACTGATTAGGTTCACCCCCTCCCTGTGGCTGCTGGAGGCCTAGGGCCAGCTTTGCGACCCACCTGGTAAAAATAAGTGGTTAAGTGGTGGACAGACAAACTTCATTCCTGTCTCCCCTGTGCACACCTACCTTGTTTATTTTTCCTTCTCTTCTAATAATAATTTTTAAAAATCTTTCCCCTCATTATCTTTTAAAGCTACCTTTAATCCTTTTCAGTCCAGGGCAGGGAATATGTAAGTGGTACACAACATTACCTATTACCAGTCTTAGCTACCTAATTGATAAATTGATACTGACTTGTCTGAGACTGTTGGCATTTGGGGCTGATCAACAAAGTTGACATGCAGCTGATGTACGGCCACACCTGTAGTAAGAGTTAGTTACTTGGTTCCAGGGCATACAGTGATTTTAGCTCTGGAAATTCCTAAGTGTGGCAGTCCTTGTTTTTCAGTTTCCCTAATCATTGAAACATGAACCATGAAAACAATTTACAAAGCCATATTTTCTATTTTTTCCCCACTATGGCAAAGTCATAAAACACTTTTGTCTATATATGTTTTGTCCTCAGTAGATTCTTAGTAGGGTATGAAAATAATTTACAGAAGATATCCTAAAAAGTTAAAGCTAAAAGGGACCTTAAAGATCATCTGTTATAGGAATGGTAAGTGGGTTTCAGTTGTCATGCTGTCTCTAGGCTATTCGGTAGCTACCTGGAGTCTTGTTTTGAGGATTCTGGGCCAAGAAGGTGTACAAGGCTGCATCAGTCGGTGATGTCTGCCATGCGCATGGCACGGGGGAGAAGAAGTATGCACACTGCACATTTGCTAGCCCTAGTCTCTCCCACTTGACCAGTGAAATTCCCTGAGACAAAGATGGCACTAGAAATAAGTATCCTTATTCTGAGTCCAGGACTCTTTCTAACCCCATCTTACTGAAGTTATTATTTTTCTTCCATCTATTAATATAGGCTGAGCATGGTAGCTCATGCCTTTAACCCCAGCACTTTGGGAGGCTGAGGCAAGAGGATCACTTGAGCCCAGGAGTTGGACGTGGCAGTGAGCTATGATCGTGCCACTGCACTCCAGCCTGGGCAACAGAGTGAGACCCTGTCTCAAAAAAAAAAAAAAAAGTAAACTTACACTGCATCTAGATTTGCCATTGAGTTTATTATAAAATAAACAACAGAACCTAGAATGTATCTTCTTCTTCATCCTTTTTCCCAATTTCTGATACAGTTAAGAAACAAGGCCTGTTCCATACTTAGACCTACCCATATTGTTCTTGTCTACACTTAGTGATATTATCATGATTCCTTCCATTTCTTAAAATAAATCCTATCTGTTTTATTGAGACATACCTTCTAGTGAGTTCATTTCCCCCGGGTACTTCCTTGGTAAAGGATGTTGCTAGCCAAAGCAAAACCAACACATTTAAGACTCCTAAGTTATATTCTCTTGTCTTTAAAAAGATAAAATGGAAGAGTTTCTCCATTTTTGCCTAATTTGATTTCTAAAAAAGAAACATTTTCTAAAATAGAAGGTAACTTTGCTATCTCAGTATGCAATGCTGAAAAATGTCACTTTAACAAATATTAACCATTTCAAATAATAATCCAGATGAAATTGAGATGAACAGCTTGACTCTTAAGAGTTTTTTTTTTCCCTGAGACAATGAGATTCTTTTCCCTAAGCAATTAATTTGCTAATAAAAAAATTGGTGCTGTCCTGTTTTTTCTTTGCTTTGATTCATTAGAAATCAGGTTAGCTGTCTTGTTCACATATTTACTGATGGAACATTCCATTATATCTTCTTTAAATGTTGCAGACATGAGTTTCAAGCCTACCTTGCCCAGGAATAGAATAGAGTAGATACAATTAATAAATCATTTTTTCAAGCTTTTCTTCCAGTAATTTGTAGACTGCTTTCTCCTGACATGAGTCAAGCTATTTAATGTGATGGAATCCATCTTGTAGGGCTCTCTCCATTCGGGCTAAGTGATTGAATTCACAATTCCTCTGATTTAGTGCCTCGTTTGTCACTTGCTTGAAGAGAGGTTTCTGGACCCATTTAGTTGGGAGATTGGCCGGAGTGAGAACTAAGGGAGAACCTGCCCCTAAGCCACCATTTCTTTCCACTTCAAACATGATTCAAATCAGCCTGAAAGAAGCAGGAAGATGACAGAGGATGGCCAACTGCTCTGAAGGCAGGCTGCTGTGAAGTTGATTGTGTTAGCAGGATAGGCCGAGACGTCTTCGTGATCAGGATGCAAGCCCCTGGGAAACATTTCAGCGACTTGAGTATCCACCACACAGTGCCTTCGAAAATTACCAGCACTGACTGGGTGGAATCACACTTCTCTAAAATGCGTTGAGCCTCAAAGCAAATATCCATCTTTTCTCATCCAGTGGCTCAGTGCCAATTAGAGTAGATGTATTAATACTTGACAATTTTACTCTTGCAACCCTGAAACTGTAGAGTTTCAGGGCTGGAAGCCAGTCTGGCTTCACACTGACCTTAAGCTATGCAGATGTGCCCTGTGCAGTCGCTCTGCTGCCTGCTGAATGGGAATGGGGCAGACGCACGAGTCCCCACGTCATTGACATTCCAGGAGGGTGTTTCCTGCCCATCCTCCCCCTTGCCAGGTACCCATTTCCTATTAGTTCTTCAGGAAGGAAGGCAGGTCAAAAGGGTGGAAGAAGTAGGTCAGAAAGAGGGCAGTCTCTAATAGGAGGGGGGACAGAGACTTATTTGCTGGTAGGAATTCTCTCCTACGGAAAAAAGGTTCTGAATTAAGTCTCAGGATACAAGCCCTGCCTCTGAAGATGCTAAGGCCATTAGGGCCACAGCTGCAGGTCTTCTCTGTGCCAACCGTTTGCTCTCTAGCCGAACACATCAGACTCCCTGCAGAATTGCTTGGGTGTACAGGGAGAGTCAGGTTATTTTTAAATTGAAACATAAATTTTTTCTTGAGAAAATGGGAACATTACAAGCCTTCGAGGCAAATGGAAGAACAAGTGGATGTTCCAATGTCTAGGTCTAGAACAAGGGTTTATCTTGTGATTAATAAGTATCATAGGATCTGCAGATAAGCTTTAAGGAGTCCAGGAATCCCCTGAGAGTGAATTTAAAGTTTTGTTTATTTGTGTGTTTGTACATTTGCTTCAGAAAAAGGTTCATAGCTTGCATCAGATTTTCAAGTAGAATCTGTAACCAAAAAAAGTTGAGATTCATTGGGCTGTAGCAGAGACTAAGTACGCACAAGTCATCTTTGAAAACGCACCACACGTGCTTTCAGCCTCCAACCCCTTCTCCCACTAACCTCAGCTTAGCGGAGCCCCTGGTCCCCAGCGACCCCCACTTTCACTCACCAAAGCCTCAGGGGACCTTTCGCTAGTGTGAAAGTATGAAAGAGACTGTATTATCGCTTTTATTTCGTCATCATTTAGACATTTTTTTATGTGGTATGGTTAACTTTTTTTTAAGTTCTTATATTTTATATTATTCATACAGTGAAAATGTGTCTATTTTACAATTCTTCATTCTAATTTTTTATCACTTGGTCAAATGTGGGGCCAAAATTGAGCTTTGGCCTGTGTGTATAGCAAGGTTTTTTTATCCCCCCTGAATAATGAAATCAGAATTTTAGAGCTTGTCTTATACAACCCACCTTTTATTTTTTTTACCAGAGATGTTAAGTAGCTTTTCAAGGCCACACATCTAGTTGGTGGTAGAGATGATGAGTTATTTTATGTTTTGCTCTTATCAAAGAAAGGAAATTATAGAATTAATGAAATTTTATGAAGTTGGGGGTTCTCTTTATTGTTATCATGAAAACAAGGCACGGTGTGGTTCTATGAAATCTCAGCCCTTTCCAGATCTGCATTCTTCCCTCCATCGCCTTCCTCTACCTTCCCCCCTACTACACCGCTTCCTTCCGTATCCAACTGAGTGTGCAGAGCATCCTCAGGTTTCCTGCTAAGCCCTGCAGAGTGGGTTCCCACTGGGCCCTCCAGGCGCATGCATTCTCAGACCCGGGTGGCTGCACAGAGTACATATATTTGTTCAGAGCTCTCGCTTTAAATTATCCAGCCTTCCCACCATGTTGCCAAAGAAACAAGAAGGCCAGGGGAAGAGAAACAAAAAATACCACAGGTATTTCCCCTCTCGGGAAGCTTGGGACCTGCCACTTCACAGAGTTCCAGGTACAGAAGCATCGTTTCATTTGGCAGAAAGCTGCTGAGTGTGGGTAGAATTGGTGAGTTTTGTTAATGAATTGCTGTTAGCTTCCTTCTTCATCCTTCTGAGGAGCTTTTAGAAAATGTGTCTGCTTTTGGCTTGAGCCTTCTACAGGGCCAGAGAGGTTTCCACAGAGAGCCCCCTTTCTTGCGAATAAGAACTCCTTTCACTTTTGTTCATATTGTCCTACCATGTTGCTGCCTTAAAAAAAAAAAAGTGTTGTATATATAACCTAGATTATGTCCCTATAAAGTGAGTTTGTAATGACTCCCTCATGAGCTTAGCAAAAGTATGTCTAGACAATTTTTTTTGGCCTTCCCTCCCAAACTTCTTTGGGTTAAAAATAGGGAAGGATTTGTTTTAATACAGTATGGTTCTGTATCTTTAACCTTTTGTCCAAATGCATATTGCCTGTTTAAGTTTTATTTAGAGAAAGTGTGTAACTTATAAACCAGCTCACTCAGACCTTGAGACTGCCCCTGGCTGGCCTTCCTGCTGCCAGTGGATTAGCCAAGTCTTCAGAACTGTTTTACAGGAAGCTTAGACGGAGGGAAGCACTTAATTATTATCCAAATTTTTCCCTTTAGTTAAGTCTTACAGTAAGATATCCCAGAGATTATATTTTTAGCATCACTTTAAAGAGACTGGGGAGATTAATTTAAAATTGATAATCGTGTGGCAGCACCACAGCCTAACAAGCTCAAGGTCTGCCTTGTGGAGCTCGCTGCTCTCAGGGGACTCCAGTTCAATTCTCTTTGCTGCCAGTTGAAATCAGAAATCACAACCGCAGTGATTAGCAGTGAATTCCCTGATCTCCCTGCCCCGGGCAGAGGGAGAGAGGCCTGCTTCCCAGATAGCCAGTGGTTAACCCTTTCGTGGGAGGCGTGGGAAGCAGAGGAAGCGATTCACGGGTGTGAGGTGAGGCTTGGTAATCTATATCTTCACCAGAATTGCCCAGGTACTTCTGACAGTCATCAGCTTGGGGACCTGCTGCTTTAGGGGGAGGGATGGTGAGTGATAGAAGGTGTTCTTTGGCCCATCCAAAGCTGTCCTCTAGCTGCCGTGACTGCTGAAGCCTGCAGTTCAGGCCCCCACGGGCCCCCACATGCACTTCCACGGCTGCCTAGTGGCTTTGTCCAGTTGGGCAAGCCTTTCTTTGTGGAAGAAGCAGAAAAGCCTGCCCCTCTTCCAGCTTTTTTCTTTTAGAAATGGCCTCTGGCTACCAAGTGGACGATTATGGATAGTATTATAGAGCAGCAGTAAGCAGTGTTAATGAGCTGCAGGATATCAGAAACAAAAACGGAAATATTTTCCCTGTGGGCCAAACAAAATTAATTTTAAAAATTAATGTAAACCACTAATGCTGCAAGTGTCTCCATTAAATTACGGGACTGTGACATGTACAATGCTATATTTTTGCCGTTGAATTTGTTATCTAAGAGGTGTTCATTGTTTGTTACGGTGTGAAAAGCTGTTTTCCTCCAGATAAGCTTGTTCATTAGTAAACTGGATCCCTGCCACCACCCTGTTTCTCCCGCTGAAGTGATGCCCTGTAGCATAAACGCAGACAGCCGCTCTGCATTTAATATCAGAAATGTAAATCAAAAGCGTCCAGTCTGGTTTTAAATGGCTTCAGTCTTTCCCAGGGTGAAATCTGGAGGAAAAATTCTTCTCTGTGCAGCTTCTGACACCACTGCTTTGGCAGACAGGCCCTGAAAGCAGGCTGATAGTTATTAAACAAAGTATCTTGTTTCCCACTGAGGTCTCGGGATCGCTCTGTCATTAGACTGGATTTATTTCTAGGGTTTCATTCACGCTGTGACAGCTTGGGATTTATAAGTTCTGTGTTTTAATTTCAGGCAGAAATGAAACTGGTCAAATGCAATTTGGGAGGGGAACAACCCTTGATAAAATGGCTGTGCATCTGAATGCCTAAATACAGAGACAGAATACAGAAGGCATCTTGGGTGGCATGCTGAGACTGCAGCCAAAGCAGACAGCTTACCAGAGCCAGGTTTGGAGGCAGCACACAGACAGGCCTGGAAAGCCATGTGTCACGCAGGCCCAGAGCACCCCTGCAAATGGCAGGTCCCCTGTTGCAGGTTTGTGAACCCTGAAGAAGGGAGAGCAAACAGGAGTCCCGGGTCCTGCCGGCAAAGGCAAGCAAGGGTTGCGTGCTGTGGCAGTGATGGAAAACTTCGGTGTTCCCATGGCTCTGTTGTCACGTCAAATACTCTGGCATAGAGGCTGCTGCGCCGAGTGTCACCCTGGCCTAGCCCAGCGAAGAGCATGTCAGTTCTCACTGTACCTCCACACCCTGCGTTTCAAGGTGTCAAGTAGGCTCAGGCTCTGATTTTTTTTTTTTTTTCCAGTAAGGGAAACCAAAATTACTGACTCCTCTGATACTTTTTGGCTTCTATTTACTTACTTAGCAGGCATCTAACTCAGCACTATTTGAAGTCTGAGGGATGTGTGAGTATCCGGTTGGGAGCTAAGAGAAAACCTGATTAGCAAGAAGCTCACTTCCATAGAAACAGGCTAATTAAGCCATTGTGTGAAAAAGCAGCAGAGAGCCCTGACCGGTCAGCTTTTGGGGGTCCTTCAGGGTTCAGTCTGGCCCTCTGTGGAGAAAGCTAGACTGACGCACAGAAAGGCTGCTCTAGTCCTCTGGGGGCGCTGTGGCCTTCTGTGGGGCTGCTGGTGTTTCATAATGCTCTGAGCACTTTAGAACACAGGCCTGTGACACAGCAGCAACTAGGGGGTGGCTAAGCTATACTCTCCCTCCTCTTCCGAACTCCCCATTTTACTAATGAGGAAACTGAGGCTCTCATTAATGACTTTCTGCTAAAAGAAGCACAAATGAACGGACTCCTTGTGAGAGGCCCATCAGATACCGCGATGCAAAAGGCTTCCAGTGGGTCATACTAATCACAAACATTAAAGCAGGAACTCATCTGCCATCACTAAGGTGACCAGATGTCCTGATTTGCCTCAGACAGCCCCAGTTTGTGCCTGCTGTTGTTCACCGTGGATATCGTCACTCTTAAAAGTATCCTACTTTGAATTCTACGTGATACGGTCACCCTAGCTACCACCCACAATCTAGCCAATTTGTTCAAGGCAAATAGCATACTATAATGGCCTCAGTGAATTAGAATCTTTTGTTTAAAAGTTTCAGAAAGATACATACCTTCTGTAACAAAACCAAAGGAATAAAGTTTTAAAACACATAGAATGATACCACATAATGTTTGTATTTATGTACATATATAACAAAAGTATAAATACCACACTGTGTGTGAATGATAAATACCAAATTTGTCAGATGACAGTGTTTGCCCCGGGGAGATACCTGAAATGCTGAATGGTGGCTCTATAGGTTTTCCTTACATATATTATTATATTATCCTATATATTTTTTCTGTAGTCTAAAAATATTTAATAATTTAAAAAGACGCAAACAGGCTTCCAGGATACTTATGATTATGCCAGCAGGGATCGATTTCATTACAGTATAAGAATGTATATTGCGGGGTGCAGGGGGTAATGAAGAGGGGATTACATGTAGGATCAGGCATCTCAAGCATTGCTATTAGAAATGACGTGAGTATGAATGAAGCTCTGCATTTTGCTTCTGGGAGAGCACTGGGAGCCAGGGGCTCCGGAGGAGGAGTTAGGTATGAGCTGGCCCAGGATGCTTGCCCAGTGCACCGATGTTTCTAGGAGTACTCAAAACTAAGACTTGCATCCTAAACTCTGGTGTGGGAAAGCTGCTGCACGTTTGCATTATGGGTGGATTTGCTTCCATGGACTCCGCTGTTCAGTCACATTCAGTTTCCTGGTTGACATTTACTATTTCTGCCCTTGAGGTCAGCACTTATCCATAGATTTTCATAATTCCTCTATTTCCTTCTCTTTCCAACAGTTGCAATAACTCAGATCCTTTCTCTCCACCACTTGCAGTAGACAGAGGAAACAGGCACAAAGAGAAGTATTATGTAGTCTTAGGGGAAGCCTTTGGTGAGAAGCCGGTGGGGGGGAGGGCACGGCGACTCCTTAGCATCCCTTGGAGAATGTTCCGTGGAGCCAAAGCATCATGATATTGAAATCTGAGGGTATCCTTCTGGAATAAGCAAATCTTGAGGAAGCTTTATTTCTGCCCAGGAGACTGTACTTTTAGGCTTATAGCTTCCCTATAAACACCTTAACTGCATCTAATCCTGACTTCAGTCCTGTCCGGCTCCTAGAAGGCTGTGGTTCTAGACAAAGAAAGTGGACCTAAAGAAATTTCCATTCTTTTTGCATCTTGATGGTTGATATGTATTTTCAAGTGTATTTTTAGAATCTCTCTTTGAGTAAGTATGGGTCTAATTCCAGTCATACCAACTGGGTTTACCCATTCCTGACAATCGGGAATGGGTAAAATGGCCCCAGGATGGGAAGGAAGCATTCTACATGGGTAGGGATTTTTCAAGAGGAAATAAGACAAAAGATGGAATCATGAGGACATAGAGTTTGGACTAAGTGCACAATCTACTTATCCTTTATGGTGTTTGTTAGTGCTGCATCACCTGGGCAGGTGGTCCCTGGCAAGTAGGTGATTGCTTTTGAGTATTTTACTTTTGGGTACCTTGTACAGTGATCTGCATACAGCAAGGGATTACTGTAAGCCTCTTGACAATAACAGCAATAGCTAACCTTTATTGAGCATATACTGTGTCCCAGCACTTTGGTACAACACTTTATATGGCTTTCTGCCTTTTATCCTCACAGTCACCTTTTGAGCTAGGTATTAGGATAAGCCACATGAAACTGCCACCTTTGTATGTCAAAAACAGTCAGATATCGGCAGTCCTATATAGTTCTGTCGAATAATCTTATTGTATTCATTTTGGAAATGGAGAATTTCAGACATTGAAACTTGCTCAGGGTCAGCCCGCTAGCAGGTGGCAGAGCAGGAATTTGAACCAGGTAGTCCCCCTCCAGACCCTCGCACAGATCTGCTGTACCATGCTGTCACCTCCTTAGGTGGAAGACAAAGGCACATTTTCATGACCTAGGTGTTCAAATAGGTTCTTCAACACCCCAGCCAACTTTGAGATCAAAGATGGCTGTTCAAATGAATCAGATGTTTCCTAGAGTCTTGGGTTACACTTGTGATGCTCTGTTTAAAAGGAATGATATGTAGTGAGTACACCAGAAATCTGGAAGATGGAAAATCTCTCTTTAGGATCTCTGCTTTTCTCTCTAGCAAAGAAAGAAATCGGTGTGGTGCCAGCAGAGGTGTTCTCAGCAGGACCTGGCCCATTAAATGAAAGACTTCCATGCTGAGCCAATCAAGAGAGACCTGGACAAAAATCAGACTCTTTCCTGCCCTGGAAACCCATGCCTCGAATCTGTAATTCATCTGTTAAATCAAGTGTGCAGCTGGTGGTTTAGCACAGAGGGGGACGACAGGGAAGGGAAGAGAGAGGGGCAGGAGCTGCAGCACTTGAATTTCCAGCATCAGAGTCAAGTTCAGAAAAAGAAACGGGGCTGTGATAGCTTCTTGGACCTTATGTTTCCAGCACAGAGAAACCAGCAGGAAAGATTTTTGAAAACTGATGAGCTGGTGGAAGGCATTAGAACAATGGTAGAAGAGGCAGGGACCCCAGGGGCTGAACAAAACACAGTTCCACTGTTGCCTTTCAACAAGACTGAATAAAGTTTAGGATTTTTTTTATGGGACTTGTAGCCATTTTTAAACTTTCATTTTTCATAATGTCACAGATAATCTTTTTATCTATTATCCACTGGCTCTTTTCTGAGAGGCATTTGCATCAAATAGTGCTGCACAGATCATGACTGTCTCTAGTGGGGAAAGCAGCTTGAAATGAAAGGTTATTCACTCCCTCTGCTTTCGATGGCTTTGTTCTTGATTCTCACACATTTTTTTTTACATCTGAATTCAGGTATTTCTGGAGTTTTTCTTTAGAAACCCTTCCATTCTGAGATCTAAGCATATTCAGACTCCAATCTATATATCAGGGGTTACAAAGCTTATGTTCACTGAAAGTGAAGCATCTACTTTGAAACATTTGTTGGACACCCCATGTCCTCCAAAATCCCTTCAGAGCATTTCCTACAGAGGCGGCCATCGTAAAAAGGCGGCCACTCACACAGTGGGCCCCTTCCCCGGCGCTGGCGTCCCCTGGTAGTGGAGCAGCGGCCTTTCAAGCGTGCACTGCTAGACACGAGCTGGGCGACACTCCTTCACCCGCAGGGGAGAATGCGGCTGCGGAGGGAATGTTCCTTCTCCACTGCGCCCACGTGGGGAGCAGACAGGGCTCTCCAAGGAGCAGCCTGGGCTAACAGGGAGGGGAATCAAAAGCTGCCTGTTTGTGTGCAAAACCCCGTGGGAAAAAATGACCTAGAAAGTTGTGGGGATATAACTGATAGTTTCTGCTCGGCGTCTATTATACTTTCTTAACTCGTCACCCCAAGCTCTAGGGGGACTGAGGGTGGGAGACCAGGGTGTTCTCGGCCTCCCTGACAAAGCCGCTCATAAAATCATCCTCTTCTGCTCTAGCTCCCCTCCCTGCTGCTTGCCACCGAAACTCCCACCATTCCCTCACACAGAGCGCGGAAACCTTTCTTGTCCCTCCCAAAAGGGAGTGAGAGCAGTCTGCAGAGACAAAGCCTCTGTGGCCAGAGCCATTTTTGTGTTCAAACGAGTTCTAAACTCGGTCTCAAACAACCTCACTCAGGTTAATGGTGACCTCACAGAGCAGGGGCCAGGGCGTGTCTTTGCATTTGTATATACAAATAAATGGCTCTAAAATAAGAGAACACTGGCCCCAAACAAGTACTAACAACCTCTAGCTGGAGGGCAATTTGCAGCATTTGATGACTGTGTTGGGGACCACACTTAGTCCTCACTGCGACCTGCAGCGAGGGGATGTGCCTCGTTGGTTTAAGAAACTGGAAGCAGGAGAGGCTGAAGCGATTTGCCAGTGCAGGAGGCTAGTGACTGAAGGGGCCTCAGAACTTACATCTTTCTGACTCTAAATTCCTTGTTTTTACCGAACCTTGCCTCCCTAGAGGTTGTCAGAACTTCTCTGGGGCATACTGTTCCTTTATTTTAGGAACTTTTTGGAGACACAGTAGTGGTTGAAGCTGCTATGAGGATTTGTTTGGAAGAAAAGGGTAGCACTGCTGGACTAGTCAGGTAATTTTCTTTTCTCAAGCTGGTCTCTCCAGACCTTTGAGCCAGTCGTCATCAGTTTATATTTTTATGACCGAAAAGAAACTTCTGTTAAATCATAAAGACACTAAAAGCCCTGGTGACCCAATACATGAAAGTATTCTCTTCTTGGACATGGAAATCTCCCAGTGATGTGGCAGGAATGTAGAAATAGTTTCTGAGTTGTCAACAAAACATAACAGATTTCCCAGTTGTAACAAACATACGTGTCATTGTGAATGGAAAATTCTCCCAGTATGCAAAATAATGGCTTCTACCATAGCGTCTTCCTCATTTACTTAGCTTTTCTGTGTGTGCTCTGTGAGTTTAGAAACATTTCATCATTTAGATATTTATAACACTTCTAATGAGTAGAATGCCTGCTAAATTATTTTTATTTAACTTGGTTAAAGGAAGTTGTAGATAATGTTTCCTCATCTAGATGTACAAGTTTCCCTAGATTGGCGATATTAGGTGGCAAAAGAGCCCTGAAGTAAGACAGAAAATGTGGGTTCCAGTCCTGGCTGGCCTGCCTTTTGCTGTGTGTGATTTGAGTAAGGCTCAGAAGAGGCTGCAGATACCTGCCCTTCCTGCCCCCACCCCAGATTGGTAAAAGTTCCAAAGCAAATGACAAAGATTAGGTGCTCTTGAATGTGACCTTGTGCCAGTATTCACCAGATGTGGTGTGATGGACCCAATTTGTGGTTGCCCATTTCGAAGCTTTTGGTTTGTAGGCCATGCTGCTTGCCTTTGCTGAAGGAAAAAAAGAAAGTTCTGAGAACCTACACTAGCCCACTCCTTCACAGGAAGCTTTGGTTCCTGGCAATACGTTTACCCTCTGTCTTCTTAAAATGCCCCATGCCTGTGTTCCTGCTCCCCCCACCTGCAGCATCCTTTGTAGCCCCACACGCTTCAAGGCTACATGCGGGTCCCTCTTCTCTCTCCCCGCCTGGCTGCTGAGCACAGAGCCCACCGCTGCTCCGTCTGGCGCGTACTGCAGTGGGCATGGCTCTCAGCACCATGCTGCCACCAAACACGTAGACGCAAACCTCTAGGCTTCCTGGGAGGTTCAAGTAGGGCCCTCAACAGGGATAGTAGTCTATAAAAGTAATAACAATAAAAATTATGCTGGTTGTAATGGTAATACATGCTCATTTTGAAAGTTTTGAAAATTCAACACATAGTAAGAAAAAATATTCACATTTGCCATTGGCATATATTTTACACATTTGGTGTTTTTTAGTATGACAGTATATACAAATCCAAAGACACGCCCTGGCCAAAGAAAGGATACAATCTTCTTTTTTCTCTTAACTTTTGTCATGAGCGGTACAATATCATATTTAGGGACTTGGGTTCTGGAGCCAAGCCACATAGGTTTGAATCCAGCTCTGCCACTTGCTAGTTGTGTGACTTTAAACAAGTAATTTGACATGTTTATAATTCCATTTTCTCATCTGTAAAATAGGGATTATAATAGTACCTACCTCGTAGGGCTATTTTGAGCCATTAACACAAATAAAGCACTTAAAATAATGCCTCCTGGTGTGCAGTAAGCACTCGATAACCCAAGTTGGTAATATTCCTTTTTCTTTTAAACCTCGTTTTAATAAAGGAGAACACAGCGCTTTGAAAATCAAGGAGCTGTGATTCCATGCTCTGCCCACTGCCTCAGTCACATAAAGACGGGGGCATCATCCCCCCCCCCCCCCCCCCGTCTTCCCCGCCCCTCAGTCCTCAGTCACGTGCCCCTTCGGAGAGCAGGCACAGCAGAAGCAGCATTTCAGGGCTGTTCAAGGCCAAGGGACCTGCCTTACCATTTGCATCAAGACAGATCCTAGTCTGGTGATTATGGAATCAGAGACCATTCACTGCACATCTTTTAATTAATGGAGATTATAAAGAGTTAACAAGCCCCATATATTTTCAGTGATGTTTTAATTTCTTCCCCAAAACACAAAGTGCTATTTGGATCTGACAACAACCAGGAAAGCAAGTAAGGGACTATTCTTCCCATTGAGTGGATGGGAAAGCTGAGTCCCCTTGGTGGGGTTGGCCTGCTGGTCCAGTGCCACCAAGGTGAGTACCCTAGTGCAAGGACTTGCTTCCTTCAAGCTGTCGTGGTCTCTCCACAGTAACAACCAGCCACTTGAACAGCTCCCGGATCCCCAGAATGAGTCTATAGAGATAGGAGAGCCCTGGCTTCAGCCCAGGGGCCAGCAGGGCCAACAGAGCATAATAGAACGTCATAGAACTTAGAACATTATTCTCCCTAGGGCACAATAATGTGGACTGCAGAGTCTGGCCCAGGCAGCCCTCGGTTCTGTGCCTGCTAATGTTGAGATGACAGAAGGATGGAGTCTGGCCCGTGATTCTCAAAGTTACAAGAGAGAAAAAAAGAATCCTATGCCCCAGTTGTACCCATCTCCTTTCCAAATCCGCCCTAGAGGGGCTCTGACTGTGGCTGAGCGAGGCAATTCTTGTTGCACAGTCCTGGCTTGCCCACTGTCACCCTGGCCTTTGCTCTGTGACCCTCATTTGACCACAGGAAGTAGCTTTTTAGAGCAGTGGTTCTCAAACTTGAGTGCACACCAGAATCACCTGGAAGGCCCCTTAAAACACAGATGGCTGGGCCCCACCCTAGAGATTCTGATTCAGTAGGTCTGAGGTCTCACCCAAGCATTTGCATTCCTTCCTTCCTTTCCTTCCTTCCTTCCTTCCTTCCTTCCTTCCTTCCTTCCTTCCTTCCTTCCTTCCTTCCTTCCTTCTTTCTTTCTTTCCTTTCTTTCTTTCTTTCTCTTTCTTTCTTCTTTCTTTTCTGAGACAGAGTCTCACTCTGTTGCCTTGAGTAGAGTGCCGGGGCGTCAGCCTAGCTCACAGCAACCTCAAACTCCTGGGCTTAAGTGATCCTCCTGCCTCAGCCTCCCAAGTAGTTGGGACTACAGGCGTGTGCCACGACACTCCACTAATTTTTCTGTTTTTAGTAGAGACCGGGTCTTGGGTCTGGCTCTTGCTCAGGCTAGTCTCAAGCTCCTGAGCTCAAGGGATCTTCCCACCTTGGCCTCCCAGAGTACTAGGATTTCAGGCATGAGCCAAGAATTTGCATTTCTAACAAGTTGTTGGATGATGCTCCTTGACAGAGACTGTAGTTTGAGAACCCATGATTTGGTAGCACTGGTTAGCAGGCTCAGTTCCCAGCTCAGGAAAGTGACAGGACAGGATGGTTCACACACTGAGCTCTGCATATTCAAATTCCAAACACAAGGCAACTGAGGGAAGCCCTTTTTGACTCTGTGCATTCAAGGACCAGGGAGAGGCTTAGCAGCTCTCAGGTCCTTGGCCCAAAGAGCACTCTCTACAGCTTACTGCTTCTCTCTACCCCACCTTGATAGTCTCCTCCATTTCTGTGAGTGAAGGTTGCTAAGGCCAGAATAGACACCGTGAGTGCAGTGGGAGGTCAAGGAGCCTGGAGGCGTTGTGGCTGGAACTCAGGATGCTTAGGGGCCAAGGGGCCTCTGAACTGTTCAGAGCCTCAGTTTCTTAATGTACAAGATGCAGACATAATGCCCTCTGATTTACTGACCTCAGGTTGTGGGCTGCACTGGCCTGAATGCATGCACTCAGTGTTGCACAGTTTTCAGTGTTCTGTGTGCATTCCGGGGACTGTCCCTGAGGCTGGAGCTCTCGGTAAGGAAGGCAGCCCCAGCGGCAGCCCTGGTCCTCTTTAGAAAGACTGGCCGTGCCGACGCCTGAGGCCCAGGCCTGGCTTTTGCACCCACTCACCTTCATAAGCCACTTCATCCTTTCCGCGTCAGTTTCCTCCTCTGTAATATGAAGTTGGAGTAAATACTTCATTAAGAACATCTTCTGGCTGCAAATGGCTTGAGCCCATTGTCAACTGGAAGCCTCAGATAGAGAGTGTGACGTCTAAAAACCCGAACAGCAGCGAGCATTTCTTCCAAACCACCCGGTCTGGATGGGTGGGGCGGTTTTGCGGAGCGGCCCCGCCGGCGCCCCTGCCCGCTGCCGCCCGCCACGGGCTGCTTCAGGGCGCCCTGCCTGTCCCCGGCCGGGGTGGCGGAGCGGAGCCGCGCTCTGCCTGCGCATTCTGCCGCCGCAGCCGGCGCCGCAGCCAATCGGCTGGTGCACTGCGGGTGACCTCCCCCGGGCCCGGGAATAAATTGCCAAGTTTCCCCACCGCGGGTGGCTTTGCCGGCCGGCGGGCTGCAGTCTTCTGGGCTAATCGGGAAGCCGGTCATGAGGAGCGAGGCGGGCCGGGGAGCTCAGCGGGCCGGGGCGGGGCGGGGGCGGGCGACGCGCTGCTCTGGGGCCCAGGTGGCCGTGGGTCGCGGGTAGATCGTTCCGGCCTGGTCGCCGCCCGGCTGCTGTCCCGGAGCCGGCAGCCAGGACTCGCCGAGGCCGGGTGCGGGGCCGCCGGCGGCAAGTTTCCCGCGGCGCTGCGACCTCGGCGGACTGGGTGCCCGCGGGTGCCCGCGAACCCACCGCGGAAGGCAGACCCGGCCGGGGGCCGCACGCTGCCACCCTCCGACCCCTTCGTTCTCTGGTGGCCCAGATGCAACAAATGCCGAACCTCCCCCCTGCCATGGACGTTCATCTCAAGACCTAAAATGCGCCTTTCCTGGAGACTGAACTTTGTCTTCTGGAAATCTGGAGACCGTGTCAGGTGGTTTTGTGTTTGCGTCCTCTTCAGCGAGGCTTTGGCTTTGGGGTTCCCTGGCTACCTGGATACGCCTTTCCTTCCTGGGTAAGTCTCCCGCGGATCGCAGCACCGGTAACCGGTAACCGACCCCGGGGCGCATCAGCCTTTAAAATCCTGAGCCTGGAGTCGCCTGACCACGTAAGGACTCCCTGATTCCGCCTTTCCTGTGATGGAGAGAAATATAATTTCATGGCAGAATTTTCTTTAAGCACATTGTCTGATAGGATTGGCAATTACTAACCAGGAAAATGAGTAGCAATTAGGAGTTCAGTAATAAATGGAAGTCTATTGTCCTAATTGAGTGGAATTACTGACGGGTAATGGCAACACTGAATTCTTTAGTTTAATTAAGAGTTTATGTAATTATAGTGCACTTTTTATTTCTTGGGGGAGCCATGGGGTAGGAATTAAATAACCAGTGTGATGGTTAAGAAACCCATTTAATGGATAAGTAACCAGTGAGTTGAAATAAATGTGGGTGCCTTGCTCAAGGAATGCAAACTTAGATGAATTCCTGATAAAAGGATGTGCCAGCTTGGGCCAAGCAAGATGTTCTTTCAGCTGCTAATTCCTGTCTGAGAAAATCTGAATGGTTTAGAAATTATTAGGTAATCTCTGAAACTGGCACACTGAAATTGGGCTATTTCAAAGACAGCAAAGCTCAGCGCTCCCCTACAGTGGTATTAACCCCGATTTGTACTCTCTATAACTGTGTTTTCCGCATTCCCCAAGAATGAAATGAGCGGGTCATTTGAGAGTGTTTTTGCTGTCTGGGGTTTCTGTATCGAAAATCTCGTGATTGAGCTGTTAAGATGGAAATGTTGATAGCTGAAGGGGATGGGCAAACTCCGCTGAAGTTGTTCAGCTTCAAAGCAGAGTGAGTGTGTAGGTGTGCAATTTGTTTGGGAACTAATCTGTAATTATAAAGATGTTATTTTCCTCTTTGGTGGTGTTTTGTTTCCTTTACTATTATGTTCTCAAGAAATTGTTCCCCCCTTGTGGGAAGCAGTGAAACTGGAGAGAAATCCCTGCTCAGAGGATAATTTACTTGTATTTTTGGTGTAGGTCTCTGGGAATCCTTTTAACCCTACATTGGGATGCATGTGTTTATTTCCATAAGAAGCTCCAGCAGGTTTGGAAATAACTAGGTTTTGAGAACACTGGTAGATAATTACCACTTCAAATAATAATATTTATGTCACTCTGTACCTTGACTTATTTTTCTTGCTTACACAAGGTCTAGATTTTCAACAGGATGATCAGGGACTGCCTCCTCAAGAGAGCTAACATATCACAAGTGGGCTCACAGAGCACCATTAAAGTTGCATTTCTCTCCGGAAGAGACAGCAAGTGGCAGTGATGGGGCAATGCATTTTTAATACTGCATGGGTTTTAAAGTTTGCAAAGCACTTTGGGAACTTACTCATAAATCCACTTTGTTAATGAGAGAAAGGCAGGTATGGAAAGATGTTTGCTATATGTGTGCCTCCCGTTCTCAGCCCTTCCAGGTGCTTTGCAGGTTCCCAAATACAGAGCATGGAAGTGATTTGATGTTGTGTCAGTACTGCTGTGCAGAGTTTTAGGGACTTACCCACTCTGGTTTTCACTTTCTCCCCCAACCCTGTTTTGTCATTACTACCATGAAAATCTAGCAAAACTGTAGACAAGTCTGTCTTTCCAAGAACCACAGCTTCTCAGTGCAGGCTTCCTTTACTGGGTGCCTGCTCCTTTTTCATATGTGTTCTGCCCAGGGCACAGCAGACACCCACTGCTTTTATTTTTCGTGAAATTATGCAACAGGCAGATGATTAAACATACAATGTGAATGAAAATTTGAGACTTGTAACATTCAAGAATAACAAATTGCCAGGTTTCGTAACTTTTCATAAGAGTTAATTACTAAAGATCACAAGTTCATATTGCCCCTTTTTTCCTAAGCATCCACAGTCTTTCACACACCTGTGAGCTGTTAGAATAGATGACCTTAAAAAGAGTTAAGGGTTGCTGTCCTCTCAGAGATACCGCCCTAGGCTACCCCTGAGGTTCAGCCTACACCAAGATTATCTTTCTGACAAGTGGGTGTTTGGTAGGATGGTGTGAAAGTTTCCTTCTGTGATAACATCTTTAAGGTTTGGTTCCAAATTCTCTTTTTTCTTTTTATAACCTGCTATGCGTCTGTCACCTATGTTTTTATCTAAATCAGCCTGAACAGATAGAAAATCTGAGAGACAAGTTATGGGGCTCTCAACAAGTTAGGAACAGATTCAGGTCAAAAACAGATTTCCAAACTCTTAAGCAAATGACCCAGCTTGGAAACAAGAGACAAGCTGGGCTACCAGCTCTTAGCGTGCACTGTTTGTCTGAGGGCAGAAGCACTAGAAAAGATGGCAGCCAACACCTTGCTTCTTCTCTTTTTTCATCTTCCTTCCCACTCAGTCTTAGGTTCTCTGAATAAGCTGTGCAGTGGGTATCAGTCACCACTTGTCTGCTGGTTGCACAATGCAGATTACTCACTTCTGCCCAAGTAACTCCCTGAAGCCATACTGTAACAATAGAGCGCAGAACAAAGCAACACTCATGTTGGTCTTGGCCCCTGTCCAAGGGGATTAGCTAGGAAGTACTTGAAAGGCCTATGTTGAACACACTCACCTGTAACCCAGTTCCATGGCCTGGATCTCAAGGACAGGGTAAAATCAGTACCTTTTTATGACCTATTAAATGTGATGTCTTTTTCCCTTTACACTTGACCTGATGCCTTATGGAGTTTTCCCATTATGAAATCAGAGGACTACTTTGAGGTCATCCAGGCCCTTGCTACTCCAAGTGTGAACCATGGATCAGCAGCATTGATGTCACCTCAGAGCTTATTAGAAATACTGAACCTTAGATCCATCCCCTGATTTATAGAGTCAGAATCTACATTTTAACAAGTTCTCCAGATTTTTTGTATACATTATGACAGGTTGAGCAAGCAGAATATTCAAGAAGGAGTGCTCTTAGGATTAATAGCTATGGGAAGGAGGAAGAAGGAGCAGGAATAGGTAGAGGGAAAGATCTGGCTGTAATATAGGCCCAGTGACAGTTGTCACAAACCATATGGGAAGCTGCATAACTAGGCTGGCCTTCAGAGTTGTCCCACATTGGGCAACGATGCCAGGGCTTTAAACTCCCTACGGCCAGCACATGAGCAGTTGGGCAGTGAGTTCATTAGACAGGGATCTGAGTATTGTACCACAGGTCTACCACACACGTTAAATTTGGGAGAAGCACTGCTCTAGGCTGGTGGTTCTCAAACTGTGGCTCCAGACCAGCAGGACGAGCAGCACAGGGCACTCGTTAGAAGAGACTGAAATTCCTCACCCCGCCCAGACATACTGAATCAGAAACTGTAGGGTGGGGCCCAGCACCCTGTGTTTTAACAAGTTCTCTAGGTGACTGCTACATGCACAAGTTTGAGAACCACAGCTCCAAGGTACCCTTTTTGTGTGTGGTTGGTTTTTTAATAGTTTTATTGAAATATGATTCATATGCTATCTTGATAATAAAATTCACCATTTTAAAGTGTATAATTCAGTAATTTTTTACATATATTCACAAGGTTGTACAACCGTGACCACTAATTCTAGAACACTTTTATTACTCCCAAAAGACAACCCATGCCCATTAGTAGTCACACTCCATATCCCCTCCCAAAATCTGGCAACCACTAATCTTCTTTTCCTCTCTAGGAATTTGCCTATTTGTGGCATTTCATGTAAGTGGAATAATGCAATATGTGGCTTTTGTGTCTCAGTTCTTAATATTTTCAACATTCATCTCCAAGTTGTAACATGTAATCAGTACTCTATTTTTTAATGGACAAATAATATTCCATTGTTTGGATATACCACATTTTATTTATTTATTCATCAGTTTATGGACATGGAACCTACTTTTTGGCTTTTATCAATAATACTGCTATGAACATTCATGTACAAATTTCTGCATGGATATAGTTTTCTAATTCTCTTGGGTAAATACATAGGAGTATAACTGTTGGGTCACATGTTAACTCTGTTTAGCTTTGAAGAACTACCAGACTGTTTTCCAAAGCAACTGCACCATTTTATGTATCCACCAGCAATGTATGAGAATTCAGACTTCGCATCCTCAGCAACACTTATTATTATCTGTCTTTTTTATCGGCCATTCTAGTGGATGTGAAGTCATATCTCATTGTGGTTTTGATTTGTATTTCCTCAGTGACTAATGATGTTGAACATCTTTTCATGTTTTCATTGACTATTTTTACATCTGCTTTGGAGAAATGTCTATTTAGATCTGTTTGGGGGCAGCCTTTTACTCCCTAAAGAATCCCTCAGGATGCCTGCTCCGTGTCTCGTCCTCTGTAGGTGCTTTAGGATTTCAAAGAGAAAGCCTAGGACGTGGCCTTTACCCCCTGGAAAGTTCTAATTAGATATAGGACAGTCTGAAAAAGAAAGAAGAGGACAGGAGAGGCCACTGTCAAGGGCTGGCAGGAAGAGGTTCCCATTCTATTTTAATTCCTGCTACAGAAAGACATTGTGTGAGTGGCAAGAATAGAGTGTGCATTAGGGACGTGACAGCTGGAGACTGCCGGGGAAGACAGGTGTTGAGAGGACAAGGAAGCGGGGGCAGGGAGTTATGGGGAGACCTTCCACGTAGCACTCTTAAAAGAGGGGAACTCAGAAGCCCAGGATTTCTTTCAAGAGTATGCCCTCTATCAGCCTCATAAAGGTAGATGAATTCACCTGTTTCCTCATCTGGAAAAAAAATTATTTGCCTCCCCTCTTTAGCAGAGTGGTTGTAAAGATTGGTTTTAACACTCTAGAAGCAAATGTTTGAAGAGCGTGATTTATCTGTATCACAGGTAAGAAAAAGGGCTTTGCAAGTGTCCCTAAATAGTGTCTGATTCCCTATTGGCAGATCTCATGGAGGTGGTGCCACATCTCTCTCAACCCCCTAGGGCAGGTGCCTCTCTCAAGGTACCTGAGACCATCAGGTGAATCCTCAGGGCATCGCAGGCAGCTCTGTTTGCGGTTGCAGTACACCTTGAATACGGCATATTGGGGCAAAGAATTTTAAGACAGAGGTGTTTCAAGCAAAACCTTTGCCATGCTCTCACCTAGTGAGGGCTTCTGTGATAACAACACCATTTCCCTTACCCTTGTGTCATGCCATCTAACTTTCCAAGTGCTCTCTCGGCCTTGCAGGGGAGGAAACCAAAGCTTGAAGAAGTGACTTGGCTAGTGTCATGAGTTAGACTGTGGCATGACCAGGACTTGACCCCTGGTCCATCGACACCTGACTCAGTGTCTTCATCGGGCAGTTTTACTTTACAGGTTGCTAAGGATTAATGATGGGATGTTTTGGTTCTTAGTCTATAAGTGGATCCTCTCCCAGGAGGTTCAGGGTCTCTTGATACCGTGCGTTCATGTTTGTCTGGTGTTGCAGCTGTGTGTTTCATTATAGTGCTGTAGTCTAAATGCCGTGAGGTCACCCTGACTCTCCTTGAAGGAAAGCGTTTCAGGAGTATGCAGAGAGCATAAAGTATTAGGATATTTCTTGAATGTACTTAAATTTTCACTTTCTTCTAGGAGCCTTTCAGTAGGCTTGGTAGTAATTAGAGTATTTGAGTCATTGTTTCTTGGAACACAACACAAAACTCTGGCATTGCAGAATTCAAAGAATAGGTCAGGACATATGTGTACTGAATAGTCTGCATACTGGATCGTGATTTTCTTTCTTCTGTCCCCAGGCAAGCTCTCTAACACGTACCCTGGGTAAGGATGTATCCTAAAAAGTCATGTGTCGATCAGGTTCACACCCTTGGGTCCTATACTTGCTCAGAAAAAGCGAATCTTCTTATAAAGCAAAAAACTGTGTTGTGGAACAAGTTATTCTACTGTAATCATTCATTTCTTTCATAAATAAGGATTTCACATACTTTTTTTTTAAAAAGCTAGTTATATCTACATAGACCATTTCTGCATACTTCTTTTTTCATTTGTTTTGTTTTTTGAAGAACAGGGCTATACAATCTTTTTGGCATCACAGACACAGCTTGGAGGTGGCAGGATGGGCAAAAGTGATATTTTACCTTGTTAATACATTGTCCTTTTTTTGTTGTTGTTAATGCCAGGCAGGCAGGAGAGAGATCTGCAAGTTTCTTGGTATTCTTTTGGATAAAAGGTGTACAATGAAAATTTCTTCAGCTACACTGTTTTTAGTGTCTTTGTGCCAGATACTGGGTCAGTTTGGTTGATGATCCTGATTGATGGAACTCTGTGCAGAGCCACACCTTTGGAGAGACTTATTGGCCATATTAACATGCCAGGGAAGGTGCTGCAGTCTAGAAAGTGTCCCCAGTGAGGGCTCCGTGGCATCTCTGGGGTCTGGCCCTGGGGCCTCTGCGGTGTGCCCTCCTGCAGCCCGCGCCGTGCTCCCCCACTCCCCAGACCTAGCAAGGTCAAGTCAAGGGTTTGGTGACAGGTGCTTCAGAGAGAGTCAAAGTGCTGTCCTTGTGAGAAATTATTTGGCAGTCTTAACCAGCATATTCCAGATACCAAACAGGCAAGACCCTGGCCCTACAAATGTTAATTCTCCTGCCAATAAAAGAAAAAGAGAAAGAGGAAGAGAGAAAGCACTTTATTGTTAGGGAGATGATTTTGCCAATAATTTAAATTGCTGCTTTCTTCTCTTAATGAAGAAATATGCATTTACTGTTACCTAGCCTCCCCCAGTTCCTCTGAAGCAGAGATAATAATAATTAATATTTATTGAGGACTAGTAGTCAGGTGCTTTAGCACTGTAATATTTTCTCCCACCAAAAAATACCTATGAGATGGACATATAATGACACTAAATCTTCGTGAGGTGATTTTTTCTGGGTTTGAACCTTAATCTCCCTAGCACAGAAGTATAAAATGTGCCTGGCACACAGTAGGAACATACTGGTACAAGGTGCAAGGTGTACTTTGTAGAACTCACCAAGTCCCTCAGTAAATATTGGCTGAATAAATGAATGACTGAACCTCTTGGGCAATTTTGTTCCTTTGATGGTTGTTTTACGTGGTATTCTTCTCCACAGAATGATACTTATCACTTACCTTTTTATATATGCACAGAATAAAAGCTTTGGTGACGGTTTCTTGGTTCAGTTTTGTGCTCTGCCCCAGGCTGGTGATGGGCTGTGGGCCAAGAGCGAAGCGTCAGCACCAAGAGCCATGCACGAGTTACTGCATTTGAGCCAGGAAGCACTGGAGGTGTGCCTGGCCCAGCTTCTCTTTTACTTGCTGTGGTGGGATAACGTAGAAATTCCTCTGGGCTCTTCATCAACCATTATGAATAGTGGTACCAGCCAAACTTGGGTTCAGTGTGCTTAATTACCAACATGGTGTTGAAAATGGAGATTTGAAAGTAGAGATGTTCATCTTATATGACAGATGACATTTGCTGCTAGGTCTGGTGCTAAGGATGTGGCTGTTCTCCAGTACAGAGTCATAGCATGTCAGAACTTGCAGGGAATTAGCATCTAGCACAGCCGCTGGCCCTCGCTCTTCTCTGCATTTTACTTACAGGGAAACCAGTTCCCAGAAGGGAGAACTGAACCCCCCAGCTCACAGGACTAGGTGGCCGGCCTCGCGCTGGAGGTCGGAGCTCTGACTGTGGTGCCTTTCACCACGTGGTGTCTAGCTGCAAGGGAGGCTGGGAACTTAGGTTCTGTCTTCTGTAGAGGAGAAAAAGACTTAAACTGAAAGTTTTCCAAAATATGGAAAATCTGATATAGATGGGCCTACTTAATTATTACCATTCTTAAAGGCTAAAATAAAAAAGATGTTTTCATGTTCCCTTGGGATACTAAGAGGTCTCCAGCTTTGTATACTTTCGATCTTCTGATAATGTTTTAGGGTGGTTCCATTAAGCAGCAAATGGTCTGCATGATGTCTTTTAAGGCTCCTCCTGCCCTATGAGTCCTCATTTTCAACACATGGGAAGAATTTAGTATAACATTTTCCATTTATCACTAAGGCTCAACTTATAGACAGTGACATATCCACTTTAAAACGTCATAAAACAGCATTTGCCCTGGCTCTTTGCTCAATTTTATATACCTTGGAAATGCTGGGATGCTGTTGCCTATTCCCTGGTTTTCAACACCGGCTAACTACCTCTTGCTAAGTGAAATGAATTGAAATAATGATCTGAAAACTGGAATAATATGGAATTCATGTTCAGAGGCTGACTGAGGCAGCAGAAACAGGCATAGATGTCTTACATGGAAAAGATGTCTAACAACACAACCGTTTTAATCAAGTCATATTTACTACCAGATATTCCTGTTAGTATGCACTATGAGTATCAGTTCATTTCCTTCCTTCCTTCCTTCCTTCCTTTCTTTCTCTTTCTCTCTTGTATGTAAATATAAAACTCCCACTGAAACCTATGTCGTATACCATATCTGAAACATTTGTAGTAAATAGCAGGAAATTAGAGTTTTTCTGAGGTCATCTTTCTCATAAAAGATGTTGAAGTCAAAATGAAATACAGAGATGAATTTCTAAATGTTATGTGTGGGAATCTCAGAATTGCAATTCAGGGCATTTACACAGACTAGGGTAGTCTTTGGCATGTTGAAAGAACAAAGAGAAGTTTGGAGGTTTTATTAGAAAGAGAAACATTACGTATTGTGTTGACAGAAAGCTCACTGGCATAGAGAAGCTTGGGGGAGTTGGCCAGCTCTGATTGGTAAGAGACGGCTGTAGGTAAAACTAGTTTAGAGTCATAGCAGTCATTTGAGCAGCTTCTAGGTAAAACTGGTCTTAGGGCTATAGCCGGCTGTTTCAGCAGCTCAGCTTGTGGAAAATGCAATTCTTGGAGCTGGTGCTTTGCGCCCTGAGTGCTTTTTCCCTCTAGCCCCCCGACTCTGAGTTAGTTGGGTATGACAAGAACAACACAGTCCATATAATCAACTTTCACAAAGGTTGTTGGACACTGGATGAGATTATCAGAGGAGATAATGACATCACCTCCAGACCTTTAAAAGTGAGGCTCATCTACTTCTGATAGCTATGAGGGGTTGTACTTGACGCCTGTGAGATCAACTAGATGATTTAGGATTTAGGAGGGTCCCTGCCACTCTAGTAATCTATGATTTTTTTCTTTTTTTTGAGATAGGGTCTCACTCTGTTGTGTGGCTAGAGTGCAGGAGCCTGATCATAGCTCACTGCAGCCTCAAACTCCTGGGCTCTAGCAATCCTCCTGCCTCAGCCTCCAGAGAAGCTGGGACTACAGGTGCACACCACCATGCCCATCTAATTTTTCTGTTTTTGTAGAGATGGTGTCTCACTATGTTGTCCAGGCTGGTCTCAAACTCCTGACCTCAAGCAGTCCTCCAGCCTCCACCTCCCAAAGTGCTAGGCTTACAGGTTGAGCCATGGTGCCTAGCCTAGTAATTTACGATTCTTAAAAGTAAAATTATTTTTGCACCCCGTCAATAATTACATGAGTGACATAACATACTTGGTTCTTAATTTTGAAATTCATACATTCAGTCAACAAACCTTTGCTGAGTGCCTTCTCTGTGCAGGTAATGTGTTGGGACAGTGGGGATACAGTGGTGAAAAATAGACACAACTTCTCCCTTCAGGAAGCTTAGGTTATTGTGAAGTGTACATAAGCTTTTCAAAATATTCAAGTATTTTAATACTTTAATAAGTCTTTCTTAAACAAGTATGTGTGTATGTGTGTGTGTGTATATATGTAGAGAGAGAGAGAGATGGAGCGTACTTTACAAACTGTACTATTATTTTAGTAATTGTGAGAAAACTAGGTGTGGAGATCTTTAATAAGCACAGGTGACAAAGAGCCTCAGTTCCCACCTAGGCAAAGTTAGATTTATCCTGTGTACATGAAGGATGTGGAGTGATTTCGAGTGTTTCTCCTCTTGGTTAGGCCCAGGAGCCCATCGGTACTTGGCCTACTTCTTAAAGCAAGGAAGCACTACTGTCAGTAATCCTCTGCTGGGGGCACAGGAGTTCCTAGGATTACAGCTCCCTTAGTAGCTGTGTAGAACTTGCCACATGTAAGAAAACCACAAAATGTAGTCATCAAATCTTCAGTGCTGCCAGAAATGCACTCTTTAAAATATGTATGTCTCTGTGTTGGGATGTATGATCCATTGAAGCCTTCGGGCAAAATCCATGACAGGAAGCCTATGTAAAAAATGAACCTGGTAGAGGTGTGTGATACAGAAGATGCAGTGCAGTGAGGAAGAAAGCAGAGAGGTCCCAGGTGTTGGAAAAGCCGAGTCTAGACAAGACGCCAGACAACTCATGATACAGTGGAGATGAATGGAAGAATCTGGGAACTCTGGGAGATTAAACCGTAGAGGTGGTGGATGTTGGGTGACTTCTGCCTATGAGCACAATCCCCACACCGTCCTGGCCGTGTGCAGTGCCCCGTCCAACTCCTCCACCGACGCAGCAGTGTGGTGTGTGACATACTACCATGCAGTTGAGATGGAGATGAGCTTATATGATATTGGCCATATGATTAAGCTTATATGAAGTTGTAGACAATTGTTCTTTTAAAAATCTGTTTCTTTCAACAGATATTTATATTTAGGGGAAAAAATGGGACTATCTAAAGCAAAGCTATTGTGCATTATACAAACTAAGTTGTAGAGGGTCTGCTGCTATTTGCATTTACTTAAAGCTAAAAGTTAATCTCTTCCAGCAAGGAATTCCGCTTGTAAAATGTTGGTGGTCAATGTGTTATGCTAAGAAATTTAAAACCTTTATTTCTACAAATGGTTACATACTAAGACTTTTTCAGGAAGACTTGAGCAGGAACACTTGCATCCCACAAGCACAGCACACGAGGCTGCCTGTCTGGCTGGACCTTTACCAACTGTGCGCGTTTTTTCTTTGTTAGTTAGTCTTTGACAATTTGACAAAAACTAGTGTCCTGTTGTTTTGTCTGGAAGGTTTTAAAATGCCAGTCCCATAGTGTGGAAATGATTCTCTGAGACTATAATGCTTTTTCTAGAAGAACACTTTTCATTTTCTAGTTTCTTACTGAGATGACTTTTTCAAAGCAACCCCCCTCCCCTAGGAAAATTAAAGGTCATCAGGGTACATCGATAGATGGAACACCCCAGTGGAAGGAGGAAGCACTTCACACCACAGGTTGTATGTGGAATTGGGAGCCTGTGGTGTGGGTCCCAGTGATGGTATTGGGCCATTCCCTGTGTTATTATCAGTGGGAAATTGGACATGGTACAGAATGTTAGTTGACTTCTATTATCCATTCTCCCCTTCTTCCTTATTAATAGAACCACTGATTTTCAGTTGGGCCACTGACCCAATTAGATGGAATAAAGACTATATTTCCTAGCCTCTGCTGCAGCAAGCTGCTGTCATATCACTAAGTTCTGGCCAATGATATTTTTAAATTTAAATGTATTTATTTATTTATTCATTTTAGTTGACAAATAAAAAATATATATTTTTTTATTGTGTACAAAATGATGTTTTGAAATATGTATACATTGTGAAATGGCTAATTTGAGCTAATTAACATATGCATTTCCTCATATACTTATCATTTTTTGTGGTGAGAACACAATGTCTATTAGTGATTTTCAAGAATATGATACATTGTTATTAACTATATTTATTATGTTGTACAGTAGATCTCTAGAACATATTCCTTCTATCTAACTGAAATTTTGTATCCTTTGACTAACATCTGCCCACGCCCTCCCCATCCCCCACTAACCACCGTTCTAATTTCTGCTTCTATGAGTTCAACTTTTTTAGATTTTACATATAAGTGAGATCATGTGGTATTTGTTTTTCTGTGCCTGGCTTATTTCACTTAAAATAATGTCCTCCAAATGTATCCATATTGTCACAAATGACAGGATCTTCTTTTTTAGGGCTGGATAGTATTCCATTGTGTATGTATAACATTTTCTATATGTGTGTGTGTGTGTGTGTGTGTGTGTGTATATATATCACATTTTCTTCATTCATTCATCTGTCATTGGGCCCTTAGGTTGATTCTATATTTTGGCTAACGTGAATAATGCTACAATGAACATGGGTGTGCCTATAGCTCTTCAACAAACTGATTTCATTTCCTGTGGATATTTACCCTGAAGTGGGATTTCTGGATCATATGGTAGTTCTGTTTTTAATTTTCTGAGGAGCCTCCATATTATTTTCCGTAATGGCTGTACTAGTTTATATTCCCACCAACAGTGTGCAAGGGTTCCCTTTTCTCCACATTCTCACCAAAACTTATCCTTCATATTTTTGATAATAGCCATCCTAACAGGTATGAGGTTATATCTCATTGTGGTTTTAATTTGTATTTTCCTGATGATTAGTGCTGTTGAACATTTTCTTAATATATACTTATTGGCCATAAGAAGTGTCTGTTCAGATACTTTGTCCATTTTTAATTGGATTATTTATTTTCTTGCTATTGACTTGAGTTTATTCTATATTTTGAATATTAACCACTTATCAGAGTGGTCCCCAACCTTTTTGGCACCAGGGACCAGTTTCATGGAAAACAAGTTTTCCATGGACTGGGGTGGGGAGGAGACGGTTTCAGGATGACTGAAGGACATTGCGTTTATTATGCAGTCAAACCTCTCTGCTAATGATCATCTGTATTTGCAGCCGCTCTCCAGCGCTAGCCTCACAGCTTCAGCTCCACCTCAGATCATCGGGCATTAGGTTCTCATAAGGAGCACACAGCCTAGATCCCTCACATGCTGAGTTTACAGTAGGGTTCATGCTCCTGTGAGAATCTAATGCCACCGCTGATCTGACAGGAGGCGGAGCTTATGCGGTGATGCAAGCGATGGGAGCAGCTGTAAATACAGATGAAGCTTCACTTGCTTGCCCACTACTCACCTCTTGCTGTGCTGCCTGGTTGCTAACAGGCCATGGACTGGTACCAGTCCTCAGCCTGGGGCTTGGGGACCGAAGCCTTATCAGGTATATGGCTTGCAAATACTTTTGCCCGGTCCATAGGTTCTCTTTACTCTCTGGATTATTTTCTTTGCTATGCAGAAGCTTTTTAGTTTGACATAATCCCATTTGTCTAATTTTGCTTTTGTTGCCTGTGCTTTTGGGGTCACGTATAAAATATCACTGCCAATGTCGTGAAGCATGTCCCCTATATTTTCTACTAGTAGCTTTACAATTTCAGGTACTATATTACATTTTAGTCTTTAATCCATTTTCAGTTGATTTTTTTTTTACGTGGTGTGAGATAAGGGACTGATTTCATTCTTCTGCATGTGGATATATATATACATATATATATATGTTTATGTACAAATATGTGGATATATATCCATATGCAGAAGATGTATATACACAGTTTTCCCAACACCAGTTATCAAAGAGATTGTCCTTTCTCCATTAGCCAATAGGTACTAATGAAAGAGCGAAGTGCTATTTGTGGGGTGTATCCTTAAAGCGCCAAGGACATGCCCATTTCACCCCTTTCTCCTTGTGCTGTCTAGAACATGGACATAATGGTTGGACCATGATGTAGCTTTGTGAGTGGAAGACAGTAAAAGCAGAAGCAGCAGCATATCTAGAAAAACCCTATGTCCCTGGCGTTATAGATGTCGCACCAGCCCTAGACTGCCTACCTTGGGACTTTGATGTGAGAACGAGAACTCTTGTTTAAGACACTGTTATTTTAGGTTGTCTGTCACTTGCAGCCACACCTAATCCTACCTGATATGTGGGGGGAGGGGAGGAATGGCTGTAAAAGGAGCTATCACTCACCCTCCTAAATTTCTAACATTTGGAAGTCATTCTTGTATCAAGTCTTTTTTGTTACAATTACACAGTCATGACGGATAACTATCTGCACTTAACTGTGGAATGTAGAAAGGTACGAAGCACAGAAGAATAAAAACCTCACACTCACTCACTAGAATGTGCTTTAACTAGCATTTACCAAAATGCCACGTATAGCCTTGTGCATAATAAAAGAAAGTAATTACTAATTAGTCTGTCATGTGGGCAACTAAACTATGCTTGAATAGTGACTTTGATGTTGTGCTGAGAATCACATTCATTAGAGCAATAATATTTTCTACAAATGTTTCTACACCTTAGAAACAGGCTTACTTTCAGTATTTCTCTAAATATACAAATAATAAATTGGAAACCCTCTGGAGAGTGTGTGTGTGTGTGTGTGTGTGTGAGAGTGATGTATGTATACATGCATACATACATTGGTTATTATCTTGAAGTAACAGAAAATACCCACTCCTGACTGTAACAAGGGAAGAGATGGCCCAGGTTAGTTGGCAAAAGATCTTTCTAGTTTTGAGGAAAGGGGAAAAGTACCACAGGCTTATTGTATAAAGGGTACATAATTAAAAAATTTTTATGTTTAAACCATCTCAACGTCAGAATTTATTTGCGTTTATATAATTATTTTTTAACTTGATGCAAAATATTGGCAGTCGTCTCCAGGCTTCTATCTTATGGGGAGCCCCTGCGGAGGTAGCCATTTGCTGCATCTGACATCTGGAGCTGTGGTTGCTCAGACCTCTGGCCCAGGAAGTAGTAGGGTGAGCCTTTCCTTAGCAGAATGGGGGTTTGGACACAGAGATCTGCTCTTCTAACAGTCTTAGAGTCGAAGCATTTTACCACTAGGTGTGAACCTTGGAGATGATCTAGTATTGCCCTTTGAGCTGAAGAAACTGAGGCCCAGTAAATCCAACAAGACCTTCCCGAGGTTACACGGGCCTGGGCAGCACAGGGCTGAAACCCAGACCTCATTGTTCTTGCCACCACACGGCGCGACCTTACATTTCGAGGAGACTGGCAAATATCGAGTTTGGCAATGTATCTGCCTTCATTTTTATTCAAGAGGTTAAAAAACAAACAAAATGGTATCATAAACAAATCTGTTCTGAGCAAGTTAGGATTTATTTCTTTTCCCCTGCCCCACCTTTTTTAATCAGAGGGTATATCCCCAAGAACAGGAACTAAAGGAACAGATTGCTTAGCCCCTGGTGACCCTGCCCTGGTGGTGGATCATTAATGGCGTAGAAAATGAGGGCAGTGCCGGGCGGGCAGTCCAGGGTGGGGTGCGTGCCTCTTTAAGAGATTTATGTGGAGGTCTGAGCTAGGGAGACAGCGCGGTGGTACATCATCATGCAGGCGACATCAGAGACTTTCTTCTTCGCTTGGGTGCATTATCATAAAAAGTGATTTAGACTGGAGCTGATTGATGCAAATGGCCCTATGTTCTTTCCTATCATTAGCGGCCTCTTTCAGTGGCCAGAGGCAGTGATTAAAGCTGTCATTTGGAGCTGCTCATTAAAGACAAGCCCCAGAATAGCAAGAGGAAAAAAGGTGGAGAGGCGCATATATACATATACGTGCATGTGCGTGTGTGTGTGTGTGTGTGTGTGTGCATGTGTGTATTTTTTGCCTTAAAATCACATCATCCCTTTCCAGATTGAGACACTGAAATCAAGGCTGTAGAGACATTTCCACTGAGAATATAGAATGCTCTTTTGCAAGTAATATTAGATTTTCGGAGTGTCACAGTAGATTCTGATGACAGCTTGCCTACATATTATGAAAGGAGATGAGGAGGGTATTGTGTTAGGTGGGTTTTGTTAGGGATTGACCCTGGTGAGAACTCATTAAGTCTCCCTCCTCCCAGGCTGGGGACTTCAGAGGCGGGCCACGTGAGAGCAGAGGGGAGGGTTGCTGAGGGTGGCTGGCCTTGGTAAGTCCCATTGTGACAGTGTTGACCCCAGGGATGGACAGAAGAAGGACAGCAGGGAGGGGGCTCTTTGCTAAGCACAGAGGAGATAGATGCCTGGATGTCAATCAGAGAGAGGTGGGCGAGAGCAGGCTCTCAGACAGGAGGAGAATGGAACAAAGCACCATCCACAGATGCGAGAGGAGAGATTAATCGGAACAGGATCTCTTTGGCTCCTTGGATTGTTCCAGTGAAAGCGACGTGCCTGGTTCATCACCTTTGTAGTAGAATTGAGCTTTTTGGGCACCTGCCTATGGATCTGTAAACATGCATCCACATGCATTTATCCACTGATTTTTAGGTTACTGTTCAAATAGTGCCTAAAAGTGACCCCCAAAAGGTGCAGCACATCCAAGATGAAGGCTGGGGTAGTGGGTGACCAGCTGAATAGGGAGCCGTGGAAGTGAAGCTAGTGAAGGAGGTATCCTTGTTTGGGGATAAGCCAGGTTTAAGTCAGAGATGCAACTGGCTGGATAATCCCACGAGTCCTCCCTGGCCAGTGGATGTTTACTGCCAGAATTCCACCAAACTTTGACATAAGCTGTTCGCCAGCTCTCCTTAGAAATTCCTCTGAGAGAAAAAATAAATTATCAATTTAATTTCTCAGTCTAATGAACTGGTCTTATACATAAAATTTTAAATTACGTTTTTTTTATGAAAGTGGGGACCAACATCAGTTATGCAACCACCACTGTCTCCATGACAACACCCTGGATGTGGCAGCTCATGTGACTTTGTAGTCACAGGCCCTTGAAATGAAGCAAAGGAAAGTTTTGGTTTCTCTTTTGTAATTTATTGGACTCTGGGGACTCCCATGATTGGGCTAAATGGAGGTGTGGGTGTTACTTTTTGGTGTGGACAGTAAATAGTGGGAAAGTGATGAAATTATTCCTTCATTCTGCAAGGCAGGTATTGGAATATGCTGCAGAGAGAGCTTTCTTGTCAGCTTCTGAGCTGGTTGATGGCTTCGGAGGTGTGGCCTTTGTCCTTCTCGCTGCTGCGCCCCACCCCCTCCATGCTGGCCCTCTCAGCCTGGGTCTGGTGCATCAGGGCCTATTAGTACTGATGCCGGGCTGTGATGTTCCTCTCCTCAGGGAGCGCGGCAGCCGAACTGAACAAAGTCACTGGTAATCTGTGCTTACAGCCTCCCCCCTGGGGGGAAAGCCCAGCCAGCTGGCACTGTCGTGCTGAGCACATTCACTTCCCCTGGCAGGTCGGCAGTCTGGCAGGGGCCCAGAGACCAGCCGGCTGCAGGGCCAACCTGCACCAGCACCCCAGGCAGCCCAGCTCCAGTTCAGATGCGTTGTTCACTGCCTTCCAGACTGGACACTGGCTATACTCACAGCTTAGACAGCGTGGCTCTCTGCTTGGGCCTTTCGAGGCAGTCGATGTGGCTCTCCAGAAATAAAAAACACGAGTGCTGGCTGAAGAACAACTGGCTACCTACTTGGGGGTTAATATGGAACCATTTTCCTCCTTGTCTTTCTCTTTTCCCAGGCTCTAGGTCAGTGACACAAGGGAAATTTCTTGTGAGTTACATCCTCCGTAGTTGGAAAGGAGTTGGTATACCTGCCTTGGGTGACGAGATGGGGCAGTGGTGGCAGGGATGACAGAGTAGAGTAAGGAGACACCAGGGAGCCTGAATGTGCTCACTCTTGTTAGCAAATGCCTGGAGGGAGCCAGGCCTGGTGGTATGTACCTGTATTTCCAGCTACTCAGGAAGCTGAGGTAGGAGGATTGCTTGAGCCCAGGTGTTCAAGACCAGCCTGGGCAACATAGCAAGACCCCATCTCAAAACAAGAAAATGTCTGGAGGGGGAAAAAAAATGGCTGGTCTTTGGATCCCAAGCTCGGTGGGTTTCCTGCCCAAGCACACCTTTCCAGCACACCCATTGCTGGCTACGATCTTTCTTCCCTCCGTTGAACCAGACTCCAGGGCCAAGGGAGCCAGGGTCCTGAGAGAATCAGCATCTTCAGTCACTGCCTTGATCATTAATGTTCAGGAAGAGCCCAGAGTTTTCTCAGTTGATCTGCCAGGCCCTATCCAGCCTACAAAAAATGTACCATGCAAACTTTGTGCTTTTGTTTTTTAATTTTTTTTTAATGTTTCTTACCACATCTAAACCTGCAACCAAGTGGCTTTTTAAGGAGGAAAAGCATTTCTTCTGCTTAGGAGCCATCCACACACCAACAGGTATGTGGCCCCTGGTTGGCACAGGTAGAGGCCAACTGTGCTGCTTTCACCAGGTACACAGGTGTCCTGATGAGAGACTGGGGACAAGGCAAAAGGACAGTGTGTCTGTTCAGAAAGTTTTTTCTTACCAGAAGGTATTTAATGGAGAGACTTCACCAGAAAGGCGTGAATACGTTGACTTCTGTTCATCTTCTTCACGTTTTCCCTGTTCTATTGGCGAGTTCACTGAGCAGTAGAGAGAACAGCAGTAATGGAAACTGCTAACATTAAGCCCCCACGTTGTGTGTGCTGAGCCCTGTGCTAAACTCCTACACAAGGGTCTTATTTCCTCCTGAAGACAGTGCAGGGAAGGAGCATAGTGACCAGCCCTGTGTGGCAGGCGAGGCCACAGGCTCAGAGCCTTCTTAGCATCACATGGCACCACAGAGAGGACCCAGGATCTGAACCTAAGCACTTGCCTAAAGACCCTGTACTCTTATTCCTGACCGTTGAGGTGCCGTTTGGCTCTCACACCTAACCTGGCTGGCGTGGCTGCCTGGTGGCCACCGTGTGCCCTGCTGTGTACAGCAGTTGTAATATTGGGTTTATGGCGGGCTTATCTGATGACTCTAAGCTCCACAAGGGTAAGTTCCGTGTCTGTTTTTACATACTGCTGAGTCCCCCTGGCCTGATACTGTGCCCTGCACACATATTTGCCAAATGAAAAAGTGAATGAATGGTCAGGGTTAAAATCACATATTTAAAATAAGTAAATATGCTTCCCAACCCCAAAGAAATTCTCCTCAAAATACAGTATGAAATGGAATTTTTTTTCTTTTTTCTTTTTTTCTTTTTTTTTTGTGAGGTAGGATCTCGCTCTGTCACCAAGGCTGGAGTGCAGTGGTACAATCGTAGCTCAATGCAACCTCCAACTCCCATGCTCAAGTGATCCTCCTGCCTCAGCCTCCTGAGTAGCTAGGATAACAGGCTAATTTTTTAATTTTTTGTAGAGACAGGGTCTCACTATGTTTCCCAGGCTGGTCTTGAACTTCTAGCCCCAGGTGATCCTACTGCTTCGGCCTTCCAAATGCTGGGCTTACAGGGATAAGCCACCACGCCCAGCCTAATATATGATTATTTTTTAAGATTGAAGAAGCTTGAGCATGTTTTTAGGCCAAGCAGTAGAAATTATTAGAGTGAGAATGATGGGATTATTGATGGAACACGGTCCCGGAGGAGATCTTAAGAGACAGGGTTAAGAGCAGAGAAGAATTTTCATTAGCAGAAAGAGGGCACTTCATCCTTAGAGACCAGAGGTGAAAAGAGGAAAAAAAAAAAGGATGCAGTAGTCTTGGGCTATGTAGCTTAGGTGTGCTTTCAGCTGCAAGTAATAGAGAGCTTGACTAACAGTGTCTGAAACAATTAACGATTTGTTTTTTTCTCAGATGATCATAAGAAAGCAACGGCTAGGTGGCCACTAGCATCGGCTGCTGGCCAATATCTTTGAGACCTTCTTGGCCCTTTCGCTCATGGCCACACCATAGCTGTTGCAACTTGTAGCATCACATCTGCATCCGAGGAACAGTCCCTGCTATCCTTGCAGACACTGGCTTTGCGTGCTGCCTGCTCGCTGGCTGCAGAAGTGATGAGGACTAAGTGACCATTAGTTACTACTTCAGTTGTGACATGGAGTAGTCATACCTGACAAGCTCACCTCTGGTGAGCTTATTTCTCTCAAAAGAAGTTGTGAAGGCTTCCTAAGAAACTCAATGAAGGGAGGTAGGAAGAAAGAGAGAGGAGAAAAAAGTTATTCAACTGTGAGTTACTAGAACTTTAAGTTTGGTGACATTATCATTTTGTGAAATCTACTTTGCTTTCTGTTCTCCCCACTCCCCCAGGAAATTTAACCATTTACACATAACAAAAAGAATTTTCCTCAATATTAGGAAATATCCTAATCTGTCCAATATCTTCATTTAAAATGATTGTCTTTCTGCTTCTGATCTTCAGAAAATTTATTTCCCGTAACAGCTTAACTTGGAAAATGGGGAAACAAACCAAATGGAAAATAACTCCACCTGAGATTTATGAAGAACCTTCAAAGGAAGCTTTGAGATAAAAAAGTTTGTATCTCTTTCTCTGTCTTAGACCAGCCTCTTAGCACTACCAGTGTGCTCATTTGCCAGACAGCAGTTATGTCCTTGCAGGTTGAGAGAACAAGGCATTAGCAAGTCTAGCAGCGGCTGGGGCTCCTCCTGTGAAACCTTTGGAAAAGCCAAGTGCTTGCCCTGGGCTTTGCTATCTCTTTGGGCAAGTCACTTTTTCTCTATGGGGGCTGTGAAATGAGGAGGCCTGGCTCCTAACATAGGAGGATCCCTCAGCTCCTAACATCCTCTGTAACCTTCTGTGATTCCAGCTACCCTCAGGGAAAGCCAAGACAGCCTTGGCCCCTCTCCAGCCATGTCACTCTGGAGGATACAGCCTCTTGGGCTTTCCTTAGCTCTCAGTTTATGCCTCCTTTCTCCTCTGACCCTCGTTATCCAAGAGGAAAAACCAATTCCAAAAAGGATTCCTTTTCCCCCCATATCGTACATTTCATTTCTGCAGAGCATGCTGTGCCCTATTAAGAATTAAACTGTGATCACTAACCTCATCTCATTTGTGCCAGGGGCCTTGTTCAAAACCTGCTTCCCCAGCAAAGCAGGGCCAGTGGATTAGGACCCCCCATGCTCGGTGGAGTGGTTCCCATCTCTTTTTAATGCCTTTGGCAAGGGACAGAGACAGGGAAAGAGAAAGAAAGACAAGGACAGAGAGCAAGAAAAGAAAAAAAAGAAAAACACAAAAGAAGAACAAGAGGGAAAGAAAGGCTCTCGAACAGCAGCCCTGCATTTTGTTAGAACATTGGCACTGCATTTATCAGGATTACTGGAGGGAGAGCAGGGTTTGATCCTCTTCTCCACTGGGAGAGGGAAAAGCTTTATTGTACCTTTTTTAACATCTCACAGTTAGATCAGAACAATACTGTGTGTGTGTGTGTGTGTGTGTGTGTGTGTGTGTGTGTACACACTATACATATGTGCCTAAGGATGGTATTCTACTTGGGACACACCCTGATTTCAAAGCATTGCTGCATTTCTTATAAAGGCCAGATACAGAGAGCCACCAGGCTCTCCCTGGATCTCCCTTTCCAGCAGACCTTTTTTTCCCCTTGCCCTGACTTGGATCAGCGGGATTCGCTCCTGTCAAACAAATTAGAGCATCTATGAAATGGGGCTATCGACATGTGTGACTTGATCTGTTTTAATAGGGACCCGGTGGGAGTTTCTTCCCTGCCCCACTGAGCTTTGTGTTCTTCATGGAAAGGCAGACAGGGCGCCGGAGGATGCTGTGGGCTTAACCCTTTGCTGACAGCAGGTTGCCTGCCTCCTGCGTGTAGCCGCTTCCTTTTTGTGCCTGGCCATTGTCTCGGGAGTGCGTGCGGCCTGCCACGCTCTTCATGCTTGTTATCTCGCAGGAGACAAGCTCGCCCCAGGAGGAGGAGGAGAGAGCTGCGTTCTGAACCAGATCTTTTGATTTCCTTTCTTCCCTCTTCCCTCTAAAATAATTAGAAGAAGAAGAAGAAAGGTTAAAAAAAAAAAAAAAAAACACCCAAGAGGGGAAAAATATATTGTGTAACCCTGGCATTCTGTTTTTTAAGAGGTGTTGTCCCGGCTGCCATTTGACCTTTATGTGATAATTAGCATGGGGGGGGGGCAGCTGGTGAGGGAGAGAGCCGGTTGGGAGGAAGGACGTGACCCCTCGCAAGTAGAGGAGAAGAGGGAATCAGAAATGCTCCTGTCTCGTCCCTTTTTCCCTTCGCCTCTGTCCCTCAGTTTCTAACGGCACAGCCTCCTGGCACCTGCTCAGACTGTGGGCTCCCCCCGGCACCCATGAACACCAGGTAGCTGGGTCCCAGCTGAGGAGCGGGAAGGCAGGAGGGCCTCTGGAGGCAAGGGGCAGAGGCTGTGCGCACAGCACGCCGCGGCGCCCTGCTGGCCTCTGCAGCCGCTCGCAGGGTGTGGGTGCCTCGCAGGGTGCGGGGTGCCGCTCGCAGGGTGCAGGAGCTGCTTGCAGGGTGCGGGTGCCTCGCAGGGTGCGGGTGCCTCGCAGGGTGCGGGGTGCTGCTCGCAGGGCGCGGGTGCCTCGCAGGGTGCGGGTGCCTCGCAGGGTGCAGGGTGCTGCTCGCAGGGCGCGGGTGCCTCGCAGGGTGCGGGGTGCTGCTCGCAGGGCGCGGGTGCCTCGCAGGGTGCGGGTGCCTCGCAGGGTGCGGGGTGCCGCTCGCAGGGCGCGGGTGCCCCGCAGGGTGCGGGTGCCGCTCGCAGGGCGCGGGTGCCCCACAGGGTGCGGGTGTCGTTTGCAGGGCGCGGGTGCCGCTCGCAGGGCGCGGGTGCCTCGCAGGGTGCGGGTGCCGTTCGCAGGGTGCGGGGTGCCTCGCAGGGCGCGGGTGCCCCGCAGGGTGCGGGTGTCGTTCGCAGGGTGCGGGTGTCGTTCGCAGGGTGCGGGTGCCGCTCGCAGGGCGCGGGGTGCCTCGCAGGGAGCGGGTGCCTTGCAGGGCGCGGGGTGCCTCGCAGGGAGCGGGTGCGGCAGAGGTTGCTGACTGTTCTTGGACTGGGAGTGTCTGGGGGAGGAGGGCAGGCACACGGCTCTTTCTTTGAGCCTTCTTTTTATCCTTCTCTACATCTTCTTAGCACATAGTACTGGTGGCCTCAATCTATGGAACAGATACACTCCGGAAAAATTGCATGCAAGTGAAATTTTTGACAGGTGGAATCCTGTAGTCTGTAGATATACGTTGTTTGGAGTCAGCTGAAATGAAGCTGAAAACGCAGTGATATCCCAGGTACTTCCTGGTGCAGGAACCTGAGCTCACAGTTCCTTTCATAGCATAGCACGTGTCCACACCCTAAAATACCTGTTTCCAGAGCCCCGCACCGGAGTCCGCGTGCAGCAGGGGTGCATCGGCGCATGTGCACCAGGAGATGCAGAAGGAAAGCGGCCAGCCCGGAGCTTTGGTCTCGTGTGCAGCGCGGCCAAGTCCAGGGTCAGAGCTGTGAAACCACTGACCCGACTGCCTCCCACTGAACTGTCACGAACCTTGACCCTCAGTGCCCTCAGGTTGCTGTCCTGTTTGGATTGGTGATTTCATTAGGTTTTTTCTCCCTTTTCATTTATTTCATTCAGGCCCCAGGCAGAACTTCCAGGAGCTAGTTGATAGTGCATCTGTCTTTTAATTTTCCTTCAGGGAGAAGAACTCCACGGGGCTCCATTTCTCCTACTTATTGCTTGCTGGCACCAGCTTCATGTCTCTTAGCTGTGTTTCGTTTTGTTTTTTGTTACTTGTCCCCTCTGGCACCAGATCAGGGGGCCGGGAGGGAAACTGGGGCATTCTGGAGGAGGATTGCCAGAGGAGTGAGTGCGGGCAAGAGGCATGGCCACAAGACCAGTCCAGCAGCTGAGCAGCAAGAGGAGAGTTTCCGCTGTCAATCAGCACCTGAGCTGCGTGCGTGGAGGGCGGTGAGACAGGACAAGGTGTGGCGGCGGCGGAGGAGTGATTATAGTGCCAAGAGAACGGAGAAAGCACAGCAGCTTATTTAATTTGGAAAGACAAGGGAGAAGGTCCAGTCTTTCCCTCCCCTTCCCCGATGCTTATGAACAGCACGTGGAGGGGCTGGGTGGTTTTGCCCACAGCCGGCTCTGCAGCGCGCTGGGAGTGCGGCCCGTCCCTTGTGCTGCCTGGTGGGCTCCTTCTCCTGACTTCCAGCTCCGGGGTGACTGGCTCTGCCTCCGCGTGCCGGGGAGCTCTTCCCTTCCTTCACCCCCTCTCAGCTGATCGTTCACTGCAAACTCACTACAACAGCGAGGAGATCTCCTGCCACCTAAACCATTTTTAAATCCCCTTCTCAGTGCTAAGCCCAGGTCTTTCCAAAGTATTCCCAGCAACTTTCTCCTCATGTGTAGGTTCCTCTGGATTCACCCGAAGTACGACCCTTTCCTTCATTAAAATTACGAACACTTCAGTTTCTCTTTTTTTGAGACAGGGTCTCACTCTGTCACTCAGGCTAGAGTGTCATGGCGTCATCATAGCTCGCAGCAACTTCAAACTCCAGGGCTCAAGCGATCCTGCCGCCTCAGCCTCCCGAGAAGCTGGGACGACAGTTGTACGTCACCATGCCCGGCTAATTTTTAAAAAATGTTTTTGTAGAGATGGGTCCCCCTATTGCCCAGGGTGGTCTCAAATGATCCTCCTGCGTTGGCCTCCCACAATGCTGGGATTACAGGCGTGAGCCACCGTGCCTGGCCTAGTTTTTCTGATTACATTTTCTAAAACTTATGCCAGATTTTTGGGGGCTGGAGGGTGTATTAGGTAAGAAACTGCTCCTTGTGTAGGATATTAGATTGAGAAACTCAGACCTAGAAAAAATTTTAGCTGCAATTATTTTTAAACTGATAATTGTGTCAGAATTGGATCAGAGTGAATGCAAAGGTTAAGGGAGAGGCCAGCACAAACTGTGGCAAACACAGTAGACCGATTCAGAGGTTTGCTAACTGTTTTATAACGCTTGGAGCCGAGATGAGCGGGCAACTTCATTTCTATGTTGTCTCTCACAAAATTCCCTTTCTTGAAGTCCTTTTAAAAACTAATCTTTGACCTGTATCCCCTCGTTCCTCAAGGGTCTACCATTGTGCACTGTTCCTAAATTTTCAGCTCTTGCTGCCATCTAGACCTGGTTTGGTTGGTGCTCTGGTTGTTCTTTAAGCAGCACATTCTAGCTGAGCAGAACATGGTGTTCAGCCAGCTTCCATGGCTCCCAGCATCCCCACGGTTACTAGCCAGGCCCTTGGTTATGCTGCACTCCCTCCTAGCTCCCAGACTCCCCTGGAGTCGAAACTCCCTTCAGTCAGATCACCAGGCTTCCAGTTTATAATCCCTTCCTTCACTCTTGCCGAGAATGTTCTTTAGTAATCCAAAATTGTGTTTGTTATTAAATATAAAACTTGAAAAGGGTTTGTAATTTTTTTCTGAAATCAGCTTTAATGAATTATGACAAAATTTAACTCATGTTTCTAAACATTTTATGTAATGGTTGTGCTCTTTCGATTTATGGAAAAATGGATCCAGAACTATTGGCAGCTTCCACACATCCTTCATCAGCCTTCTTCCTTGTGGACTGAGTCAGCTAAGGGCCAGACTTAACCAAAATCATTGGCCACTGGTACTCTTGCAAAAGCTGTATTTTATTATCACTGCAAGAGTTTAGGGTGGGCCAAAATGATATCCAGGCATGTCAGATCTTAATCACAGGTGTTGAAAACAGAGATGTGTTTCTTAATTCTAGACCATTAAAGGTGGGAGTTCATGACCACCTTCTTATGCACTCTCTGTGTGCCCTCCTGCCATAGCAATTAGCAAGAGAGTGGCTACTTGTGTTCTCCATGTGTTTTATGGCCCTGGATTATATAGGAATTAGGAATGGCTTCAGGAAGCATTTGGTCCTCATAGTTACCCAACACCAGCATGGCCCAACCCCAGATATGTCAAAACTACAACTGTTGTATTTGGCAAACATTCTCCAAAATTACTTTGGTCGATACTAAATAGTTTCATTTAGTAGACCAGTTTATTCAAGTGCCTGGGAAGAGTTTCTGGATTCTGACTTATCCCGAGAGGCACTCACAAGCATCTCTGAGAGTTTATCAAAGCCAGAGTAGGTTACGAGTAATGCCTATTATGAAACTTTGTAAACCAAGGATGACTCCACTCAATTCCAGGGTGCAGCTCTTCAGGGTTGCTCTGTACAGTCCAATAGCCACAAGCCACATGTGGCTATTTAAACTTAAATTATTAAACATTAAATAAAATTTAAACATCAGTTCCTCAGTGACACACTAGCCACATTTCAAGAGCACATAGCCACATGTGGCAGTGGCTACCCTGTTAGAAAACACAGAACATTTTCATCATCACAGAAAGTTCTGCTGGACAACAGTGCTCTGGGGTCTCAACATACCACTTGTTCAGGGGTCAGTGGATCCAAACCCACTCCATATTGGAAATCTTGGCTTTCCTGAATGTACACCAGAGACTTGTCACCATGTGGAGAAGGGGCAGCCTTCAATTAGGTAAGAACGCTAGCCAGGCTTCTTAGCTTTGTGTCTTATCACAATGTCAGCCATTCCAGGTACCCAAAATATGGGGATCAACCTTTCAGCACCATCAGAAATGAGCAGCACCTCAGAGTGCTTCTGCTGTTTCTGTTAAACTGGTGATCTCCAGCTCTTCCCTGAAATGGCAAAGAAAAGTCACGTTCCCAGAAGATCAGCCAAGGGAGTTACCCCCATCCCTGGGTAATCCTCGCTCTCTCCTTTCATCAAGTGAGGCTACAGGAAACTACGCACATAAATGGCATTAGCTTATCTTTCTCAATAGAATTATCTTTGGTAGATCATACTTAAATGTTTATACCTTGGGTTTATTGATAATTTTTAAAAAATCAATATGAAGATAACTTGCACATGTGCTGTGACAATCATTCATTACTGAAGATGTAGACCATTCATGTAAAGTATTGCATAATACTTAGGATGTATTGGTCTCTCTGGAAGAACTGTGGGGCTGTCTTCCAATGGGGAATGCAAATGGGATGACTCATTACTTGCATGTTGCCCCATCTGCCCAAAACTCCAAAGTTAAGTTCAATGCTCATTTATATTGACTTTATTAACCCCCAGTTACATTTTTGCTTTCTCTTCCTTAAGCATGTGCCACGTGTTTGATTTTCTATTTTAGTTTTAATAACCTTATAGTGTGTTTTGGGTTTTTTTGGTTTGTTTGTTTTAGAGAGACAGGGTCTCCCTCTGTGACCCAGGCAGTGGTGTCATCATAGCTCACTGCAGCCTCAAACTCCTGGGCTCAAGTGATCCTCCCACCTCAGCCTTCCAAGTAGCTGTAACTACAAGCACGTGCCTCCATGCCCAGCTAATTTTTTAAATTTTCTGTAGAGATGAGCTCTCACTATGTTGCCCAGGCTGATGTCAAACTCCTGGCCTCAAGTGATCCTCCCATCTCGGCCTCCCAAAGTGCTGCGATTACAGGCTGTATCTTTTTATTTTAATTCTCCTTAAATTTTTTTTCTTAAAGAAGTGAAATATAAACAAATGAATACAAACGTCATTGTCTGATCCTCACACTTGGTATTTCCTGTTTTGAGGTAGTCCCCGTGCAAGCCCCAACCTCTGGCCCTGGCTTAAATGTCAGGATGGCCCAGGGACTTCTGACAATCTCATTTTTCTTTCATACCCTCCTGAGTATCTAGCACACTGCTAAACATATGCTGTTTTGAGTGATGTAGAGGTAGAGAAACCCTGCACCACTCGTGGGAAGACATGACAGAATAAACTTAGGAAGGAGGGTCACCTCTCAAATTTAGTCAGATGACAAAGACAGCACTGGTCTCCCTGGGGTGTAGAGATAGGAAAGAATTTGAATAATTATCATCATTATCATCACCACATTCATTAAACCCCATCTGCGCATGGCACTGTGTAAGTCCCCACAGGTTATTTCTCTGCCAGTGAAAGAGAGTTTTGTCCAGCAGGGAGGCTAAGCCTGAGCTCTCCTCAGCTCACCAGCTTCCTCTCAAGGCTGTTCCTGACACTCCATTTTGCAGCCAGCAGCCCGGCTCACCGCTGAGGGTGAGCACGTTACCTCCTGTCTTCTTGGGAGAGCTCTGTGGTCCTTGAGCTATAATCATCTTTCACACCCCAGGACCCTGGACTTTCCTTTATGGCCCTAAGCACAGTGGCAATTAAGGACTTCGATGCATAATGAATTTAGAGTCTCTTTTGTAACACATTTCATCAAACTGGGGGGTCATCTCTGTCTTCTGCACCCCTGTGTTTCTAGAACCCACCATCATGTGTTATATGTAGTTAAGAGTCTGATGCATATTTATTGCAATAAATATAAGGAATGAATGAGTGAATGTGCAATGTGACTTTAGAGTTACTAGCTGTTGGAGTTGTTATTAATATTTCCTCCACGTGTTCAACATCTTGGGGTTCACAGGATACTCGGAACAGTCAGCTCTGCCGTGGAGGGGATGTCATTACACACAGCACTTAGCACCGGCACTCATATGGCACTTGACGAGCTACAAGCTTGTGAATCTTCTTTTACTATCAATTTATATTGTAATTTGACCTAAAATATTATAAGCTCCATGAGGATAAGGGCTGAGTCTTACTTCTCTGTATTTCCAGTGAGTTCTTCGTACCAAACACTCACTGAGCGTTGTTGCCTAAACCAATGAGAAAGTGAGAAAGTGCTGGGCCGTCATGCCCCTCTGTGCCAGCATTTAACAGCGGGCTCCATTTGTTAGGACTGAATGGCGTGATAAATAATAGACCATGTATAGTATGGCTACAGATAGGTTGGTAACTGTGACCATATCCAGTTATGAGTGAAAAGATTTTAAATGGTGGCTTTAGATTACTATGGGATTGGCCGAGACATTATTTTTCAACTCTAGAATCATCTGAGGAGCTTTTTAAAAGTACTGATAGGAATGGATCTCACCACAGAAAGACATAATCCCTGGGGCCAGGCAATGAAACATATTTTTTAAAATTCTTCAGATGTTTTTGATGTATGAACGTAGTTGAGGACTACTGACCCAGTCTTCAGGTAGTAATCAGTACCAGCTGATTATTCCACCCCTGCCAACCTTCAATCACAATTTGCTCTGGTTTGGTGGTTCTGAGAGAGCAGAGCTGGAATTTTATGGTGTAGGACTGGCTCCAGTGCCTGTCATACCCCGTGCCATTCTAAGCTGTGTGTCCAGCCTCAGCAAGGATCCCGCGTGGCAATGGAAAAAGGGATGCTTTGATCTCAGATTTGCTTACTCCTTCATTGGACGTGTACTTAGCATCTGCTATGTACTCAGTGGAGGAAAAGACAGTTAATTTCTGTGTTGTATAATCAAGGCTGTGACAAAAGTGATTGGGATGTCATGGCAGCTTCAAAGAAAGGGTACCAATCCCTGCCTGGAGTTTATGTTAGAACTGAGTCGAAAAGTTGCGTGGAGGTTGGCCTGGATACTCTTCTCCCTCATCCTTTGCCTGGCTGATGGAAGAGCATGTGCCCAGGTACGAGGTGTGAAAGAAGGTGGCTCACTGGTCCAACTGTAAGTTGTGATGTGCTGAGGCACCGGGCATGGGTGTGGCAAAGCAGTGCACTGGGGGTCGGGTGGGGCAGTGCGGAGAGGGAGCAAGACGTTTTAGGCAGTGGCTGGATCACAAACAACCTGCTTCTGTGCTACGTTGGGACGGATTTCCCGTGAAGCTCTTGAAGCTTAAGCTGCAGGGCCTGTCCCTGCCACGGGCCCCTTCCCAGCCCCTGTAGGGACTCTAACAGTGTCTGCACATAACCGCGTAATGGGTTTTGTTGCTCTTTTAATTTGCAAAAATATATTTAAATGTTTATAATGGCTTTTCATTTTGTATTCTTTCCCTTACTGAGGGCCCCCTAAATTATATAAGCTTTTACAAAACCTGGGTATGAACCTCAGGGACCTTCTCATTTTCCTGGTGGTAACAGGAGTTACTGAAGAAGAGAAGTCATGTGAGTTTTAGCTAGGATTATAATTTCTCATTGAAAATGGGATACTTGGGTGGTGAAAGACTATGTTATTAATAGTTATCTCCTGCCTTAAAAAATCTAATAACCGGAAGTTTCCTGGACAAAAAGTAGCATATGAAAACTCTCATTTTACCACACGTGGTCAGCAACCTTGAGAGGCAGTTAGAGGAGGCCAGTTAGGATGCCGTTAAATTCAGATGAGATGATCGGGGTCAGAATTAAGACAGCAGGAGAGAAAACGGAGACAAGGAGGTGGGGTCCTCAGGACGGGATGGCAGGAGGAGAGGAGAGGGAGGCGTCTGGGCACAACTGCCGGATTTCTGACCTGGGCAGCGGGGTGGAGGGTGGCATCTTCCCACGGCCCGGGAGGGACGGCAGGCATCGGGGCAACAGGGCTCCAGTGGGACGTAAGGCAGTGCCGTGGGAGCACCGACAGAGGATGGGATTCTGTGAATGCGGAGGTTCCCACGGCAGGTTCAAGTCCACCGTGCGGCAGTCAGGTTTGCTGTGCTGCCACAGTCGTCACCCCTCTGCAGATGCCCCTTTGAGATGGAAACCCCTCAATATAAGAAGAGGTCGGGTGGCAGCAGGGATGGCTCAGTGCAGACCAGCCCCTCTGTGTAAAGCGCAGCTGAGAGTTTGCACCGCTCTGGGTGCAGCAGCCCGGGCAGACTGCAGGGCTGACTCCCTTCCCTCGCCGCCTCACGCAGCGGTCTGAGCGGACGCCAGCGCCCCTGGGGTCATGGCAGCCGGTGGCCAATGGTGCTCCTGACCAAGTGAGTTGCCCCTGGATTTACATCAGCTTCTCTGTCTCACCAGCCCCACCTAATTCCAAATCTGCTAAAGTTCTTTTTTTCTTTATTTTTTTAAGCTGTAGGTCTATATTTTGGACAAAAAAAAAAAGATCTTTTAGCTCCTGATCTCATACTTAAATAAAAATGCTGTCATGTTCTCCTTGATATATTTGCTTATTGGATTTGTTTAATGAAATATGGATTTATACCATAAATATTGGAGTTGGTGTAGTCCATATTTCAATTAATGGATCATTTATATGTCATGCTAACTTTGTAATTACTGAAATGTAGAAATATAGTGGACTGAAATGAATTTCTAGTCTTCTTTGCATTCCTGCCCCCATCCAACCATGTCTGAGCAGCTTGGAGCATAAAAGGGGAAGATTTATATGTGGAGTTTTCAGAGGAAAGGGGCAGGGGGCTCAGAAAAGACAACTTCCTCCACTTGTGCTGGGAGAGATTTGTATTCCACCACGCTTTCTGGGCTCACTCAAACAGCGTTGTGCGACTGTCCTCAGAGGATCGGGAAGCTGGGATCTGGCTGGAGGGCCTGGTCGCCAGTCTGCTGACAGACCTTCATCATCATTTCCGTCTCGGTTGTAAAGCACAGCCTATTTTCCCTCTTTGCCAAATCTCTGTTCTAAATGGCTCTAAATGTACATAAATACAGATTTCTCACTGAGCCCTGCTGCCAGAATCAACTAGAAACCCACACCAGACCTACAGGACAGAGGACAAGTAAATCGTATTCTCCGACCCCCGTGAACCAGGCCTGTCACTGTAACTGGCTTCTTCTCAGGCAGTGGGCACCGTCCTGGACACCCTGGTGAACTTCTCTCTCTCTCTCTCTCTCTCGCTCTCTCTCTCTCTGTCTCGCTCTCTCTCTCTCTCCCTCTCTCTCTCCCCTGCCTGCCGTTTGCTGACCAGAAAAATCTGGCTGGCTGGCTGGCTGGAGAGGCCCATGCAGTGAGTGAACATCACATACATAATTCTATCAGAATATATCCAAGGGTGGGGAATCATTGTTCTCGGAACTAGCTGAGCTGAAGCCCGAGCAGAAATACTAAAGTCAGTCGTGCCTTTGAGCTGCCTCTAACAGCGCCCTTTGGAGACCCATTTCATACAAAATTTGAAGCCTGTGTTTATTGCCCATTAAAGCAACCTTTATTTTATGGCAAATGTTGCAGTAATTGCCTTTTACGAAGAGCACTTTGTAACACACATGCACAGTTGAAAGAAAACCACTCTGGTATTGTCTATCGGGACTTAATGGCGCAATTAATTTTACTCCATCTGTTCCTGAGACTTTAAAGGAAAATGGATTTTTTTTTTGAGCGCACTTTAATGAAGAAGATAAAGCGGCCCGGCTGGTGTCCCACAGGCTCGGCGCAGTAAGTTCAGATTATTGCTCAGTCTGTCAGAATGGGCTGCTTCCCTCAGCAGCAGCCACAGCCAGCAACCCGCTCTGGCCCCTCGCCCCGCCATTCCTGATGACAAACTGCCAGCCAGCTCCCACAAAAGCACGATTAAAATGTCAGCACAGGATGACGAAGGGGCCAAGAGGGTCCTCGGAGACAAACTGTGTTCAGTATGAGTTAATACTTTACAGCAGGGCTGGGGCCCAGCGTGCTGCTGGCTGCTCGGGCTGCTGGCTGCCTCGGAAAGCACGCGAGGGCAGGCCCGGCGACGCGGTGGCGTGTGCACATGCGTGTCCGCTCGGCTGTGTGCAGCGGGCACGCTGCTCTGTGCGGGAGGGGGCTTGTTTTGCAGGGAAAGTCTAATCGGGGGTTCAGAGTATGGAATTCAGAGGCCCACGGCGGTTTCTTAGCCATGGGGGAAGGGGTGGTCAACCCACAATGTTGGATGGAGAGCACCGTGCCGGCAGTGGCCCTAGGGCCACAGGTTCTGTCCTGGGTGATCTCGGCACCATTTCAGGGACAAGGGCAGCTATGAAAATGCCCAAGCTGCAGAAAATCACTCCTACAAAGGAATGGTTGTGCAGAGAATACAGTGGCGTCCCAAACCTTAGCGCTTGCACAGTTGGCAGGGCCACAGCAAGGGGGTCCGCAGTGAAATAGTTTGAGTCAGTGCTGCCACTTGGCAGGGTCTCAGCCCTGGGCTGACCTGCTAGGGGCAGGGCACGCGCTGCCTGCTTGGCTTAGTTCTCCTGCAGCCCTGGTTGGGCGACGTGACCATGGGGGAGACTGCCTGGGAGGGAGGCTGTGATGAAAAGGACAAGGAGATTTGCATCTCTGGCCTCCTGTGGAGACCCGATCTGCCGTCCTAGTGGGCAGCAGGTGTGAGCGCCTGCCATTGTCCCTAATGGTTATTACAAGTGATAAGCAGGACAAATGTGAGGTCATCTCTCCTGCTGGCAGGTCAGAGGGGGCTGGATTTAGAGCCCCTAGGAGACTAGGAAATTAGATGGTCAGTATCCACAGTGGAGGCTGCAACCAACTCCGGGCTCCAGTGATACTGGCCAGGGGCAGAGGCGGGGTGGGCATGGGTTGCTAGGTCAGTGATCCCAAATGTGTAGTCATACTCGCAAGCAGTCACGAGCAGCCATTGTCAGGATGGTGGGGAAGCAGTAATTAGTGCAAAGCCCTAATAGAGGAACAGAAGGCAGGAAGGAGGCCCCTGTGCAGGGCAACCAGGGGATTTGGTTTCCTCTTGGTCCATAACCGTGGGCTGAGATTTCAGAGGGAAGCCCTGCTGGTTTCTAATTAAACCCCTTGGCCTTTGCCCATTCATCATGGGATGCAGTGGAGGGTGGACCTCTGGTTTCAGCTCTCTGACCCGTTTGGCCCCTTCCCTGCTCTCTTCCCCAGCCTTGTCCTGGGACTGCTGTCTGCTGGCACACATGCTGCCCCATGAGCCACACAAGTCCCTGTTAGTCCGAGTTTCTTACTCCCTCCTGCCCGCGTCCCCGTCTCTGGCTTTTTCTCCCCTCCCCATGCCCAGGTCTCCCCCGCCTTACGCTCCTCTCCATTCCATCCATCAACCCTCCTCTCTCCTAAGAGTGCTCTCGAAATCCTATTGCCTTTTTATGTGCCTCTTGGGTTCTTCCTCATGCCCTCTCCCTGAGCACAGTTTTCCTGTGTTTTTGAGCAACCCGCGGCTTGTGCCATTAATGGCATCATAATAGCCACGGTTGGTCTTTACGGAGCAAAAAGATTTCAACGGGCTACCAAGGACACATAATCCCACTGGTGACCTGAAACACCCCTTCTTCAAGCAGCCAGTGTTCCCCTGCCCCATAGGCGACTTACAAGCTGGACCTTTAAGGTTTCCACCAGCTAGGCCACACATTTGTCCCTCTGTATTCATATAAAAAGATGTGAGCCAAGAGCAGTAGAGAAAGCCCTATACCTTGAAAAAGAAAAGTCAGTACTAGAGGATAATGGAAATGCGCATGGGGCAAGGGCTCCAAGAGCAGCATCCCTCCCTATGGGGTGGACAGCAAGATAGGGACTGTCCAGGGACCTTTGCAGGGTGGGGACAACGAAACACACCCCGCATGAATGTGCCAGGGAACCTCATATAGAAGAGAGGGATTAGACCAGAATCAGGGTGAGGTTCCACCACTCCTCCCTCTGGCTCTGGGAACAGATTGCTGGAAGGTTCTCCATAGCATAGTTAACTCACCCATTCATTGTTTCATCAAATATTCATTGAGCTGCTCTAAAGGCAGCTAAAGAGACACAGGAACAAATGCAACACCTGATTTTGACTGGGCCCGATATCTAAATTTTTTAAAAGCTTATCATAAAGAATATTTTAGGGACAACTGGCAAAATTTGAATGTGGACTATATACTAGATAACACATCAGTTGAATTTCTGGGTGTGGTAATGTACTTATTCAAGGATGTACATGCTTTCCCTAATTTTACGATGGCTTTATGAAAAGAATTACACACATAGATACACAGACACAAATAAAGCAAATGTGGCAAAGTGGTAATAATTATTGGCATGGGTGCTGGGACTATTCTAGGTGCTAGACAAATCAAAAGGTCCCTTCCCTCTTGGAGCTCACCTGCTCGCAGTGAGGAGAGGCAATAAGCATAATCACCAGGTGCCGTGGGCTCCGTTGGAAGGGGAGTTGTGAAGGGTGCCATTTGAAATAGCAGGTCAGGGGAAACCCCACTGCAAAAGGAACACACAAGCCAAGGCTTGAAGGTGAGGGACTGAGCCCTGCAGAGCACGCCAGACAGGGAAGAGCCGGCACAAAGAACCCGAGGCACCGTGTGCCTGCCCGGCCACTGAGTGGGTTGCTTTGACCCAGAACGTTGAGCGTCCCACGAACTCCACTTTCCACAGATCCCCATTCTTCCCCCATTTGCTGTTTGGTGAGCCCAGCCTTGGTACTGACTTTGTATCCTTGAGGAAAACCTTTGGCTTTAAGCTGCACAGGCAGGACCTGGGGCACCCCTGTGATCTGTAGAGCACGTGCATTTCAGAGCTGTCAGCCTAGCCCCATCACCTTTGTCAACCATTGTCATTCTGTCCATACACAAGATCTTTCCTGCCCCAGTGTCAGCAGGGATGACCATGATGAGGAGAAAGAGCACCAGGCTAGGAATAAGAATAGACAGGTTTGGGCCTGAGCCCACCTTGGCTTTTCTGAGCCTCGGGATTCCTCATCCGTAAAATGAGTGTAAATGCAACTTCCTCCCAAAGAGGTTGGGAGGATGATGAGATAAAAGTATGCAGTGGCAGGCTGGGCACGGTGGCTCACACCCATAATCCCAGAACTTTGGGAGGCTGAGGCAGGAGGATTGCTTGGGACGAGGAGTTCCAGACCAGCCTGGGCAACATAGCGAGATGCCCTCTCCACAAAAAATTAGAAAAAAATTAGCTGAATGCAATGGCGCATACCTGTAGTCCCACCTACTTGGGGGGCTGAGGCAGGAGGATCACTTGAGCCCAGAAGTTTGAGGTTGCTGTGAGCTTTGATCACACCACTGCACTCCAGTCTAGGCAAAAAAGTAAGACCCTGCCTCAAAAAAAAAAGTATGCAAAGGCAAATTGTGGGCCACACATTACAGAAGCCCTGTTTGCTCTCTAGACATTCTTGGTCTCTGGGCAGCTGAGTGTGGTGGCTTAGGGTCAGCAGACTGGGCACCTGGCTGCTGATCTGCTGAGTGACCAAACCCCCTGGAGTGAATCACGGAGCATACGTCCCTGCCTCCACCATCTGTAAAGAGTGAGTTAGGTCTTAGTGACCTTTGCAGTCTCATCCAGCTCTCAAGGAGCCTGATTCCAAGATCCAGAGTATTGAGTTCCTCATGATTCCATGTTCTAAAAGAACTAATAGTACTTTGGTGTCCTTCATGCCATGTTACAGGTCGGCTTCTGCTGCGGGCTAGCCAGCCATTGCTCGACAGGGCGTCTTGGTTGCGCTCTTCGTGTCTGTACCACAAAGCCCTTTCCCAGGATGTGGCAGTCAGATGTGCTTCTTCCCGTGTCCTCCCAACTTTGCGACTTATCTTCTTGGCTGCTAGTGAGGCCCTGTAGACATTATGAAGGCAGAGGGTTTTATAGCAATTAGGCTTCTCTTAGGACATTGTTCCGGCTTTTAGAGGAGATAGGTTAGCTCCTGCTTGTCCTCAGGGCCGTGGGAGAGACCAGCCCGTCCCCACAGCCTGTCTCAGGCCTTCCAGGGCACTCACCTGAGGACTTGAAGGCCTGGCTCCTAAGCTCTCCCTGGCATGTTTGGGAGAAAGATGAAATGGGCTTTGGAAGCTCTTTACTGAGTCATTTCCCTTCCTAGGGTGGCCTGGCCTGGGGCTTTGAATGCAGGGAAAGGGTGGCAGCGGGTCCTGTGTGTGTACACATCTCTCTGCACTGGGGGAGGAGGAAGGGGCAGAAGGAGATGAGAAGAGCGCTGTTTAACTTGTAGGTTCTCTTGGAGGACTCCTACTGGAAGATATTTCTGAATCCTCTGGAAAGAGTGATTTGTGTTCTTTCAATATTGGCAGGTTTTAATTTCTCTGCCTAAAATGGCTAAGGACTGAAGGGCCTGTACGTGCTTTTAGATGACTCTGGCCCTAAGGTGGACCCTAGGAGAGGCTTTCGACGAACAGTTGATGACGTGCCAGGTGGATGGAAGTTGAAGTGCAGAGCACCCAGCACTTTCCAGACAATTAGTGTGGAAATGACATCCAAGAAGCAGAGAGGTACTGGCTGTGCTGCCTCCAGCAGTGTTTGCCTCTGGAGTGGAACCAGCCCGGGCCTCTCCCTGCAGGGATCATGCCAAGGAATTGGCAGCTCTCTGGAAGAAGTGAATTGACCAAGTAGACTGGGATCTCTCATGTCCCTACTAGTTCTTCAAACTCAGACTTTTAAGGAAGAGACCAAACAATAATTTCTGGCCTAGGCTAGTAGGCAGCACCACTGCAGACAGGGGTGGATGAAGCTGTGTCACAAGGTGGCCCAGGCAGGTGAGAGATGGTAGCTTCACCACCTTCCACAGACTCTAAGGCAGTGTAGTCCCACACCAGCAGGGTCAGCGTCACCTGGGAACTTGTCAGAAACGCACATTCTCAGGCCCCACCCAAGACCTACTGAATCAAAAACTCTGGGAATGAGGCCCAGCTATCGGTGTTGTAACCAGCCTTCCCGGTGATGTCGATGTGCTGGGGGAACCCTAAGCAATACAGTCACGTTGGCCACCACTGGGACAGCTCACATCCACTGACAGAGTAGTTCATTCTGGCAGCCAAGGTGACGTGGAAACGGTGGGCATCAGAGACCTGGGTTTAAGTCCGTTTCTTCCATTTACCTCTTGTGTGACCTTGGAAAAGCACTGAAGTTTTTTGAGCCAGTTTCCTCATTTACAAAGTGGGAATAATCATACATCATTTTCATGGCTTTTGTGAGGATAAAGTTAAACTGATGCCTACAACAGAACTTGGTCAACCACAGTGTTTTGTACATACGAGGGCGTCATTATGTTCATTGGGCACCTACTGTTTTCCAGACAGAAGCGACCCCTTCTGTGTTATGTCAGCTAGCTGATCTTCTTATCCCAGTTCCACGCAAGATAAAACTGGGGCTCAGAGTTTGAATAATTTGGCGGAGCAGGACACCTAACCCAGTTCAGCCTGATTCCATATTGGCCTTGAAGTTTCATTGGGAGTCTGTGTTCTTCACTGTTACGCTTTTTGCAGGTTCTCAACCTGGCTTTGCCATTACCTGTGGGACTTTCAAAACTACAGAGATTCTGAGTCCATTGGTTTGATGTGGGGCTTGGCCACTGTTGTTTCTTTAAAAACTCTCTGGATATTTGTAATTTGTAGATCGGGTTGAAAAACCATTGTGCGTTGCATATATACTACCACCGTTACATTTCAGAATAGATGCTGGAAATTCAGAGTCATATAAGAGCTAAGTAAGTGGCACCGAGCTTTGGCAAACCATGGACACTAGATAAGTGCGTCTTAGAGTTGTGAATTGAATTAAGTGTCTTAAAAATAGCGCTCACTGCAATTTGAATAATTCAGATAACAGGCGTTCATTTTTAAAAAGTTGAAGAATATAGGAAACTAGAGGAATATAATGTTACCTATAATTCCAGAACTCCTTTTTGTGAGGCCTTAGGAGGGAGGAAGAGGTAGGCGTTGTTCTTCCCACATTAGAGCAAGAAAAGCAGACCCCAGGGAGGCTAAGCGATTTCCCTAAGTGGAAGTATTTTGGGGGTTGGTTTGTAAGGATGGTGGGCAAGGGGATAATAACATAAAGTTTGTACTTTGGGCTTTTGGTAGACAGGCAGATTCTGAAACCATTCTGTTGCATCTGCTGATTACTACAAAGGCGTAAATTCAGGCTCTTTGGTAACTCCCAGGTTGACTGAGTGCGAGCCTCCAAATGCAGTTTCCCTCCCGACTTTCGGTAGAAATTCCCTTGAGCTGAAAAGTGAGTTGGGCCCAGGTTCGCATGCAGGCATTTCCATTCTTAACGGGGAGTTGAGAGGTAGTTGTGACTTCGGTAACCTGCATTTTTTGGGGGTCTGTAGAACTGAAAATAAAGGCACACAAGTCTCACAAGTGCCCTGATAGTGCTTTTCTGGATGAAAGGTTTGGGGGAGAACTTCTAGAAGGCCAGACTTTCATTACCAAGCCCCGTCTTCTTCACCTAATCCAAAGTCACGATAAGCCTTGGTGATCGCCTTCATTTTTAAAACAACAAAGTATTCCCCCCGCCCCCCAGTCCTGCCCAAACTACAGAACTCTGCAGCTTTTATACGTGTCCCATCATAAAACCACTTTCCCATGACTTCCCGAACCGTAAACCCCAGCTTGGGTACCAGGGAATGGAGCTTTCAGTTTTTAATGGACTGCAGCTGAAGCAAGTTCAAAAGTGCGAGGATTGTAAACTTCAGAACAACTCTGCAAACGCCGCACACCATGGCAGAATGATTCAAGAGGCCAAACTTTGCCTCATCAAGTCAGAGAATTTTCTGCAAATGAACTTTTCAAGAATTATGCCGTCGTTGGCATTACAGTATTACACACATGCCTGTTCCCGATCACTCACTGGAACTGATTTTGTAGTTAACCTCCATAAAGGACTGTGCGAGCGAGCACAGGCCTGTCACACACACATTATTTAGAAGCCCTTATTATTATTTTATTGCCAGTCCTTGACAGCTGAGGAAAAGCCAAGCGCTTTAATCTTTTTTTCCCTTTAGTTTACAGTGTAAGAGCTGCATGTAAGATGGATTTGATTAATATGTAACAGAGATGCAATTCTCTGTAAAATGTGCTGTACTTTAGCACCCTGGAAAACAAACTGCATCACAATGGCTTAAATCTCAGTCCATTGTATTATATAGACATCATAAATAATAGAGAGCAGGCAGATATTGCTGCAGGCTTCATCTGCATAACACATCTGAGCTCTCTATAATGTGTTCAACTTGTCACTTTTAGTACAGAAGAGAGGCAGTAAAGCTAACAGCTGACTAACACACATCAGCCCTGCTTCTACTTCCAGGGGGGCGAATGCTCATTAAGCCATCTTAGCCCTGACTTTTAAAATCCATAACTCTTACAAATGTGAAAAAGTTGCCACAAAAGATTAAGCGCATAATATATGTCAAAGTATAATTTCTTATGCATCTCCCCCAACCGCCACTCCCTGCTGCCGCCACACCGCCACACCAAAATCCTTGTTTCTTTTATGGCCCTTTCACTAGAGGAAAGAAAATAAAAAACCTGTTTTTCAGATAAAACCAAATGAAATATTATTTTCTCAGCATCGATAAGGGACTAGGTAATTGCTTTTGAGTTTGGAGCAAATGAGCTGACCCCAGGAGGACTGAAATCTTTTCTCCTTTCCCTCTAAGACAAGCTCCCAGGAAACAGGCAATCAGTCATCCCCACTTGGACTTTGCAGACAGGCCACTAGGTCCGTCTTAGCCCCCGTAAGCATGCCCCAACATTGACTTGCCTCAGTTTCCCTGTTGGAAACTAGAAGGGAGGAAACCCCTCCATTCCATTTCTGATGGGACTGACAGGCTGAGTTCAGCACTGTTTGTGTGATCACATTTGACAGAGGTTTCAGAGTTCCTGTTGTGCTCTTCTGATGAGCTTTCTTGTGTTTTAGAGGAAAATTTTGAAAACATTACAGTATGTCCTTTTCTGTAATGATGGCTGAGCCTATTTAAGGGATTCAGGCTGTCAGGCAAAGAGGAAAAAAGGATGTTTATCCCCTAACTCAGAGCAGATTTAATCTCATGGGATGCATTTTGGTGGCTAGGGGAGCCTTGTGGTCGCTTTCTTGGGGAGGCCGTGATATATACAGGACGTGGATGTATATGTCTCATGACATTCATCTCTTTAGAAAATATGCTTTAAAACATTTTTCTTGGTGATCATAAGAAAAATAAATGGTTGGTGATGGCCGGATGGTAGGAAAACAGGTTTGGACGAAACAGGAAATTTTTCCTAGCAGTTATAATTCTCTCAAGGGAAAAAGTTAGAGCCTCAACACTTGACTCATTTAGAATAAGTTGAACCAGCCTCTAAAAAATAAACTCACAGAGAATAAAAACAACTCTGCATAAAGTTTGGGAACTGACATGCTAAACTAATAGAAATTGGAAGTCAACACAGAAATCCCAGGATGCACTGAAGTAAAATACTATTTACTTCTCTGATTAGTTCAGAACTAATGGTGTGTGTGTGTGTGAGAGAGAGAGAGAGAGAGAGAGACAGACCAACTAACTGAGACAGAGGGGCTTTCATCGATACCAGCGGTGCTTGTGGGTGGGGATTGAAAGAAAGCTTGGTTCCCTTGGCTAGGAGTGTGGGCCTAGAACAGTAAAACGCTTTTCCACTGGTCACAATGACAGTTTGTTGCTGGAAAAAGTCATCATTAAACTCTGATGTGGGCTGTAGCACTGCTACCTCGGAATTTTGTTGGTGTCCCCCAGGCAGGCCCCGAAAGCTCAGCTTTCCACGGCCGGAGCCCAAGTTGCTGTCAGTTCTTGCCCATTTTCCTGCGGTAACTTCCAGTCTCTTCTCCCAGCTCCTGGGTTTCTGATCTTCCCCCTTACATGCTTCCTTCCCCAAGTGTGGCCACATCATTCCTCGCCTCCCAGGCCTACCATCCAAAGTCATCCACAACTGATTCTTCTTCTCCCTCACTCGTCTAATCCCTGACCCGCCGAGCACTCTCCTGGCTCCAGCCATGCTCGTCCATGGGGTGTTTCCAGGCATACGCTGCACTTTCCCATCTCCAGTCAAGCTTTACCCTGGCTCAGAATAGTCTTTACCTTCCTAAACCGAAGCCTTATCCTTGTCCTTGAAGATGTAACATGAACCCCACCACCTCAGGAAGACTTACCCGACCCCTGCTTGAAATGAATCTCTCCCATAAATCTTTTCTTATTATTATTTTACAAGTAAACATGAAGATTTGCTTTAGGACCAGATAACTGAGTTAATCAGACTCCTCAGTTAAGAGTACACTGTCACCCTGGATCCGTGGGAGACCTCTCCTAATTTTTCCCTGTTATCTGGTCTGTTCCCCACCCACAGACACCCAGCCTAATGTGCTTGTCAAATAGTGTTATTCTGTGGGTGTGTTCAGTTTACATAAGTGGTAATGTGCTATAAATCTTAGTTCTGTTTCTTGTCACTCCATAGTACATTTTTAAGCTCTGTTGGTGCTGCTGGGTGCACATGCAGTTTACTGTTTCTCAGTGATGCTGAGTGTTTTGTAGTATGCCTTCCCCAAGTAATGGACACCCAAGGTTGCCCTCAACTCGCTGCTGAGACAAACACTATCGCCATAATCATCCTTGTGATGTGTCCATTTATGAAACTCTGCAATAACTCCTCTGTGGTGGATCCCAGGAAATGTTGCCAGGTCACAGGGCATATACAAATTAATTTCAATAAATATTGTAGATTGCTTTCCACAGCTGTTAGGAATTTTACCACCCACTTGCAGTGCCTGCGAGTTCTAATTTCCAGATGTCCTTGCCCACACTTGCTGTTATCCACCTTTCTAGTTTTTGCCACTTTGATAGGTATAAGTATTGTAATGAGTTGACCATTTTTCTGAGTTTCTGACTTCTTGTCGATTTACATTGTTTTGTATAATCTAACTATAGGTCATTGGCTACTTTTAGACACTCAAATAATCTTCTAATCAGTAATCCATTAGCTAACTATAGTGCCCTTTGTTAAGAGAACCTTAATTTTGCTATAATAAAACAAATATGTTTTCTGGTCTCACTTATGTTCTAGGGGGCTCTTGTTTGGTGAGTCTTTCTCTGTCCTTATTCCACAGATACAATTCCACATTTTCTTTTATACGTTCATAGTTTTATTTTTCACCTTAGGTCCTTAATTCATCCCAGAAAACTTTTTACCATTTACTGAAGTTTGTCTTGAATTTATTTCCAATTGTATCCTCAAACAGATGTAAATTTTTGGAAGCAAAACTAGATTATGTTCCCCATGGAAGCCTCAACTTTGCCTGGCCTTAACCTGGCTGGCCCACCCTCCTTTGTCCATGTTGATGGCAGTCCTTCCCTTCATTCTCAACGAAAGAGGTATCGCTCCTGTCTGGAGCCACACGTTTGTGTGCCTGACTTTCACATCCCATCACATCCTACCTCCTCAGTGATTTCTCCTCCCTCTTGTAGGCTCTGTCTCCCTCTCACCACATAAACATGCTTCAGCCCTCTCACCACATAAACATGCTTCAGGCCGGGCATGGTGGCTCACACCTGTAATCCTGGCACTCTGGGAGGCTGAGGTGGGTGGATCGTTTGAGCTCAGGAGTTCGAGACCAGCCTGAGCAAGAGCAAGACCCTGTCTCTACTAAAAATAGAAAGAAATTAGCTGAACAACTAAAAATACATAGAAAAAATTAGCTGGGCATGGTGGCACATCCCTGTAGTCCCAGCTACTTGGGAGGCTGTGGCAGGAGGCTCGCTTGAGCCCAGGAGTTTGAGGTTGCTGTGAGCGAGGCTGACGCCACGGCACTCACTCTAGCCCGGGCAACAGAGTGAGACTCTGTCAAAAAAAAAAAAAAAAAAAAATGCTTCAGTGTCTCCCATTAAATTATGGAAAAGTTATCCCACCTCCCACTCCTGCATCTCCCTCATCTCCCTGCAGCTCCTTGTCTCTTAGCCCCATTCGCTTGTCATCCCTTTTGCAGCGGCTGGCTTTGTCTCTGCCCATCCATGGCACTGACTTGTCCTCACAGGTCTCGGTGATCTTGGCTTGCCGGGTTCCACAGACCGTCCCCTGCACTCAGACCCAGCCTGTAGGGCATTTGAAATGTTACGAATGCCTTTCTTGATTTTTTTTTTTGTATTTATGATATTCTCCTCTCATCATCTCTATCTTATGTCTCTAACAATTCCCAGATCTTCCACATAATTTAAGATTTGATTCTTACTCTCCCTAGGAGATTTCACGCACACCTGTGGTTCTCACGACCACTTTGAGACCATGATGGTACTTGACTGCATCTCCCGCATCTTTCCCTTGAGCTTCAGACCCATATACCCCACGGCCAGTGAGATGCCCATAATTCTCAGGGGCACCAGAATTCAAAGGGTGCCAAACTGAACTCTCCTTTCCCCAGTATATCTGTCGTCTGCTGATTTCTTGATTTTTAAATGGAACCCCCAGTACCGTAAGTCAGGTCCCTAAGAATTTTTCTAGATTGCTTTAAAATCCAAAGAAGTAATTATTATCAATTACTAATTGAATTTATCATCTCTGATCGATCTCTTTCTCCAACTCTGCCCAAACCTTTCTCTGCATTCACATACTCAAAATAAAGTCCGTTACCAAGCCAGAAATCAACAGATCTCCCCAGATTCTTCCTTTGCTAAGTGCTGTGTATTTTATCTCTCAAAAGATGAGCCCGGGTTATCTCTTCCTTTATATCAAAACAGCTCCTACTATAACCTCCTAACTTGTCTCGCTATCTTGATTGTCCTCTGATTCAGTGGTTCTCAAACCTAAGTGTGCATCAATCAGAATCACCTGGAGAGTTTATTTAAAAAACACAGATTGCTGGGCCCCACCCAGAGTTTCTGCTCCAGTAGATCCGGAGTACGGCTTGAGAACTCGCCCTCCTAACCATTCCCTAGGTGACGCTCAGGCTACGGGTCTGCACAGCGCGTTGAGAACCACCGCCTCCGTGATTTCCCATCCACCCATTGGCTCGTGCAATGGGTAGTTGAGTACCAGTGCCAAGCTCTGGAATTCAGCAGTGAGCAAAATAAAGTCACTTGTGGAAAAGGAGGTGAAGGGGACAGACAAGGAACAAATTAATGTATAATGTAATGTCTAGGGTGATAAATGCTAAGAAAAAAATAATAAAGGAGGTTGAAGAGCTAGAAGAGTGGTATTGGAAGGGCAGTCAGGGAAGACTTTGTGTTTAGGAAACTTCTGAGAAGATTCTGAAGGGAAGAGAGTTCCAGACAGAGAGAACTGCAGGTTCTTCTAGTTTAATCACCCTGAAAAACAGTCCTGACTATGTCACTTCCCTTACGGAGTAAGTGGCAGCCACGCCTGACTGTCATTCCAGGCTCTCCATGAGCTATCTCTGCTCATTGTTCATCCGTCTCGTACCAAGGCTGACCTGACTGCCCCCAAGGCCCGCTGCTGACATGGGCAGGTATTGGTGCCATCCTCCCACCCGCCCAAAGCCCTTGCCCGTGTTTGCCTCATGTGTGGATCCTGTCATTCACTCAAGATTTGCTTTAGTGGTCACCTCCTCCATGAGACTTTCCTGAGCTCTTCTCTTTAAGAGTATCCTCTTCCTCCTCATCCCAGAAACATTTATCCCCAAAAGGATTGCGTAGCCCCTGCGGCACACCACCCTTGTGCGTTCCTTGCCTGGCTCGTGCCTGTAGTCCAGGGTGTGTGTGGTAGACCCTGGTTGGAGGATGGGTCAAAAGCATGTCTCTCGCTCCCTGACCTCTCTAGCAGGCAGGTCTCTTGTAGTTCCTAAATGCTGGTGGCTTGAGTGATAGCTAGAGGAGAAAGTAAAGGACATGGCCTAAAATGCAGTATTTGAATTATCTCTGGATTTCTCTATTTATCCCAGCTTTCTCTCTGTGCCATTACCAAGATAATTGAGTTGGAAATAGTAGCAGCGTTTCCTTCATCTTCCTTCAGGCTCACAAGCGTTCTTCACCCAAAGGGAGGGAGATTAATTGACTTCTTTTATCTTCCATTCAAATGAGGCTTTCATGTGAATCACTCCCACCCTCCCACCCCCCATCCGCCCTGCCAACCTCCCCTCCTCCGTGAGGAGCCGGACACAGGAGAGCACCTCCACTCCGCGGAGCCCCCGGCCTCACCGGGCTCCCTCTTCCCTCTCTCCCGCCTTCCCCGACGTCTCTGACCTGGCATCACAACAGTTCAAGTGAGAATGTCACACGGGGGCAAAAGCAGATCCAACCGGAAGCTGCACCAGCCACTGAACTCCCCACACGCTGCCAGATGGTCTGGTGCGCAACAGCCTTTCGGAATTAATAACCCTCCCTCCAGAGGGGCAGCTTCATTCAGGCCCCGTTTCACATTTTCCAGCTAAGTGTGCTTTTTTCCCAGAGTGTTTTCTGGCCGCTCTGCTCTGGGTAGACCGTGGGGCCTGCTCATGAAGGCGAGAGAGATGTCTCTTGCTCCCTCCACCTTTCTTTGCCTTTGGCTCTGACAGTGCAGCTTTTAATCTGGAAATTATGGTAACTTGTATGTGCATTTTGAGAGTATATCATTGCTGCATTTAATTAACGGTTATTAGTGTTAGCGTACTGTGCTGTATTCTATGTCACAAATCATCAAGTCTCCCAGAGCAGTTATAGCAATTAAGAACTCCATCACACCTTCTGTATAGTCATTTGGTACTTTTCCAGGTCTTTTCAAAACTGGAAATTACTAATCAAATCATTTCTGCTCTGTGCCTCAGTATCGTTTATTCCATTCCTAATGATGTGCGACTTTTTTTTCTTTGGCCGTTAACAGAGGCATCCGTGCATCTAACTCATTTCACACCACCGTCATGCTTTAGCGAGGCGATAATGAACTTGCAGAAGGAAATGCAGGCTTTGGTTCTCTTTTCAGAGCAGTGTCTTTCCTCTCCTGCTGTTGGGTGATTGAATTTTGAAACTGTAAAATGCATCGACAGACCCACAAACCTGACTTGCCAGGGCCACAGCCATCACAGTTTAGCTTCAATTCAGAGCTCAGTGCGACTCCTGCCTGATCAATTTGTCATCCCTCTAAATGGAAACTAATTACTTCCCAGGGAAAGATTGCAGGCAAATACCAGCCTTTGCATCAGCAGCCCTCTGCAGTGAGGTTAAGGCAAAGTCCGTGGGGTTTCACCAAAGGGGCCATTTCCCTCTCTGCCTACATAATGTCAGGAAGAATTTTTATTATTTAGAGCAGCAGTGAGCTTGCCGTCACATCCACTAAGGTCAGCCGTCAAGAGTGCATCTCACTTAGTAGGTCACCCGGATGGTCCCGAGTCAAATGTCAGGGGCCATTCAACTGCCAGATTTCAACAAAAACACCCTGGCAGGCTTTTGATGGTGTTTAGATGAAGAAGAGCCAGCCTGCTGGCAGTGTAGCCCACAGCCTCCGGCCCCCCAGGGGGATTCTCTTTTTCCTTATGCCCAAGAACACTGTTCTGGAAGCGTCCCCAGAATGACTGAATCATTGCCATTCGTGCGGCATCAAACAGACTGCGCCGCTGACAGCTGTAGGCGAGATTGACTTGGATCCGGTGCCAGGAGATATGGGCCGTGCGAGCTCTCCTCGAGGCCGGCGCTGGCGTGAAGGCCCTGGCTCGGGGCAGCGGGGCTGTGGCCGGGGCTGGGCTGGGGCTGGGGCCAGGGCCGGGCCAGCCAGCTCAGAGGCTGTTGAACAATCTGATCAGAGGAGGGCCTTGCCAGTTCCCTACCTTTGCCCATTTTGGATGCTGTGTGCTCTGGCCGTGTTGAGCTGTCAGGCTGGCTGAGCGGTTTGAGACTCAGGGCTCCTTCTGCCACCTCTGTGTCTGGGCTGAGCTACAAGGTCTTTAGCCTGGCCCCAGCCTTGCCCGGTCCCAGACATTCTCCTGGCAGAAGGCAGACAGGACCCAGGAAGAAAGCAGTTGGTTTGGTTCAGCAGCTGATTGGATTCCCCACTATTTGACTTGTACTCCCTGTTGGGGAATGTGTGTTCAGGCCCCCTGAGCATATGTAAAGGAGCTGTCCGGTCTCATTTCCCTTCCACTTCAGGGCAGAGAGCTTTTCCTCACGTCCTCACCCATGTAACAGTGACACAGCAGGAAGCACTGGACAGCTTTAGGATCCGTCGGAGCTGGGATGAGCCACTGAACTCTCTAGGCCTCAGCCTGCTTTGCTCAGGACTCATTAAGTCCTGAGTGTGCCTGCACAAGATGACCCCTAAAGGCCATTCCAGCTCTCCGTGCTGTGTCCTCAGTCCCTATGAAGAAGGGTTTGCTTTGAAAAACAATAAAATCCAGAACAATAACTACTACAACTTGGCAAGCTCTGCTTTTAAGCAAGAAATAAAGTGATGGTTCCTTGGAAAGGATGCTGGCCTTCCTAATGCCTTCTGCCTCCTCCCCGCACAACCCCAAGGCAAGGCATCATGGGTCCCCCTCTGGCTCTCTTCCACTTGGTGTGTTCTGGGACTTGCATGTCGGTAACCAGGCAGTGACTACTAATTGAGAAAGCAGCTGATTTTCTCTATTGTACCTGTTTCTTGATTCCTCTGCCACTGTTAGCCACAGGTGACGCAGGTGGTGGGTGTAAGGACTGTGCTTACGTACATTTTGGAATGAAACACTGGCCTCTCTTTGGAACTCAGACCATTCTGTGTACCCTGGATACTGACAGGGTTGTGGAGAAAATCAGGACCTAAGAAATCCACTGTGCTTATTAATTTCATCCCAACTTAAGCCGCTGACCTACAAGAGTAGCCATTCAGGAAATGTCACTGTCTGGCCCGGCGTAGTGGTAGGGGACTAGAAATGGCTGAATGATGATTGTGTGGGCATTCAGCATTGGTTAACCTTGGGCAAGTGCTTAACCTTCCTTTGCCTCAGTTTGTCATTTATAATATGGGAATAATGATAATACTTACCTCTTCTAGGGTTCTGGTGAGAATTAGATGAATTAAAACACATGAAGAACCTAGATAGTTCCTCTTCTGTGGTAGGCCCAGGAGGAATGCTAGCTGCTGCTGTTACAGTTATTGTCATTGTAATCACCCCCACCAGATTGCCACAGTTACCTGCATTCCATGATGCCACCAGCTCACTGTGTCACCTTCATCAAGGCCTTTCACCTCTCTGGACCTCAGGTCCCTCATCTGCAGCAGGAGTGGGGGGCATGGGCTGCCTGCCACGGTGCTTTCCGGTGACCGCCACTGGAGCACCTGCAGTGAGCTCGCGGTTCTGCGTCACCTATGTCTGCACCAGTGAGAGTTTTGTGAGCTTGAATAGAATTTATGTATTCAGATCATGAAGCATAACTAGTGTTAGGTAGAGAAATATGATACACAAAATAGGAAATCATTAAAAGAAATGAAGGAGCCTTTGTTAAGAGTCCGTAGTAACAGTGTGATCAAGTGAGTTTACTGTAACAGTCCCACTGGATAAAGGACGAGAAGACCTCTTTTCAGGAAAATAGTTTAGATCTATTTTTAAATTAGGGAGGTGCCTTTTTCTATTAACCTAAATCTCTGATTATATATCTGTCAGCCTCAGTTTACAATGAGAAGCCAACACATCAAAATAAGATGAGTAAACCCTGATTGCGTAGAAACGTGAGGGGTGGTCTCTGGGGTCCCAGGGCCCAGCCAGTGCAGCATTTAATCTACGAGTGTCCCAGAGGTGACCCTGTGGGTCATCAGAGATTATCTGTGTGCCTGCCACATTTCTCTGCAGCTTAACAAGGTGCCTCAATCGTGTGGTGCTTGGGTTCTCAGAATGTTGGCAATCGAGAACATTTCAGTCACAAGTAACAGAAATAAAGTGGCTTAGGCAATGAGGGAGATTACTCCCCAAATGGGCTGGTTAAGTATATTGGGGCGTGCATTGGTTTCCTGCCTCTTAGCTTTCTCCTCAGGATTCCAAGATGGCTGCCACAGCTGTCAGACACCATTTCCTCAAGAAGCCACACTTGCAAGAAAGAAGGGGTGTTTTTCCTCATACATATCTATCTTTTTATCAGGGGGAAATTCTTTTCCAAAAGCCCCACAGCAAACTTCCCTATCATATCTCATTGCCCAGAACTAGGTTACCTTCCTTCTCCTGAAACAGTCACCAGCAAGGAAGCTTGGGATCGCCAAGGTTGGTCTGACTCCCCTGTCACAGGGGAGGCCACCCCGTCCCCCCCCGAACATGGTGCCTTGCACACCTGAACAAAATCTGGGTTCAGGGAACACGAAGGCTCTTGACCGGGTAACCCCACAGGGTTTGTCGGGGACCTAACAGGTCATTGATTCTGACCTCCCACTTTATAGATTAGGCATCTGGCAAGTGGTTTAACCTCTGGAATCTCAAAGAATGTGAACGTTTTAGTAGCAGATCTAGAACCAGAATCTCTTTCCTGTTACTGTTACTCTCATCCCCACTTAACTTTCTTCCTGGCATTATTTTCAGTTTTAAATGTTTAAAGTCAAATATGCAACAATTGCACATTTCAGTTGTTATTACTACCATGAGAACCATGGGCATTCACATCTAGATCTCACCACTGAGCTTCTATGACCATTAACCAACAGTTTTATCAGATTCATTCTGCTCACAAAACAAACACGTGCAATTCCTTGTCATCAAGAAGTTTCCAGGCTAGATGAGAAAACTATTCCTGTACCCATGACAGTTGCACATGATTGCCAACTGATTGATTGATGACCTGGGTTCAAAACAAGGGAAGGAAGGATCATGTTGAATGTATGGCTGAGGCCTGAGGAAGGGATTTCAATTAACAGGAAGGAGGAAGAAGTCCCCAGTGGGATGATGACAGTAATGATCACAACAATTATTGAGCACTTACTTTTGGAGATAAAGTTCTAAGTACTTTATGTATCTTATTTCTCATAAAACCATTCTCACAAAAACCATTATGAGATGGGACTTATTGTTTTTATTATTATTTCCACTTTACATATAAGGATAATGAAGACAAAGAGGTTAAATAGTTTACCCAAGGCCATAGAATTAGTAAGTGGTAAAGCCAGACCCAGATCCTGTAGCTCTGTAGTCTGCCCTCTTCTGTGCTCAGCCTCATTCAGTGTAAACAAACTCATGCAACAGTAAAGTTCAAGACTTTGTGAGGGGACTTTCTGTACAGATACTCCTCAATTTATGATGGGATTATATCCTGATAAACCCATCATAAGTTGAGAATATCGTAAGTTGAAAATGCATTTAATATGCCTCACCTACCGAACATCACAGCTTAGCTTAGCCTACCTTAAATGTACTCAGAACACTTAAGTTAGCATGTAGTTGGGCAAAATCATCTAACACTGAGCCTGTCTTACAATAAAATAATGAATATCTCATGTAATTCATTGAATGCTGTACTGATAGTGAAAAACAAAATGGTTGTATGGGTACTCAAAGTACAGTTTCTAGGGAATGCATACTGCTTTTGCATCATCATAAAGTCAAAAAATTATTAAGTCAAACCCCTGTAAGTTGGGGGCTGTCTATACATTGATTTAGCTGATGGGAGGATTTATAGCAAGATGCAGTGGGAGATAAGATAGGGAAAGTTTTCACTAATTCAGAAGTGTTTAGAACTTGATCTGGTCATCTGAGTCCTAGAAAACACTGGCAAACACGCGTAGAAAAAGAATACAGTCAACATTGAATATGCCTTCTCCCTCATACGTTGATTCCTCCATTTTGGAAGTGAGAGATGTTTATGTGTATCTGTAAGCAGTGAAGACATTGCCAGATTATGATCACAAAATACATTCCATAATTCCATATGCATCATAACTGCATATTGCCCTGATCCCAGGTACATTACTGTTATCAGTTGTATATTTGAAAAGCTTCAAGGCCCATTAAAATTTTTTTTAGAGACAGTATCTCTCTCTCTTGCCCAGGCTGGAGTGCAATAGCTATCAGAGCTCTCACTGTAGCCTCAAACTCCTGGGCTCAAACAATCTCCTCCTGCCTCAGCCTCTCAAGTAGCTAGGACTGCAGGCACACAGTACTACACCCAGCTATTTTTTTTAGTTTTTTTTTTTTATAAACAGGTTCTTTCTATGTACCCAGGCTGGTCTTGAACTCCTGGCCTCAAGTAATCCTCCCACCTTAGCCTCCCAAAGTACTGGGATTACAGGTGTGAGCCACCACACCTGGCCTAATTTGTAATCAACCAAATGATGATTGACTGCCTTCAACATATCTCCTTGAGTTTCAGTAAGTAGGATTCCACACAGTATAACAGTTACCAGTATACTGAACCTCCATCATTTTGAGATGAATACTGAAGGCCTTTAGTTACTCTGCAGTGTAAGTTTTATACTGAACAGAGAACTAAGCCACAGCATAATACCCTGCCTTCTTCCTCCACTATTTGATTGGTCTTACTTCACACCAGAAAAGCACTTCTGTCAGGTTTTTTATTTTTTAGGGTTTAACAATTCATACCATTTAAAGTGTTAAAATGAAATTTACTTGGCAGTTAGAGGGAAAGGAACTGACATTATCTAAACACAAGGAGTTCATGAAGGTAAGGTCTTAGATCATCATTTCTGCTAAAGATTAAGTACCCAAGTAAATACAAAAGACTACACTGACAGAGACAATCCCCAGCACATCCCATTTGGGGTAGCCCTGAATTTCAAGAATGGTTTTATTGGTGTATTTTCATTACTGTAAACTAATGGTAGACTACAATAATTTACTCTTAGATATTCACATCTTTTTTGACGGTGGGGAATTTTTTGTTGGTTGGTTGGTTGGTTTTGTCTGGCCTGATAATCCAGATTCGTTTTTCTAATGCAGATATTCTTTCCTGGTATAGTTTATATAACAACCCTCCCCTCTCCTTATCTAAGTAGAAGGTTTAAAAATTTAAAGATAACATTATCTCTCATACTTTTATATTTCCTCCTTGGAAATCTAACTACACAGCATATGTCAAATGCCTTGTAAAGGCTTTTGAAGAATGCTTCACATTGGATACCTGGGTTCTAGTCCTAAATTTAATTACTTAACTGTGAGCTTAGATGAAATGTGTCAACCTCTGTGACCTTAGGTTCCTCTAGACTTCCCTCCCCCAAGTGGTCGTCCCAACACTGCCAGTTCAAACCCTGTCCATCTGTAGGCCCCTTTCAAATGCTATTTCCCAAAGCTCTTCTTGATACTACTTCTCTTCATTTCCCGCAAAATGATAATAATCTGTAAACTAATGGTTTGATGTTATTTTCTGTCCTCTTGAAGTACATGTTTCTTGAGAGCCAAGGTTGTATCTTTAGTATCTTCAGTTATCTTTTCACCCCAGAGAGCTTGCCCACAGTAGGTACTCAAATGTTGAAAGGATGAATGTATAAATAAATCTTGAAATCAATTGTATTTGTTTCCTTGAAATAACGAACTTAAATCAGTGGTTCTGGGCCTGTTAGGGCATTGCAATCAATATTAAGTGTCTTGCAGTGATTTGTTATTAATGATTGTTAGGGACTGGAAGTTTGCAAACTATATGCTGTTTTTATAAATTACAATGTTTCCCTTTGGTAATAGCCTTTAATGATAATATCATCACCCCTCAGTGTTAATACTTCAATGTGACTCTCTCTTGCATTGTGATTTCTCTTGAATGGAAGAGAAAAGGGTGGAATTAAAGTCAGGACCCTGGAAATTGTATGTAATCCATGGCCTATCTTTTCTGTGCCACAGCTCATAATGAGCCAGAAATCACTGTTAATGGTTGTGGAATATGGAATTACTGGACTGCTTTCCTACTCTACAAGATGTGGGGGCATTGTCAAAATGAACATCATCTGTCAATTTAGGGAAAAGAATAGCCATTACTCTAAACTAGGAGTTGGCAAACTTTTTCAACAAAAGTCTGGATGGTAAATGTTTTAGGCTTTGAGGGCCATACAATCTCTATAGCAGTTACTCAACTCTGCTGCTATAGCACAAAAGCACCCATAGACAATACGTAAATGGATGAGTGCTACTGTGTTCCAATAAAACTTTATTTGCAAAAACAGACAGTGGGCCACATTGGACCTAGGGTCTGCTCTGAGCCATAAAGTACACATGAGAATGTAAATGATACTGATTTTTTTTATTGTATCAATTGCATTCCTTCTATTCCTCTGTGTAATAGCTAAAAAGTTGCTGCAAAGAAAGTAAAACTATGGAATGGTAAACTTGTTACTTACTTGCAAGAATATTCAGTATTGTATATTTCAGGGTTCATAGTCTCTAGACTTTCTCAGCATAAGAAATAAGATTAAATTCTGTTCCTGTTTTAAATACAGCTCCTGAGAACAGTACATTAAAGAAAGGTCAGTGTGGTATTTGATAAAGTACCTTGTCTTCTAAGAAGTTTGCTTTTGTGGTATTTTTTCTTGTCTTGGTAGTTTCTCTCAGGATATTCAGGCTTTACTTTCCCATTTGCACTTTTGCTAACAATGACTAAAAAAAATCTTTATTTCTTTTTTTAAATTGCTGCATGGAGTAATAGCCCCTCTTCTTAATAGTCAAAAGGCCAATAAATGCAACCATGTGAAATAAACTTTTAAAACAGGGCCCTAAGTGCACCGCAAGTTGACTTGAAATAATCAGTCCCTGGAGTTTGGACACCACAAAGTATATCTCAGAACGCAGATTCGGTCACAACTTCTGGTGGCAAACCATCATGGCAGCAGGGTCCATTGCACTTGGGACCACCCCCACTGTAGGATTATTTTGGCGGTGCCTGGAAACAGTGGCCCCTGCCCACTTCGCTCTCCCACTTCCTCACAGCCAAGAGCCGTGATAAACCCCTCAGAGCTCAGGCCCTCTCCAGTCCTTGAGCCAGTGCTCACCCTGACAGGAAGAATGTCACCCCGTTACTTGTCAGCAAGCAACAAAACCCAACTAACTGTGCCTTACAAAATGAAGACATTTATCTGCCATCGCAAGAAGGCTGCAGAGGGGTGGTAGCAAGCCTGTTGTACAGGCTGTATTATCACAGAGGACCCAGGCACTTTCTGCCTTACCACACTGTCATCTCAGTGTTTTGGGACTGACTTCCCTTGTGGATGCAAGATGGCTGCTGAAACTCTAAGCATAATGTCACATCCTGTGGCACCATATTAAGCAGGAAAAGGGGTCGGGATAAACAAAGGGGTCACTTCCCTGTGCTGTTCTCTTTTAGCAGGAAAAATTTTTTCCTGAAGCTTCTCGTGATTTTCTCCTTGGGATCTTCTGGCTTAAATGGCATTACTTGCCTTCTGGCCTAGGGGAACGGGATTACAGTCATTGGCTAGACCAATCATAGTCTGCCTTGGTGCTGAACACATGCTACAATTAGGGTTTTATTGGCGAGAAGAAAGGGGGTTGGCCATTGGGTGAGCAGCCAGCTGTGTCTACTGCACATGACCTAACTCCCAAGCACCTTTTGCTTTGACGCAAGAATCGAAGCCTTGCCAAGGGTCCACCATCTGTGGGTAGTTTTCTGGAATTATTGACAGCAGTTTTTTCTGATTCCTGATCATTGGCAGACACCTGATTCTCCATCAGTGCTTTTTCTACCTAGCAGGACTTCCTGATGCCCACTAGGACTTGAGCTTGCTCAGTCTTTCAGATGCTGTGACTTATACACCCAACTCTTTGTGTTCCCCTGTACCTTGATCTATTCCTTCTGGAGTATACATATGCCACTTTGGGCCCTCAGTGTTTTAACAAAAGTAATTTTTTTTTCTATTCTTTTTTTTTTTTTTTTTTTGAGACAGAGTCTCACTCTGTTGCCCGGGCTAGAGTGAGTGCCGTGGCATCAGCCTAGCTCACAGCAACCTCAAACTCCTGGGCTTAAGCGATCCTCCTGCCTCAGCCTCCCGAGTAGCTGGGACTACAGGCATGTGCCACCATGCCCGGCTAATTTTTTCTATATATATTTTTAGTTGGCCAGATAATTTCTTTCTATTTTTAGTAGAGACAGGGTCTCGCTCTTGCTCAGGCTGGTCTCGAACTCCTGACCTTGAGCGATCCACCCGCCTCGGCCTCCCAGAGTGCTAGGGTTATAGGCGTGAGCCACCGCGCCCGGCCAGTAATTTTATTTTTCATAGTAAAATCATATAATGTCTGCATTTTTTTTCCTTTGCACCATAGAGATACATGAGTAACTTTTATTTTAAACATTACTTTTCAGGAATAGATATTATCTTGAAAATTTAAAATAAAGTTGAACGGTTCTCTTTCACCAATCTTAATTTCATGGGATAGTTTGTGTTATTTAATTTTATGGTCTAAACTATTGGCTCTTGGTTTTTGGTTTTTGGTTTTTTTTTTTTGGCATTACATGTATAAAACTGTTGGAAGTTGTTTAAGAACTGTAATAATTTATTTAATTTGTGAGATGCCAAATGGAGCTAACTCTGAAATACCTTATACTTACAGAGATATCGATAGTTTACAAAGCACTTTCATACCTATTTTAATACTTTGCATAGCTATCATCCCCATTTTATAGATGAACAAATGAGGGCATAAGAACTTGAGGTGACTTGGTCAGAGTCCTCCCACTCTTCACAAAACTGGTGCTGGAGCCTGGGCCTTCAGAGTCCGCTTCTGAAGCACTTTCCTTTGTCTGCCACCGAAGTTCCAGTCTGCAGAGCAGTGTGTAGTTGGCTTACAGGGGGACTTTCATATTCACAGGTAGCCCAGCCACGTTACCTGCTCATTTCAACCTCTGCTGCCATGCCCAGACTCTTTGGAGGTTTCCTTTCTTTCTTTTCCTTAGATGGAATTTCCACTAAGAAATAACAAATGCAAGTGAAGTGAGTGTAGGTTCAGTCCTTAAAATACAAGTGGCTTGAAAAAGGAGTTTCTTTCTTTCTTATGTAAAAGACTGGAAGTAAGGAGTAGAGGTCCCGCTCCTCAGAATGTTCCAGAACCCAATCTCCTTCCAGCTTTATGCCCCCTGTGGCCCTCTTCTCAAGGCCCAAGGCAGAACTGCAGCCATGACATCGACCTTTCCGAGAATCAGGGCAGGTGCAGGGGGAAGGGACAAAGGAGGAAGAGGGCCAGGGGAAAGGATACAAAGTAGGTTCCTAGAAGCTGCCAAAATTCTGTCACATGACCACTTCCTAGGTTCAAGGAAGACTGGGAAAGGTCATTTTTATTTTGGGCTGCCACATCAGATAAAAATTACAGTGCTGTGGAAGAAGAAGGGAAGACCAGGTAATGGGGGACTTCCACAAGAATTGCAGAATGTGTGGGATAGAAGCAAAAGTGTGCCCTGACTTGCCATTAGGAAACCTTTCTGAAGGCATCTGAATTCACTGCTTCTCCATACATTCTTTCAGTGGATATCGATTAAACACTTACTGTGTATCTGTCACTGTTGTATACACTAGGAATACAACTGTGGAAAAATACTGTGCAGAGGCAGAAGGGCTTGCTCTTGTAGTTGGGTGTTCGAGGAAGGATTCTCTCAGGAAGTGCAACCTTTAAGCACCTAAAGAATGTGAAGGAGGGAGCCACAGGAAGATCTATAGTGACAAGTGTTCTCGGCCACGGGAACAGCCAGTGAAAAGGCCCTGAGTGCAAGGACGTGTGATGTGTCCGAGGTCCGTGGGTCTGTGCAGGGTCAGAAGCTGAGGCTGGGGCAGCCGGGGGCAAGGGCGCGTGGTGGGAGGCGAAGTCGCAGGCGTGTCCAGGAGTAGAGCCCACAGGGCCTGCAGAACATGGAAAGGAGGGTGGAGTTCATTCTTAGGGTTATAGGAAGTTGTAGATGACCTAGAGCAGGGACGTGGCAGGGGTATGTCTGGATATACTAGTGATGAGGCAACCCAGTGTCGTAGATCTGCTCATAAAGGTCTTGGGCAGGCTCCTTAATCTCTGGAGTGTTTGACCTGCCTTCCTGCCGGTGACATCACTTTGTTCTTGAATCAAAACAAGTTATAATCTTCCTTGATCCTGCACCACAGGGAGACTCTGCTCTGAATGGTAGCACTGCAGATGACAGGCACCCCGACTCCCGTGTGCCGAGTTTCAAGATCCTGATTTCATTCACATCCTATAATCTGAGGTGTGTGGTTTGTACTGAGACTAGGTCATATCTGTATTAAAAATCCCAGAGCAAACCCAGCAACGTTTTTGGTGACGAGGAAAAAAGGAGACAGAATGCTAAGTTCTGCCGATTGCTCTTCTCTGGGACATCTCAGGTGTTTCACTAATACCCTCTCTGATGGGTTCTCTGTGGCTTTCTGATGGCATTTTGTGGCTTGCCCAAGTGTCCCTTCTGGTTTTCTAATGTAGGACAAAGCCCAAGGATGAGCAAGATGTGGTTGCCAGTCAGCGTTCATTGCAGATGTCCTCGGTGTGCGTAAACTGGAGTTAACCCGCTGTCTTAATGTCTCCCTACCCGGTTTTGCACGCAAGGAGACATTATACAAGAAAATTCCATCGAGATCATGTACAAGTAAAATCAGCTTATTTTTTCCAAAGAGGCAAGGGGAGCTACTTCTTAGCAGAGTGAGCTGTAGAGTCTCTCTGGAATGCAAAATACAGACCTTTGTATTAGAAGTGAAATATTTAGATAGGGATCATTATGGAGCTCTTTTTACAGGAAGGCAGGCCTGATAAATAGAGAGAGAGCTGGGAAAAGAAGCACAAAGGAGGTAATAATATCTGATTAGCTAAGCAGCTGGATAACTGAAGGAGAATTTGTTAAAAACCTATCAAGATATCAAAGCTAGATGTGAGTTGCTCTGTCAGCCCAGGCCACTTGTGGAGCCATCTCTGGAATATTACTGAGTGTCTTAATTTGCTGCTATTTTTTTCCCCTAGCGTCACTTCTTCACTAAGGGATCTGAGCTGTAACCTAACCTGTAGCTGTCATCAGGGTTTTTTCCATCTCTGTCATGGCAAGGGATCCCAGTAAGGAGTAGCTAAGTTGGTATTCCAGTCATCCGAATTGTACTTTACCACGTGTGAACAAGTAACCTCATGTTTCTGGGGATAGGGGGACAGGCGGGGAGGAACTTGAGAACTTGATCCCTTGAGGCCCATGGAGGATTGCTTCCACTGAGCCCTGGATTTTGCAAGTGACTAGTTTCCCAATATATGGCACATCCAAGCCTCTTTAGTTTTCTTTTTCCCCCGGTGCACGGATATATTTGAGCACCATACTCTCTCTGCCCAAGAAAGGAAGACGGACAAAGAAAACCACGTAAGTAATGCGTCCTTAAATATTAGCTTCTTTTAAGGCAAAGATGAGACCGATTTGACTATACTGAGAGTCTTCCATTGGCCTCATCTGTCCTGCTCCTCCACGAGTCCAGGACGGTTGAATACCATGTCTAGCTGTACAGGTACCTACTACTGACATGGAGAAGCTCCATTTAAAAATTGAATGGTGTGGTGTACTGGCCAGAATTTCTCAGCTGCCAGCCTGAGGGTGACTGTCCTGACCCTGCGGCCCCGAGGGTCTGTCTGAGGCACTGGAGTTGCCTATGCTCGTAGCAAAAGACCCCCACCAACCCACACACTTGTACACGGCGCTAATGCACAGAGGAAGTAGGTGCCGGGTATCTTCAGAGAAGGGCTTCAAAGCTCTCCTGCCACCCTGGCGCTGGCTGCTGCCACCTACAAGAGCCTTTGATCCATCCCTCTGCTGAATCCAGCTCCTTGCGGGGCTGATCTGCTTTGAACCCAGAGCCAGCAGCCGGTCTAACTCTCTCCAAGTTACCTCACACAAGCAAGAGCACAGGCTTCTGGGGGGCTCCTTTTTATCTTCCCTAAATTGTGAGAGGTGCTTATTTCAACGTTGTCCTCTAGGATTTTTGAGAACTCCCTGGGAAATGTTTTAGGGCCAACACAGAGAATTGCAAATAGGATCCCAGCATCTCAGCAACTTTCTCTACAGTTTAGTACAGATAAACTACATGCACACAGAAAATAGGAAGAAAAGGAAATTCATGGTAAGGCTGCATGTTTTCTTATTTGGGGTGCAAGGGGAGTGAAGAAATCTGTCATGGATAAAATCCAACTTTAATGACAGTCTGAAGCCCTGAAGCACAGACATATTGCAGAGCTAATGTATTATTTTGTTTTTGTTTATTCTGCAGAAATGGAGAAATTTCATTTTTTAGTAGAATTACAAGCTCCCCTTTTATTATTCACAAGCCCTAACATGCATAGCAGCCTGGGCCAGAGAGCCGCCAGTGATTTCAATACCAGCTTCCCTGCGAATCTAAACTGGTTTTCCAGTCCACTCCCTGGTGGGCCTCGGGGTTGTTGGAGTGGTGTTACACGTGCTTAAAGCTCCTGTAGAAAGCTTGGCTGCCGCCCGCTGGGGGTTGGGGAGCTTGCTGTGAAACTTCCCTTAGCTCTGAGGGGCGGTATGGGGAGTAGGCATGGACACGAATAAGCATGGACACGGAGGCTTGGCGCCCCGGCCACCCCGCCACAGCCAGAATTTCCGCCCCTGAATTCCTGCAGCACTTGCAGGATATCACTCCTAAGACTGGTGGCTCTCAACCTGAGCCATGCGTTGGAATCACCTGGGAAGCTTTAAAACTACAGACTCCTGGGCCCTACTCATAGTCTGATTTAATCGGTCCGGGAGTGACGTAGGTGTTAGGATTTTTACCTTTCCACTCCCACCTTGGTGATCCTGTGTGCATTCCAGGTTGAGAACCAATATCCTGCAGCGTCATCATATGGCTTAAGTTCCAGAGCTTTGCCACTTCCTGGCCGTGTGACCTGGGGCATGTTAATCAAGCTTAGCTTCCTTGTAGGTGAGATAGTGGAATAACTGCAATGTTAATAGCACCTCCCTCCTGGGATTATTGCGAGGATGACATTCACTGACGTTCCCTGGGAGGATGCCACAGGCCAGGCGCCCTCGCAGGAGCAGGGCTTCTGCTGGGAAAAGATAGATCAGAGTCCCTGCCTGTGTGGAGCTTTATTTTCTAGTCGTGGAGACAAACTTAGAAATCTTCGCTGTGTGTACTGTCAGCGGTCAGTGCTGTGGAGAAAATGAGGGGAAGGGTGGCAAGTGGCGGGAGAGAATGTGCTTAAAGTGCCCGTGTGCAGTACCTGGCCCTTAATGATGCCAGTAGCTCGTGCAGTAGCCCTGGTGGTATCTGCAGCATCGCAGTTCCTGCCATGGCACACAAGATAAATGAGATCTCAGGGTGATGTGTCTCTCCAAAGAGGTTAGAAGCTCCCTCAAGACAGACCTCAGACTTTGAGGTGTCAAGCCCAGGGCTTGATCGCTGTTTGTGCGAGGACTCCAGGCGCCTGGCTTTGTCCACAGTTTCTCAGTGTGAGCCTAGATTCGGAGAGAAGAGGGAATAATTGTTTCATTTACCCCAGGTACAGCAGGTACGTGTTAAGCCCCTGCAGAATGGCAAGAACTGTTTAAAGCACAATGGGGCAAAACATGAGGAAGCCCCACCCCTTCCTTTGTCCCTTACCCACAGCTAGTGCAGCTACCTCTGCTAATGTCAACAGCCACCGCTATGGAGCATTTCCCACGAGACAGGCACCAGCTGAATACATTATGTGCGTCCTCTCATTCTGTCCTCACTGGGTGAAATGGGTATTGGTTTATTTAACCCCACTCCACATTTCAAGGATGCGGGCTTTGCCATGCTATCGTTTGTTCATGTCACACCAGGCTACTCAGCAGGTGAGTGGAAAAGTCTTTGCTCTTAGCCTGCACTACTCTCCCTCCCCGAGGGACCTGACATGCATAGTGAAGGCCTACTATGCGCCACAGCCTGGCATTGCATCATTAAATCATTGACTCCCCATAACACTCTGCTCAGATGGAACCTTCTCAGCTCCTGACTACCCCTATCTCAGGTTAGCTCGCATGATGTGTATCACACTCTGCAGTGACCTTCACTTACTTGTTTACCTTTATTGGTCATCCTTCCTGACTAGAACGTGAGCACAGAGTGAACTCTCTGTTCCTGTTCACTCCAGAGCTGGCATTTGAACCGAGGTCAGCGGGCATTCTAGCATGCCACCATGGGTAAAATCCACCTTTAATGACAGGGGAAATAAGTAAGACAAGGGCAGAAGTAGCTAAAATCCCAGGCAGAACGTAGGTTGTGTTAGAAGAGACACAAACTCTGCCTGGCGGTGCCTGAAGCCACCTTCTCCAGGAAGGTGTTTTTTGGATGGACTTTGAAGTGGAGGGAGGGGCGTCACAGGTAGAATTAGGTTGCGGAAACAAGGGAAAGCATTCGGTCGGAAAAGGCACGAGTGAAGGTTGAGATGGAGGAAGGGGAGTGCAGGAGGACTGTTGGGTGGTGGGGAATGGTTCCCTGCTGCCAGCACACGGGGTAGAAGGGGGGCAACTGTGTGAGGCGACCCTGGAGCACACACACGTTTTGGACTCATATCTTGTTCGAGCTGTAACTCCACTACCTGGTGAGTGTGTGACTTTGGCAACTTCCTTAGCCTCATCTGTAAAATGGGAATAATAATATCTTCCCTTTGGTGAGAATCAGATGAGACATAGCTTTATATACATCAAATACTGGATCAGTGCTGGCTTAGGGAGTTAAAAATACATGAGCATGGGAAGTGCACCCAGGCTGTGCTGCAGAAGCCGGGCCTCTGGAAGGCCCAGCGCTGACTTCAGGTTTAACCCTTTACTTGAGGTACAGAAATGGCTTTGCAGATTCTGCTGTTTGAAAATTTTCTGCCATAAATAAAACTTGCAGTGCTAACGACCACCCAGAAAGCCAGTCTCATCTCTGCCCAATGACAGCTTCACAGCCTGGAAGAAAGTTGGGACCTTCTCCCGCAGTTGCACCGAGCACTTGCCTAGTGAAGCAGACTGGGGGCAGAGCAGACAGTGGGGAGGCGGACACCTGAGGCAGGAGACGTGGGCCAGGTGGGGGCTGCTGGCCCTTCCCACGTGCGCAAGCAGCTCCACTGACACAGCTGTCCCTTTGAAAATTGGCCCTGCGTGGGACGGACGGCATTATTCTCCCAGCCCACTGCAGAATGCCTTCTGTCCATTGCACAGTGTGGCGCAGTGGGGGCAGCCACGTGCTGGGGTGCATACAGGGCCTTGGGTAGAAAAGGGGGTAGACTTGAGACAGGCTTCACCCTGGAACAGGCCCCACCACCCAGCCCTTCCTAGAGCCAAGCTAGGAACGTGGGTCCTAGAGAGACAGAAAAGTCTTACCGGAAGGGAAGGAAAATCCTAAGTACTACCTGGGAAACAACCCTCATTTCCAAGCCCAGAAGGTTACCTGGAAGATGATGTGTGGGCAGTGATTCATTAGAAAGCTGCAATCCCCGATGTTAACGCGAAAGTTATAACTATATCCAGGGCCTGGGAGAGAGAAACGGGGCTTCATAAATCACTCCTCTGGCACTGTTGCCTGCGTACCCGGGCCTGTAGCAATTTATCCCAAATGAGGAAATAATAATGTCATTTTCCCCCAGCCTTTCCCTGGGAGAAAGTCCTGTTAATAGAGGGTAGGCAGGTGTTAAGAAGAAATCTTTCTGGGCCCTACCTCATTACCAGTTTGGTATAAGTAAGCTCTTTTCCAGCTCCTGCCCTCCTCCCTGCCTGCCTTGTCAGCAGCAGCGCGGGGAGTTCGCAGGCGGAGGACACGGTGGGAAAGAAGTCAGACTGGGCTCTCAGTTTCTTCAGTTTGTTGTCTTGAATAAAGTAAAGTGATGTCATGTGTTTTTGCCCCTAAATATTGAGAGTGGAGCCTAGTTGTAGAAGGATGGATAGCTTTTTTTTTTCTATTATCATTCAGTATTCACTGCTGCTATTCATCTGGAGGTCTCTAGTAATTTTTAAGCAACTATTCCCGTTTTACAGATTGTAAGTTCCATGAAACAATGAAAGTCCCTTTTTTCGGAGTAACTGGATGTTTCACATATTCACTAAAGTTAGCTCCTGTATCAAGTGGAGTGCAAAATAAAGAAAGGCATAAACACAGTAGATGTTTGTTTCTCATCCCTCCAACGTCTTGGCCTGGGTCTTCCCGGTTGGCTCATGATTCTTCCTCTTGCAGTGATTTAGGGACCCAGCTCTTTTTATCTGATGGCTTTGCTGCCTCTTAAGGCTCCTCCTCTTCTACGTCCACCCAGCCCTGGGGAAGGAGACGTGGAATGGACACATATCACCTCTGCCTATGGGCCCTTGCCAAGAACTAGTCACGTGACCTATCTGGTAACAAAAGGCATGAGAGTGGCCAGGAAATGTAGTCCTGTGCTGGGCAGTTGCTTACCTGTGATACCTCTGTGCTGTAGAAGGATTATGAGTTTGGCAGATAATTAGTGGATAATAATCACTACCACATCTCTGAGTAGAGATGTGGTCTAAGCTTACATTGAATTATCAATAGCAGAGCCTGGAATTTGAACCCAAATACCCAAGCTGTAGTTGTTTTCTGACTGCACTAGGTAGAAATGAAATTGTTGGGTTTGAGGGTAAGCAGATGGGGCCAGCTAAAGCAAGATGGACAGACTGACATTCCTTGCTGCCCTTCATGTAAGACAAGAATCTTAAAAGTCTGTCTTTAATATACAAGAAGACAAAGACCTCTTGATGGTAGTTGTCTTTTTGTAATTCCAGACCTGAATGTCCCTTCAGTCATTTGTACTTGTACCTGTAAAGCTAACACACAGTTTTGCATCAAATTATCATGTGGCTGACCGTGTAATAAGTAGATTCGTAAAAACCTATATTTAAGGTGGCCACTGGCCCCTGGAGTAAGTGGCAGCTGCTGGACCCCATGTGGTGTTTTGTGGTGTTTTGTGGTGCTGTTGAACCTCGTAATTCCTCTCCCCTTTAGCTTCCTCTCTGTCTGAGCAGCTGTACTGAAGTCTGTCAAGCATGCCCATTAGCTTTCACATGTAAAGATGGCCTTTTTATATTCAAATTTTAGTAATATATTATTTAATCATTAGGCAGTTTACAGAGGGTATATTTGTGGCCATTGTTCTTTCTGAATGCCTAATTGCTGAAGGAAAACATTTTGGAAACAAATGCTTTCTTCCAGAGACTGTGGTTTCCAGGAGAGTGTCGGGAGCCTTTGCACAGGGAAGGCTGCGGAGGGAGGTAGTGGCCGGGCACGGGGGGGGGGGGCGGGGACGCGGCTGGCGCTGCTGGGCCTAACTGGCCGCACTCTGAGGCCCAGCCAAGTGCACGTGCAACTGCGTGAAACTGCTGATATGCAACCATATTTTCCTTCACAACAGCAATGTCATCAGATTCAAACTGGTACAAAACTGGGTTCCTGGTGAGGATTTTGTCCCCAAGGTTACAGAGCACCATTCTTCTTACCACTTCTGACTTAGTCAGGTGGGGCTTCCCTAGAATCAGCAGAGTCACAGCTCTGTACTGAGGTGGAATTTGATTCAGCTCCAGAAGCATTCAGTGAACAGCTGACCCTTGAACCACGTGGGTTCAAACTGCGTGGGTTCACTTACACGTGGTTTTTCCCCGACCAAACACAGATCAAAAATACAGTATTCACAGGATGCAAAACTCACGCATATGGAGGGCCGAATTTTCTCGGTTGTGTAGGGCTGACTGCAAGACCTCAGTAAGTGCAGATTTTGGTATATGTGGGGGTCCTGGAACCAATCCCCTGACTATACAGAGCAATGACGGTGGCGTGAATGGGAACCCATAAACGGCATAGCATGGCCAGCACTCCCAGAACACATGTGGCTGACAGAGGAGTCAGTGTCAAGAAGTGCTCCACAGGGAGCTGGTGGCATCTGAGCTGGAGCTTACTGACAAGTGGGAGACGCCCAGTGGATAAGGTGCCAGGAAGGACATTTCACGAGAGACTGAGGTGGTAGCATGGGGAGCCGTTAGAGAACATGGGACTCTGGATTCAAACAGCTTGGGTTAAAATCCCGGATCCACCCCTTCCTGGCCATGTGAGGTTAGGCAAGTTACTCAACTTCTCTGTGCCCTGATTTCTTCATCTGCAAAATGGGAATAGTAATAAGAACTTCAGAACTTCCCTCCACTCTTAATATCTTATGTCATGTGTTCATCCAAAATGGCCTTGCAGCCCAGAAATTGTATTTGTCCTGTCAACTGGCTAACCTGGTAAGTGTACTGAAAGGATTAAATGAGTTAATGTATGCAAAGTACTTAAAATAGTGCCCAGCACCATTCTAAGTAATACGTTTCAGTTGCTGTTTTTATACAGAGCTCAGAGGCATGAATATGTGTGACAGGTAGTGAGGAGGTCGGTATGGTGTCCTGGGAGTGGAGGAGAAATAGACTGGCGGGATGCTGAGATCACAAGGCGGACAGATCTGGGTGTGGTTTCCACCGCTGGGAGAAGCCCACAGGTTGGCAGCTCCTGCCTGTGCAGTAGCGCCCAGGAGCACAAACAGTCCTGAGACCTTGCCTGTCCTCCTTGTCGCCCATTATCTCTGTCTCTCCGTGCTTTCTCCTGCCCCTCTTCCTATCCAAAAATCTCTAGTCCTTTTATTTGTAGGAAACGTTCAAGTTTTCCCATCACACTTTTTTTTTTAAATATGTATGGCTGTAGGAAATTTCTCTGCACCCCCAAGGATACCTGAAGCTCCTTTCCTTTTGAGTTTGGTGTATGGCAGGAGGGTGGTCAGAAAACATAGGCAGCCTCTCCTTTGCAACTGCTTCGGCTGTAGTTTTTTTGATGGTGCAAGGTGTACCCTAGGGCTGATGGTGTTCCTGGGAGCCGTTACTGCAGGGTTAAATCAGCAACAGGAGAGCAACACTCTCAGTAACCTCAGAAAGAATAGAGAATGATGTTGTTGAAGGGAGCAGGCAGCCAGTTGCTTTTTGCTGTGTTCTAGTACCGTCTTCTTAAAAAAAAAAAAAAAAGTTCCCTTCCCCCTCCGTCTCTCTGCCTTCCCACAACACACCTTGTACTAAATACATTTTTCAGACCTGACTTTGTGCAAACACAATGTTGTTCTGCAAGCATTAAAAGGCAATTTAGTACTCAAAGGATTAAAAGCTCATGTTAAATTGAAGACTACACTTGGCATAAACATTAAAAATTGACAGAACACCCTGCACATTAACTGCACCAGGGCTTCGTAATTAGCATTTAAAAGTAAAACATCATTTCCTTACTGTTTCCTACTTACTCATTTATAATGCATTTATTATAATACAGATGTGAGCAGGAGGCTTTCTACCATCATCAGCAAATGAAAAATATACCTGTGCTGAGAAAGAAACCGGGATTTATTAATCCAGCCTAAAAAGCAAAACCAATAAAAAAGTCTCTCACTGGGCTGATTCGAGAGCTTCGAACTACCCTTTGGAAGATTGACACAAGGCCCCTAAAGAAATCACCTTCATGTTTCTTTTCCTTTTCTTAGCCTTTCACTAACAAATACTAGGAGGAAAATCCAACTAAGCTTTGGCCAGGCACAAACTTACGTTTAAAATTGATCAACTGGCAGGTTACCAAAGGAATGTGGAAAATAGCTTGTTGGCCCATTGCTGATGCTTCTTCAAAACTTTGGTGAGACTGGGATCCAATTTTCCAATTTAAAGTGAAATTCTGCTGACTTAACACAGATGGTTGAATTTGTAAATGAGGACACCTGTTCATGACACCTTTGGGCTCCTGCTTAAATCTGAAGTTTTGTTTTTAGCATTACCAAATTTGTAAAATCTGAATGCAGTCCAGACCTGATCTTACCTTCTTCCCCCGTAGTTAGTTCTGAATGTGCTGCCATTGCTGTCTTTGGACCTTCCTTGCCCCTTCATGGTATGGTAGGTAGGTTTCCAAACTTCAGCACGCAGCAGAGTCACTGGGGGCCTCACTAAAATGCAGATTCTGGCTGAGCAGGTGCAGGGGTGTCATTTCGAACACACTCCCAGTGGCCCCGATGCTACTGGCCCCAGGCCCACATTTTGAGTAGCAGAGTGGTACAGAGACTCTGATCAATTTTCAGTCACTGAATTCAGATCATCAAATGCAAAGGACCCTCCAAGTGCCAGCTCTCTGTGGTGAACCCATGGAGATTACAAAGATAACCAAACACGGTACTTGCCCTCAATGAATTTACTCTAGAAATGTCTTAGAACTTGTTATCTTTCTCAGGCTCCTACTGGACCTCATGCGTAATACGGGATTAGAACACCTTTCCCTGATGTTATCTAGAGATCCTGACAGGCACATTCTGTTAAAACAGACGTCCTGGGCTGTCCTCAGGTGGCCCTAGATTCCCCAGCTGGGGCACTATAAGTTTATCAGGTTAGCCAGTTGACAGGACAAATATAATTTCTGGGCCGCAAGGCCATTCTGGGTGAACACATGACATAAGGGTGTTAAAAGTGGAGGAGAATTCTGAAAATAGACTTCACTCTTGTCAGAACAGCGCCAGGGGCTGGCCTGGGCCCTGGAGGATTTGGACAGCGAGCACACCCGCTGGGAGGGAGGGAGTGGCTGGGGAGAGGGGAGCCAGGTTCCCAAGGAACCAATTTGGCACCTGCTCTGTGGCAATCCCTTGAGGCAAAGCAAGAAAGGAGGAGGCTTTAGTACAGATATGGGAGCGTTCTGCTACAAGCAGGCCTCTTGTATTTTCTTTTCATCGTTGTAATGATTTCTAAAATTCCAGAAAGGTATTCATGCCCCTACATGACTTGAAAATGCTCCTGTCTCACTGAGAGAGCCCTGGGCTAAAACACACCCAGATGGTGGTCAGGAGCCAGGCTTGCTGCCTGTGAGGTGAGGCGCAGCCTGGATCCGTGAGTCAGCCTCACGTCGAAGCCTGGCAGGGCCTGGAGGGCAGCAGCATGTGGTTTGCAGGCTCGTTAATTACCCCAGTGTTTTTATGGGAAGATCCTTGGGTGTGTTTGTGGGAACACAACCCTGATTTTAATTGCATCCCTTCTGGTTATTCAGATTATATACTTCTAAAGATCTTGTTTCTCTGGCTTTCGTCTGCCTTACAGAGGTACAGAAGGGCTCAACAGAGAAACTGCCTGTGCTCTGTGTTTACACCTAGAAGCAGAGACTTTTAGAGCTGAAAGGGACTTGACTGTATGTAGTCTGGCCCCCTTGATTTCTAGGTGTGGAAAATGAGGCTCAGAGAGGCTTAAGTGACTGCCCAATGTCACATAAGTAGGATTAAAACTCAGGTCTCCTAAACCTCTCTATTTTGTATATCATAGTCTCTGCAGATAATTTTTTCTTTTCAGATTTTTAGTAAAAGCAATAATGAGAATTAAACAATTTTTTGACTTTCCTTTGAGTGTTGACGTCATTGCAAGAATAGTCATAATCACTGTGTTCTCTGTGTATTTCTTACTTGATTCTTCTTTGGTGCAGGAGTACTTAGGATGCTTCAACAGTGTACTGGGCAGGAGTACACGATTAGCAGATTCAAACAGATGCGCAGTGTTAATAGAGGATGTGCCTTTTGACAGCAAAGCAACCAGGATCACAGGGTACTTAAGAATTGGAAATGTAAAATGAACGAGAGTTAACACTCTGCTAGAGTGGCCAAGGGCAGCCTTATTTTTTTACTGTTCAAGAAAACAGTGGTTTGGTGCTAAAACAACAAAGTAGTAGTCAGTGTAGATATACCTTGAGTATGTTTCCAGCCCACTATGCTGACAATTTCCTGGTCTCCCTAGACTCTGTTATTGTCTGAGGACCCCCTCTCACAAACACTTATTTAATAATGGCACTTTGGCTTTTTAATATTTTATTTGATTTCTGTTTTATGGTATTTTTAATAGAACCCTGTTTTAATTGCCTTTTCTGCACACCAAGAGCCTGAGTGGAGAAGGAAGGCTTTATAAATGAAATGATTATTGTTATTACTTCCTTTCTTTCTGCTCTGTCTTAATCAAATTATAATTGATTCCATCCTCATATAAGCCCTGATCCTCATGTACATGTGTCAGAAAACAGCAAGTGTTGAATAAGAAGGCTGAAAATTTTAATCTAACTGAGAATAAGATTTGTCACTATTATCACCGGATGAGGAAAGGAAATTGGGGCTAAGATCTTGCTGTCGAGTTGAGCCACCAAAGCAGAGGGAAGCTCTTCAGTCCCATCTACCGACAGTACTTGATTCTGGGCTACACAGCCCGCAAGTGGACAAGGTTTCATAAAATCAAGAGCTGGAAGTGACCTAGAAAAGATATTTGGTCCCTCCCTTGTGTCTGGTCACAGCCCAGGGCAGACACAGTTTATCATGCACATGCTCAGCTGATGCCTCCGTAAATAAGGGACCTTCCCTTATAGCTGTCCAGACCCACAAGGGCAGTTATTGGGTTGCCCTTAGGATAAAAGAATAAACAACCTTCATCTCCTTAAACTTCTGTCCTTCTATACCCTGTGCCTTCTCATCCTATTAAAAAAAAAATGTGACTTACTCATTTTATGCCCAGCCACTGACTGCAAGGTGCCTGTAGCCACCCTGAGTAGGCCCTAGTAGAGAATCACAAAACAAGTCTGGCTCACGCAGAGATGGCTTCTGGCCTTGCTTGCTCTACGGCCTTCCCAGCCAAGTATTCAGTGGGCAGCCGTTCATCATGCTTGATAAAATGCCTTAGATGCGATGGACAAAGGGAAAGATTGTCAATCCTGGATAACTGCTTGAAGAAAGGAAAATTAGCCCTTGAAAGGATACCCCTAACCCTTAGGATATCTTCCTACCTTAGGATTTGCTAAAATAGAATTCCTTATATCAAAGGCAATAAAATGTTTGAGTTCCTACTATGCACAGTATGCTAGGCTAAGCACTACAGGCCAAGTGAGGCAAATAAAATAAAACTGTCTTCTTTTCCTATTCCCTTCATTTCAGCAAAGATACCAACACATTTTGAGGGTCTGCTGTGCCCCAGACCATGCACCCCAGTTTCTGCTTATCAGCCTGGTTGTAGCAAGTATTAAAATAATAACCCCCCATGACTGAAGAGGGAGCTGTATTCAAAGAGGTTACATCACTTGTCCAGGACCCCATACAGTTTCAGTGAGGCACGGGGGAAGGCTGAAAGCCAGGCTTTGTCTAACCTGTCCCTTTGTATTGTGAACCTAGAAGGAAGTATCAGATGGTTTGGCACGGATCTCCATCCTTGGGCCTGGCCTGTTGGCAACCTTTACATCGGTGAAAAGAAAGAGTGGAAGATGTTAGGCTGGGAGGAGGCAGTCAGGATACCAAACATGTCCCAACAGGCCGAGGACCTGAATGAAAGCCACAGCTGTGAGGGTGGAAGTGAGGAAAGGAACGAGAGGCACAGGGAAGAGAGCAACCTGAGGATTTGTGGGTTCGGAGTTGGGGGCAGTGGCTGGCCTGGGTGAGACCATTGAGAGGAGGAAATTCCAACATTTCATTTTTAGAAATGTTGACTTTTGAAGCACCATGGACAGTCCTTTACTTCCTTTTTTCTAGACATGGAAGAGGGACCTTGAAGAATTTCAATATTAAAGGATAGGAGAATCGAGAAGGCAACATCACTTGAGAAATAAGCAGATAATGGCCAGGCGTGGTGGCTCACACATGTAATCCTAGCACTCTGGGAGGCAAAGGCGGGAGCATCGCTTGAGATCAAGAGTTCAAGACCAGCCTCAGCAAGATTCAGACCCTGTCTCTCCTAAAAAAATAGAAAGAAATTAGCTGGGCAACTAAAAAAAAAAATATATATATATATATATATATATTTTTATATATATATATTTTATATATATAAATATATATATTTATATATATAAAATATATATATATAAATACTCGCCGGGCATGGTGGTGCATGCCTGTAGTCCCAGCTACACTGGAGGCTGAGGCAGGAGGATCCCTTGAGCCCAGGAGTTTGAGGTTGCTGTAAGCTAGGCTGATGCCACGCACTCTAGCCCAGGCAACAGAGTGAGACTCTGTCTCGAAAAAAAAAAAAAAAAAGATAATAATAGTGTTTTGTCATGGAAGCCCAGTAAAAAAGAGTCTGCAACTTCTGCAGAGAGAGAGAGACAGAAAGGGCCACTGGGTTTGTTAATTAGCAGGACTTTGGCCAGAGATTTGTTAACCTTATGAACATTAAAGGCCAATGTCACCCTCTTCTTTTGGTGGAACAGCTCTAGGAAAGGCAAATAGATGATAGTCATTGACTTAGTGAAAAGAGTAGAACATATGATTTTTAAAAGCAGAGGATGGAGGAAGCTCCCACGCCAGTGCTAACAACCCTACTACACAGCATTTAAAGAACAGTAAGGTGGGAAATTGGATGGGAACTCAGGCGGTGGCTCAAGCCCAGCCACACAGAAGGGCACTTGCTTGATCGGATCAGCCCAACCTAGAAAGTCAGAGGGGACCCCACTGATGGGACTCAAGGGAAACGGACTGGATTGCAACACAGATCCTTCTCTTTACAACGAGGAGCATGACCACAGCCCAACCACGGTGATTTATATGCCCTAGTTGGCACATTGGCCCCCAAAGGACAACCCCCAAGGAAGCCAAATTATAATCAGAAGGTCAGTTGGTGACCAGGGATTCTAAGTGCAAGGGATGTGGCCAGAAATGCCCACTCTGTCCTGTGTGGACCCCAGCACTGTGCACTGACTTTTATTACACTCGTACACTTGATTATGCACCTTTGACCATATCTGTTTCCCCGCGCTGGATCGTAAGCTCTCTGAGAGCAGAGTCTATGCTTATCTGTGTACCCTGCTGCAAAGTATTCTGCATTTGTCACATATTGGACACTAAGTGGGGACCATCTACTTCCATTCCTGGAAAACTTTAGCAGAAATAAAAATAGCAGTAAGTGCCCCTGTGTTTCAGGTGCCTACTGTATGCCTGCACATGTATTAGATAAAGATTATCTAATCTCTATAGCTAATAGATGCCATGAGCCGTATCCTAGAGATACGATCGTGAGGTTTGGAGATTAAAGATCTTATGGAATCAAGCCAGCTTTACGAGGTAGGACTGGGATTTGAACCTGATCTTCCTTACTCCGGAGCACATGCTCTTAGTAAGGACCACATTAGCTGGAATCACTGATGCCTATTCACTTGGCACTTTCCAGCTCCCCTCTGTAAATGTTCCATGTGCCCCGTAGAGGTGGCGGGTGGGGGCCCTGAGAAAGCAATGTTCAAGCATTGGTTAGAATAGGTGTCCTATCCTCTAGTCATGCCTTCATATTCACAAATGTTCGTTTCTTTCTTTCTCTTTTTTTTAATTCTTCCTAGGGATGATGACTGACAGATTAATATATGTCTAACTACATGTCTCAGAAATCAAAAGGAAGGTGCTGTCAGAATCACTTGTCAGAAAATGAGATTAGGCGCACTTGTCATTTGCTGAGGATTGCAGTCTTTCAGAGATAAGGTTTCATTTAATGAGGGTAAAAAGCCTCCTTTTAAAAAAAGGAGAGGGAGCGAGGGAGTGAGGGTGGGGTAGGAGAGGAGTGATGATTCTTTTTTCTGGTGTCAGCCAAGTGCTTTATCACCTAACGTGATCCCGTGGCACCTGGTAGCCACTGATAATGGCAGCTGGGCCCTCTCCACCTCCCCTGCCGCCAAGCCACTTCAAAAGCAGCTGCTTGTTACCTGCTTTTACCTCTCTTTGGAAGCTGAAGCTCCTTTTCCTGTGGGAAGAGGGAGCTAAGCATGTACTCTCAATTTAAAAGCAGGCTCAAGAAAGCATGCAGTATAAAGGAAATGGATAGTCACATTTCCCAGCAAACGGTAAAGAACCCACAATGGAGTTCAGTGAGATACGGAGCTTGTCTGAGTAGTGAAAAGTAACTAATGAGGAACAGCGCTGGATCCCATTGCAACCAATTGTGTTTTGTTATGGAAAATATTTATCAAGTTCTTTTGCATTTGTGGAGTCTCTTAAAAGTGACATAGTAAGAGCTCCTGGCTTGTGACTGGGTGCACCTCCTGCACCCCTCGATTCAAATTGGCAATTTCTATCCCATGATTAAGCGTCTCACTGTACCTTAGGTGTGGCCTATGCTACAGAAATATTTCAAATTAATCTCTCCCACCCCCAATCATGGAAACTGCCTCTGAAATGAACAACTTTATTATGAAGAATGCCCATGATAAAGCAGGAAATCTGTATTTGAGAAATGTTTGTTCCAGTTCTCTACTCCAAAACTGAGTGGTGGAAAACAAAAACCCTTTTCTTCTGTTCGTGGGTTAGGTGGGTCAGGAATTCTGACGGGGCACAGCTGGGGCAGCTTCTCTCTGCTCCATGATGACTGGGTGACTTGAATGGCTGGGACTGGAATCATCTGGAAGTGTCTTCACTCACATATCGGGCACCCAAGCAGGGATGACCACAGGCTGAGCCCAGGTGGGACTGGCCACTGGAGCACCTCCCCAAGTCCTGTCCGCATGGCTTAGGCTTTTCACAGAATGGCATCTGGGTTTCGGGGGGAGTTTCCTGAGGGATGCTTCCAGAAAGCAAGAGATGGAGGCAGAAGCAGCCAGGCCTCTTCTGACCTAGCCTTGGAAAGTCAGTTGGAACCTCTTCTGCCATTGAGCTGAAGCAGTTATAAGCCTGCCAGATTTAAGAGAAGAGGCTATGGACCTCTCCAGGGGAAAGTGTCAAAGGATTTGTAGTTGTGTTTTAAAATTGTCATAATGGTGTAAAGGTTTTTATCTACTTGTGCTTTTCTTTCACTTCCCATGGACAAAATCATCTATGAATGTAAAGCAAATGACATTGGATTGTTTACTACTGACTTGGCATAAATGGTTACTCCTCTTCATTAAAAAAAGACAGAGACAGAGAGACAGACAGACAGACAGAGACAGAGAGAGCCAGCCTGTTAATTGCATGGGGCGGTCTGAGGGTGGTGCATCCTTTCCCTGCCTCTGCTGCAAACAGTGTAAAGCAGACTCATGAACTTCACCTAAATGTGCACCTTTCTATTTCTTTCCAGTCTCTCTCCATTACACTTTTCAAGAATAATCTGTACGTACTTGCCTCTGTTTTCTTACCATAGAACTTTTTATGTGTAATCTAGCTTCGACCCCATTCTGTGACAGTTCTCTAATTACCTCCTAAGTTACTGATCCGTCAGTCTTTCCTCAGTCCTTATTCTCCAGTATCTCTAAAGCACTTGCCATTTTTGAGTCCCCTCCTTCTGGAGATTCCCCCTTGTCACTTGTCACTGCACGTTTCTGTGGCTCCGTCCCTAGCCCAGTAAACATGGACGCTGTCAGGGTATTGTCCTTGGCTCTGCTTTCTTTCTACTCGAGATTTTATTCTTGGCAGCCACATCCCTCATCTTTTTGCAGAGGACACCTGCGCCTCATCTACACGTCTGAGATTCTCTCCTCTGTGCTCCAGTCCTGGCTTTCTGACCGCAGCTAGGCTGCTCTCACAGTGTTCTAAGTTCATCTTGGCCAAAGCGATTTCTTTATATCCGCTGCAAGCCTCTTCGTGCTTCCGTGTCCCTGGTTTTAACTAGTCCCCCAAGCTTTACAGCTCGGCATTGCCCTTTGTCTTGCTTCCCACTGCTAGTCATTGTCTGGTCCTTTTAGTTCTGCCTCTTCGCTATCAATATATCTTCTCACCTTAGCTTCACCCCATTTCTCCTGCCTTCTCTGTTGGATGTGCCTTTTCTTTGGGTCACTTTTCTTTTTCTTTTCTTCTTCTTCTTCTTCTTTTTTTTTTTTTAAAGAGAAAAAGTCTTTCTCTGTCACCCAGGCTGGAGTACAGTGGCGCGATCATAGCTCACTGTGTCTTGAACTCCTTGGCTCCAGCAGTCCTCTCACCTTAGCTTCCAGAATAGCTGGGACTACATGTATGTGCCACCATGCTCAGCTAATTTTTCTTATTTTTTGTAGAGATGGGTTCTCACTATGTTGCCTAGGTTGGGCTCAAACTCCTGACCTCAAGTGATCCTCCCACCTCAGCCTCCCAAAGTGCTGGGATTACAGGCATGAGCCACCACACCCGGTCTGGTCACTTTTCTTGATGCTTTCTGGGACGCCTATCACATTCTACCTTCTAGTTACACATGTATTCATCTTCTCTTCCTCCTAAATTATAAATTCCCTAAGGGCAAATACCATGTCTTGTTCTCTCTCTTTTTTTTTTTGTCACATAGTCTATGTTTAGTGAAAGTGTCCATGCTGAATGAATGGCTTTTGGTATACTCTAGGAAAATTAATCACACAGTAGGCCCAAACTGTTGGAGTTAGGGAAAGGCTTTGATGAGATGAAGAGACTAACATGGCTGAATGCACTTGCCTCTCAACTCTCCTCGAAGGGGTACCCGAGGGAGCAAGACCTACAGGGAACAATAGTAACAACAATAATAATAGATATATTTATTGAGTGCTTATTGTGTGTTAGGTGCTATCCCAGTTCATTTAATCTTCACAACTCTGAGGTAGGTACAGTATGTTTTCCATTCTATAGATGAAGAAATAGTGGTAGAAAAAGTCAACTACTACTTTTTTGCTAGTTGGATGAATGCCTGGTACCCCAAAACCAGCCTTCTTGCAGTCTGTGCTAGAGCAAGCAAGTGCCTTGGGCCGGCTAGGAGAGCAGGCCTTCTCCTTGCGTTAGTCTAAAGCTTACTGTTGGCTGGCCACCAAGCCCAGAGCAGCTCCAAGGGCCCCCAGCTGAGCTTAGTCATCACCAGTCCTAGAGGCAACAGGATGCAGAAGAGAAGCGCCAAGTGTGTGCAGGGCTTTTGAAACGTGTGTGTGGTTTTGAAAGCACAGGCACCCTGTCCACTGTCATCCTGGCCTGATGAGAGGAGAGCAGGAGAGGGACAGCCGGGGGAGGAACACCGAGTAAGTAGATAAATGAACAGATACTGTACTCGTGGGATGTGTGTTCAAGGGTAATGAGACAGAAAGGGAATGTGGCAAAATGTTACCGATTAAGGAATATAAGTGAAAGGTTTTGGGGTGTTACTCATACTGTCTTTCATCTTTTCTGTTAAGTTTGAAATCTCTCAAAACACAAAGTTGGGGAAAAGTTTAAAAGACAGCTAAAACAAATTAAAAAAACAAGTAATTCTAATGGTAGGAGTCAACAATAAATCCACAGGAAAGGGATCTGAAGCCAGGAATTTTCTGGTCCATCAAAGGGGGACATGCCAAGGGAGAAGAGAAGAAGTGGAATTTGAGACATGTGGTGCTTCTTAGGGGGGTGCTCGGCCTGCCCAAGAGGCTAATTTAAAACTAAATCTTATCCCGGGATCCCACAGCCCTTAATGTGACCCAAACTTTCCATTACCAAACTCCGAGGATTTAAATCCTGATATTGTCTGCTGAATCTGGGGTCTGTCTCATCAGTTAAAGATCTATCCTATTGAGGCCATATGTGTCTATGCAATAAGTTCTTTTCAAGCCAAACTTTCATGTAAAAAAAAAAAAAATCCTAAGAGGAAATACATGTGGTCCTCTTCCCCTTCAAGCCCAGTTCAGGCTATTTATTGTTTTATTTCATTGTTGAGAAGTCAGAAATGACTAAATTGGTTCCCAATGTGGTCTGCACATTTCCTTGGCTGGGAAAGGTCTGATTAAGACAAAGCCCAGTTTAGAATTTAGCAGTGTTCTGATTTGTGTGGGCTTGGGTTAGGGTGTGTATTTTTTTTTTTTTTTTTTTTTTGTCTTTTTTCTGAAGTCCTTCCCTTGTAGATTTCAGATTAAAGAGTGTGTGATGACACGTTTACCCTTTTGGTTTTGTTTTGAAAACACAAAGCTGACAAATGTGTTTAATGGGCCCGTAGTACCCAGTGACAGCAGCATGGAGCCCAAGAGGCTCATTTGGGCCTTGACTGTTTTGATAAGGAAGTTGAATTGTACTCAACAGTCGGAAGGATCAAATGCAAACCATAGCATACTCCTGATATTTCCTTCACTTATCAGGAAATTCCAAGAGAGTGGGGCTAGGGGACAGAAAAGCTAAATGGAACAGTATGCCCTGCTCAGAAATGAATCGGTAAACTCCAAGAATACAGAAAGAAGCAAACGTTATTTTTTTTTTTAGCGCAGAAAGTATTCTCTGTTTATAAATAGGTATTAGATCATAAAGAATCACAAGATCTAGGAATGGAAGAGAGAGAGAGATTATTTATCCCAACCTATATGCATTTTAACGGTGAAGAAAAGGTTAAATGACTTACTTAAAGTCACAACTAGTTGGGATGGGACCTGTTCTAAAATCCAGTTTTCCTGACCTCTCTAATCCAGTCCAGTATTCGTTCGGCACTTAATCCTTTCTGCAATGGTGTCCAATAGCCCTGCAAACAGTTTCTAAAACTCACCGGAGTTGGCTGCTAATGAGATCAGGTCAGTCTTCTAATCCACCTACAGGTCAGTTATTTGCAGTCGTTTTCATGGTCTCATGTTACACCGTTAAACTCATCCAGTCATTTCACAAACGCATCCTGTCAGCTGTAAGTAAGCACTGGTAACAGAAAATCCATCACTACTAGCGCTAATGGAAAAACAACTCACAATGCCTAGTAGAATGTTGTTTGTAGCTTGATCTTTGTATAAGAAGGAAAGCACCATAAATTAAAATAAAAGCTACCAGCCAACAACTGATATTTTCACCAGCCTCTTCTTCAAGAAAACTCATTACTAGGAAAATAAATAGCATTCTTTACCAGCGGCACAAAGGAAAGTCTTGTTAGTTATAGGCGAGTGGCTATTTGGAAGCCTGGCTACAATTTTCCTGTTTTACTCACACTTGTAATTAAATCCATCAACTCCCTCTAAGATTCTGTGTAAATACCAGATGCTCACTACATTTGTTTCTCTCCTGGAGAATATGAAAAGTTGTGCATTAACAGTAGAAGGACTTCAAAGGAGGCACAAACCTGGGTGAAAGTGAAGCCCTGAGGATCCACACTGGCCTCCTTGTGAATCCGTTGGAATTTCCGAGTGAGGACAGCCCACCGCATGTGGACAGCACAGGCCCCTTTCCTATCTCTCACTTGAGCGAGTGATGTTAAGTTAACATGGAGCCCGAGCTTGGGAGCAGATGGCTCGGAAGAGAGGGGCGTGGTGGACGGGGAGAATCCGTCAGGCCTGGCGGGGGGCCTGTGAGAAAGGGAGGAAAAGGCTGAGCCTCTCACTCCCTACGGGGCTGCAGCCTGCTTTTCATGTGCCATTGTTGCTGCCCCAACCAGCTGTCACTTGAATTCATTCAATCCATCATATGGGGAGTCAGAGGAGGAGGTTTGGAATGGCTCTGGGTAAATCCACCCTTGCTGCTGGGGTGAGAAAATGCTCTTTGGAGCACATGTACTCCTCAGGGGCCATTGATACATGTTATCACTGTTTTCCTTCCCTATACAAAGAAGAGTAACTTTTTGTCTCAGAGGTGATGGCATTTCAGCAGTAGGCAAACCAACCCCCCTTTGCTTTTCCAGAATTAAATGTATGATAGTTGCTTGGAGTTGTCATGACCTAGGGAGAAAGCTGAGGAAGTGTTAAGTGAATCATGAAAGAGAATCAACATACCTGCTGGTATTTAAATTTTAGTGTATTCCAGTGTGGGTTTATTGGCATTTGTAATGCAAAAACTGGGAAAGGGTGCTCCACCTCCTCTCACAACTTAGTCCCAGCAGATTCAACCCCATTATTTTTGTGTGAATTTACTTTAAAATATGTAGAACTCCTAAAAGTACTGGCAGAGTATTCATATCATATGGGCAACCCCCAACCCTCCTCCCTTATAAACTGTCCCTGGCTTTGGGGTTTTTCCCCACTAGTTTTGTTGGGCAGGTTGCCATGCAGGGGATTCACTTTATAAGCAAAGGTTTTAGGTAGACCTCTATGACTGACTGAGTGTGGATGGAGCGAGGAATGAAAGGACAAGCCCACGGCCCTTGCCACCTCAGCTACTTTCAGTTTCTATTTGAAACTGAAATCACAGAAGAGCTGTCAGATGGCAGCTGTGCACTTGGTAGAAATGAGAATTCCAGATTTTATGCTAATTTGGTTTCAGGTTCCTTTGAACCTGCAGTTTATGGGGCTGTGCTTAAAACTGCAATCTGTTTTGGATAAAAGAAGGGATTACTAAAGACTTTTTAGTTGTGCAAACATTCCCAGCCTCCAAAAGGAAAAGGGGAGGCCAGATTTATTCTTTCATTAGAATTGTCATGTTAAGTTTTCTTCTACTTTATCAAATAGAAAACTTTCTCCTATTTTGGCAAAGATTTTTATTTCAGGATTCTTTCATTGCTGTTATTTATCTTTATTTCAGTAGTGTTCTTTCTTAAACTTCTAGGTCCTTGGCCTTCCCTTGCAGAGGCAGGAAGGCGAGGGCAGGCTCCTGGATGCCTCTCCTCCTGGCACATGCTTCCTTTCTCTCAGTGTGGAGGCTGACCCAGACGGTTGTTTCAGTTACCTATTGCTTTGTAACAAACCACAAATTTAATAGCTTAAAGCACAACATTTGTTTGTTCACAGTGTTGCAATTTGGGCAGGGCTCTGCAGAGAGGCTCCTCTCTGTTCAGGTGGCATCAGCTAATGCAAGCTAAACTGCAGATAGAGGAGCCACACCCAGGATGGCTTATTCACACACCAGGCAGGTTGTTACTGGCTGTCACCTGGAAATTCGGCTAGGTCTTTGGTCCCAAGGCCTCAGTTTACCTCCATGTGGGCCTGCTTGGCTTCCTTACAATATGGTGTTTAGGTTCCCTTGGAATAAGGGAGCAAGCGGAAGCTGCCAGGGCTTCTTAATACCGAGGCACTGACATTCCAGAACATCACTTCTCCACATTCTGTTGGTCAAAACAGTCATAGGTCCAGCCCCGATCCCAGGACGTTTCAGTTCTACCTTCTCATGGGAGGAATAGCATGTGCATACAGAATTATTTGGGGCCATATTTGAATACCAGCAACCACAGTGGTTGATGTGTTACTTTAATTAGTAATCAGTTTTCAAGAGCATTTACTTGTGCTCTGTTGTTAGCTTTATGGGTTTCTATATTCTGTGAAATTCCAAACTGGTGGCAATTTCTGGAAAGGACTTTTAAGTTTACATTTGAGATTATGTCTTCATTCTCTTCTGTTTTAGGTGGCAGAGATCTGGTCATTCATTCATTAACTCATTGATCAGACCATTGTTTATTAACCCATCTCTTACATATAAGGCATATCTTACTTACACTGCACCAGATGTTAAGGGGAATAATGATGGTGGTGGTGGTGGATGTATGTCTGTATAAAAGCATATCACAGTCCTGTCCCTCAAGTGACTGAATCTACAGACTGCTCTCCAAAGCAATGTCTTGTTCCCACTAAGAAAATATGTGCCCCTAAAGGAATGACAGTGTCCAGAGGTGAGCCAAGAAATAGGTACATGCCATAAATTGTCTTAAATATGTTTTCCTTAGGAAACTTTCAAGAAAAGCTGTGGTTTGGAGCAGAAGAAGAAATTTCTGGTCTAATTAATTTGTAATAGAGCTACCTAAATGGAAGTAAATGGAAATTACACAGAACCAAAGAGGAACTTTGAGGTCTTTGTAGACACACAGGCTTGCCCTGACCCTACCTAACAGCAGCATATGATCTTAACAATTGGCATTTGGTTAGCCGTTGACCATTTGCAAACTATGCTCATTTGATTCATAAAGTCATAGAGACAGAGGTTATTGGAATGGCCATATTAGTGTTTCCTACTCCATTCTGACAGCATGGAAGAGACAGGGAGAGAAACTAAGGCCAAAATAAGAGTGAAAAATCAGAAACATTTTAAGAGTGCTTTCAGGAAATCTAAAGTAAGGGGATTCTGTGACATTCTGACTCCTTACCTACTACTTCAACAACCGTATGAGTCACCAAAACAGTGGATGAAAGTGTTTTGTTCTTACCCAACAAGAATTCCTACAGGTAAATATCTGGACCGTCAGGATACTCAATAAAAAAGCTAAAATAAAAGCTTCCATAGATCAGTGTGTATTAGCATAGACGGAGGAATAGAAGTTTCAGTACCCTAAAGATTATTAATACTTTCAGGTAACATATTTCCAGGAAAAAATAGCAAAACCTTTGAGAGAAGGTTATAGGGAAAGGTGGACTGACATGCAGTTGCCCACCATTTCTCAGGATGTCAGTAATCTTTCAAACTACAAAACCTGGGAAGGTAAACTATTCACGTCCTAGTAGTGTTCACGTGGCTTAGAGACAGCTTTACCATGACCTTTCAGATCTTGAAACCTCTCTAGATTTTAGACATCAGAATTTATGGGTTTGGCCAAGGGAATGAGAAATCAAAATTTACCCAGCAGTGGGGATGGTGGAGAATGGTATTAGTGAAGAGGGTGCTATACACACTTGCTAGAATCATGCTGCACTCCTGACTCCTGCCAAAGGGCTTTCTTACACTCCCATATCAATTTCCTCACCTGAAATAAGGAGGAAACTATAAGTTATTTTTTGTTTGCCTCACAAGATTGATGTAAAAGCAAATGACATCATAATTGTAAACATTTCTGGAAAATATATGTTACCATACGGCATTTATGGCAGCATCCCTAGAAGAGGCTGAATCTTAGAACCAGTAAATGGTACCATCACATATAATTTATGGCCCAAGCTCTTGTTTCAGGCTAGGGTTCACTAGTTTTTTGGTTGGTTTCTTCCTCCCTTCCACTTCAAGACACTGAAATAAAGATGAGAATCATATTTTGAGCTTGACCCAGTCCCAGGATGGCAACTGTCTTTCCCTAGGACTAACCAAAGCTAGAAATGAGGGTCCTTAAATCAGATATAGAAACATTGTTTTCCCTTAATGCAAAACTTAACTGAAATTACAGTAACGTATGTGTAAGACTTGTTTAATGGTGAACATGGTTGGGGAGCCCAGATAAGGTAATATCTCTTTCAATATTCATATTATTCATTCAGGCATCCAACTAAGGAATATCTAGGGTAGTTTCAGGGCCCCCTTTCTCACCTCTGAGGTTTTGAAAAAATTTTTGAGAGCTCAGTCCAAAGTGGCTAAAATGCCTCTTACACAGAGAACTGGAAAACATGATCAGTTCACCAGCAGCCCCCAATTTTCCATAGACAGTTGCATCCCTACTGGCCACTGCAGGGACTCCCTTCTTTTTTGGGCCAGCTCTCCCAGAAGCCATGCCCATGCCTGGGGGCCCATGGCTACAGCTGTTAATTTATACGTGGGTGCAATGACAGCCACTGTTTCATGAGTGAGCCCCAGCCTCAGCACCATCTCCCCTGACTCCATCCTCCTTTCTTCATAGTGACCTCCTCTCTGGCACCCTCACTTATCAATAGGCCTCACAGCTCATATGATCTGTCCAGCAGAGAGGACGGGCAAGGCTGCCTTTTTCAAGTTACCATAAAGGACCTTTCTTGCTCTCCTCTTAGAGGAGTGGGTGCTCTACAACCCTCATTTAGAAAACTAAGAGGGGACACTATAAGGCAGTCTTCCTGAAACTAAGAATATCTGCTTCTAGGAGCAGATATTAATTCATTTAACCCTCACGATAGTTGCAACCAAGTAGGTGCTGTTATTGCCCTATTTTCCAGATGAGGAATCTGAGGCACAGAGATGTGAAGTAACCTGTCCATCATCACATTGCTAGGAAGTGGGAGTGGAGGATGAGCTAGGATTTGGACCCATCGGTTCTTTCATCAGTGGCTAAGCTTTTAACCAGTTGACTGGGTTAAACTTACCTCTTAGCCGTCCCCAACCTAGAAATGGCTGGCACCAGTTTAAAGGCCCTGCCTACTAGGCACCCTGGTATGAAAAGCACAGTAAATTGTTTATTGAGTGGCTGCTGTGTACTGGGCATTGTGCTAAGCACCATATTGCATTGTTTTATTAAATGCTCGCTCACAGCAGTACTCTGGGAGAGTTGAATGCTGTCACTAACTCCATTTTTCAGATAAAGAAAAGGCAGCTTACTCAAGATCAACCAGCTGTCTTGATAGAGAGTGGTGTGACTTCGAGCACATAGTCCTAACCAGCAGGCCAGGGACCATGAATTTTAAAATCCAATAAGCCCACTGAAGAATTGGATCCTGGGATAATTTAGGCAAAGACAACCTAAGGAAATGCCTCACCAAAAGTGTCTTTTCTTTTTAAAAATTTTAAAAAGCCAGTCAGATTTAGCAATGAGGGACTTATTAAATCATCTTTTTTTCACTCTAACACGTTATTTTCTGCAATCTATCATCTTTAATGACTTATTTACACATTTTTGTCCTATACTGACCCATTCCTTTAGCTCATGCAGACATTTTCTACACATTTTTCATTTTAATTACCCGCCTTCCCTGCTCCACCCCATTTCCATGTGGAAATAGTGAGAGGAGCCAGGTGTTGGAGACTTGAGCAGGTAACTAAGGCAGGATGAGTACCTGGACTCAATAGAGTCCACGAAGGAGCACAGACTCAATATCAAATGCAGGTCTCTGGACCCCAAGGTACAAACACCAATCAATATATTACACAGTGTGACAGAGGAGTGAACAAAGTTCCTGTCAAAACCAGACAGGCACGACCAGCGGAGGCAGAGAGGCCTCATAGGTCTCGTCCTGTGCCCTTCTGTAAAAAGTAAGATGAGATACCCGTAGCCAATGGGGTGATACGAGCAGAGATTAAATTTATTTTTATTTTTCATTGCCTTTTTTTGTGTGGTTGTCAGATTCTGAATATTAATATTTTAATGTAGATTTGGTAGTTAAGCAAGATATATTTTATGGGGTTTTCTTTTAATACTGTTCCCCCTTTGTAGTTTATAGTACACTGTGAAGTTTGAAAGTGAAATTCTTTTTCTTGACTTCTACACTTGGAAAATATTTATTCCCCCCTTCCTCTCAATAGTGTGCATCATAAACTAATCCAGTTCGTTTTATTTACTTCCCTCCTGTTGCAGCCCCATGATCAACTGTAGCAACACGGGCACAGAATGGTAGAGATTTTTGCTTTACAACAGTAAGAGCATGAGCTATTGCAGCCTCCTTCCAGAGTGATAAGTAATGAAGCTTCCATTTTAAGCAGCACGCATTCAGCAGGGGTGGCGGGGCACAGAGCAGAGGGAGTGGGGGCCACCTGAGGTTGTTAGCCATGCATCGCTAAAGGAGGAAATCCTAATTCATAGTTTAAAATGAATTGGCCTACCTACACAGGAGAAATCCCTGGGACTGAGAAATAGTTTTAATCTCCTGGGTTGAACAGCGTGGAAGGCAGACTGTTAGGAATTAGCAGAGGTGAGAAGCAGGACAACTTTGGCAACACAGGAATTCCTGGCTTCCTAGGGGCAGGCAACCTGCTGACTCTAGTTCACCACACTAGGACTCTTGGTCCCCCACCATGAATAAGAGCAGTAGGCATCTGAGTCAAAAGTGCAGGTCCCTCTGGGCTTTTCAGCATCTGTCTTCTGCCCTGAGTCTCCCCTCCACCTTGTCAGTGAGCCAGATACCCGCCCTTAGCCTTATGGCAAGCTGTGGACATCTCAGCTGTGCATTCATTTTCTCTCATCATGGATCTATTAAGCAAGGCTTCCTAGCACTGTGCTGGGCGCACGACATGTGAGCAAATTCCAAGATGTGAATTCTATCCACATGCCACAGGGAAGAAGGCATAGCACAGGGAATATGCTGGGATTATATCCTCACAAATAGATAAAGTGTTGGTTGCTGTATCTAGACACCTGTCTGTTATTTATACGGCTGCTATGGCATGAATAAAGATGAGCAAGACATAGTCCTTATTTAGTCAAATTTGAAATCAAATTGAGGTGGCATACCCACACAGAGAAAATGAACAAAAACATGCTTCTGTACCAGTAAGAAACCATTTTTATAGTCATAGGCCTTTTAAAACTGGAAATTACAATTTAACGTGTCAAAATGACATAATTGGGATGCTTGCTATTTTATGTTTTAAGAAATAGAAGCCCTCACTATTAAGAGGTTGATCACATCTTAAAACCCGGCAAGCTCTCAGAACATTTTGCTGGATTCAGAGTTGGGCCTTATCATCTATCAAGAAGGTCCAATCACCCCACCCCTCCAGCTACCCAGGGACCCAGGGGACGCAGGGTATCCAGTGTCGGGCCTCCGACCCTGTGCAGAGGGATTCTTTGCAGTAGTGTCTGTGTAAAGGTGGCACTCTCTAGTAGAGATGGTGCAAACCACTGTCCCCACCTTTTGGGATTGGTGTTTTTGATGTTCGTGTGGTTATTTTCATTGTTACTGTGATGATCCCCATTGAGAGAATTCAGTAGGAGGCACAGCCATGGACATCGTGGCCATACCAGATACACTTTTAGTCTGTTGGTCTCCACAGTAATCAAAAGAAGCATGTCCTCTTTAGCCATAATAGCCATTACATGTACCCCACTTACTAAGTGCCAGCACTGTTACACCAACAGGGTGTAGATACTCTTGTCATCTAAGTCTATAGATGAGGAAACTGAGGCATCGAGAATGAAGAGATTTGCCCTAGGTCTCCTGGCTCAGAAATGACAGGGCCATGATGTCAACCAGATGCTGGCTCCAGAGTTCTAGATCCTAACCTCTACCCAAAGAACAGATAGAAACTTGGATTTTCAGAGCTTGAAGAACTTTAGAACTTGAAAAAGAATTGAAGCTTCTGGAGTTGTAGAAATAAGCCAGGCAAGGTGACATCTTTCCCAAGGCTAGTTGGAGACAGAACTCTGAAGTTATCACTCCTGTTCAGTGATCTTTTCAAACTATATGATTTAAATTGAAAGTCTCAAAGAAATTTTTATAAAGACTTATTTTTCCTTTAAACCACCTCAAAAATCGCCCAGCACATGTTCTGTTGGTGGGGGAAGTGCCTAAAGTTCATCATATTTAGGAAGGGGAACACAATGAAATTAGTGAACTTTCTCTATATGGAATGCTCAACAGAAGACCAGAATTTTTAAGGCATATGTTGCCAAAATATTTTTTGTCTAAGTCTGGTAATTTGTGATACAAATTGAATCATATCTCAGATTTTAAGCTTTAAAAATTTGCAATTAGGGATTAAGTTAGAAGAACTTCCCATTTATTTATTTTGAGACAGGGTCTCAATTCTGTTGCCCAGGCAACAAACTCCTGAGCTCCAGTGATCCTCCTGCTTCAGCCTCCCCAGTAGCTGAGACTACAGGCGCGCACCACCATGTCCAGCTAATTTTTCTTATTTTTTGTAGAGATGAAGTCTCACTTTGTTGTCCAGGCTGGTCTCGAACTCCTGGCTTTAAGTGAACCTCCTGGCTCAGCCTGCACAAGTGCTGGGATTACAGATGTGAGCCACCATGGCTGGCCAAGTTTTAAACCTAGTTTATCTTTAGACATATTTTGAGATTTGAGGAAGAAGACTCCATATTTTAATTTAGCTGTAAAAAAAATTTTTTAGCTGATTAATCATAAATGTGGCTAACAGCTTTGGTCATATATTAAGATTTTTTTTTGAAATTATTAATCTAACACTGGAAAGACCACCGAGTCCACAGTCTTGCTTTCTGCTTCTTGTTAGGGTTGCCACTTCCTAAGACTTGTTCTCCTTAGATCTGGTGCAGAGGCTGAAGGTGATGTTAAGAAGCCATCAGTGTTTAGTATGTTAAACCCAGAATAAAACAGACATGATGGCTTCCAGCCTTTGACTTAGGATCTTTAAATTAAAATTTGAATAGAAGTTAAGTTTCTCAAGGGAAAAAAAAAAAAAAGGAACTTCCTGATTCTTAAAAGTCAGATGTCTGACCAGGATCCATTTACCCAAGATGTGAATTATCCAGATTTTTTTTTTCTTTTCTCCTTCTTCCTACTTTTGATGCTGTCATGTACCTAATTCCCCTCCAATTGTAACATTGATTCCCACCCCTACCTTCCAGAAAGCAGGGAGAACAGAGCAACTTGGAAAGCAGTCATATGCACTCATCCACATCTCTGGGGAGAGGTTGAGAAACGAAGCAAAGTGGATGCTGGTGGGCTGTGACTGGGAGAACGAGGGGACCATGGGGGAGCAGGGCTGGACATGGCTGTGATAGAGGCCAAGGTCTGGACTCTTCTGAGGCTTGGCTATTGGCCAGGTTCCTCTTGATTACATATAATCAAGATAGAGGGACATACGCATATCTGGCCCAGGCTGTCATCTGAGGCCTAATCCCTGATTATCATTGATGACAATCCAGTGCAAGGCATGATAATTGTCAGATATGCCACCTGATAAAAGCACCCGAGAAGGCCAGGTTGTTGTTTCAGTTGGTCAGCTAAATTGCCCACACCTTTGTGTGTGTTTACCCTGTAGTGGACTTTATAAGAGCTCTGGCAATTTCTTGCTATAATACTGATTAGAATACTGAGTAAGAAAACCATCCCATTTTGATTGCTCCAAAAGAAATAACATTTTAATGTCTTTTCTTGAAAATTTAATGTTTGCCTTTGAGCTTTCCTAATATTGTAGAAATAGCTTCTGATTGAATGCCCCTTAGCTTGAGGGCCATAGTTGATTTTGATGACATCTTGTAAAATCCATCTCCAAACTTACACCTTCTGAGGTGCTTTTTCTTCTGATTTCTCTGGATGTAGAGATAGAGAAAAATAGAGAGGGCCTCTTACTTCCAAAATTAATTTTGTTAGTGGCTAGCAAGTATGCCATACAGCAAGCACCTCCCTTTTTTCCCCTTGAGAGGTTTTTTCAGGAGTGCTATGAAATCAAACGGTGATGGATATGCAACTTCAAAGAGGGGAGGAATGGACATCATTACTTTAAACCAGTCTGCATGTCATTTGTATGTGGTGTACATCTCTTCCAAGCCTGTTTCTTTCTCTCTTCCCCAGCCACACTCCAGGTAACAGTGGCATTGGGAGGGAACTCAGGACCTGGAAGTCCCACTCACCCCACCCTAGTGTGCCCACTCTACCCCAGAACCCTCCCAGTTGCAACCTAGGCCTTGCTTGCCGTCTCTTTTCTCGTACTGAGAAAACTGTAGCACCGTTTCTCGTGTACCAAGGATGAACTCCATCAAGCTGCAGGTGTGGAATTAAAACTCCAGATGTTTTCAGAGGGTTTCCTCACCCCATTGCATAGCCTGGTACCTTTTCAGGACCACTGTGGTTAGGATAGTGATTAAGGAGGCCAGAGTTGCAGAGGGGGCCCACGACAGAGGGAGCTGGGTGTGTTCTAGTGGGAGGGGGTTGCTGGGCGGGTGGCGGGGGGGAATCTGCTGAGTGCTCCATTTGTGGTCATTCAGTCCCTCCCCCGTTCAGGCACTACACTGGGCTCCAGGGGACACAGTGATGATAAACATCAGGATGATGGACATAATTGCTGCCCATACAGTGAAGCTTTGACGTTGCTTTTATTCTTTCTCTACATTTGGTGGATGCCAGGGGAAACGACGGGCTCCACTTTTGTGGCTGTGAGGTGTACAAATGTCAGAGGATTTGAGGAAGTGGGAGGAGGAGAGGATTTGTAAATGGCCAGGGCATGTACTCAATTATTCATAAATCCTAACCAACTCTTTTCTGTCTGATGTGGTGGGGATGGAGGTTAGGTTAAGACCTTTGTGTTCTAATACCTGCACTCTGATCCCCTCTCCATTTTCATGAATGTAGTTATTATTTTGTGTTGAGCACCTACTATGTGCCAGGCTTTTTACATACATGTCTCCCCCATTGAGCCCTCACAACCGCCCAGAGAGCCAGCTCTTTGCAGATGTGGCTGGCCTAGTCGCAATTCAACCCCAGGCTGCGGGCCTAGTGGCCTTTCCCTGCCATGGCGCAATCTTGGAAGCGGCAACTGCGGGGAGGGCGCGGAGCGTTGCAGTTCCCGCCGCGCCCGCCCGCGGGGAAGGCAGCCGTGGGGACCAAGGGCCCCGAGCCGCGGGGGGAGCAACAGCTGTCGATGTCGCGCCTGGGGACCGCGCCTCCACGGGGCCCACCCGGCGCCGGGGCCGAGAGGAGGGGCGGCGAGGGGCGGGGCGCGCGGGGCGGGACGGAGGAGGGGCGGTGGCGGCGGCGGCTCGGGCTCGGCGCGCCGAGGAAGTCCCGCTCCGAGAGCTGCGAGCGTCTGGAGGAGGCGCGCTCGGCGCAGTTGGGGAGCGAAGTCCGGAGCGAGGGGCCCCCGCGCCGCCGCCCCCTCCTTCCACCGTCCAGCCAGGGGACCCGCGGCGCCGACGGCCGATGGAGGTCACTTGAGCTGTGAACCGGCGGGAGAGGCAGGCGCCCGCGATCCGAGCGCGGGCCGGAGCCGAGCCAGCCCCGGGCGCTCGTCAGCCCGCCGCGAGCTCTGGCCAGGAGGCGCCGCCGCCCCGCGCAGCCCGCCCGGCGACCCGGCCGCTGCAGCGCCTCCCGCGCCGCGCGCCGGCGAGATCGGCTCAAAATAAGGACTCCCGGCGCGTCTGCCCCTGGCGCGGCGGCGGCGGCGGGCCCAGGACCCGCCAGCCCGCGGCGCTGCCGGAGAGGCGGGACCGGCTGTCGGGGAGCCCGGGGCGGCCGCCGGGGAGAAGCCGCCGCCGCCGCGCGCCCTCCTCCTCCTCCTCCTCCTCCCTCCTCCCTCCCTCCGCACATGGTCTCCTTTGTCCTGTCGCCGCCGCCGCCGCCTCGCTCTTAGCTCTGCGCGCCGCGCCGGCGGCTCGGGCCGCTCCTGTCCGCCTCGCCCGCCTGCCGGCCGGCCCGGCACGCGCCTCCAGTCCCCGCCGCGCCCGCCCGGCCCCGCTCGCCGCAGGAGCGGCCGGAGGCGGCGGGCGAGCGCGGGCCGGGCGCCCTCGGCGGTCGCGCTCCCTCCCGCCGCGCGCCTGGCTCGGCGGCGCTGGATGAGTGCGCGCGGCGCTGGCCCTCGGCCGCCCCGCGAGGCTGCTGCTCCGGGTCGGATCTGGTTCGCGGCCTCCGCTCGCAGACTTCCGCCGGGAAGGAGCCGACGGACTTGCGGACGGAGCCCGCTCGGAGTTGGGCGTTTTCTCGTCGTGCGTTTTGGTGGTTCCCCCCCGGTCTCTGATGGTCACCCTTCGGGAGCCCTGCTAAGAAACCAAACCATGAACTTGGGGCTGACAGGACCGCTTAACCCTTCACGACCAGGTAATGCAGCCCTGGGGGCGCGGCTCGCCCGCCGGCGGCCGGGTCGGGGGTCTTTTGTTGCGGCAGCCGGGCTGGCGGGCAGGGGTGGCAGGGGCGGGCTCCTCGCGTCTGGCGCGCCGGAGCCCCCCGTCGTCACCCCTCCTCCTTCCCTCCCCCCCTTCGCGGCCGGGTCGCCCGCCTTTGTACTTTCCTCCCTTGGCCGGGAGCGGCGGCGCGGGGGCCGGAGCTGCACGGCGTTGCCCTGGAGGGCCCCGGGGGCCGCAGCCGAGCCCAGCTGCGGGGAGCGGGCCGGGGCCTGCGCCCACCCGGGCTGGAAGTCTTGGCGCGGCGCTGCTTGTTCCCAGGGTCGCGCTTCCCCTCGCGGAGGTCGGGATCCCGGCCCGCACGCGGTGCCAAGGGAAGGGAAAGGAGGTCTGGGCTCGCGATCGGCAGCTGGTGAAAGAACTTGCTCTTAAGTTTCGAAGAGGTTTCTTTTCTCTGGTTCGAAAGTCCCTCTTCCCGCCGGTGCGGGTGCGGAGGGTGGCCCCGGGCTCTGCGTCCGAAGGGAATTAAGGTGGACCCGGAGCAGGAGCCGCTGCGTCCCACCCTGTCCCCACGGAAGGCTTTTATTCGTTTTCCTCGTTCTCCGCGTTCGCTCCTCCAGTCTGACTTATTTAACTTTTCTTTAAACGCCAACTACGGCTTCTAACGATTTTTTAGTATTGAAAATAACTTCTTCCCTCCTCACCCCAACCAAAAAGTAGCCAAAAGAAAGAAAGCTTTGTTTTTCCGTCTGTTTTAGATTCAGCCACTTCATGCCCTTACCCTCCAAAACCCAGCGAGGGGGGAATGAAACGAAATGGCGAGTAAGATCTTAGTCTGTAAAGGTCCCCCCGTGTTAAACAAGAGATAAGGAAGATCTCCAGTCGCCTAACTCTCGGCTCACAGCGTTTCCATTATTCGTTCGTGATTTAAAAATAATAAAAATTGCCAGGAAAATGGCCCAGGTAGTAGAAGAAAATGCAGACTTTTTCCTAAAAGCAGTGATAATGAAAGCGTCCCCAAGATTAAGACCGGAGGAGTCTATTTGACTCCTTGTACAAATGCTTTAAAAGCGTGAGTAGAAGGAAAGTTCATTGAGAAAAAGCAAAGCATATTTGTGTAGTTCCACTTAAGACTTTGGCTAAGAAGCTCTTTTCTGACTTTTTAGGACAGTGGTCGGCCACAGTTTTAACCAACTGGATGGGAGAAAGGATCCAGAATTCCTTTTATGCTTAGCCAAAGTCCCATTGGGTGTTTTTCTACGGAGGCCTTTTTGAACCCCCCTCCCCAGCTGCAAGAGGCATCTTTTCAAGCTTTGTGACACGTATCAGTAAATTAAACGGCTCAAAACGCTTTTATTAGCAGGTCTGTTCCTAAGCGCCTCTGAATATCCTGTCAGCTTATTTCCTTAATAACTGACTGGTTGGCATCATAATAATCATATCCTTAAGTTTGGTTCAGACATGAGGATCACTTGAGTGTCTGTTTGAAAATACCATGCGTAGCCGGTGGAGCTGACAAAGGTGGCAGGTCGGAGAAAGGTCTGAAAGACAGAACCAAAGGCCCTGTGCACCTCCGGCTTCTGTCCTGTCTTTTCTCTCTCTCTCTCTCTCTCTCTCTCTCTCTCTCTCTCTCTCTCTCTCTCTCTCTCTCTCTCTCTCTCTCTCTCTCACACACACACACACACCCACCCACCCACCCCCCCCACCCCCCCCACCCCAGGTGCAAATAAAAACTTAATCAGGAACCATTTTCTTTCCTATGCTTTTAGCATTTGGGGGCTGTAATTTGTTTTTATATATATTTAGACCAATGAAACTCATTTATAGGTAATCCAAAAATTTTCAAGGGTTATTTCAATTTGATAAAATGCTTAATAGACTCTTTTTTCTTCATATCAGCTCAAGTTTATTTTTTAAGCTACGAACTTAACAGCCGTTCCAAGAGAATTTCAAGCCATTCTAAGACTCATTGTCATTGAAGAATTGTGAAATACTCACCTCTCTTAAGATTTTAGCTGGGAAACTCATATTCCTAGAAATTTCACTTAATATTTCAATATAGCAAGCCATTCACATAATTTTTGGCTTTGTAACTAGATATTCTTGATCTGCTTAATGTATAACTTGTTTCTCCCCCATGCAATACTTCTTTGGCAGTTTATTTTTATGAATAGTGACCATTGTATATAGTTTCATTTAATTTTGTTTAAGAAGTCAGGAAGGCCCCTCAGTGTATTTTTTTATTACTGCAAAAGAGGAGGAAAAATCTATCGAGGGTTTATTTTAAACAGTATGTATGAATGTATGCAGTTCAATGCTTGTTTTGCACATGCATTCATTGTTTTTCTTGATTTGTTAATCTTCTGAACCATCCCTACACAAGGAAGATTAGAATTTAAATAAAGGGAAAAATAGTCACAATAAAATGTTTTATGTTTTTCTATATCACTTGCATTGAGAACCAGAATATGTCTCCCAGATGTATATGGGAATATTTCTTCTTCGTCAATGTAACATGGAAAGACTAAATTGAATCTCTTCTTTGTCCCCAAAAGCCAGCCCCAGCGTCAGAATATGCTGTACTTCAAAATTCCCCCTTCCTCATTCCCTGTATTTCATTTTTCCATATTTATTCAACATAATATGCTGTGCTTTGTCAGAATATGCATGTCTATGTATGAGTGTGCAAGATAAGTGATTTCTCACAGTGTTACATAGCAAAAACAGCGTAAGTGTAGCTTGGCCATTATAACTTTAAATGCAGATATATCTTCAAATTATATAGTAGGGATGCTTAATTTTAATTTTTCAATTTCTAGAAATATCCAGTGCTTCTGAAACGTTACAGCCTTTTCCTTCAAACTGACTTAGTGATTATTTTCCAGAACATTAGTGTATAATTTAAATTGGGTTTAGTCTTGCTGTTAAAACAGGCGTATTTCACTTTCCTCTAGCCACTGTGTAATAATTAGCAGACATGATCTGTAGAAAATGGAAAGGAAAGCATACTGGTGGTGTGCATAGTGGTTTTGGGCAGGTCTACTTGCGTCTCTTTGAATACCAAGGTCGTCCTGATTACTGTAAGGGACAGGAATCTTGGGGTCATCAGACAAATGTTTAAAGAAATTAATTTCTAGGAGTGCTGGTTGGCACTTTTTAGTGAGGAAAAGCTTAGCATTAAATAATAGGCATTTCTGATTTGTGAAAGAAAATTGAAAAATAGGCATGTCTACAAATACCATGGAAAAATTACCATTTCCAAAATAATCTGTCAACGAAATTGCAAAATCATTATGTGAATGAGCTGAATTGCTTTGTGTATCATCTCATAGAAATATGTTTTGTACAGATAATGTGTCTAATAAGGACACATTTTTAAAATCAGGTTTTTTTTCCCCCAGCAAATAGCTGCACTGCAGGTCTCTCTCATGCAGTCAACTAGCACCACCTTATGGATGATTTGGGGAAATTGCTGCTTTCCCTGTTAAGTTTTTCTAAATGTAGTAAATTGATTTAAAATAATAGTGATAGTGATGAAAATATTAATGACAGTAATAATGCTTTTCTCCCCTTCTTTTTCAGGCATCAGATGCCAGCTCTGAAAAACTCTTCAACACTGTTATTGTAAACAAAGGTAAGACTCCTCATTCTTCTGAGTAATGGCTTATTCTTAGATGAATTTCAATGTCATTGCCTAGGAAGAAAGAAGAAAAACCATATGGTCTTTCTCTTTTCATTTTGGAGCTACTGTTTATATTTTGTTTTTCCTTCAGACAGAATCTGCATGCTTTCGTGATACATTAAAAAACAGTTTATTTTAAAAGAATACATTGAATCCTTGTTTAAATTGATTTAACTAATCATCACTATCTGTGTGAGGATGCTGTGCTAGAGAAGAATAGTTCTCAAGATGCCTTAAGTTTATTGTTACTTACCAACTACCCAGCAGTAGGAGAAATATAAACAGCCAATGTGTACTGCAGATGTAATAACCAGTGAATGTTTAGTATTCACAGTATTATGGTCATAAACTAAGCCTTACTCTGCTGTGAGCTTTTTGTAAAGTTAATAAATGAGCAAGAGGGCAGAATTTAAATATGCACTATCTCATTAATTTCTTCCAAACCACAATCTAGAGTAAGAGACGCTAATGATATAGCAGTACATTAAGGGAAAACTTATCTTAAATCATTGCCGATGGGTTTCTGGGCAGTTTTCGTTTGTAGCAGTATTGTTGGAAGTAATGAAATTTAGGAGACTCTCTAATCCCTGGCTTTGAAAGGTGTATAATTTGAAAGGTATAAACTATATAAGCTATGTAAGCTTCCCCTTCCCACTGTCTAACCTGATTTAGGGGCTGGCGTGATAATTGGTAAATAAAGATGTGCTTTCTGTGATAATCTCTGTGTTACATCGAGGATACTCGGTAGCACTTGAACAGACTTGGGCCTTCATAAAGTGAAATTTAAGACCATTTCAGCGTTCTGTAGTTGCCGTGGCTAGCATTTTTGCTAGCTGGTTAGTAAGACATTTCCTAGTGCAGTTATTTTGAGTTCCCAGATTATTTTGGAATTTGAACCAACTGCAATTTTAAATAGTACATTATGTTTAGAGTTCCCTTGAGGTGTATGTGCTTTTGTGATTGCTATTACTCTCAGAATTGCTGTCATATTGAATTTTATCTTTTTTTATTGCATAATGGAGTATTCCAGTTTTATATTTCATCATATTTTTTGATGGACTGAAAGTTTGTATAAATTTGTTATCCATGATGCTAAAAGCCCAATAAAAGAAGATATGTGCAATTCATAGCATGCAGTGCTCGTGTGTAAAAATGGATAATTGTTTACCGCTCGATGAATTTGTGAAAAACGAGGGTGATGGGAAGGAGAGAATGAAATAAGGCAGGTCACCAAAAGTAGGGCTTCCATGTTTCTGTGACACCCCCCAGGACCTCCCACCACATGTGACTGTGTCTTTCTTCTGTTAATTTGCTATAAAATGCTTTGGAACATGGTTCCCCTTTCTGGGATCGGCCCTGCAATGAGAGTTGACTCTGGGACCTGCTTCCTGACCGCCACTGCCCTCAGAGACTCTCCTCATGGCGGTGAGAGTGATGGATGAGCACCAGCTCCCCTCTGCCTCTTCCTCTTGCTTCTTCCCCCTTCTTTCCCTGTCCCAATCACACATTTCCCACATTCTTATTTTTGTTTACTTACAGAGTGTGATTTGTGGCATCTATTTGGTTGTGAATAGTCATCGCGCTGACAGGGTGCCTTTCTTCTGAGCTGCTTTTCTGGGGGTGATTTAGTTGCCTTGAAAGGATTAAGGTTTCTTTGTATACACTAAAATCAACATAGGCTTTTTCTAAGCTTTGCTTGGGAAACCATACACAAATAAGCATTTTAGTTGATGGCAGATTATTCCTTTGCCCCTTATTTCCATCAAAATGGCCTTTCTTTTCTCCACCAGAGTTTCCCCTTAATGCCTTATGCTAATTCCTGTTGGTAACATGAATGACAAGAGACTGAATCAGTGCAAATCCAGGTGCTGCAAAGTAGACTGGTATCCAGCACCCCCTTCCTCCCTGGAGAGAAGGAGATTAAGGGGGGGGTGGGGAGGGGGGAAGCACGGGACAGTTTTGTTAAGGGGATTAGTATTCAAACTGCTAAATATCAGGAAAACAACTTCAAAAAGGGATTCATTGTGTAGCGATAATGTCAATAATTGCTTTAAGACAGGTGCAGAGAGTCTTGTTATATGCTTGTGGTTTTTAGTCTGTTTTTACTCCGGGTAGTGGCAGTGTTTACTGGATGGGTGGTTGACAAGGCCTTCAAGGAACTGTCAGCTTCGTGCACATCAAGTTCAAGTCCCCCTGCAAAGCGGCCTGTCTGCCTGAAAGTCAGGTCCCCTGTCTTTGTCCTGTATCTTTAGCCATGAGCAATAAAAAGCATTGTAAGAAACGGCAAATTTACACCAGGTAACAAACACTGCTGGGAGAATCTTCAAAGCCTCAGCTTATTGAACAGTCTAACAAGAGTGCAGGGGAGCTGACACGTGTATTCCTCCACCTCCAGATGTTTAAAGCTGCAAACCACCTCTCGCCCTCAGGAGTCTGGCAGTATTCTGGCCTTAGAGGAGCGTGGCTTTAAGCTGCTGGGAAGATTATGCTGCTGAGCCTGGTGGTGGGCAGATTTGGTCCATAAAATTTCACTGTGGGAGGGCAGTGCTAATCCCACAAGCTGATTGTGGTGGGGGGTGGGGGGAGCTTTGATGTCGGGCTGCGCAGGGTGGAGATGCAGCTCCAGGCAGAGGCGGCAGGGGCTGTGGCTCCAGGCCCATCAGTCTGCTTGTGAGCTTGAGTAAGTCATTTAGCCTCTTCAGGTCAGAATTTTCAATCATAACAAAACCTAGTCCTGGGCCAACATTTCTGGTGGGGATAAAACAATTAATTGGGAAGGGGCAGGGTTGAAACAGAGTGGATACAATGAGTATGTTTTATATCACTTTTACCCATTGATTTTATTTCGACTTTTCCTGTGTTATAGAGTCCATCCAATTTAACAGGGAGCCAGTAAGGTTTTTGTGCTTAGGTGTTCTGAACGGTCGCTTTCTTCTGTGCTCTTTATTTCCTGTTTTAAAGCAAGTTAAACAGCACGTGCTTGCACGTACACACGACATGCCCAGTGAGAACTCAGCATTTCAAAAGAGGGGTGGAATTGTGCCTCCAAATTGCAGGGCTTAGCGTTGTAGACATAAAATAGTTTAACTTTAATCAAGGTCATGGTTGCCTTATTTAATCTTTATGTGTTTAAATGTTTACAGGATGTTCATGTGAATTTTATGAATCCTTCTGTCTTTGTGACTCAACCATCTGCCAAAGAAAAATTAATTTTCCCAGAGAGACAGAGACACAAAGAGAGACTGACTTATTGTCCCCGTTTAGTTGCTTGAACTGCTACAGGAGCAACAGGATCTGTACCCCAGATTCTGGGTGTTTATCCTTAAAGGGAGCTTTCCAGTCAATTCCATACGGCCAGTATTTGTTACCCTTTCTTACCTACTCTAGGTCCTTGTTGGTGTGTTTGCCACTTTGATACATAGACAAAAGTGCAGAAAATGAGTGCTGCTTTGCTGTACACAATTATCCTGCCAAGGTAATTAATCTTTTCTAAAACTCTTAGATTGCTCTAGAGCAGAGCTACTTGAGGAGGAAAGAAAATAAGGAAAGTCCTGTCAGGGAGGAAGAACAATAGGTGACAGGTGTTTTGTGGAGCCTTAGGACACCAGCCCTGGTGTGGGCCATGGGTCTAGGGTGAGGAGCAGAGAAAAAGCCTGTATTGCTGCCCCTTCTTGTTCCAGAGCCCTCTTTCCCAGGATTCATCTGGCAACCAAGGCAAGTTATAGATAGAAGGAGGGAAGGGCCAAGAGGTGTATTTTACCCTGTGACTCCTTCTCTTCCTTTCACCTTTGAAATTGCAGAGCTGGGCCCTCCTGGGGAAAGGCAGGCATCATGGAGAACTGACTCCAGCTGAATGGGCGTTTCTGAAGGGCTAGGGGTTGGGGGGATAACCCAGGTAGGAATGAGGCCCCTCATTTCTGCTCCCTCCTGCTGTGAGCACCCAGTGTCCACTGAATTGTGAACAACAGCAGAGCAACTGCCCGCCCCCTAGGCAGGACCCTGCTTCACCTCCATGGGATCAGCCCTGGGGACTTTAGTGCACACTCCATCGCCGTGAGCGCCAGGTGGAACACTCAGGGCCCCCTTCCGCTCTCTCTGACCAGGACTATTTGGCCTCTTCCGGGCCCCACCAAGCTACCAGTGGAACACACCAGGCCTCTTCTTGGGGTTGGTTGGTGGGACACAGATGAGGTTGGAGCCTTTAGGTTAGTGGGGCCTTTGTGTATCTTTGGAAGTACGGTTTTATCAGCATCGTAAAAAGATGTGGCTAAAAAATTGCCTGACATTTGAGGAGATCAGGTGAGAAAAAAGTTATCCAGAGATAGTGCTGGTTTAATAATTGGGTATCTAATAAATTCTTTCATGGTGACAATATCACCTTAATTCTTTAGGTTTAGACATGAGGGAATTCCTTGGTTTGGTGACCAAAAAGATAAGAACTATATTATCACCAAGTCCACTGTTAGCTTTTAAGAAAAGCCCCTTTCCTAAAATACTTCTGTGAATGAAAATAATGCTGTTGACTGTGGGATAGCTTTCTTAAGAAAAAAATTTGGTTTAGAGTTTAAAATCCCTTTATAATGAACATATGGAGACCATTTTACAATCCCGTGTAGTGTCTTGACTTTAGTTGTAAGGAGGATGTGACATAAAGCACATTCCCAGTGTGCACAAGAGTAAACTGAGCCAATTTCAGCCTTTGTAAATTAGTTATGTTTTTATGACATCTTAAATATCATGTAAGGGGAAGTAGGACTATCACTCATTTATTTTTCTCCCTCTGGACCTTTTTTGTACTATTTCAGAGCATTTCCTTGGGTTTTTAGGAGATAGAAATGTCTGGAGAATTAAATAGTACTGAAGGGTAATTGGTGCTTGGTGGTAGACAAAGGAGTTATGAGTAGAGTAGTTCAGTTCCCCTCCTCCCACCCCATACTGCAAATAGCAGGCAATCAGCTCCCTTTGTTATGGAAATTGACCTTCCTATAGAAGCCAGTTCTTACATACAGTATTTGTTGTATAGAATTATTCCTTGAGAATTCTTGGAACCAGATGCCTTGTACTGTTAGCCTGAAACCACCAGTAAGGGTCTAAAAATATTCCACGTTGTGTGGAAGTGTTTCCCTTCACATATTTTTCCAGTAGCTGCTACCTGGTCTGGACTTGTGGATGCGTATGGTAGGGAATCTGGGTAAATATTGGATCCCATCATGGAGTTATAGTGAAGCGGGTGGAAGATATTCCGAGCACTGGAAATGATCCTGATGGTAGAGAACTTGGACAGTGCTGTCACTTTTTCATCCTGAGTGCCCCTGTGAGCAGCTGGGAGTAGATTACGGCGTAACAGATTCTGTTCTTTTAGTCAGATGTTCAAACACCACTCTGTTTACTTTTGAGCCCACTAGAAAGCCCTTTGCTTACTTTATTGGGTGATTACTGCTGTCCTCTGAAAGAATTTTCTCCGTACTTGGCAATACTGACAAAACTTGAATGATCCATCCGCCTCTCTTCAATCCATTCATATTTAGTGTTTTGTTTAGCCAATGATGTTGTATTTGGTTGTCTTAGAAAGTAATACATATTCATAATAGACAACTGGAATTTAAAATAGCAAATTCATTCTTGAGAGTCTAATGAGAAAGTTAAATGACAAAGAGCCTCCTCACTGTTAGCACGTTCAAATGCATGGGGTCACCGGCGCACATGCAGGTTCCTGCATGGAGGAAGCCTGTGGCTGTCCCATGGCCTCTGGATTATTTCTAGTTTCTGACAACTGCAGAGAAATGTTTCTCTGAAAATGTAGGTTTATTTAACTAGGTTTCTTTTTGCTTCACAATCTGGATTCCATTCAGTCAGTTACCACTCCAATTAACTAACAATTATTTAACATTAACAGTAATTACAGACGCCAGTTAAGCGCCTACAGATGTCAACTGTTAGCTTTGTACCTAATCACTCAATGAAATGGAGAAAGTTCAACAAACATCAATTAGCCAAGCAATTAGTATGAGTTAGGAAAGAGCATGTTATCATGTGTGAGCTGATTCAATTTATTTTATTTTGGCAGTAAAACACACACAGGCAAGCAGCAATAAGTTCCTCAGATAAGATAAAACTCTATTGTTTTGCAGCTTACATAAGAATTCTTTCCTTTCCTGTGCATAAGTCAAATACACTCTAGCCTGGAATTTATTTAACAAACAAAATTTGTCTCAATTACTCAGAAAGCCCAGCAGTGCTCCGTCTCAGGAAGCACCTTTGGTGAATTATGAATCCAGTGGATATACTGTATAAGGAACTGCCAGAGAATTTCAGTGGAGAAAATGATTGATTCCCACTCGAGTAATCTCTTCTGTGCATTTCGGATTTTTACCAGTTTATTCCTGAACCTATGGTGGAATGAGTGCAACAGTGATTTTATTAATTTCATGGTGCCTGAACTTTTGCTCAGCTGTCTTTTATTTAGCCCGGAGCTAACATCAAAGTATTTTACCTACTTGCCCAGTCTGTGCTTTTAAAAAGTAGAAACAGCTGTCTATTAAAGAGCCACTTTGTGAATTCACCAAGGAGATTCCAGAGTCTCCTGAATTCAGAGGTTCTAAACCGCTGCCTCCCCAGCCTCTCCTCACTCCATAGACTTCTGTAGATTGGCTGACCTTACCTGGACTTCCTGGGAGTGTGCATTCTAAGGCCTGATTATATAAAATGGCCCCGAACTTGGTATTTGGGGATCCATTCTACCTCCAAGAAGAAAAGTAGCCCTAAGAGGCTGTGCCTCTGGTTCTCCTAGAAGTGCTTTCTCACCGTCTCCTGAAACCTGTGGATAGGAGTGGAAGAAGCCAATCCCTTGTGGGGTGCTCCTTCAGGTCTCTGTGGGTCTTATGTGCAGAATTTTCCATTTGTGCAAGCCTCTCAGCATGAGCTGCGTTGGGAAATAAATATTGTGCCACGGGTATGGTTTGGGGTGAAGACTCACCATGTCCCCATGTGTGTTTCTGTTGTAAAGCATTTGCTAGTATACAGCAGTACAGCTGTACATGCTTGTTCTTGAGAGGTGTCTTTGCTCCTCTACAGCAATTCATACGGTCTCTGTTTGCTTTTGCACATTTTGCTGCAGTAACAAAATGGCTCATAGGCTTACAACAACAAAAGGTCTTATATTAAGTGTCAGCTGCAGATCAGCTGCACCTCTCTTTGTCTTTATTCTGGCATTCAGGCCGAAGGAGCAGTGCACATCGTGGTAATTCTTCTGATAAAGGGAAAAGAGCAGAGACAGACCCAGAGAAAGCCTCTTCAAGGTTCCACTTGGATGTGGCATTTCCAGCCATCTCATTGGCTGGAGCAAGTCACATGACCAAGCCTGTCATCAGTTGAGTGGGAAGTAAACTCCTCCCACAGGGAACAGCCCAAGAGCAGAGGGATCCACAGGGGATGGGCTTTGGAAGTAAGGGAAAGCCAGCACTGTACAAGTGATGTGATCTGCCACCAGCCCGTGCCCTAAAGTCTGATAAATCAGAAGCTGTTGCTTCTTACTGTGTTAATGCAAATGAGGTGGGGGTAGTTTGCACAGCCTTGGTGAAATCAGTAGGCTTTTCTGTTAGAGACCTGTTTTACTAATAGCCATTTGCTTGGAGTTTATATTAAGTTAGATCTGGTAAGTCATCAAGAAATTAATTGCTTCCTTATTATTTACCAGGTTTAGATTATTGCTGGCTTTGAGGGACTAATGGAAAAGCTGCTGTAAACTACAAAAATGCCTTGCAGGATCTGCAAAGAATGATTGTTGGACCAGTCAGGTGTTTGGGCTCTGCATAAGTAATTGTGGGAAGCATGATTTTCACAAAACTTAACTGCAAAGTAGTGTGCATTGTAGTGGTTTTAGTGTAGTGAACATGAGCTTTGATTTGAGATTCACAGAGAGAGACACAGATTTGAATCCCAGCTCCACCACTTACTACCTGTGGAATTTGGGGCTATTTAAAACACCTCAGCACCAAGTTTTTTCTTTTGTAAAATGAGAATAATCAAACCCATCTCATAGGGTTGCTGTGAGGATTAAATGAGATAATGTATATAAAGTACTTAGCCTAACTTGTACTATATTTTGAACTCATTATATGCTAAGAATTTTACATACATTATATCATTTAATCTTCATAACAACTCTTATTTAGGAAATAATTTAGAATAGCGTCTCCATCCTGTAGGTAAGGAAACTGAAGTTAAATATAAATAGCTAGCATTTATTGAGGAATTGCTTTTTGCCAGGTATTGTTCTAAGCACTTTATATGTAATTTGCTCATTTTTTAGGTGAGGCTCAGAGATTTAAGTAACTTGCCCGAAGCTCACACAGTGAGTAAGTGGTGGAACTAGGTTCAGCTCATTTCCATGGGGATCTAGCAAAGACTAGAATAAAACAGATCCCTGCCCTCACTGAGGGGAACACAAAACAGGATGGTGATCCGGGAAAACCAGGTGCTGTGGAGGACACGCCAACAGATGAAGGTCTCCTTAGGGCGTTTCCCCCGACACCTTCCCGAGGTAGTGCCCTTTCCCTAGAGGATTGTAGGAACTCCACCTTGGTGATAGAGGGTCTCATCCAGGACTTCCCCAGGATGTCTGCCATTATCTGATCAGGCATGGCCAAAGCCGTCATGGTTACTACATTGCAGCGTGGCTCAAATTAAGGCATCTACAGTTTCTTCACTCCCCATACTCATTCCTGTGCCTGTAAGTGAACTGATCTTTAATTTTCAGCCAGATTTTATTAGAAATGACTTAGGAATTTCCAGCAAGGGCATTTCCCTAGCAACGATGACATAAGCATGAGGCCCCAAATCTGTACTGGCCCCAGGGGGTTGCTGTTAGTAGGGCGTGGTGTTCTGTGGGCGCTGCAATCTGCTTCTCTGACCCTCGTAAACCTTGTCTTATAAAGGAGGAGGTTGAGAGTACATCATTGCTTTTCTAAGAGTCCTTTTGAAGAGGGAAATGTCTCAAGTGTGCCCGTTAATAGACTGATATGGGAGGCAGTTATATTTGGATGCCTTAAAAGCCACTTGGAAAACATTTTCCCCCTCTTATCTATCACCTTTCACATCTCTCAGCAGAGTAACACTAAAACCTAATTTTAGCCAAGATTACATCATTTTCACATTATCTGTTTATAGCTAGGAAAGGTTTTTCCGTAGTAAAGCTCCTCTGCCCGAAAGCCCAACTCCTTCTTGTTGAAACATGTAAAATTTATCTATAAACTTTGGTTTGACAAGGAGTCTTCTTCTGAAATCAGATTTGTCAGCTGTTAAATAAGTGACATGAATGGTTATTTTATTTATTCCTTCAATTGGCTTAACGTGGAGGCCATATTGGAATTAATTCAACAAATACTGAGCGCCAACTGTGTAACAGGCTTGGAGATGGTGACAGGGAACAGGTAACAAGCATACCACCAGAATAGCAAGAGTTTAAACATATTTTTAAAATGAGAAAAAAGACCTTTTAAGTGGTGTAATGACAAAGAAGTCATTCACTTATTTTTTTTTAAAAATAGCCATAAGACCTTTCTTAGGAGGAAAAGCTGATCTGAGGTGAGTCCTGAAGGGTCAGCAAACAGAAATAGATCAGCCCTCAGACTGCACAGTCTGGCACCCATGTGGAGAGCCACATAACTTGCCAGCTTGTACTCACTGGTAGACTAAAACCTAGCCCTTTGAGTTTTCCACTCAAAAAAATTGATGCTATTGTTATATTAGTTAATTAAGCTATTGCAAAGATTTTGGGGAGCATTATGACAATCTGTATATTGTCTGTCGATAAAGCCTCCCTTTTTTCGTGTTTCTTTAAATTTTGTTGCTTAAATTCTTGCCAGGTTGGGGTACTACAAAGAAGTGGTGGGATGGAAGACCCAGGGTCAAGTCTAGGGGGTGGGGCTGCTAGTAACCTCCAGCGAATCACTCTGTCGGACTTGCTCTTGTGATTTGGTAACATGAGAAAGTGGGATGGACTCCGAGACTCCTTCTAGACCTAAAGACCCAACATTTGTGTTAGAATGTTCTAGGCGCTCTCAGAACCTGAAGCTTCTGCAAAGGGCACATATTTTCCTTGATACCTGTGAATGAGATTGTGAACGCTTGGCATTTGGAAGGAGTGGTGCCTTGTAGCCAGTGCCAAGACTTCAGTCCTGAACTTGTGAGAACTTGTGAACAAAAATAAACCTCTTTCCTCTGCAGGAAATTGCATCTCTGTAAGAAAGATCTTAGAGCTAAGAGGGGGTTGAGCCTTGGGGGTGAGGGAGGAGAGGAGAGTGAGCTGTGCTGCAATTTGAATACCAGCTGCTGGGTATTACGGTATTAACCTCCAGAATAAGAATAACAATACAGCATGCTCCTTGTCTGCATCTTACATGGTGTTAAAGGAGATGTTTTATCTGCTTAGTAAATGTTTATAAAACCCCGCTGCATATAAAAGCACTTAGGGTTCCTTTGTACTTGACTTCTCAAGTGGAGTGACTATCAGTTCCACCCTTTCCTAAGCAGTGATGGCTACAGGTTAGATGAGGGTGGGGGCGGGGGGTTGGATAGCAGAGAAAGTCCCTGCCTAAGAGCACCCCAGGGACAACTGCCTGGCAACTTTTCACTGTGAGATGACTCATTTTACCACTGTGAATTGCAGTGAGGCTTGGATGGGCCATTCTAGATAATGGAAAGAATGTGGCCTCCTCCCATCTGTCTTCAGCTGTCAGGAGGCTCTCACACACCCAGGCAGTTCATCAGAGCTCTGACTCTTCAGGTTAATCTAGGTCTTCTTGACTGAAGCAATCTTCCTACATTTCTTTTGCTAGAAGATGATGATAATTTGACTTCATTCTCTCAGTATTGTATTTGCTGTTTGTTGGATTTTAGTTTTATTCACAGTCTTCTAGTGTCTGTTGGGGAAAAGTTTGTTTTAGAGTAAGAAAAAGAAATACTACTTTTAGTGTCTTGACATTCCCCAAGAGGTGACACAGACAAATACTGTGAGTGGATTTACGGAGGAGCTGGGTTAAGTTCATTGCTCCCAAGTCCACGGTGTGTTATTTAGGAGAGTTCCGCTTCTCTGGACTGTCTCCCTCACTTCCTGAGATCGAGACCTGGAGAAAGGAATAACGTCGCAGATGGGACAGTGAGAACCTTAGAAAGCAAATTCCTGGATTCAGAGCAGGGCACTATTGCTGTGTGCTCTGGTGGAATATTAGATTATAAACTAAATTTTATGGCTTTGTCATTTGTAGTTGGCTGTAGGGGCCACATTGCCCTGTATAATGGCCTCGTCCTAAGATGTGAGGTATCAAATCAATTTGATTTCTACTTCCATGGGCAGAAGAAGCTCATGTATTAAACAGGCAGCTTGGGGATGACTGGTGTAGGATGGCTCTCCGGTTCCCCTCTGGCCTCTCCTCTCAGGAGTAACTGCTGTTGGTTCCCCTCTGGCCTCTCCTCTCAGGAGTAACTGCTGTTTGACCGAATGACCTGCTCGGCTGGGGCCTCAGCCCCCAAAGCACCCTTGGGGTCAGGGTGATGTCTGGTTTGAGCCCTCCTTCCTTCCTTCTCAGGGCCCTCCGGGTTGAGGAAAGACAGCTTTACACCTCCTCCTTCTGTCTTAGCTCCAGGACAAACTTGAAAACTGCCTACTCTAAGGTTTTCTGGCATTTTAAAAGTTAAGGCGACTTTCTGAGCCCTCTCAGCATCCTGCCAGGTATCTTATCTTATTCAAATATCCTAATTGCTACTGGGGCTTCTCTCCGCTGCACATCATCCTAGCACCTAACTGACAAAACAGGCCTTCACCTGAGGGCCTCATTATGCTTTCTGCCTGTGCATCAGGCCAAAAATACCTCCACAATACCTGCCCGACATCCTGGGCTTCCAAGTGACAAACAAATAATTGGGTGAAACAAACCCTGGGTGCCGCGTAGCTGCCATCGGTGTCGAGCACAGAAGGGTCCACAGCAATAACAGTCACGGCGCTGCCTGGTTCATGTCAGAACAAATCTTTGAACAGTGGGCTGTGCTGACACCAGAGAGTGACAGCTTTGGAAATGGCACGCTAGTTACTGCTGCAAGTGAGGCCTCTCATGTAGACCATGACAAGTGGCTGTCATTTCCATACAGGTGAACAACTGACAACCTCAAATGGGGAGGGTGAGAGGCAGGCAGGAAGCTGTGTTTGGTGGCAGGTGGGGCCAGACTGTGGGGAGGGGTTCTAAGTACTGGCTGCCATTTGCATTTGTGGCAAAAACTGGCCTTAAAACACACACTCTTTCCCCGCCCTTCCATCCCGTAGTCTTCTCTGTTGTTCCTTTAGAGCTTCTCTGGGAAAGGGCTGCAGAAATACGGCCCAGCATGCTTAAGGAATGCTTTCATTTCAGTGTTGCTCCCTCTCTGTCTTCTTGATATGTCATGGGTTGGGTTACCTGGGTAGGTTCATAGAATATGGAAAAGGCAAGGTGTCTGCTGATGAGGAACTCACCATTAAAAGGAGTGGGTTAGATGAAATTCAGGTGCAGAATTGGGTCTAGACCGGTGACAAAGTCTGGTTCCTGGGGCAGCACTATCCACATCCTGAGTAGTTGTTAGGTATGCAAAATCTCTGCCCCACCCCAGACCTACAAAATTGGAAGCTCTAGGGGTGGGGCTCAGCAGTCTGTTTTAATAAGCCTTCCAGAGAATTCTGAGGCAGACAACACTGGCCTAGACAAGGAAGACGAGTTTGGCTGTGAGGTTTTGCAAACGCTCAGGTGACCCACAGGATCCTCCTCTGTTGGTCTGTTTGTTGTTGGGCAGCCTTTTTTTAAAAAAATATGAACTGTACCTGTTCTGTTCAAAGTGACACTGTGTACCTACTACTGGACTCTGGATTTCCCATCCTTCCACTCGCTCTAGCCTTGCGAACAGGCCTACTTGTGTATAGGATGGTTGGTAGATGCCAGGACTGCAGTTGGAGCCATACTAATCTGAATGAATTTTGAAACTATGACCTTGAGCTAATGTTATGCTGTAACAACCAGCTGAGCTAACTTGCTCAAAGACAAACTGTTCTAGCTAGTTCCTGGTTGGCAGATGCTGCATCACAAATGCCAGCCTGCCAGGGTTTTTGCAACACAAAACACACATATACTGGTCCAATATGCTGTGATGACCAGTAACTATTTTGTAAACAAAGTACTGTGTAAATTCTTTATTAAACTGCACTATTTAGGGTTGGAGAGTGATGGACAGCAATGCTTTGAAATCTTTTTTTTACTTTCATGTAAAATATTATGCAGTTTTAAGACTATAAAATTACATCTAAGTTGAGTTTTCCCAAAAAATGTAATATCCTAAAGTTTCAGCAAGTCACCTAAATAGTAAAGCTTTTTAAGTTGTCCTTCAAGAATAGGCATCTTCCAAGATTAGTTGTGTTAAATTAGTGGGTGTCAGACTTTAGCCTGCATCAGAATTATCTGGAGGAATTATTAAGACAGATTCTTGAGTCCTACACCAGATATTTCTGATTCAGTGGGCCTAAGTGGGGTTCAGGAACTTGCAATTTAAGATTCTCATGTGTTAAATTTAAAATAGAATTCCCTTTTCCAGTAGAGAATATGTAAATTGAGTAATAGCTCAAAGACTTGAATGTATGTATGTTTACTTGTAAAATGAAATTTATGCATGAAAGTGGATTCAGTGGTATCACCAATCAGGAGCTCTTTAAAAAAATGAAAATTTTTGAACCTATTTAAGCAAAGAGAACATAGAAATGAACCCCCATTGTATACCTGTTATCCAGATTCATTTTTATCAAGATTTTGCCACAATTATTTTTAGGTGATAGAAAGGCTAGGTAGGGTGTTGCCTGCCTTTTTTTCTTTATTGCTGAAATATTTTAAAGCATGTCTCAGACTCATGTCACTTCACCACATACTTCAGCACACATCTCTTGAAAAAAGCATTTTCTTACATAATCACATGGCACTAACAATATACAATAATTCCTCAGTGTCATCTGAGACCCATCCGTGATCCCATGTCCCTGACTGCCTCACAAGTGTCGTTTTACACGATGGGTTAGCATCAGATACAAACACATGTTGCTTGTCTTCATCTAGAGCGCTCCACCCTCCCCAGCCTCCCATTCTTTTCAAGTCACTGACTTGTTGCAGGAACCAGGTCAGCCGTCCTGTAGACTGTCCCACATTCTGAAGCCCTCGTGGCATCGCTGAGCTCGTTCCTCTGTCCCTCGTATTTCCTGTAAGTGGAAGTTGGCCCCAGAGCTTTGATTAAATTCAGGTTAGCCTTTTTGTCAAAAAAACTTCCCAGGCATTGCAGCGAGCCTCCTGTTGCCTCTCATCCATGAACGAACACCCAGTGTCTGGGTGTCCCGGTTTCAGTGATGTCAGAATTGCTCAGTAAGTTCACGTTGTGGCAACCGGATACTCAAATTGTCAAGTTCCTGTCACCTTTTCATTTAGTGGTTTCATCTGTTGATGATGCTTGCCTGATCCAGTTGTTCGTTAGAGATGGCAAAAGGGTGACTTTTCTACCATTAGAAATTTATTGGCTGAAATTCTTCTGTACAATGGAGCTTTCCCTTGTGAGAGTTCTTTGCTCACCTTCAAAATCCAGTAAAAGGAAAGGCGAGATAAATGCTTAATTCTCTCCTTTTAATTGCACGCTTTCAGAGCAAGAAGTTGGTACTGTACCAGGAGTTTTATTAATAAGTCTGTACACTTCTCTGTTTGCATTTTTATTCTTCTTCATATTTTTAATAGTTCTAACCCATGCTTTCAATTCACTGAGCCTTTTCTACATGGTTTGTGTGTATCAGTTTAAGTTAAAAATTAGGCACCTGCTGGAGAGAGCACATCAAACGAGTTTATACACATATGTGCGTATAAATTTAAGGTCATACCTGCTCTTCACAGCCCTGCTCAAACGACACATACTCCAAGAAGCCCTCCCACCTTCCCAAGGTTTGAACCTTTCCACTACGCTTCCTGCATCCTGCCTGCCCGTCTTTACTAAAATTGTAGATGTCCTCTTCCCCTATTCTCCGAATTTACCCCCTCCCCCATTGTAACCAGTAGGGTACTTTTTGTTTGTTTGTTTGTTTGTTTTCTGTAGTTTTATTTCCTGGTGCCAACAGTTAATCAGTAGGGTACTTTATATACAATAGGAGTGTACATAATGTTTGTTGAGCCTAAATGAATTAAAATGTTACATCCTAAAAGTTATTCCAAACTTTGATTGAATGATAGAGATTAATGTTCCTTTTAAAAAAAAAAAACTTTGGAATTTAGTTTATAACCAGAGAGACTAAGTGACTCGAGTACAGAGAATAAGGAAAAGCCTGAATCTTACTTGATCTAATTAACTCTTCTGACATTAGTATTAGAGAGTCTGATGATCCACACTAGGTGTTTTTTAGGAAAGGAATGGGAAGCTGCCCACATATATTGAGTGCCTACTGTGTGCCAGGGATTGTCACATGCTGATTTGTTTAAATCATACAGTAGCCCAGCCCAGTAGGTAAGTAGGTCTTCTATATTCGAGAAAACTGTCCTGTGACTGGTAAGTGACAAAATGAGTTCTCGCCATCTCATACTCTTTGCTATTTCTACTGTGCTAGCGTAGCCCAAAGGGGGTAGGGGTGGGGAACTTGGTTTGGTGAAATTAAAAATGCCTCCTGTTAGCTGGGTGTGGTGGCTCATGCCTGTGATCCTAGCACTCTGGGAGGCCGAGGCAGGAGGATCCCTTGAGCTCCGGAGCTCTAGACCAGCCTGAGCAACAGGGAGACCCCGTCTCTGCTAAAAATAGAAAAATTAGCTAGGCGTGGTGGCTCATGCCTGTAGTCCCAGCTACTCTGAAGGCTGAGGCAGGAGGATCCCTTGAGCGCAGGAGTTTGAGGTTGCTGTGAGCTAGGCTGATGCCACGGCACTGTACTCGGAAACAGAGTGAGACTCTTGTCTCCTAAAAAAGAAAAAAAAAAGCCTCTTGTTGACAGTGGGCTGGGGGGTAGCATGGTGGTGGTGTTGGGGGGTGGATACTGGTAATGTGGTTCCAGTCTGGGGGAACTTGAGAGGTTCAAGACTGCACAGTGGGTAACAGCCAGACTTCCAGCATATGTCAGATGTATTTTGCCACTTAATTTTATGGAAGATTCAGTGTGACATTGAAACTGAAACTCCCACAGAACTAGATTTATAGAATTGAAAAGGTATACTTCTGATAAATAAAAGTTAACGTGTTAAACACTGGACAAGAAACTGTTTGAAAAAAATATTTTAAAAAAGGAAAAGAATTAAACTGGAAAAACTGTAAAGGAATTTCAAGTGATGGGATAGCAGTTACAGCTAGAAATCTCAATAGAGTTTTTAGACCTTGTCACTTTTTTTGTAGACAGGGTCTCACTCTGGTGCCTGGGCTGGAGTACAGTGGCATCCTTATAGCTCACTGCAACCTCCAACTGCTGGCCCCAAGTGATCCTCCTGCCTCAGCCTCCCAGGTAGCTGGGACTATAGGCATGCGCCACTCTGCCCAAACTCCACTTTATTTTTAAAAGCACCTTTTGATGGTGTGTATTAGTATTAATATGTAGCAGGGAGAGAAAATGCATCTCCTAATGGGTGGTGAAAAGAGTACTCATCCCTGGTTAAGTCTTTTTTGTCTGTTCTTTAGAAAGTCTGGTAGCCCAACCCACTTCGAGTTTTCTGGTGGCAAAAGAAATCCCTGCTATTTCCATTAATCTCTGAAACTTCTTCACCCAGGCTCTATGTGCCAATTAGCCTCATGGGCAGTGATGCCTTTTTTGGCAAAGTATTACTTACTGTTAAGCCACTTTTAGTCTATAAAAAATGCCGCACAGGTTTTTGAACCTTAAAATGCAATTATGTTAAAGGCATCTTCCCACCACTGACTCGCTGAGTATTCTGTTATACCCAGTTGCCAACTGCCAACCACGGTGACGATCTAGTTGTCTTATCTGTCCTGCCCCTGGGCCAAAGCGGGTTGCAGAGCTGATGATTCCTGTACATCTGTACATCCAGCCTCAGCTGAGCTCTTGACGCATCTGGAGCGTTCGTCACCTGCTGTCTGTTCATTCATTCATTCATTGGCTGTCACTCCCACTGTCGCTGTTTCCATCCGCTCCAGTGCCGCCTCCACCCTGTCCCGCCAGGTGGCCTTTCTGGGAAAGACTGAGGTTGTCAGTGAGGAAACAGCTTCAGTTTCCCTTCGTGGACTCAGAAGGTCCTCTCCTCTGGCCCAAGACGGAGCTGGGTCTTCTGCGTTCTTCCCCCGCTGGCCTCCAAAGTTAGTCTGGCAACAAAAATACAAACAAAGAAACCAAAAAATGGTATCCTTTCTCTCATCCCTCTTTGTATAAAATACCTTGCATTTGCATGTCTCCTCCGTGATAATTAAAGTGACTGTGTACCTTATTGTACAGACCTGGACATTTCGGAGAGTGAAACAGACTGCTCTTAATAGTTACTTTGAGACAACAGGCCTGACCCTGGACCGTCCATGCAAACCAGGATATATGATCACCTTTGTGATAATCCAGGTTTTTTTCTGTTTGTTAAAGTGCCTCAATCCCCAAGTAATGGTAGCTGCCATTTATCGAGTACTTACTGTGAGCCAAGCTTTGCCGGGATCACTTTACGAGGACGAACCCCTGGAATCCTCACAGCACCCTTTTGAGGTAGTTAGTCTGATTAACACCATGTTGACTATGAGGAAACAGAGGCCCAAAGAGGCTGAACAAGTTGCTCAAGGTTATACACCTAGTTAAGTACCTTAAACTTACCCCCAGCTACATCAGCCCCCACAGGCCTGCACTCCTGTATCCTCCCAGGTGTTAGCAGAATTTTCTAAATGTCTGTTTGATGAAAAGGAATGTACACTGTAAGCAAGGATATCACCTTCTAAAGTGAGTACTTGGTTACGGTTGCACAGCTGTACAGGGCTCCTCAACAGGAGGGAAATGCGATGTGTCCCCAAAGTCACCACACATAGGGAAAATGGGAAATTGTAGCTAAATGTACTTATATTTACCAAATATTCATTACAAAATTTCATTAAATGTTTCCTTTGGGTTAGATTAAGCATGGATTTACCCTATCAGTAATATTCTCTAAAACATAAGTTTTTAAAACCAAACAAATGAAAAAGTCTAGACTCTAAGCTAGTTATACCCTACAAGGTGAATTATTTTTTCTGCTGATTTTTCTCATTTCACTGTTTTCTTATCCCTGGAGGTAATTTAGGGGACGATGCTAAGAGCTTGAGTTAGACACGTGACAAGATATTAAAAAGTAAAGTTCTTGATCGTCCTAGGAAATGGGAATTTTATCTTATAAAAGTAGAGGCATCTCTTTTAAGAGTTCAGTCCTCTCCCAGGTCTCTAGTCTGATGTCCCATTTCCCTGTTTCTTTCCCTTGCCTTTGCTATTCCCCTTCTCCTATTTAGGAACCTTCCTGCCAAAATCATTACTCCATGGAGTTTATTATTTAGGCAGATCCAAAGTTCAACATAAAGCATTTTTTTAATGCCACCAGGCCAACAGGGGGACTTACTGAAAGCTAAACTTAATTTGTTTGCTCTAATATTCACAGGCCTCAAGAGTTTAAGGAAGTGGTAAGTACTCGCACTGCCTCAGGGACTACTGTCAGGGCGTGAAGTCTGGTCATTCACACCCATCTCAGAGTCACAGGCATTACCAGGTCAATCTGGGGATTAGTAGGGAAGGAAGAAAGCGGCTGTTACCCAGAAGGGAGCTGCTTGGGAGCTTTTCAGCATTCTTCCCTACAGGCCCAGTGTCCTCCCTTCTGTTTCTGCAGAGTGTTATGGAGAGGAAACTACACACACACACCCCTTCTCTCCGCCTTGTTTCCCTCTGGAAAGGAACTCTTCTTATCCTGGCCACCAGACTTTTTCCATAGGGAGTCTCTTCTCTCTTCCTCTTTCTCACCAGCCCAGGGTTGTTAAGCATCTTCAGAATCGCTGGGCTTTAGTAGCTGAGGAATTCCTTTTAAAGCTGTTGCAGACCCAGCACTTTTAGGTAATACGACTCACTGCTGTACTTTGTTTTAGAAGACGCTTGTTTTGAAGAACTCAGGAAGTTCAAGCCCAGGTTTCTCTGGGTAGAAAGGGTGTCCCATGTCAGATGGTGATGTGAAGAAATAGTTTGTGCCCTATAAAGTGAAAGGGTCTTTAATGAAACGGATGACACAGGAATATTTTTGAGGTAACATGCAAATACAAGGGAAACTGCCATTAGACTTCTGGAATTTCATCCAGTCCATAAATTGGGATGATTTCAGTTGCAAATGGAAACCACGAGCTCTTTTCAATCTCAGGGATTTTTAAAACATTGAGGTGCTTAATAATATTACCACCTGCTGAGCCCCAAATATATGCCAGCTGCCCTGCTGGGCCCACAATTCGGCATTCTCTCTAATGGGTGCAGGGGCCTCTCTAATGGGTGTGGTTCCTGCTTTAGGGGAGGGACCTGCTTTGGCCACAGGCCGCAAGACTGACACATGTTAGAGCCAGAATTTCATTGGTGTATCTATCCATTCATTGATCAGATAGATATTTGAGTGCCTGCTTGTACCAGACATTGTTCTAGAGACAGTGGGCACTAAGAGGAACATGGCTTTGCTCTTAGCAGTTTATGGTCTAGTGGGCTAGTCAGATACTGACCCCACGTCTTATAGGACAATAGTCCTCTTTGATTTTCTCTTTAAATTTTCCCTCCTTTCCCTGCCCCCCCCAATTTCTTGTGTTACAAAATTGCAAACCTGCATAAACATTGAAAGAATAGTATGACAGACACCTATACACCCTTCACCTGGATCCACCAATTCTTAACATTTTGCCACATTTGCTTTAATCTTTATTTTTTTTAGCTAAATCATTTCAAAATTGAAAGTATCATGATACTTCAGTATTCATGTCCTGCATAATCTCAATACCATTAGCACACCTAAGAAAGTTAACTGTGATTCTATGATGTTGTCTAATACATAATTTTTTTTTTATTTTTTTTAAGACAGAGTCTCATTGTGTTGTCCAGGGTAGTGTGCAGTGGCATCATCACAGCTCACTGCAACCTCACACTCCTGGGCTCAAGCAAACCCTCCTGTCTCAGCCTCCCTGAGTAGCTGTGACTACAGGTGCACACCACCACGCCTGGCTAATTTTTGTATTTTTAGTAGAGATGGGGTCTCACTCTTGCAGGCTGGTCTTGAATTCCTGAACTCAAGTGATCACCTTGCCTCTACCTCCCAAAGTGCTAGGATTACAGACGTGAGCCACCTCGCCCGGCCCTAATATGTAATTCCTATTGAACTTTCCTTGATTATATACAAAGTATTCTTTTTTAATAGTGGGCTTTTTTCTTTTTCTTTTTTGAATCCAGGATCCTATCAGGGTCACACATTTTTGGTTGATGTTTCTCTAGCCTCTCAAAATATGGCCATCCATCCCCATCCCCTCAATCCCCCACACACTGTAAAAATTTTTTAAGTGACATCGACGTTTTGAAGAGTCCAGGCTGGTTATCTTGTAGGATATTCTACATTGTGAATTTCTTCTTGGTGGCATTTAGCTTGTTACTCAATTATTTATTTTTCAAAATCAACCATTTTCTTTCTGCTTCCACACCACTCTGAGTCAAGTTTACTTAGCGATTTCTTTTGGGTACTTAGAAGTAGCTGCTTTGGGTAGAGGGTCACATGGAAAATAACTGTAGGGGAGACAAGGGAGACAGGGAGTGTTGTGTGCAGCACGTACACTGTATTTTATATGTTGTGAATAATTGTGATTTATATGGTCACAGGACCTTTTGGAGCTCTGGATTCCATTGACATGTAAGGATTCTTCTCTTCCTCCCTTTTTTGCAGCCATAGTTTGTAGTTGCCAACAACCCTGGAACTAACTGGCAAATTGCTTAAGGCATAATCTTTTCATTAAAAAAGGATTTAACTAATTAGTCTTGACTAGCAAGCTGACAGGTTAATTGATAAGGGAAGTGGGGCTCAGCAACTCTTAAGGTATGAGAGTCCATTAAATTTAAATCTTAAGATGGCTACTAAACCACTATTCTTCACACTGATTTTTTTTTTAAATTTTGTGTGCATCACCCTAGTAAATACCAGAAAACCCTATTCCTTTCAAATTCCAAACAGATCTGAGTTGTGTTTGTATATTTTAAATTCAAACTGTTCTGGATTTTAGGGAGCCCTAAAGTGTCAGGCAGCCCTTTAAATATTGTCGTATTTTTATTTTCAAAGAGCCAGTGGGCTTGGGCATGTTTTATTCTTGTAACTTAGCTTTTACAGATGAACTTCAGTTTATTTAATTTGTTCTAAAATAAATCTGAATGCTGATTAGAACCAATAATTCTGTTAAGTATCAGAATTAGAAGTAAGATGTGGAAAGTGAGGAAATGCAGCTAAAAGTAGGGACCATGGAGTTTCTTGAATTACCTGCAGTAAGTGGTGCTTTGTACAGACAGCACTTTTCCCTGCTCATGTATTAATAAGGAGATTTCCCTCCTGGAACTCTTGCCTAGAGGTTTCCTAGTTTACACACATGACCCTCTGTCACAGCCTTACCAGGTTCATTGCCCGCTGCTGAAGAGGAGGGCAATACACTGAGACAGCAGGGGTCACAGCAGAGAGAAAATTTAATACCACAGGCGCCATGTGGGGAGACAGGAGAAAGTTCTCAAATTCGTCTCCTGGAGACTTTAGGAGAAACTATTTTTAAAGATAGTTTGGTTGGCAAAGGGCTAGGCAATTGGATCTGCTGATTGGCTGGGTTTGGTTTAGAACCATAGGGGTGTAGAAATTGTCATCTTGTATTGTCTGTCCCTGGGTAGGGGGTCTTGCCCACTTGAGTCAGTTCCTCGGCATGGGCCACTGGTCTGAGTGGGTCAGCCGATCCACTGGAAGTCAGGGCCTGGACGAGATCTCAGAAACTGGCCTTAGGTTTCACAAGGCTGGTGTCATCTATGGGAGTAATTAAGAAAATTAAGAATGCTTATGACCATCAGCTATGTGACTCCTGAGTAGCAATTATAGGAAAGCACTAGAGGACAATGGCTGGTTTTTTTATATATATATTTTAACTATGCCTATACGTTTTCGGAGTTCAGGCCCCTACCACAGCCCCACCTTGTGGCCCTTTATTAATGTTATGAAGGATGGTTTTACTTCCAGGATGAATGTTGAAAAGAACCTTTTTTCGTTCCATATGACCCCCTGCAATTGCTTTGGTTCAACATCTTTGGGTTCTAAGTTTCATGGTTGTGCTGGGAGATACAATGTACCTCATCCCTGTCAAGACCTTGAAGATGGGAGTTTTGACCCGATCATAGGCTCAGAGAGGCTAAGGAATGTGCCCAGAGCTAGTGGGCTGACAGATGGCACACCTGGGTTTGGCAGAAGGTCCTAGAGCCTTGAGTTCTTAACCTCTCTCTTGAAAGAGCCCTTCTTTTCAAGTCAGCACACATTTGTGTCTTCTGTACATATTGTCAGGCACATAGTGCTTTGAGGCACTTAGAGGAAGTAAAAGCCTCTGTTTTTTCCCCCAGAGAAACTATGTTTTAATTTACCTTTCTGAGTTGTAGAGAAAAATACTCGTGTCATCCGACTTTTATTTGTATTTTCAAGAGAAGTAACCTACCTGGTGCATTCAAGTTTTAGCTTACAGGTCATTGAGTGTATGTAAAACTGATGTATTAGGAGTCATTACCTAGAAAATAAAATTCAGAAATAAAGATCAGATACCCCTGAAACTAATATTTTGTTTATAGATCTAAGTATATACGTAGATGACTTCTTTTATAAATGAAAATGTGCCTGTGATTTTGGAGCAGCTTATATACCTTTGGATATTTTCAGTTACTTTCATATGTGATTATCAGTAATTTGATCCCATATTTGATTTATAAACCCTGCGAGTATAGAAAGCTAATATCATAACTAGATTCTCTGTGTATAGTAAGCTTATCAAAAGCAAGGCATAGTGAGAAGTAAAAAACCAGTTTTTTGGAAGAAAGGTTTCATTTTCATCCTGAAATTCTTTGTTAGGTGCTAAAGTGATAGCATACTGCTAAAACTGGATTGATAGGACTTAATCTAGATGGAACATTTTCAAAAATCCCATACAATAAACAGTTTACTGCCTCTATTACAATATGCACCACTGACTTAGTACTAATTTTTTTTTTGGTGGGTGGCTGGTGCAAAAAACACCACCATGTTAAATTGCCGCGTTGATTGTACACATCCAGACTTCAGAAACATTAAAATGTGTGGGGGTGGGAGGGGGAGAATGTATGTCTTATAAATGAAATATGATACAGTTATGTAGAACATTATATCACATTTTATAATTTGTCTCCTTAAACAGTGATTTATAGATCTTTTGAGAAGGAGAGCAAGGAAATTGAGCATTTTAGTAAGACAGAAAAATGACCTTCCCTTCAAGACTTAGACAAATTAAATTGGACTTAGAAAATGGTTTACCCTTTTCCTCTAGGGTAAATCTTCTTGGGAGTGAGTGCCCTGGCTGAACATGAGGGAAGGTTCATTGTCAGCACCCTGAAAGCCTATTTGAAATGTCATCAGCTTGGAACATTCATTGGCAAAGACTATCAACACCCTATTTTAAAAGGATGCCTTGGGTAGAATGGAAATTTTAGCGGCAAGCCCTTAATCCTTTTTAATAAGGGCAACTGTTTAGTAGAATTACGTTGGAAGAATGAATGAGATTTGGGAACGACTGTAGTCCCCATGTTCTGTTGTGACTGTCAACACTAAACGCATCTTTATTCTGCAACTGCCTGAGGGTTTTCCATTTAACAAACTTAAACAAACTTACATGACATGATAAAGCCGAGACATTCATTCCGAAGGAGTCCTAAATCTGATTTGGGTCTACTTTTGGCAGATTTGCCAGTAGGAATTGATGTATCTGACTTAAGAATTTTGAGGGTTTAGCCAGGACTCAAGGTTAAGGTCCTTCTGTTTGTTTGGTGTCGGTACAGGCAGAGAATTTGAAAGCCCAGAAGTAAGCGCATTGTCCCCAGTGGAGATAAATAGCCAAATTTAACAAACATATATAGTGTTGTCCTTAATTGTACTCAACTTGAAATAAAGCATCTGGGAGAAGGAAGGAATACAGGCAGGTTGCATTTTATTAGGGGTCAGGATTTATAATGTTAAGTTTTAGGGTATGATTTCAGAAATTTTTTTCACATTTAAAGAAAAAAGTAGAAAGACAATGGAAGATATTTAACACCTGAAAGGCCACTTCTCAATGCTTAAGAAAATTTTACACTGAGATAATTAATGTGTTTATTAGAAGCCCTTATTTACTTACTTATAAAGGAAATCTCCCAAGGAATATTCTGTTATCATACATATATATATTTGAATGAAAATGACATTTCTTTTAAAAATAACTACATCATCAACTCATTCCCACCACATATTTGAATTAGTGAATTGCTATATGGAAACGTACTAAAAAACCTTTAAACATTCTATCATGGTATATGGTATCAGGTTTTAGGTATGTTGACATTTCTATCAAAATGGCATCTGATATTGGCCCTCTTAAATTTCTGTGGCTTAAACTACTAACAGTAGGAGGAAAATAAACAGATAAAAACACAAACTCAGCAATGAGTGAAAATACCACAGTACAACTGGAACCTTTCTATAATTCTGTATCCCAGAATTTTTGAGAAGAGAAGATAAAATCTTAAGCATTAAGAAATCCAGAGGCCCTGTCCAGCTTATTGCTGCTGGAAAGCCCCAAGACCCTTTAATCCCCTAGTTTAGAGGATCATATTGTCAAGTCAGAGAGGCTTAAACACAGTAGCATCTTCTGGAACCCGAGTGACCTGTATTGAGAGTGGATCTTGTGCCTTTGTTCTTTTGAGAGGCAGGTGTAGAGGATAACACACTGGATTATCTTATTTTAAAGCATCTAAAAGCCAATTCCCCCTCCTCATTCCCTTTCCTCTTAGCTGTTAGAGTCTTTGATCAGGTAAATTCTAAAGGCAGACACTAGTGAAGAATAGGAAGACTTTTGTTTTCAGTTCTCTGTGCCAGCTTTCTGTCCTTACCCTCCGCATCAATTAGTATTAATGAATGTATAGAATCCAGGAAGGCTGAGTGTTAACATTGTCGCCCTGGTGGCTGGTTCATAACCTGTGCAGTGTCTAAGGGGAGAAAAGTTATTTCCACCCCACCTCGTGGGAATATACAAAGGTAGCTTTCCGATTCTGAACAGAGGAGACAATTCCCTCCAGGCCAGCATGAGGGAACCTTCACGTTTATACCAAAGCAATAGTAATTGTACCCAAATGTGTATTCAAATTTCTGGCATGGCAAGCAAAAGGAACCACAGCCGTGTATGATATAACCCAGAAAGCCTGTTTATCACAGGGCTGTTGATAAAACTTAAGTTTCAGGGATTAACAATTAGTATCTCAAGACAAAGGGACTTTCTTAATCATCTAATTTATCCCAAAATATGTCTTGATTTTATAAGACAGGTTAGTGTTAAATTTCAGACCTGACCTAACAAGTTGAAATCCTACCCCTAGGCATGTGCTAGCTTTAGAAGTCTTTTGTGTTGGTGACAACATGGAATTGAAGTAAGGCTTTGTCATGTTGAATGGCATAGGAGTATCTGGAGTGATTTTTGTCACTAGCTTACACAATTTAAACAGTGTAAGAAGAATCTGTCATTTTGTAATCTGTAACTTGAGAAAGGCAAACTCCTAAAAGCAATCATTAGTTTCTTCCAGAGCTGGTAGCTAGTCATTTAAAAAAAGACTTCAAATCAAATTGTCAAAACTGTATACTGGGACTAGCAAAGGAAAAATGTGAATGGTTTTGTTTGCTTGTGTGCTTTCCTATAGAAAACCTGCCCCTTAAGCCAGAGTAAGATTCCTTGGAGACAGTTTAGTAGGGTGGAGAGTCTAGCTGGGGAATGAGAATATTCCAGTCTATTCTACTTTGTTCTTGACCTAATCTTTAATGCCCAGTTCATCTTTAAAGTGAGATTAGCTGATGAAGTTAGTTCTTACTCTAAATTTTCATGGTCCCTTTTTGAACAAATGCAGAAGTAGACGATGAAAATTTTATGTGACTATTTACTCTGACATGATTATAAAAGACTGATCTGTAAGAAAATTGGAACAAAATACACTGAGTTTTTAATTACTTTTTCTTCCTGTTTTGAAGATACTCTCTTTTTCCCATTTGCTTTCTTAAGACATCTAATAAATACCACTTGTCAAAAATGACTTGCATAGTTTGAGGGGTAGCTTGTATTGAGGAGGAGAAATATCTTTTCCTCTCCCATCCCAGTTTCATGGCCAGGGCCCCTATAACAAAAGACAGATTAACAAGAGAAAAGTTTACAAATGCATTTAATGTAAGTTTTGTGTGACCCAGGAGCCTTCATGAGGAAATAAAGACCCACAGAAACAGTTAAACTTGCGTATTTTTATGCTAGATGTGAAGAAGAGTAGACAGTTGTGGAGAAATATGATAGGACAAAAGGGTATGATCTAATGGTAATAAGCTGGAGGAATCTTAGCTAGGCCTATTTGTTCAGATTCTTTTATGTTCCTTTCCTCTGGGCATAGGGAGGGCACCTTTCACATGACCCACCAAGGGGAAGGTCAGGAAATCCTTCCTAAGTTTTATGACCTGCTTCATGGGAGAAGAGCAGGGCAAGGTGAGAATGACCTTCCTGCTTCTGCTGTTTTATCAAATACCAACGTGCTGTATTTTGGGGTAGCCTGTCCTGGACCCCATCATTTACATTTAGAAACAAATAAAAATTGTGGGCCGGGCGCGGTGGCTCACGCCTGTAATCCTAGCACTCTGGGAGGCCAAGGCGGGTGGATCGCTTGAGGTCAGGAGTTTGAGACCAGTCTGAGCAAGAGCGACACCCCGTCTCTACTAAAAATGGAAAGAAATTATCTGGCCAACTAAAATATATACAGAAAAAATTAGCTGAGCATGGTGGCACATGCCTGTAGTCCCAGCTACTCGGGAGGCTAAGGCAGTAGGATCGCTTAAGGCCGGGAGTTTGAGGTTGCTGTGAGCTAGGCTGACGCCACGGCACTCACTCTAGCCCGGGCAACAAAGTGATGCTCTGTCTCAAAAATAAATAAATAAATAAAAATTGTGTTTGGTTTGAGATGGTGTCCTGATGGGCAGGTCTTCATTGCTATTGTTCTGAGATTTTAAAAACAGATAATTTTTTTTAAATGCTTTAAGCCAGCCAAAGTTAGAAGAGATTCCTAAATACGTCCTTATTTTAAAGTGCGGTATTATTGTGGTTTTTGTAACACAGCATCATCTGGTTGAAAAACTGGATTGCAAAGAGCCTTGCGAGCTGTTAACAGGTTGAATTTGTCCAGGCGATTTCGAAGCCCATCTGGAAGCAAGCACTGTGCAAGTTGTGCCTCTGACCATTTTCCCAATTGGTAATTTTACCAGAGAGAGAAATTCGCATTTTGTGCTTTTCTGTGTGGCCTGAATAAGGAGTGCCAAGGCTTTCTGTGTTAACTGATCCATTAACTTTCTTCTTCCTCAGATTGTTTGCTCGACAATGCTCCTTGATTAAAAGAAATTTCTCCTCTCTTCCCAGTTATTCTGTGAATTGCTCTTTCTCCCAGGGGCCCACAGGAAAGGGAAACCCAAGCACAACCTCAGGGCAGGATTAGCAGCCTGGGAGGAGCCACTTTCTGTTCTTTGTGAAAGCTGGGCCTGTTCTGCCCTTGAGGATGCGAATTTATAAAACAGGGTAAAGATGATCTTCACAACTTCCTTCTTTCCTGGCACTTTCCAGAACCTTTATAGACCTCTGAAGGGGGTATATGGAGTCCCTGTGCAGATGGTTGAAGGTGCCATCACTGGACCAGCCCCGGCCGTGCCTTCCTCCTCTGCCTCTCTCCATCCTTGGCTCCTTGTAGGTCAGGAGCCCAGTGGCCCACACCAGACTCCCCATTATGCCCCCAGGGGCCCCCTCCTTTCCACACTTCATGGTGCCCAGTTTCTGTTCCCGTTCACTTTCCAGAAAACGGTCCCTACCTAAAATCCCCGGTGGGGGGGGATGCGGCTTCCATGTTTTATTAGAGAACTTAGCATTAAACTATATAGTTTTCTATTTTAACCAATCTTCTCAGTTGTGAGATCCTTCACAGAAAGACCTAGGTCGTACTCTCTATTGAATCTCTAGTTTCAGGCCTTAAAATTAGGCAGGCAGTCAGCAGTTGTTGAATTGTCCAATTATTATTTCCATGCTGTAGATAATGAAGCTGGGGAAATTATTCTGTTCCTGAGTACAGGCCAGGCCTCAAGTGCCCTCTTCTTTCAGATGTTAGGATAGGAAGTTGAAAAGCTGTTGTAATTGAATGAACTGTGTAAGCACAATGCCATGAACTTTTAATTAGCTCTCACTGAGGATTGTATGGCTCTATGTGCCCATTATTAAACAGTAGTAGGACAACCAGGTTTTTATTGAGATAGAATTCACAGATCATGAAATTCACTCTTCCAAGATGTACATTTCAGGGGAAAGAAATAAAATAATAAATTAAAAAGATGTACATTGCAGTGGTTTTTAGCCTATTCCAAGAGTTTTGCAACTATCACCACAATCAGTTTTACAACATTTTTATTACCCCCAAAATAAACTCTGCATCCCTGAGCCTTACCTCCCATCCTCCCAACCCCTCCGCCCCTGGCAACCACGGATCTACTTTATGTCTTTGGATTTGCCTGTTTCTGTGTTTCGTATAAATGATATCATGCAACATGTGGTCCTTTGTGACTGGCTTCTTTCACTTAGCATAATGTTTCCAAGGTTCATCCATGTTGTAGCATGTGTTGGTATTTCATTTTTAATTGCTAAGTAATATTCCATTGTATAGATATGCCACATATTATTTATTGATTCATCAACTGATGGACATTTGGGTTGTTTCTATGTTCTGGCTATTATGAAAAATGCTGACATGAACATTCATGCACAGGTTGGTTTTTGTGTGCATGTAAGTTTTCATTTCTCTCAGGTATGCACCTAAGAGTAGAATTTCTGGGTCACATGGTAGCTCTGTGTCCAGCCTTTTGAGGAACTGCCAGACAGTTTTCCAAAAGCAACTGAACCATTTTTCAACCCCACCAACAGTGTATGAGGGTTCCAATTTCTTTACACTCTTGCCAGCATTTGTTATTGTCTTTCTGTTTATAGTAGGTGTGAAATAGTATCTCATTGTGGTTTAGATTTGCATTTCCCCATGACTGATGATATTGAACATCTTTTCATGTGCTTATGGCCATTTATATGTCTTCTTTGGAGAAATGTTTAATCAAATCCTTTGGCCATTTTTAATTGGGTTGTCTCTTTATCAGTGAGTTGTATTAGTTCTTTATATATTCTGGATCTTAGACCCTTATCGTATATATGATTTCAAATATTTTCTCCCATTCTGGGGATTGTCTTTCCCTGTCTTGGTAGTGTCTTCTAAAGGACTTCTTTTTTAAATAAAACTAACTGAAGATATATCACTCATTTTATTCCACCTTTTAGTGATTATTCATTCCAAATGACTGTCAGATAGATGCTCCACTATTCTTTCTTTTTCTTTCTTTTTTTAAACTTTTTATTTGGAAATAGTTTTAAACTTATAAAAAGATTATAAGAATAAGAACAGCACAAAGCTCATGTACCCTTTACCCAAATTCATCTTGTGATTTTTTGCTCCCTCTCCCTGCCACACACAAATAGATGATTTTATTCTGAACCACTTGAGGGTAAGCTACATACATATGACCTTTTGACTCTAAATGATTCACCGAGTTTTCCTTAAGAATAAGGGTAGTCTCTTACATAACCACAGTAAAGTTACCAACTTCAGTAAGTTTAAGATTGATGTGATATTTTTATCTAATTGACTCTTCATATTCCAATTTTGTCAATTGACACAATGTCCTTTATGGTGTTTTTTTCTCTCCCGACCTAGGATCTAGTCCAAGATCAGGTGTTACATCTGAGTGAGAAAATTAATGTCTGTAAGTGTATTTCCTAAACACATGCTTAGATTAGTACCATTGGACCTTTTCCCTTTTGAATCAGAATTTCTAGCTGGTCTCATCCGACCCACCTACCGCTTAGGACTCGTTACCCGGAGTGGGAAGGGTTCCATTTCCTGTGCACTTCCTGAGAGAAGGTTGGGGCTAGGGGGGTGTGGGAGAAGAAGAGACTGGGATGGGCTAGTCTGCCCTTGAGAAAGAGATAGCAAAGCTGCTGTCAGCACCCAGCGTACCTGAATTGATCTCCAGACGTCACGAACATATTGCCGGGTCTGTTCCCTGCTGGCGCCACTGTTTGTCGAGACCACGGTGGGCATCTGCACCTGCAAGTTCTGCTCCCTCTTTATGGAAATGCTGGGGTGGAGGAGGCAGCATAAATTCTCATTATCCTTTGATTCTTCCTGTTCCTGCCGGGCTTTCATTGAACCCTCCTAGTCTTTTTCCTTTTGAGGAGCCTCAGGAAATGTTATACATCACCAGATTCCAAACTCCCAATTCTAGCAATTCTGTTTTCAGATACAGAAAAGACAGGTACTATTTTTGAAAACAGGTGCAAAAACTATTCAGAGTAAATTAGTAATCATACTGGAGTATGCATTACAGTTTTCAAAGTGTTTTGTTTCTTTATTTTGTTATTAAATGTAGTTATCTGCCCTCATAATAAACACTTGAGGTAGACATGGCACATGTGATCTCCCTTGTGTCCACAAGGAACTGTGGCTTAGGAGGCTACTTCCACAGGGCTGCACATCCTAATCAATTTGTTAATTAGAACTCAGTGTTGCGCATTTGGTAGGAATTGGTTTATGCACCATTCAAGAATAATAAACATTTACACCCTAGATTTTTAATGATCTGAGTCAGCAGAGAAGTATATAAAAAGGTTAGCCTCCTGAGCATTTAATTCTGCAAGGGAAGGGATGGAGGGAAATGTCATCTGCAGAGCTAAGAACGACTTAAGGGTATCTTAGATGGGTTGCTGCCTAGTACTCCTGGAGACTTACGAATCACAGTTTCCATCATTCCAAGCCATGGAATATTTCTGCTGCATAAGTAGAATATTCTATAGAAACTTAGAAACTCTCACTACTGCAGGACAAATGCTGTACAATATTGAAGATGCCAATTGTCTGTATTATTTTCTCCTAACAATTTTGTATGAAAAATTTCAAACAGAGAAAAGTTGAGAGCATTGCATATCAAACACCTGTATCTCACCTCCATCCTCCTGCCCCCATCTAGATTCTGCAGTCGTTAACGTTATATCCTACATTAGTTTTATCACATATCTCCAAGCTATTTTTGATATATTTTGTTAATATAGTCATTAAGCATCTTTGATGTTTTGGATGGAAGGGACCCTGCAGGCTTTTGGTGGCTACATTTACTTTTATTTCTCGGAATGCTTTTGAACCTTGGGAACATGGGGCAGGGCTGAGAGCAGAGGCCTTGACTCTTACGCTCACATCACCTGAGCCCACTGCACGCACCAGGCTTCACATGGTGCTTGTGCATCCACGTATCACGGCAACCCTGGGAGCTATCAGTGTGGAGGTACAAAGGTTATCCCCCTGCCCCCTTTTTTACCAGATTGAAAGAAACTGCCCCAGAATGAGCTTTGGTGGGGCAAAGGTATGTTTTGGAATGCTTTTAAGGGTGGGTGGGGTGAGCTTGGCAGGGTGAGGCGAGTGTGGAAGTGTAGCTATCTAGCGTCTTTTCTCCTCCCTGGAGATAGTGTTTCCCATGTTGGACCACTCAGTGGCTTAGTCAGAGTTTCCAGAAATAGAAAATCAAATAATTGTAAAAATCCCTCAGCTAGTTTGAGCTGTTGTATAATGCCTGCCCTAAGTCATTTTATGGCTTTTCCAAGATTTTTAAACTCTGTTTATCCTTTTCTCTGCCTCTTTTAAAAATGGAAGCAATGACTTAGTAAGGGGTTTTCATGAGACATAAGAACTACTTTAATGCTTAATTATCTAAACTTAAATTCAGTATAGCAATGCTGAAGGTTAAGGAAGAAGCTTTTGGTACTTTTAGGTAATAAGGGAGATAATTATAAGCTTTCAGCCCAAGGTCAAGATAAATATAAATCTGGAGGAGGAAAAAAAGAGTCTCGCTTCTTGTTAGTAGGACAGTGTCCTCATTTGAGAACACATTAATTCCTGATATGAAGTGGACATCAATTCTGTTTGTTTCAAGTTCTCGCAGCCTGTCTCTCGGGTGGGAAAGCACAGCTAATTCTTAGGGTAAGTGGCCTCTTCTGTAACAATAAAGCCTGGCCCAAGGAGAGCTGAAGTGGACTGCCCCTGAAATTAGAAGGTTGGGAGAGGCATTTGGTTCTTTTCTTTCTCTGCGTCACTTGGGTCTTTCTAGAATGAAGAAACAAACCAAATGAAACTGAAAGGATGTCAAAAAGACATGGCAGGCTGGGCGCGCTGGCTCACACCTTTAATCCTAGCACTCTGGGAGGCCAAGGTGGGAGGATCGCTCGAGGTCAGGAGTTCGAGACCAGTCTGAGCAAGAGTGAGACCGCGTCTCTACTAAAAATAGAAAGAAATTATCTGGACAGCCAAAAATATATATAGAAAAAAATTAGCTGAGCATGGTGGCGCATGCCTATAGTCCCAGCTACTCGGGAGGCTGAGGCAGGAGGATCGCTTGAGCCCAGGAGTTTGAGGTTGTTGTGAGCTAGGCTGATGCCATGGCACTCTAGCCTGGGCAACAGAGCGAGACTCTGTCTCAAAAAAAAAAAGGACATGGCAGATTCAGCCGGTTTGTTCAGAATGTCTTTCCTGTATTTCCTTTTTAAAGTTACAGCAGTCCACGAGCAGGAGCAGAGGAAAGCTGGGGGGAGGACGGGTGGCTCAAGCGCTAAGGTTGAGTTCCTCTAACCCTGACCACCGGGCCACAGGACGGGCGGGGGAGGCTGATGGTTTTGGTAGGGATGTTCTGAAAAATGCATTGGCCTTTGTCGTCAGGGCTTCAAAGGAGAGTTTACTTCTGAATCAAGTTAATGCCAGATGCATCACTGTGTGTTCCGCATTCCCTGTGTCAGGGAATACATCTGTAGCTTAAATGATTTTCCTTGGAACTGAAGTACGTGTTAGATTTACTGTGGTCTTTCCTGTTTTCCTGAAGTCCCCCATTTGAAGAATAGAGTGCCCAGGAGTGACGGAATAATATGTTATCAGAAGTAAGAGGGGAAAAGAAAAATAGAGCATAATTCACTTTGAGGAAGACTTAATGTGACCTAGATGAGAACTACAAATCTATGAGAGCCGTGAGACTAAACAAACAGCAAGTTCTTGAATTAGGAGGCTAAGTATTAAAGTTTGTCCACATTAATTTGGAAGTTTAGATCAGTTGCAATCAAAATCCTTATTTGATTGATAGTGGAGAGAGGCAAGTAGAGTTTGGATTTGAAAAATCTGTAAAAGAGGAGAAAGTGAGTGCTCCTATTTTATTTGTGTTTATCTGTATAAAAAACTGTAATAATTAGAATATTACAATACTGTTAGAAGACCAGAGTTACAGATTATCCAAAAACAAGCCCAATTTTCACATAAACATTAATATATGATAAAAAGCCTTTTACAAATCAAAGGGGAATGAAGGGAAAATTTATTCAACAAATGATTCAATCTTCATCTCACAACAGAACAGATTTATATGAAATAAAGAGCTAAATATTTATTAACCACACACAAAAAAATAAGCCAGCAATAAAAATCTGCAAATCATATAAATCATTCCTTTAGTAATGGTCATTATGAAGAATAGATGTCAGTATGGAAAAATACTTACAGTACCAAATGATATGAAATATAGACTGCAGGAAAGGCTGAAATAACTGACATGCTTTAATGCTGATTGTTTTAGAGGGTCAGGTATAGGTTTTTTTTGTCCGTTTTCCAAGATTTGTGCTGTGATTGGAGTATTTGAAGAAAAATGTATTTATATGCTTTAAGTTACATTCATTCCTATTTTTATGTATAAATTAGTTGAATGTTAATCCATCCTCACAGAAATGATTTCAAGAGGGATTTATTCTGATTAATTGGGGTCAGTAGTTGAAAGACACTGTTCGTGTTGAAGATAACACCAGGCGGGACGTGCTGGGCTGTAATGGGAGTGAGAAATACCAGGGCTCCTTGCTGGCTTATCAGGGCTGGACTTCCTGTTTCATATGCTTTGAAAGAGATAATTTCCACAAAGTGCATCTGTGACTGTTAGAAAGATCTCGACATAACCTAGATTGATTGTGCAATACAGCCGTAAATATGCCCTCTGTTCCCCGGTGACCGACCTCCCCACCCTTTCACCCTCCTTGTAAATCATGGGCATTCACAGCGCTCTCAGCGATTCCAGCTGGAGAGGAGGGAGCCTATTGTTCACTGCAGCCTCCCCGTTAGTCCAAAGTTTTACTCTCTCAGCCCACTGAAACTTTAACAGTAACTGCTCACAAGGAGACAAAATTACTTTCCTTTTACTTCTTCAGTGCACATCTGGTGGAGGCCCCAGTAAGCAGTGACAAGTAGAAAAAGCCAGGAGCTGTAGACAGATTTGGGTGGTACACATCGGTAATGATCCCAGGTGGACCAGAGTGTTCTAGGTGCATTTTCCACGTGCTCAGCCACAGAGCAGAGAGCTTTCCAGGTGTCAGCCTACCCCTTACTGTTACGTGGCTTAAGCACCTGGATGCAGAAGGGGCCTGGACGTTAGATTTCTCCAGTGTTTCATCTCCTACTAACATCTACAGGGCAAATGCTGCATAGTCCATAGAATCAAAATGGGATCACAACTTTGTGTTTCTGATCTCCAGTCAGAAGGAATTTATTTTTGAAGCCCAGGCTGCTCTATGATTCGTAGTCTGGGATATAAATATCTTAACCTGTTGTTTTCAATTCCTATTTGTGTGTGATTTTTGGAGGAAGGGACTGTCCGTAATAGGTAGTTGAAATTCACATTCCTCTGCCCCCCACCATCTAATTTTACCCAAATATGTTTATTTCCTCTTTCCCTAAACTCATGGCCCAAAGTCATTAAATAGTTGCCAGATTGGACTGACGTGCATTTTACTTTGCTGCGCTACCACTGTATACCTTCTTTATGATCGAGTCCACACCACATTGAAATGACCTAAAATCCAGAGAAGAGGAGGAGCTACGAGGGATGAAAAGAAGCCCTAATCTGTTTCAGAGCCCTAGGGCTTCATAGGTAACCTTGAAGATGGGAAAAGTCATCGCCCATTTCATTGAGGTTGTCATTAGCAGTAAAATATTACAATGCAGACAGCTTATGATGTTGCAACCAATTAGCAATAAAGAGAAGCATTTTAATATACAAATTAATTAGATTTTAAGATTTTAGCATTGGGAATTAAAGGCGTCTCTTGAAGGCTTCTACTGAAGACATTCCTAAATCAACTTTTGGTCAGATAAAGTCCATGAAGCTGAAAACTGAGATTAAGAGGTAAGGCTGCTATCCTTCAACTCCCAGTGCAGTTAGAAGGCTTTGAAACTTCATGGGCCTTTCTGCAAACTTTCCTAAGTACTAGGAAATGAAGTCTTCCAAGTAGTTGTATCCTAGAGGGAATTTACAGACCTCAAATTGTAAATGTGCAAACATACTGGGAGTGGCAGTTCTCTCCAAACAAATAACCATTCTCACTGCTGGTTTTCCTGGTGCTAGACCTTAGTGTGGCTTTTCTCTGCCTGGCCAAGAAGCAGGTGTTGCCGCTTGAGCAGATGAAAAGGCTAATAAGCTTCACAGAACTGCTTAGATAAACTAGCATTTTTTTCCTTCTTGGAGCAAGCACTTTGAGCCAAGTTTTGTTTTTTTTTTTTTTAGCTTTTTGGATATATTGACATTCCTGTGTGTGTAAAGTAATGTGTTGGGCCTAAAGAGCTGGTGAATTGAATTGATCTTTTGAAAGTTACTTTCAAATAGTTGCTAGCTGTGAGGTGTGTGGTCACAGGCACGAAGAGAACCAGTGTAAATCCCTCTGCAGAAGCCAGGGCTGCCACCACCCAGGATGAACTGCAAGGGGCAATACTGCTAGGGGATCTTTAGTGCACAGTGCAAGGTTCCAATGCCACACTCCCTGCGGGAATGGTGACAGTCTGGGGAGAAGAGGCAACTGAGTGTCCCGCCCCTTCCCACCCTGCCTTTATGGAGCACTCATCTACTGGGAAAGGTTTTGATTTACTTTCCGTGTCTCTTTGGTGATTTCCACAAGGTTTTGAGGCCTTTCCATGCTATGTTGGGTTCTTGAGAAATTTGAGGGCAACAGAGTACCTACGGGAAGTGTTAGAACCAGTTTCCCTCGGCCCTGGCAACAGAGAGGCAGAGTCACCAAGGCTGCAAAAGGCAAAGGAGTTTACTGGCTAGCTTGAGCTAGGGTCCAAGTCCCAGAGCACCAACACAGTGGCCTCTCCACAAACCAGGACCCCGCCCTGGGGTAAAAATTAAGCTTTTATACTTTTCAGTAGGTTACACACGCTGGGCACACCATCCCTCCTCCCTCCGTCAGTTCATTTGTTCCTCCAAGACTGGCTGATCGTGGTGGCTCCTGATTGGTTGGTTCCATGGTTGCGTTAACTCCTGATTGGTTGGCTCCAAGTCTCAGGATCCTCCGGTGGTCATCGGCGTCATTTCAGGGAAGGGGAGGGCCCGCGCCGGGGAAACCGAAACTTAGGCCTATTCCAGGAAGCCTAGCCTGTCATGGAGTTACCTTTGCTCTTGCATTCCCCTATTTTTCTTGTTCCTACGAGCATTCTTGCTCGTACATGGGGTCCTGTATTCCCCCCACTTCTAGGCAGGAGTCACGACCCAGCTGTTGGTACTGTTGCCGCAGTACCATCAATTGCACAGTATCGACTCGCTCTTTTACAAAGGTCACTAATCTATTCAGAATACACGGTCCGAAAGTGCGGATGAGCAGAAGCACAATTAGGGGTCCTAATAAAGTGGAAAGCAAAGTGGTCAGCCAAGAGGAGCTATTGAACCATGACTCAAACCATCCTTCTCTTTGTTCACACTCTCTCTTTCGCTTTGCCAGTCCTTCCCTAACTTTAGCCCTGGATTCTCTTACTACCCTGGTATGGTCAGCGTAGAAGCAGCAGTCTTCCCCTAGGGCCACACATAGCCCCCCCTGTTGGAGGAATACTAGGTCTAGTCCCCTCCGGTTCTGCAGCACCACTTCAGACAGTGAGGTTAGCGACTTTTCTAAATGGGAGATGGACTCCTCGATTCTGGCTATATCTTCATCTACGGCGGCCCTTAGACTGTCAAGCCCCCTATGCTGCACCGCTAAGGGTGAGATACCTGTCCCTGCTCCTATTGCACTCAGGCCAAAAAGGGTGGCTAAGGTTATTGCTGTAAAGGGCTCTCTTTTTTTTCTAGCCAACCCGGCACCTTCTGTGCCCTTCGTCCATGCATCATATATTTTCTTGGTGGTAAATAACCTTAGGGAATACTAGCACCATGATGCAGAATTCCTGTAACTCCTCAAGGACCAACAGGCTGAGGCATGGAGTCAGACCTGATTTAGAATAAATCCACCATCCACTGAGCGCCGGAACCACCCATTTTGTTCCTCCAGTCCGGTCTACAGACGGGTGGACTCTGGCACAAAACTGTGCATGGCTAGGGGGCACCTTTCCTACGCAGGTTCCGTTCCCTGTGACCGCCTTTAGTGTCAGCCCCGGGCCTTCGCGATCCCACACACAGGCCCCAGGGACCTCGTCTCCCAAACAGTGGAAAGGGGCATCCACTCCTACTGCTTCATAGAAAGGGGGTCTGATATCGTAGCACAACCAACAGGCTTCCGTAGCGTTGGGGTCGGATTGATTTAATGCCTCATAAGCTGCTGTCAGCATTTTCCATAGAGGATCTCCTGACTCATCTGCTCTGGGGACTCCTTGAGCTCCTGCCTCATCTGCTCTGGGGACTACTTGAGCTTCCGCCTCTGTCATTGGGGTTGTTGAAAGTGAAAGTGGGGCGACAGTCGGGCGGGGGCCGTTTTGTTGTCCCCCTAGCGTCTGCCCCAGCACCAGATTGGGTCCCACAATGCTTGAGATGGGAGTGACCCTTAGTTCAGGCTATATCACTGTGCCAAAATATGGGCGCTGATAGAGTAAAAGTCCCCAAGATAGTCCTGAGACCCACCGTCTGTCCCGTTTTCCTTCATCTGTGAACCTTACATGTATCAGGTTACAGTCAGAGGCATACCTGGTTTATGAGCATGGCCAGACAAAAGACATTTCAATAAAAAGAGGCGGTACCTGCCATCCCCATTCCCCGTCATTAGTGGTCACACACCTCCAGGCTGCACAGTAAAGAGACTCAATTCCTCCGCATGTGTGTCTCATTTCCCCTGTCCTAAACCCAGGACATGCATGAAACCCATTTCTACTCATGGATACTCTCCGTTCGCTCATACCACTGCCACCTCCCCCATATGAGTTATTACTCCACCAGTCCCGCCCCAGTCCCGTGAATTCATGGTCTTGGGGAATCGGGGCTATTTGTTTTAAATTGAAGTACAGGTCTGGCCACCAGGTGTTAAGAGGGGCAGTTCCAAAGGTTCTGTTATAAACTTCATGGGTTTTCAGGCAGAGCCCCAGATTTCACTTTTGGTATTACAGGTGGAGGAGCACCGTATACTATCTCAAAGGGGGTTAGGCCTAAATGGTAGGGGCTATTCCCGGCTCAGAACAGGGCAAAGGGAAGGAGGGTCACCCAGTCCCCGCCAATCTCCAGAACCAATTTAGTCAAAGTCTCCTTTAGGGTTCTGTTCATTCTTTCTACCTGCCCTGAGCTCTGGGGATTATATGCACAATGTAATTTCCAATCTGCCCCCAGAGCCCGGGCTAGCCCTTGCCTAACTTGACTTGTGAAGGCTGGCCCGTTGTCAGACCGTATGCTCTCCGGCAGTCTGTACCTGAGAACTATTTCTTCTAACATTTTCTTTGCCACTATTAAAGCAGTTTCTCCTTTAGTAGGAAAAGCCTCTACCCACCCTGAGAAGGTGTCTACCATGACCAGCAAGTACTTGTACCCATATTTCCCTGGTCTTACCTCCGTAAAATCTATTTCCCAAAACCATCCTGGCCGCCTCCCCCGCTCCCTGGTACCTGCATGGGTCCCTCTGATCCTCCCCGGCTGCATAACCTGGCAGGCACGACAGTTCTTGGCGATGCTTTCTGCTGTCTTTCCTTGTGATTTGAACCTGAGTTGTGCAGTGTCCAGCAGCTGTAACATCTTCTTCCTGAGCTGCGTTGTCTGGTGCAAGTGTCCTAGCAGGTGGTTCCCCAAAGCTTCAGGAACTACTAGGCGGTGTTCTCCATCCTGGAACCAGTCGTCCTTGCCCTGCGTCGCCCGCAGTTTTTCTCTGGCCCAGTTCATGTCCGTACTGGAATAGTCCGGTTGAGGGGGTATCTCTCCCATCCCCGGGGCGGCAGGCTCAAGTGCAGGACATCTGTCAGTGTAGGTTCTTCTGCCGCCCTCTTGGCCTCGGGGTCCCCGGGCCGGTTGCTTCGAGCTTCTAGGGAGTCCCCCTTCTGGTGTCCCAGAGTGTGGACTACAGCCACTGCCTTCGGTAACAGGATGGTTTCTAGCAATTGAAGTATTTCAGGCTTATGCTTGATTTCTTTGCCCTCTGCCGTGATGAAGCCCCTTTCCTTATAGGGGGCTCCGTGTATATGCCCTGTCCCGAAGGCATAGCGGCTGTCAGTATACACCGTCAGCCTCTTTCCCTGGGCCCGGCGAAGGGCTTCTGTCAATGCAACCAGCTCAGCCTTCTGGGCCGAGGTCCCCTGTGGAAGGCGCGTAGCCCAGATAAGCTTGCCCTGTCCATCTACTATGGCCGCCCCTGCATACCTGTGTCCCTCCCGGACGAAGCTACTTCCGTCCGTGAACCAGGTCAGGTGGCTGTTCGCAAGGGGGCGGTCTCGCAGGTCCCTCCGGGCCGTCTGGGTCTCGGCCAGGATCTCAAGGCAGCTATGTTTGGGCGTTGCCGGCTCAGGATTTGGCAGAAGCATGGCCGGGTTCAGGATGGCAGGAGTCCGGAACTCGATACGAGGAGCGTCCAACAGAAGTCCCTGGTAGTGAGTCAGCCTCGCATTTGTAATCCATCGTCCTGGCGGCTGCTTCAGGATCCCCTCTATGGCGTGAGGGGTGGTAATGTGCAAATGCTGACCCAGGGTGAGCTTGTCGGCATCTTTGACCAGCAAAGCGATAGCTGCGATGATGCGCAGGCACGCCGGCCATCCTGCTGCTACCGGGTCTAGCTTCTTGGATAGGTACGCCACCGGCCGCCTCCAAGGTCCCAGCGTCTGCGTGAGTACCCCCTGTGTCTACCAGGAAACTGACTGGGCTCCCCTCCACATCTAAGTTACCCTGGGCTCGGGGCGGGGGTCCGAACCCCATCTTCTCTATTCACTATCTTCTCCTTGCCCCGCTAGTAAGACTCTCTTAGGCGATGCTCTCCTCCCTGGGCCCCCCTTTTTCTTGGGGCATTCTCTAGCCCAATGCCCCCTTTCCTTGCAATATGCACACTGATCCTTCTCTAGCCTTCCCCTACCGGGGCAGCCCTTTCCTTCCTCGTCGAACTCTTTTCTCCCTAACGTGCTCCCTGTAGCCGCTAGAAGAATTTTGGTCATCTCTTTGCTGGCTTTTCTAGTTTCCCCAGCCTGGAATTTCCTATCCTCTTATCTAATTCTTTCTAGCCTTTCTTCCGGGGTCTCCCTATTATTGTAGACCTTCTCAGCCACCTCTAATAGATCCTGCAGTGTCTTCTCACATAACCTATCTATCTTCTGTACTTTCCTCCTTATATCGGGGGCTGCCTGGTTTACCAAGGCCATCATTACTGCCGCCTTGCTCTCATCCGCAGTGGGATCCTGCGTATACTGCCTAAAGGCCTCCATTTGCCTTTCTAAATAGGCCGCCGAGCTCTCCTCCGGCCCCTGGCGAACATCTCCTACCTTAGCCAAATTCGTCGGCTTTCGTGCCGCAGCTTGGAGACCTGTCATTAGAGTCTGGCAGTAGACCCGGAGACGCTCCCTACCTTCAGCCTCATAGTCCCAGGGGGGTCATTCGAGTGGAAACGCTCGGTCTGTGATCCCTGGGTTAGCGGTGGGTCTGCCATCATCTCCTGGAACCAGTTTCTGTGCCTCCCCCTGTATTCTTTCCCTCTCTTCAGTGGTGAAGAGAACTTTTAGTAGTTGCTGACAATTGTCCCAGGTGGGCTGGTGAGTGAACAAAACAGAATCTAAGAGGTTAATCAGATCTTTAGGGTTCTCCGAGAAGTTGGCATTTTGAGACTTCCAGTTATAGAGATCACTAGTCGAGAATGGCCAATATTGGTAAGCCTGCTCCCCATCTGCTCGCAGGGGCCCTACTGCACGCAGGGGGAGAGCCATTACCGGTTCTGGGTCTGGCGTCCTAGCGGCCCGTCGCCGGGTCCGTACGTCGTGCCATCCACCGGAGGAGCTGCAGCAGCTGGGGCTGGGGCCGCAGCGGGGTTATAAGGAGGAGGCGGATTCCACTCCTGGTCTATGAGGTCAGGATATGGAGTGGAATCCGGACGAACAGGGGGCGAGTCCGAAGGAGCGCCATTTGTGGGTCCCAATTTGGACTCTCCCTCTTTCCTGGCCCCCTTTGCTACCATGATCTTGCTGTGTCCTATTGGGGGCAGGATCTTCCTCAACCAGGGTGGGGGATCCTGGACTAAGTCCTGCCAGACAATGATGTACGGGATCTGGTCAAGGCAGCCATGGGACCCTTTATTGAAAACGATTTCTTTCACCTTACAAATAATACTAAGATCGAGTGTTCCATCCCGGGGCCACCCAACCCCGAAGGCTGGCCACTCGGTCTCACAAAACTTAATAAATTTGCCTTTCCTGATTTCTAAAGAGAGATCATGAGCCCGGTCCCCGACTTCTTTAAAGTGGTCTACGAGGATAGACAGAGGCGTTGTCTGAGTCTGTCCCATCCCTGCAAGTATAAAAGGAGTTAGAAATATCAGAAGGGCGAGGAAGTGGCCTTAGGGGACAGGGTTCCAGGCCTGGTGAAGTCGCCGGCCGAGGATTGGGCAACGTAGTAGGCTGCGGAGGAAGAGAAAAAGTTACTGGGCAAGGGGATTTAGTCCACCCGTCTTTGCTCCCTCTGCGACAATAGGGACAGCTAACTCCTTTGTTAACCAAGGAATTTTCGGGACCGGGAATCATCTCTCTGCACATCGGATCAAGTTCTCAGTCCAGTCCTATGAATGAAGAAGAAACATAAAACATGGACAAAAGCAACGAGGTGAGCAACAAACTGACACCAAAAACTCAAATACGGAACAACGATGGTGACAAGACAATAATACGGATCGACAATGACGACAAGACGTTTCACAAATCCCTGATTCTTGGCCCTGTGGCCAACTTGGTCTCCCTCCCAAACGGGACCCTTATCGGGCCCGCGCCAGAAACCTGGCCAACTTGGTCTCCCTCCCAAATGGACCCTTATCGGGCCCGCGCTGGAAACCTGGCCAGCTTGGTCTCCCTCCCAAATGGACCCTTATCGGGCCCGCTCCAGAAACCTACCGAGGGGGCGAGGGACGTCTCCCTCTGCTCCCGACCAGCGACTCTCCAGCGCCTCCGCGTAGGCCTTCTGCCGGTCACTTCCCAGGGCCTAGTTACCTGCACCGTTCGGATTTTCAGAGTTCCAGCTCCTCCTCGGGTCTGGATTCTGTTCCGGGGGTTTCAGGATCCCAGACGAGCCCCCAAAATGTTAGAACCGGTTTCCCTCGGCCCCAGGAACAGAGAGGCAGAGTCACCGAAGCTGCAAAAGGCAAAGGAGTTTACTGGCTAGCTCGAGCTAGGGTCCAAGTCCCAGAGCACCAACGCAGTGGCCTCTCCACGAACCAGGACCCCGCCCTGGGGTAAAACTAAGCTTTTATACTTTCCAGTGGGCTACATACGCCGTGCACACCATCCCCCCTCCCTCCCTCAGTTCATTTGTTCCTTCAAGACTGGCTGACCGTGTCGGCTCCTGATTGGTCAGTTCCATGGTCGTGTTAACCCCTGATTGGTCAGCTCCAAGTCTCGGGATCCTCCGGTGGTCATCGGCTTCATTTCGGGGAAGGGGAGGGCCCGCGCTGGGGAAACGGAAACTTAGGCCTATTCCAGGAAGCCTAGCCTGTCATGGAGTTACCTTTGCTCTTACAAAGGTATCCCACAAATTAGGAGGCCTAGCCTTCTCTCTGGTTCAGATGAAGAAACCAAAGCTCAGATGAAGAAACCAAAGCTCCGAGAGATGAAGTGATTTACTCGGTCACTTGGCTAGTGGCATAGCCAGAACTTGAACCCAGTTAATTTTAGAACTATAATATGTTGCCTTTCAAAAGTATCTTAGGAGTCTATTCATTTAGAGAGAAATCTAAACTGAACTCATTGTTTCAGCTTTTTGGTCTATTTAGTGAATTTCACCAATCCAGTTACTATTCATAATAAGCTTCCCATTGTTTGATTTTTGTGTCTTTGAAAGATCTGGTGCTACACAAACTCAGTGAAGCGGCTCTTCCTTAGATTGTATGCTGTATAAATACGTATCTTTGTCAAGGCAGGCAGAATGTTGTATTTCTTTGTACCCAAAATGATTTAAGCATTTGCTGTGAATTGACCTGGAGTTTTGAAGGGAAAACATCCCTGGTTGTGTTTGTGTGATTTCTGGTGCATTCTTGAGGATTAAGATCTCATTGCCTCTAGGCAGGGAATGCTTTCTTTCCCAGTTGGTGGGTTTTGTTTTGTTTATTTACATCTATTTCTTCCCACCCCCAACATTGATTGATTTGAAAGATGTACCTAAAGTGCACCTTTGTACCAGGCCCAGAGTCTTCCCTGGGGCCCTCAAGACCCATGGCCTTGGGCACTTTGCCTGGGAACAATAGTCATTTCTAGTATGTAGGAATTTGAAGCAAAGCACTTCCTGTGGCACTTTAAGAGAGCAGGAAAGGCTGGTTGACAGTGTGGGTAAATAGTTATCTCCCCCCACCCTTTTTTTTCTACGAGAGGAAATAAACAATGTATTTCCAGCCCTAGTGTTTGCAAAGCATTTTCAAATTATTCTCACTTTTTGGACTCCAAAAAGTTCCTGGGAAACAGGTTTTATTTTTCCTAAGGGGATTTTTGAATCCTAGGCCCAGTGCTTTGAAAACACCAAACTTCAACTGGAATCATTTTTCTGAGTGTGGTTGTTGGGAGAAACTAATACATAGATAGGAGTAAATTGGGATCTAAATACATACGACCAATATAACTAATTAAAAATAGCTGTTTTTAGCCATTTGTCCGTGCTGAAGTGTGCTTCTGTGTTCATGGCCCTCTGAAGCCCCCAGGGTTATGGGAGTGCGCTTTCCAGTCTGGGGACGTTGGCCTAATGTCTTGGCCTAATGTCGTCTGTTTCATCTTGCCTTTTCTGGGCCGCTTCCTCCTGTCCTTAAGGTGAGAATTTCAGAATCTCTTTCACTTCTGCTTTAGGACTAAAAGCCTTCCTTGGTGCCTTGACAAGGAGGAAATTTAAGGAAAAGGCACATTTAAATTAGCCAGTGTGGCTCTTGTGAACACAGGGAGTAGCAAGGCCTCAGTGCAGGGTGCAGTGCCACGTGGCTGCCGGGTGTGTGCTATCATTGGACCAGCGGGTAGGTTCAGTGCCACAGACGGACACGCCGGAGAAAGATGACGTGTTTGAGGTGGAAAGAGCAACAAGGACTTGAAGAGCCTGTCGTTTAGCTTCTGACAGCGTCTTTGTGTCTTTGTACAGTTGAAGTGCTTGACTGACGTTCGCGAGCCGTCCCTTGGCAGGAGGCTCGTGTTCAGAGGGTGCTTCCCCCGCTCAGAGTCTCCGTCTCCTCTGCAAACGGTGCTTGTGTGCTTGTGGCAGGTGAAGGAGCTGAGGACAAGGAGTTTCTTCAGGATTGCTCCTCCGAGTGTGCTCGAGCGGATGTGGCGGATCCCGTATTGCTGTCTTTTAACCCTCCCTCAGAATTCAGTCGCGGTGATGGGTTTCAGGTCCTCCTTAGGAACATTGTGATTTGAGTATTAAATTTGTAATTAGTACATTTTTTGCAGCTTTAAAAAATTACCTCTTACCCTCTTCATTTTAAGAGAAGTCTTTATTTTATAATCTCCTAGTTTGACTTACGGTGTGTATCCCAGTTGTATTTGTTGTTATCATAGAGATTTTTATTATGTCACGACAAAGTCCCTTCACCGACATTATTCCTTCTAGCATTCATTGCTCCTTTATGTTTTGTTACTATTTGATTTTTCTATTTTTATTTAGTTTTTAGCAGTTCTCTTTGGCTAATTTTTAAAAGATTTTCTTGGTTTGCTTTTAATGAGCGTATTAAATTATCTGCTAATTGCACAGTTAGGTGACTTTGTATCACATTTCTGGATTTAAACCTACTGTTCTGCTGGAAATTTAAATACTGCAGAAAGTTAAAAATAAAAATCCTGACACCTCCCCATAACTAATCCCCAGGGTAACAGCTTTTTTTTTTTTTTTTTTTTTTTTTGCTTTTTCTTGCTATGTACATAAAAGTATATTCGTAACTCATGGAGTCTGTAGACTACAGTAGATCCAGCACACATACAATAGGCATATACTTAAAGAGATTTTGCTACCATTGGTTACTAATGTAGCTCTCCTTTAACAGTATTTGCTTTTGATTGCTCTGTATTTTTGTTATACAAAAATAACCAAGCTATTGGAAACTTTTATGATTTAAAATAGAACATTAGTTTTATTATGTATTGAAAATGGATCCTTAAACTTCATAATGGCTTCCAATTATTTTACATTTGCTTGTGTTATATACTATTATTTCATTGCAGTATAATGTCTAATTACGGAAACGACTCCAAGGAGACATGATTTTTCTGGCTTAATGTGTAATTGTTTATTGAGTATTTTTCTCATTATGGTGATTTTTTTTTTCCTTTTGAATTGCAGTTATAAAGGAACTTAGATTTTGTAAATTGATTATTATGTAGTTAAAGAAATCAACTATTTATCAAGTGCTCACTCTGGAAGGCATTGGTTCAGAATTTAAATAAAGACAAAGATTTAAAGAGATCCCTCCTCAAAAAAAATAGTTGTGTGTATTAAAATATGAGTAACAATAAGCTTTATTGTTCAGTACAAAAATATTTAATGTCTTATAATAACATAATTTATTGGTTATATAATAAAAATAATTTATTGTTTGTTAATACAAAAGGAAGTACCTGTTAAGTCCGAGGGACGTGGAATATAGAAGTTCCTTAGAGGGAGTGGCTCCCAGGGGCTGTGGTGACAAAGTGGCTAAAAGATGGGGTTCAGAAGTACGTACGTCTCTGTGAAAAAGGGAGAGAGCAGGAAGGAGAGGTATTTGGAAGGCGGCTGAGCGCAGCAGGGGCGTGTGGAGGAAGGAGCTGGGAGTTGATCCTATCTGTGATAAACCATTGGAGAATAGTAAAATGGTAGTGGATAGCATGATCTTTTTTACATTTTAAAAACTCACTCAGGCTGCTAGGAGGACAGTAGATTCTGCTGCCATTGTTTTATCTGTTTTAAATGGCATTGCATAAACAGTAACTCACCCATGAACCACTGGTTAATGTAAGGGGGGGAATGATTGACGATTGATTTTCAGTGCAGATGATGGGGACAGGCCAGAGTTGGGGTGGGAGGGGTGGGCTTGTTTTGTCCTGCTGAGCTGGGGGTGATGGAGGATAGCCAGGCAGACATGGTCCTCCGACCATTGAAGAAGAAGCAAGTGGATGCCGTATTACCTTCTGCCCTTCTTTTTCGAAAGCATCTCTGAAGATGAAGTTCATGTATTTGCAGGAAAGTTAAGTCATTCTGACAGTACCTATCCCAAGCTTCAAATTGGTTGTCAGACGGCATTAGCCTTCTGTGAGTATAACTGTAAGTAGGAGGCAGCACGGCTGTTTTGGTTACTTATTCCAGCTCTAACCAAGGATAGGTAAAATTTCCCGCTGTTTTTTACTAGAGGCTAGTTTCAAGTTTCTAACAGGTGGGTGTCATCACCATCTTTGCTGCTTCCTAAACCTTATAGACATGTAGCTGCAAAATTTATATTTCAGTGTTTTCCCTTTTTCTATGATAAATTGAGGATAATGAAATGAAATAATGGCAAGAGATTTTATTTTCCTGCAAAGTATTTATTACATGAATGTTTTGTAAAAAATCAATTTAAGGGCTGGGCACAGTTTCTCACACCTGTAATTCTAGCCCTTTGGGAAGCCGAGGCAGAAGGATTGCTTGAGGCTAGGAGTTTGAGACCAGCCTGGGCAAGAATGAGACCACGTCTCTACATAAAATAGGAAAATTAGCCAAACGTGGTACACACCTGTAGTCCCACCTACTTTGGAGGCTAAGGCAGGAGGATCACTTGAACTCAGGAGTTTGAGATTGCAGTGAGCTATGATGCTGCCACTACACTCCAGCCTGGGCAACAATGCAAGAGCTGTCTCAAAAAAAAAAAAAAAAAAAATCAAGGATTGGTAGACTTATTCTTTAAAAAAGATAAAATACTTCAAATACAGGAACAGCACAGTGCTCCCTGTCATCCCCCTTTTAAAAACCTCTTTTGGCTTGACAGTCATCATGGCTGGGGAGAAGCAGACTTATTTCTTCTCTTCCTGAAGATTGTTATGTATCAAGTCATTTAGTGTAGGGACTCTTAGTTTATTTATGATGTAGCATTTATCAAAATTTCTACAAATCAAGATCATGTTCATTAATCTACAGGCGAGGTATTTTAGAAGATTGAGTTGTGGAAAAGTGAAGGAAAATAAAGAAGCAATGTTTTTCCAAGGAGTGTACTACCAACATCTTTTTCATGAACTCGTGGAATCTCAGAAGTTATCTAGTCCAGCCCCAAATTTTTACGTGGTTGTTCAGCATTCTGTTTGACACATCCAGTAAAGAGAAAATTGTTCTCCTATAAGGTCTCCCAGTTCATTTCAGGCTGAATTTTTCTTCTATAATATATATCCTTTGGTCCTGGTTCTGTCTATGGCACCATTTTTAATAAATCTACTTCCTCTTCTACATGACAACCATCTGGTCCTTCAAAGTGGCTCATAGCTGGGCTTGGGGCATGGCTCTGTAAGTGCCCTTTCTACGTAGGAAGTACCCAGGAATCTCCATCGAGCCAGGATCAGGAAGAGCACCGCAAACAAGAGTTCACTGTTCGCTGGCTTTCATGAATATATTACCTACTGGGGGCAGCTCCTGATCTGTGAACAACACCAACGCCTTCCACCACCCTGCCCTGTACAGTGTACACACCAGTAGAGAACCCATCCTCGGAAGGAAAGAGAAATAATTTCCAAGGTTGGGTCTTGGGAAGTGGAGATGGAGAAGGATTGGCAACCCTATGGACAGCGTCCCCCAGCAATACTGCTTGCCCAGGCTCTGTAACACTCCGAGTGGTGCCATGGAACAGTGCTTTGCACACTTGGACGTGCACGGACAGGGTCTGAGAACTTCCCTGCCTAACAAGCTCCTGGACGATGCTCGTGTTGCTGGTCTGTGGATCACACATGAAATATGGGGTTGTTGAGTACACTGGAGTCATAGTGTGAGCTGGTGGACAGTTTGGGACTAGAAAGTTCAAAACTTAGCGAAACTGCCAAAGTCCCCTTTTCTCTGCTCCCTCCTCCTTTAACTAAAGAATCAAAGGCTCCATGATATCAGAAAAGAAAAGCTTCTTTCATGGATTCATTCTAGAGGAATCGCTGGTGCTCACACATAAGCTAGTCAGACAGATTGCAGGGGGATGGCAGCGCCCAGGTCCCCTGGGCTGTAGCAGGTTGTATGAACAGACTTGAGAAGTCTTGTCGTCTGTCCTCGGGAGTGCAGACAGGCATTTCTGAATTCTAACAGAGCATTCACTGCCAAAGGATGTTAGAAATTTCCCAAGGCAAAGCTGCTTCTCACAGTGAACTCTTGGGAACAGGACAGGAGTAATGTCAGGAAAACAGTGATTACTTTTAGGGTGCTTGGTGAAGCTCCTGCACTACACTCCAAGTGTCGCTGTGTGAACTTGGTAGAATACGGACGAGGTCGCTGGTACTGCTTGTGGCAGTTGACCACCCCCTCCTCCTCTGCTGCTGCATTGGCACAGATGAGCCCAGGGCCAGGGCAGTCCACATACATGGGTGTCTGTGCTTCCTTCCCTCCTCCCCCACAGAACAGAAAGAGAGAGTTACTGCCATAAGGCGCCAGCCATAAAGATTTGATTCACTCCTTTCTACTAGGGGAACTTGGGACCTTCCTTTTGATGCCTGGACCCTGATGGGAAGATGATCTTGAGGGAAGAGAGGTGGGATGTTGAATCGTACAAGTTGACACTTCATTTGAGAGGGGTAAAGTGTGCATGTGCTGGCAGTCTCCAAAGCACTGAGAGCAAGGTAGTGACGACTAGAGCTCATACTAACCAGAAGCTTCACAAGCACATCACAGCTCTGCATGCAAAGGGTTAATAAGAGACTTAGGGGTGGGAATATTTGTATGTAGGGCCAGAGAGCTAAGGAATAGCCTAGGATGGACTTGAAAAATGGAAATTCCTGTATTTCATCATCACATGCCCCGCCCAGCCTCTTTTCCAAATGGGTCTCAGGGATGGTCTAATATGTGCCCCACATGAGATCAGACAGAATCATAGTGTGCAAAACAGGAAGGTAGGTGACTGTTAGTATTTAAGTAGGTCTTTGCTGCTGGTGGCTTTACCATTATCCTTAAGAAAATGATCTTTGGCAAAGTTAAAAGTGTTGAAACTAGGATTTGACCTAGAGCCAATCATTTGCCAACTTTAATGGGCACACTGACTTAATTTTTGCTTCAGATGGTGACAGCTTTATCATTATTGCCCTTTTGGGCCGTGGATGTCAGATCCTCAGGCGATGATGTTAGAGTTCGCAGAGGGCAACAGTATAGTAAGGAAGGTGTCAGATCTGTACCCCATCCATGAGCTTAACAGCCTTTGATTCCTCATTGATACTTAGTAATGAAAATACTAGAAGGAGGGCTGCCTGTGACCTCACTTGATTGTTCTTAGTGCTAAGCATTGAGCACACACTGGTTGTACGGGTGGCTGTGTGTGGGGGTGTGGGGGTTGTGCATGGCATAGTGCACAGTGTCGTGGGTGTGCCTTGTTCACAGCCAGATAAGGCTGGACAGGCCAGGACAGCTACGACCCTTGGAAAGGTTGGGGTTGGGGGGTTGGCAGGAGGCATTGGGGGATGAAGACCAAGCAAGAGGTGATCTTGTCCAGAGAATCCAGCTGATAAATATTGAGGCTGGCAGGAGGACATGAGCAAAATACTGGGGCTGAGTATTTGTGGCCAAAACCTGAGTTTTTCTGTGTTCTCAGCAGTGATTCAAGAGTTCGTCCTTCGTGCCCTGTTTCTCATATCTGGTCTCTGCAAACCCCCATCACATGATTCCGCTGATGCTGGCCTAAGACTGAAACTTGGGGTCAGTGCAGTGGTAACATGTTACAGATAAATGTGCCTTACCGTTGATAACTCAGAATCAGTAAAATATAGGATCGATATCATCATTAGTTCTGATTATTTAAGCTTATCTCTGAGCCTTACAGATAGCAAAAACTGAAGTTTAAGACTACAGGCTTCCTGACTGCCAGTTCCATGTTTTTTCTTCTTCTTCCTCCTTCCCCCTACCCCACTCAAGGCTATGGGGTAACATTTTTCCTTCTGCACTGTGTTCTACATCCTTAGGCACCAGCTCCTAGAAGGCAGGGCTGTTGCTGCATATCCTCAGGGCCTAGCTCAGTGCCAGGCATGTGAAGTGACATAATTCATCTTTTCCTCATATGAAGTAAAAAACACAAGGATTTTATGTGACCTTGACATCATTGGGTTTTTAAAGACTTCTTTACACTCCCACCCCCACCTCAATAGATCACAACCTATTTCTCTCATTCTGTGAATAATTTGAATCCTTCATCTACGTGATCTTTCATGGCTCTTATTTGCTAAAGACTGCAAAAGAAATAAAATGTTCGCAAGCCGAGGTTGACCTTTAAAGGTTCTTTGTTCTGTAGGCTGAAGCCATTCAGATGGCCTCCGGTCTCCACAGGCAAGACTATGGTTGAGAACCCCCTTTGAAGGCAGATTTTTTGGCCCTGAGGCATCATGGGCCTATGCAGGAGGATAGATGCTTTTTTGTTGTGGGCTTAGGAGGCATAAACTTGAAACAAGTTTAAGTACACTCAACTGCAGCATGTTGCTTTTTCTTTAATTCCTAGCAGATTAACCCCTATCGTGGGCTAATCTGCTAAACTAGAGGATAGCCAACCTAGCTCCTCTAGTAACTGCAGCCTCTAATCTGCTGGACTTCACACAGCTTTCCCAGTGGGCTGCTGGTGTTTTGGCACATGCAACGGCTATTTTTTCCTATTTAGGATTTTGCTTTTCCTAGGAACCCGGGAGGCCCTCAGAGGCTTGTGATACAGACTACAGCCCAGAGCTCAGCTCCCAGATGGTAATTAATGTTTACATAACATGACAAGCACAAAATGGAATCTCATTGAGCCCTGCCAAGCACCCATCATTCCCGTGATCTCCCACTCTTGCAGTGTTTGAAAATTAATTTGCCTTGAACAAACAGTGGGTTTTCCTCAATTTATTTGTACAGTTTCAGTGACCGGGAAGAAGAGCGGCAAGACTGAATGTCATCCTTCCATTCGTTCAAGTAATTGAATCTGGTAATGGAACAAACTGGTCTCTGTTTAATGATTTGAAGAAAAGAGGGAGCGGAGGAAAATAAAGAGAGGTGTATGTTAGAGAAGGTGGACTTTTTCTGCAAAACACCATTGGAATGTGGAGTTTGGGAGATAGAATCTAAAACGTAGGGGGGAGGTAAAAGTATTGCTATGTTATTAATAATTCAGTAGTGCAGTTTGTGTTTTAATAAGTTACATACAAAATTTGCAGTCTTTGCTTAAAAAAGAGATTTGGTTTGCGGTAACAGGTGAAGCTGTTTGAATAATGGGCATTGCTACTATCTAGAGACAATTACATGTTGATCCACAGAAATTTAATGCTTCCATATGTTTCTGGACCTCAGTGTAGAACATTTCAGTCCTTTATTAACATTCCACTGTAATTTCAAGTCTGGGTGGTTTTTCTTGTTTGGCTGCAATCTCCAGTCCTGTGTGGTGAGGTCCTTGTGGCCGTCATTTGCACAGATAAGCAGTAAAGTTAACTAGAAGATGGAATAATGTAAAAATAGGCCACCTCCGTTTCTGGGTGAGATGGATCAGACATTCAGAAAGATATAGATGGATGGATGGGTGGGGGATACGCTGCCTAACGGCTAATGCCCCACATGGGTTTTTGATGTCTTTGAGGCTTGTTCAGATTTGCTGCAGTAATGACCCTGTAGTGAGTAAGCCCTGTTAGAATTTTCTAACCAAGTGTATAGATGCATAAAGACTAGAAGTACAGAAGCTGTGCCCTGGGAGAGTTTTGTGTTTTGCTTCTCCCTCTCCTCCTCCTCCTCCATCTCCATCATCAATATTCACCATTTCCTTTCTGCCCCAATACACCCAGGTAGAACAAGTCAGAACTGTGGACGAATAGATGGAAGGCTTGATGCACACCATTTCCTGTCCTCATTTTTGAGAGGCAAATATTCATCTGTCCTTTTGGTGAAGAGATTTTTTAAAAATCTATTCAGTAGGTGGGGAAATTTAAAAAGACTTGAACATGCCAGACTTTTTTACCTGTGTGTAACAAACAAAAAAAAAAAAAAAAAGACTTGAACAGTTACTTTCCCAGTTGACTTCTTCTGAGAGTGGAGACCATGCATGAGTACTTCATTTTAAAATATAACATCCTTATTTTTTTCACAGTAATATATTCATTGTAGAAAATTTAGAAAATTAAGAAAAGCACAGATATAAACATTAAAATCAATATTTATTTCTGGATGATGGGTTAAAAATTAACATTTTGATGTATATCTTTCTAGTCTTTTTTCTGTGTATACATGTGTACATTTACACAGATAATTTTTAGTGTTGAGATCACACTGATAATAGTGTCCTTTCTCTAATAGTAATTTTGTCTTGGCGTTATACGTGACATTAAGCATTTCTTTATAATCGTTTTGGGAACATTGATCACTTAGTATGTGCTGTACATTCTGGAAAGTCCTTTATATGACTTGATTCATTTCCACAACAACCCTTTGAGGTAGCTACTGCATTTGTGCAGTAAGTTATTGGACTTCTAGAACCACAGTAGTTCATCACGAGGACGTAATACATCAAATCTCAACCCTACTGGACTCAATGCCCCTTTTGTGTAATATAAGAAATATTTTATAACACACTCATTTTTTACTTTCTGGAATGAAATTTATAGTTAATATACCCATCTATGCACATAATTTAAAAATGTAAGCCAGGCGCGGTGGCTCACGCCTGTAATCCTAGCACTCTGGGAGGCCAAGGCGGGTGGGTCACTCGCGGTCAGGAGTTCGAGACCAGCCTGAGCAAGAGTGAGACCCCGTCTCTACTAAAAAAAATAGAAAGAAATTAACTGGCCAACTAAAAATATATAGAGAAAAAATTAGCCGGGCGTGGTGGCACATGCCTGTAGTCCCAGCTACTCGGGAGGCTGAGACAGGAGGATTGCTTGAGCCCAGGAGTTTGAGGTTGCTGTGAGCTAGGCTGACACCACAGCACTCACTCTAGCCCGGGCAACAAAGCGAGACTCTGTCTCAAAAAAAAATATATCTTGAAAGAACACACTTTTTGGAATACGTTTCTGAAAGTTTACAGGCCCTATAATTTTCTTCCTAGCTTTGTTCCTAAAGTATTATGATTTTTGTTATTGTAAAGGGGATCCTTTTAAAATTTTATTTTCTGACTGCTGCTGGTATATAGAAAAGCTGCTATTTACCTTTATTGAGCTCTCTTATTCTAGGATTTTTTCAGCTGGTTGTCTATATTTTGTAGCTAGGCAATTATATTTTCTGTAAATATTTTTTCCTCTTCCTTTTGTTATATAATTGTAATTGATTTTCTATTTAGATGCTAGGAATAATTTGTTTTGTTTCTTGATGGTTTAGTTGACACTGTCTAATGGCACAGGTGCCTTTTTGTGGGGGAGGTAAAGGTGTAGATGATTGAGTACTTTCTCAGATTATTTTAATGATCTTTTGTTTTAGTTTTAGCAATTTCTTATTTTCATAAAAGTCATTTTATTTTCAAAGTTATCATAAATTTACGCTTTACATTTTCTTATTTTTATCCACATCCACACGTACACCCTCTAGTTCGCTGTCTACCCAGTTGTCACTGCTCCCCAACCCCCAAACAGGTAACCACAGTAGTGGCTTCTTAGGTATTCTTCCAGACCTGCTCTGCACATAAAATAAAGTGAATATAATTTCCCTCCATTTTTCACAAAAGGTAACGTATGTATGCTACACGTTGTACCTTCAGCATTCATTTTCACAACTACAGTATTTTCCATTGCAAGTGTGTGCCAAATACATCTGACCAGTGCCCTAGTGATTAGCTGTGGGTTGTTTCCCAACTTTCAGTTCAGACTGTGGTGGTGTTTCACTGTGTTTGTAGGCCAAATCCTCACCTACCAGATTGCGGGAACTCCATTTGTTATGCTGCTAAGTGTTGCCAAATTTCCCTCCACAGAGGTGGTAGGGCTTGCCTTCAACTAGCAAAGAAGAAAAGAGGGCCCATTCTCCCCAGGGAACTGTTATCAAACCTGTGTCAAAATCAAATAAATTTTTCCTAATCTACTCTGAAATTTTTTCTAAAAAATTTATTGTTTGAGTCAAGTTTATTGAGGCTTAATTATTTTATTTTTACAGATTTAAGGGGTACAAGAGCGGTTTTGTCATGTGGATATATTGTATAGTGGTGATATCTGGGCTTTCAGTGTACCCATCACCTGAATAGTGTACATTATACCCAGTAGGTGATTTTTCCTCTTATCTCTCTCCCACCTTTGGCATCTCCTCCAATGTCTATTTTTCTACTATGTGTGACCACGCGTACCCATAGCTTAGCTCCCACTTTTAAGTGAGAACGTAGTTGTTGATTTTCTGTTCCTGAGTTACTTTGCTTAGGACATCAGCCTCCATTTCCATCCCAAGTTGCTGCAAAAGACATCATTCTTTTTTATGGCTGAGTGGTACTCCATGGTATATCTATACCACATTTTCTTTATCCACTCATTGGTTGATGGACAGTTAGGTTAATTCTGTGTCTTTGCTATTGTGAATTGTGCTGCAACAAACATACGAGTGCAGGTGTCCTTTTGCTATAATGATTTCTTTTCCTTTGGGTAGATACCCAGTAGTGGGATTGCTGGGTCGAATGGTAGAACTACTTTTGGTTCTTTGAGAAGTCTACTGAGGTGTAATATATATGCAAGAAATTCACCCTTTTTACTGTACAGTACACAGTGTAATTTTAATTTGCATTTCTTTTATTATAAGCACGATGTGTTATTTTTATAATCACAAGAATATTTCTAAACCCCAAAATGTAATGAATACAATGTTTAAATAAGACTATCCAATTTGCACATTCTTATTTCTTTCACACTCAGCAAATTTCATCCTTTTTTCATCCTTTGGCAAATTCAGAGCACACAGTGCAACACAAAATGATTTTTAAAAACGTGTTCCTGCCAATTTTGGAGAAGCACAGCAAGACAAATTGACTGTCAAGATGGAAAAGCTTAACTGGGAAGATACATTTATTGAATAATTGAAAGGAAGAGGAAATGCATTACCGATTGGCCATAAAAATGCATGACGCCTAATCTGTGCCTCAAGATACTCATGGAAATGGGGAGCCATAAAACTCTGTCAGCCCCCAAAGTTCTTACCAGCCCTCGAACCTGTCACTGCCTTCCTTATAGGTTGCAGTACCAGAGCACCGTGGGACTGATGTGGCTTTCAGGATTAGCTGGAGTGTGGTATTCCAGCAACTCTTTGTTGTAGCTTTTCTAACCCTTTACACTTTAAAGGCGGTGTAGTTAAGTGTTTTAACTGAATCCCAGATTTACCATTACCTGCTCTGTTTTCAGATTTTTGTTTTTGGGGAGCAATATAGTGTAGATTAGAGAAAAGGCACGTGATGGTGGCAGCATTGGGACTTGAACTCAAATGACCTGCAGAAAACAAGTTGCCTAACTTTTCTTGGCTTATTCCCCATGTAGTAAGAGAGGGTTGGACAAGATCCTTGCTACTCACAGTATGCTGCAAGGTTCAGAGCACCAGCATTCCCTGGGCAATGCTCAGAAAGTGAAGTCTTCAGGTGATTTCTTGCACATTACAGTTTGAGAAGTGCGGGGGTGCTCTCCTGGATTCTGGTCCCGTTTCAAAAGTCTGTGCTTTTAGGTTCTTGTGATCATCAATCACAGATGGTTCTGTACAAATTTGCAGAGTTCACTGGAAAATCTTGGTCTTCCCTGTAGCCCTCCTCGCTTGTCAGTGATGGTGGTGACTGCCACAGTCTTAGCACCACTCCTCGCACTCTAGCTGTGGTAGGTTGGGATTGAGACCGTGGGGCGTCAGGGAGGTAGGAAAGGCAGCTCCGCTGGCCTGCACGGGCCTTGTGAAGGGAGCCACAGCCTGCAAGATGCCTCCTGCAAACCTGGCTGTGTTGTCCAAATTCATTAAATAGCAAGGTTGAAACAGAGTGAAGCTAGATACATGTAGTCCTTACCTATGTGTTTCTAATGCGCTTCCTTACTGGCATGAGTAAGTTTGAATGATATCCTCTGGGTGGTGCCCTTTGGGAAAGGAAGCTTTCTTTTATGCGAGGGAAAAACTGTTGTTTGGATATTGATTTTTGGAGGAAGTTTGAATGATGTAAACTTACCAGGATAGAAAATATTGATTGATTGATTCTCCCAGTCCGGAGAGAACAGAGGGAGTACGAAAGGATAAAATGTGCCCTGCCGTTGTACCAAGCATAATAATCCTACATTAGCTGTCAGCATGGGAAGAGTCTCTGCTCACGCACATAGAACTTCTCGTTGAGCAAAATCCCTCATACACTGTGCCGTTAGCATTTCTGGGCTGTTGGCGCATTCTGTCCCAGCCCTCACTGACAGGCCTGCACACAGGAAGCCCGTGATGTTCATTCAGTGCATTCGTGTAATGGCTTGCCGTGGACATTTTTGTGAAAGAAAAATATGGCAAATTTTGTGTAGAAGCTTTGAGAGAGCTGCAGACACAGCTCCCCTTGCTGTGGTATCTCCATATAAAGGGTCTCCCTCCTCGTCTGGGGACTCTTCTGGCTGGGTGGGGTCTACGCCACATCAAGGGGCTTGATGTTCTCTTTCACCCCTGAAATTAGAAACTAAGGTTTTTGTGAACTTTTATCATATGCCAAAATCTTCCTAGAAAGTTTCTTAAGACAGCACTGTACAGAACTAACTATGTGAGCAGGATGTCGGGAGTCTAGAGTTACTTTTCATTGGGGCCTGAATGGATGCCTTGTCTTTCTGTACCTGAAACACGTGAAGGAAGCAGATTTCTGTCCACGGTGTCGGTATTGCTGTTCCCGGCTGGTCTGTACGGCTTGAAGACAGCCAAGTTGATGTTAGCCAGAAATGTGTTTTGTTTATAAACCCAGGGTTTGTTTCTGCTTTTGTGCATGTTACTGGTTTGATCTGTTTTTACCAAAAGAACATTGAAAAGAATGAATTGCTTTGATGCACATTCCAGGGAAGAGAAATGACAAACAAGTGTGTATACACACAGTACGTGAACAGAGATGTATAAGCCAGGCACAGTGGCACACACTTGTAGTCCCAGCGACTCAGGAGGCTGAGTCAGGAGGCTCACTTGAGCCCAGGAGTTCAAGGCTACAGTGAGCTATAATCACACGATGAATAGCTGCTACACTCTAGCCTGGTCAACATGGCAAGATCCCCTTCTCTGACATAAAGACAAACAAACAAAAAAAAAAACAGAAATACATAGAAACAAGAAGAATACCACATATTTTTCACACTTATTACTGTAAGACAGGAAGAGAAAGTTCATACCCACAGTAGTTCATTCAGGAATGCCTGAAAAACACCCTCATTTCAGAGAATATTGTAATTTATTCTGTATTTCTAAACTGTGTAGTAATAAAAGAAAAGGATGCATCATTTAACCATAAAAATGTACACAAAAGTACTTGTAAGTGGAGCTTTTTTTAAAAAAATTTAATGCCATATTGGTTTTTCATTATCTTGTTTGAGAATTTTATGGAATTTGGCTTATAGGGTAATCAAACCGTTATACTACATGTGGCGTGTAGATCTTTTGACCTTTGGAGGAAATCATATCTTTTAATTCACACAGGAACATACATTTTCTATATTTCTTTCATGATTGTAGCATTTGCATCCAGGCTTAGTCTCAATGTCCAGCATTCACACGTACCCCTTGACCTCAGTTGGGTGGGGACCCCCACGTGGTGCAAGGGGAAGTGAGTTGGTTGAAATGAATGTGATTTCAGGTCCTACTGGCACCTTTGATCTCACATGCTGCTGGGACTGGCGGGTGAGCGTCAGGAGACCTGCCTTTTGACCGTTAGCACTTGCTAAACAAAAAATTATCCATAAATGTCAAATGTGTCCCTTTGGTCAGAGTGGAAAGGCAGGAGGAAGAGAAAGCCAAGAAAAAACGTCTATGTGTCATTAAATAACATTTGCTTCATTTGCTATTAAAACACTTCTCTTTTGTATATTCAAGGCCTGTATTTGTTTTAAAAGGGAAAAATCAACTTGTCAGCTATTGTATCTTAATTGTGAGCCAGAAAAGTCTGCACAGCTTAAGGAAAACATTCATTTTCAGAAAGTGGCCTGGCTGCTTTCTTGAATGCAACCTCCTCTGTCTAGTTGGCCTTTCTCTCCCTCTGCCCCTCCCCCAGGGGCATTGCTGCCCAGGGACAATGGCTGCTCCCCACCTGCCATGGACCCCATTCCAGCGTGGCGTACCTGCACATGGTGTAGACAGGACGAGGCAGGACAGCTGGCGCTGGTGGTGGTGGTGTTGGGACTGTGTCATTCCACACTCACGTTGCCTGTGGCTTTGTCTTTGCTCTCCCCCATGCAGATCCGGAGTTAGGTGTTGGTGCGCTACCTGAACATGACAGCCAGGATGCGGGGCCAATTGTCCCCAAGATATCGGGTCTAGAGAGAAGCCAGGAGAAGAGCCAGGACTGTTGCAAAGAGCCGATCTTTGAGCCTGTGGTGCTTAAGGACCCCTGCCCTCAGGTGGCACAGCCGATAGCCCAGCCCCACGTGGAGCCCCAGCTCCGAGCTCCTTCTCCGGACCCTGACTTGGCACCTCGCACAGAGGCCCTGCCTCAGCCCCCGCCTCCGAGCGCACAGCCGCCGCAGGGCCCCCCGGAGGCCCAGCTTCAGCCCGCCCCGCAGCCGCAGGTGCAGAGGCCACCCAGGCCGCAGTCCCCCACCCAGCTGCTCCACCAGAGTCTCCCGTCTGTGCAGGCCCACCCCTCGTCCCAGAGCCTCTCCCAGCCACTGTCAGCCTACAACAGCAGTAGCTTAAGCCTCAACAGTTTAAGGTGAGCCGGCCTGCTCTTTGCCTTTGCCATCTTCCTTGGGACAGGCAGGTAGTAGTGGGTCAGGGACTCCTGAGGAGACTGGAGTTTCCTTGTTGAAAGCACGTTGTTTTCTCTGAGTCCAAAGACAGGGAAAAGGGCTGTTAGGTGAGGCTCCGGGCCCGTGAGAAAGGACAGGTTGGGTTGGGTAGTGAGGACATCGTAAAGAACCGAAGTATCTACAGAGACTCCTGAGAGAGGGAGGGCAGGAGGGAGAAAAGCGCTTAAGGAATCGAGGCGAAGGCGCTGGCCAGGGAGCCGCGCCACCAGTGGGGGAGGGAGTCCAGGCTGGAAGTACATCAGAGGTCGCTGAATGTTAAGAGGTTCTTAGAAGGGAGGCTCTTTGGCTCTGAAGGAAGAAATTTTAAAGAAAGCTCCATCTTTCTGTAACTCCAAAGGCAGGAACATTGGGACCCAAGGAGTATTCTGATTGGGGTTTTTTTTTCATTGTGATTTACTACCTCCTATGTGGGTCAGAGAGGTAGAGAAGAAACAAGCTGTGTTTAGAGAAAGAGAGAAATTTTTGCATGGAAATCCAGACTCTCTTCTGACTTGTTTTTGCCAAGTTACAAAGGAAAGTTTTAAAACTAGCACAGAAGAAAACGGCAAAGAAAAGTGAGGCAGAAACTCAAAGTGCAGGGCCAAGTGGGCCAATCCTTGGATGTCCCAAAGGTTCTAATTCTAACCCTACACTTCTCCTGAGGCTTTGTAAAGTCTTTGTTAGTGTTCCTTTGGAAAACCTGGCAACTTTGGTGGCTCAGGGAGTTGCCATTTCCTGTGTAGGACAGGGAAGCAACAGCCTTAGGCACTCAGGTTCCTCCCCCAAGGGGCCAGGCTCAGCCTCTGACCCCTAGGCCATTTCTGTGGCCTCCAGACCACAATGGTGACAGGAGAAGCCAGGCGCCTGGTTTCACCTCTTACTTGTGTTTCTTCATTTAAGAGGTAACAGACACATGGGGGTGACCTCAGATCGTGGTTTTTATTTCCTTTTTGTGAATTTTATTGCTTTATAGGCAGTGTAGCTAGGAGCATGAGAAGGCTGGGGACTTCATAGGGGCCCAGATGAGAATCTGGCCCTGACTTTTAGGCAGAATCTCTTGTCCCGCACACTGACGTGTCCCACGGCTGTGTCTGTCACAGTGATGGGAAGGTTCACGGGAGCCCTGATTTCAGGAAGGTGCTTGTGTACTGGGAGGATCTGGAAAGAGGAGGGCGCAAGGGAGAACGTGTGATGGCTTTGGGGAAGGAGATAGGATTCTTTTTACAGAAAATAAATTGCTCACTTCTTTTTTGTTTTGTTTTGTTTTCTTTTTCCCCTACTCCACAGCAGTAGCAGAAGCAGCACTCCAGCGAAGACTCAACCTGCCCCTCCTCACCTCTCCCACCACCCCTCCGCCTCCCCGTTCCCCCTCTCCCTGCCCAACCACAGCCCCCTGCACAGCTTCACACCCACCCTCCAGCCCCCTGCACACTCACATCACCCCAATATGTTTGCCCCTCCCACTGCTTTGCCTCCTCCACCGCCACTGACATCAGGGAGTCTGCAGGTCCCCGGACACCCGGCCGGGAGCACTTACTCAGGTAGGATGGCGGCGCCTGGGCCGCCTACCTGTGCACCCACTGTCCCTCGCTGGTGACCCGCTGTCTGTGCTGTTCCTGGTTGCAGGGTTGTATTTGCTTACAATTTTCTGCTTGCTTCTATTCATCCCCAAACCTCTGTGGGCAGAGGCTCAGCACAAACACAAGTCACCACCCAGACTAACCTAGCAAAACCCCGGGGAATCGGACACTGCCTAAAGAGAATGGGTTTGTTTGAAGCCAGGAGGTTTTTCCAACTAAGCTCACCCACTGAGCGGTAAAACACAGACGGTATGCGCCCTGTCCTCCGGACTCCCATGGGAGTGCTAAAAGCTTTCCCAGACCCCCATCTGTTTCCCTCCACGATCTTAGATTATGTCCTGGTTTAAAGGGTTTGTTTTTGTTGAGCAGGACCTTCTACTTTCTTCTTGGGAGGAGACGATGCACTCTTTGTGACAATATATCCCAGAATTTTAAGGACATACCTGGTGTTAGATATCAGGTCCTTTGCTTCTCACCTGTGTTAATGAGGTGTCCCAATTTCTGGTCCAGTGTGGCCATGTTATACTATTAATACAGAGAGCTGTAAAGCAGTAGTTGATGCTTAAAGAGGGCATGAAAGCCCTGCCACGTAAACAGCTGACATCCGTTAGTATGCCACCGCTGCTCTTAAGCACTTAAATGTGCTCATTCCTTTAACCCCCCAGAACAAACCCACAGACGATAGTATTGTCCTCTTACAGATGAGGAAACCAATCCTCAGGGGGGTTACCTGCCATCCCCAGAGTCACTCAACTGGCAGTAACAGAGCTGGAAACTGGGCCTGCAGTTCCTTCAGCTCCACACATGGATGAACTGCCTGTCCCTGAAAGCGAAGACGCTAGCTAGAGAACAGGGAGGCTGGGTCGCCACTGGGCCTTCGTCTCCTGCTTCGTTGGTTGTCCACTTTGATCTCAGGGCCTGGCTGCACCCTGAGCCCCCCACCTCCTGTGTCCTCAGCCCCGTATTCCCCCACAGGAAGGCACTCGGATGTCCTGTTCTGAAGGAAAAGGTGTCATCGCCTCCCTTTTCTTCTTTTCCAGAGCAAGACATCTTGCGACAGGAACTGAACACACGTTTTCTGGCCTCTCAGAGTGCTGACCGCGGGGCTTCCCTCGGCCCTCCGCCCTACCTGCGGACCGAGTTCCATCAGCACCAGCACCAGCACCAGCACACGCACCAGCACACACACCAGCACACCTTCACGCCGTTCCCCCACGCCATCCCGCCCACCGCCATCATGCCGACGCCAGCACCTCCCATGGTGCGTACCCCAGGCAGAAATGTGAGGATAAGTAGAGCACGACTCTTTTCTTTGTGCAGCACGGCGGGATTGGAGTGGGCAGCTGGGGCCACAGGAGGCTGGGTGGGAGCGACGGCTGTCTGCTGGAGAAAAGGGAATGTGTCCTACCTCAGGCAGCTCTAACCTTAGGGGCCTAACATAGGCACGTTTCTCTAGACAGTTGTAGCTAGCACTGTGGGTGGATTTTATTCTAAATGCCCACAAAACAGTCACGTCCAGTGTTGGTAGTTAACTTTTTAAAGGGTTGTTTTGTTTTCTTGAGCATCCTAGGGCACTGTCACCAGATAAAAAATGTATCTGTCCATGTTTTGTACCTGTGCTGGCACATAAATGCTTACAGAATACTGGGAGTGAGGAAGACAGAAGGGAAGGAGGTGAGGCCTGTCAGGAGGCTTCCACATGGTTTCTTTCCCTAAGCCTGCTTCCTTAGCGGTTACATTTCTTGCATTTCATAAGACAGTGCCCCAAGCTGGTGTTGTGCTCTGTCAGCAAGTGTTCAGGGATGGGTGCTCTCTGCAGGGACAGAACTCTGCCTTGGTGTAAGAGGTACCACTGATGATGACATGGCCGTGGTCTTAACTGGGAATTAGCACATGCTAGAGAACCAGTTAGGATTTTTTTTTAAATCAAAAACTAATTAATAGTGCCATGTTAAAATGCTATATATTCTAAGATAGAGTCCTATCTTTAGCAGTGAGTATTAGAATATTTTACTTGTTTAATTTTTAACATTTAAGGAAATACTTCATTTTAAGGCAATTAATATAGGCATTGTGAGAATAAATTTGAATGCCATGATTTTTTGTTTTAATCTCAGAAAGGTCCTGGATGAATTCCATGATCTTAAGAGGAGTTTCCTTATGCACCTGGAAAAGCTTCCTCTACTTCTTCCCCCTTGCCTCCCCCATCTTGCTCAACTTAAGTTTTTTAAAAATATTTTTAAAGTTTTATAAATTGTATTTCAAGGAGTAATAGTGATGAAGCCTTGCAACCAAAAATAGTTTTTTATAGAAAATTCTGTATCTTTTTTCCAGATGAACTATACTTCTCAACAATTACATTTTCAAGGGCCTAGTATTTTGAGAAGGAATTTTATGCTGGCCTTTGTGAACTGTTTCACAAATAAATGAAATCTAACTGAGGGTAGTTACTGAGGTACTTACAGCACCAGTGTGATAACATTATTTAGAAGAAACAATTATTTAGAGGGAACAATGCTATACTCTTCTGTTTAAAAGTGAGACTTATACAGCCTAGCCCAGATCGCTTTGTATTCGAGGGTATAACACACTTCAGAAGACAGCTGAATGCATGATTTTTCTGCCCAAGTAAAGATGAAAATGGGGGGAATTCTCTGTATAAATCAGACCAAATGCCGACTTCTCTCTGATTTATCTGGATAATTACCTATTTTTCCAGTTTAGATATTTGGTTTGTGCCAATCTCTTATTATAGAATAGAAAGAAAGACATAATAGTTTGTCCAGGACCCAAATGTACCATATGGGTTTTCACTTTGTGTTTCCATTTTTGTGGGTTTCTTGTCAGGGTGACTCAGGAGCTCTGAATAGTTTATACAAATGAGGTTATTGAGTCAGATGACAGCTTAATGACAGAGAAGCTTGTTTAGGGCCACCTCCACTGAAGCAGTGAACAAAAATGCAGATTAAGTAACTAGCTTTTGCTTTGATCCCTTTACAGTTTGACAAATACCCTACAAAAGTTGACCCATTCTACCGGCACAGTGTGAGTTTTATTACCATGCTACACATTGAATGTAACTGCTTTTCCATTTTTGTGCTCTTGCCACAGATCAGTAATTAACTAGCAGCCTTCCTTAATCATCTTTGCAAGAGTTCCCATTGCTCCTCGTCACTTTGGATGCTTGCTTTTGTGGCGTTTTGCTTTTGGTAAAGATGCAGTATCATCTTCTGAATCAAAAGATCATAAGCACTCCAAGGACTGCCAAGTTGAGCTTCACTGGAAGTCAGGCGTCTGTCCTGCAAAGTGAGGTGTCTGCAGTTGAGTCATTATAGTTTCTAGAGAGTCTGAAATCACAAGATTTCAGTCATCAATTGAAATGCTATTAACAGAGAATTCCTGGAATTCAACTTGAATTATTTCCCCTAAATATTAATAGAAAGTCCCTTGTCTTTTTGACTCACAACTCTTCAAAATGTAGACGTTAATCTCGTCTAGACACATACCCTCTTCCATGTGGCTGCTATTATTCTCCTGAGCTTGTTATGATTGAAAATAAAAATAGTAATTAATTTAAAAAACTCTTAAAATTGAAATGGGTGTTGTTTTTCTCTTTAAACACAGTCTTTATTTTAAAAAAACACTTATTTTCTGCAATTTTAAGAGTATGTTCTGGAACTCAAATTGGTACCAACTTAAGTTACATGTTTAGTTACTTGTAAGACAAGAGTTTCCTTTTCTACAGAAACCTTGAATATTTTACCATGATATTTTGATTATGGGGTGAATACTGCATCATTTTTATATGAAAATTTGCAAGTTTCTTTGCTCAGTGGTTTATATTTTTTAAATGAAACCAGAAAAAAAGAGAAGATTAATAATTGCTTGTAGCCATGTTGATTCACCATCTTCAACTATTCTTGCTTTGATTTTTAAATAGTGTTATCTTACCGTTTGAATAGAAGTGCTACTTCAGAAGATCAGCAAAGACTGAATTCATTCATACTCTGAACCAGATAATTAGGTACTATATTAGTTGGGAGTGTAGCTGAGAAGTCAAGACTAGAAAATGTTAAAAATCAATTAAGAATTATTTACTCTAGAGGCATTCAGAAATAACATGAGGAAGACCTCCTCAAAAAAAAATCAGAAAAGTGCATTTTAGTGCCAACTCCCCTACCCAACAGGGTCCACCCTGTTCTGCTCAGTGCTGTGATATAAAACGTTTTTTTAGATGGACACACAAAATTCAGTGGCCCTATGGGTTTCCTCTTTGAGTCTGTCCCAGGAAAGGTGCCATTCTGCTCTTAGTGTATACTTTGCTGACTTAAATGAAAGAGCAGCTAACAAAATCATTCTTAGAGAGTGTTTAGTGTGCTCGATAAGTGGCTCAGGTTTACTTCCTAGGACCAAATGCAGCGGCTTTTTATATACATATTCTACAGAGAGTCCTAGGTTTAAGATGGAGAATAAGCCTGGAGGCCTCAATTTTTTGAAGATTTATGTTTTATTGCTTCAGTGCTTCAGGTTTTTAGTCAAGTGGAGAATAGTCAACTATATTTATATTCTAAGAGGTCAGTAACAGAATAAAGCAAGAGGAAAGTGGTAAGAACATCCAGTTTTTTCATTGTAAACATTAAAGGAAAAATGCCCACCTGGAGACAGAGTAATAGAAATTTGAGTATGTTTTAGTGTGGCATGTATTTAATTACTCTGCTTTATATAGTGTACTGTGAGAGTTATTTCACATTATTAGTTATAGAGGATAATATATGAAGTACTTAGTCTCCCCTGCTTTGGAGATTAGGATGTTATAAGGGGAATTAAGATGCAATGCACTCAAGTATCTAAAACACAATTTTAGTCTTAAAAGTAGTTTTAAATGAGGGCACTTGGCTTGCAATCACTGTTTAAGTGGATTTAGTTCAATATCAATTAGTCTGAAAAACTTTGCCGCATCATTGAAGGGAGCAAAATGAAATGAAGACCAACAGAAAAAAGTATGTGCTCTGAAAACAGACAAGATTGTGAAATGTGAATTTTAGTCGTTACCAAAAATAGCTAACATAAATGCATTATTAAGAAAATCTTCAATTATTATTGTATTTTTGACTTATTACACAATCATGAGGGTGGGGCATTACTTAAATATTAACAGGCTGGTTTGATCAAAGTAAATAGAACCAGAGCAGTAAAATCTCAGAAATATGAAATTTCTAGAAGGAGGGAAAGACGCATTTGCATTGTCTTCAGTATTGCTGTATATTTCTTTCCTCACTTGTCTCCTTTATAAGCTATTGATTTAAGAAAATTCATATTCGTCATTCAGAATCATTCTCCCATGTGACACTCAAGCTTGGCTTGAGTAGCTTCCAGTGAGCTTGTTCATTAAATAGCAGATATAATTCAGAACTGGCCATAAGAATTCGTACTTCAAACATTGATATACAAGTGCTTTGAATACCTGAAGCTGGGAAACAACAAGAATAACCTAAAGCTAGATAGTTTATCCCAGACTTGGGTTATTTCTATGCTACTGTAATCCATCTTCTGGAAGAGTTGGCAGCTCCATTTAAAGTGTGTACTGAGTCATTTTATTTTACCCTTCCACAAATATTTTTCATTATTTTAGATGAGAAAATTAAATTGTACTCTGGAACTGCCACTTCTAGAACAACCTAATGAAGCAAGGATTGTGAATATGTTCTCATTTCCTCAAACTATTAAAAATCTAAAAGTACTAATTGAGTTTTAATGGTATAAAATCCTGGCACTCATAAAGACTAGCCTCTTTTTCTTCCTTTTTTTTTTTTTTTCTTTTTTCTGCTTTTGTTTTTTTTTCTTTTCTAATTAACTTGTAATTTTCTGGGCATCTTATTTGGCTCAGCATCCCTCCTGTTTTTAAAATGCATTAAAATCTCCAACCATTTAGGACTTCTATCCGATTTAACAATTAATAATTAGAACAGCTCCCTTTCTAATGATGTCCTCATCTGGGACATCGTTTGTTGGCTGATTGATTCTGAACTACTTTTAACTTTTTCAGTTAAACATTCATGGCACATCTGTGTGATCATTTCATCATGGCTTCTTGACTAATAGCATCAGACTGAGATGACTTGGCTTGCTAATGTTGATGTCTTTCTGTGGGAAGGGAATTTGATATATCACTTACCTTCTACTAAAATCTTTTTCCCCCTCCGTCTTTGGCCACAGCTCTTCCATTCCTATCCTCCTGCAGTGTCGGGCATCCCGCCTATGATTCCCCCCACTGGCCCTTTCGGTTCACTACAAGGAGCATTTCAGCCGAAGGTAAGACACCTGACAGTGAAACACACAGGCATGTGTATAAGCGGAGTCCCAGGCTAGGCGTGCAGAGGGGTCTGCGGCCTCTTACCTGCACAGCGACTGATTTGTCAGGTCCTAAGGGACCATTGTGATTAGAGTGAGAATACGCTTTTCTAGTCCATCTAGTTTTTTCACCTCAGCAAAATTTTACTTTTCAATGTGTACTACCCATGGCATCTTAGTTAGGCTAACATATCCTGTGCTCTTTAAAATATACAGAATATATATTTTTTTACTACTGATACTGTGGACATAAGCTTCTGGTCAGGAATTCTGGGAAATGCCAGACTTGTGTGCACCAGGTTGTCTTTGAGGTATTAGCAGAGATGCAAAAGTGAATCTTCGTTGATTTTAGTAGAAGGGGGAAATAAAGTTTCCAAAGCTAAAATTGTATCCAGTTGATTGTGTCAGAGGACGATTCTTGCACTTTCTCTCCTCATCCCCTCTGTAGCCCCGTCTGTGTGCAGGTAGGGTCTGCCTGTTCTCATTTCTCCCTCTCTGCAAGGTCAAGACTTTGTCTCCAATTTCCAACATACTAGTGTCAAATTAACCTTTAACCCTTTATAACAAAATTCCGCTCTACCTCGTGAGTGATACACTGTTCAACTTAGGCTACAGTTACCTCTGGCTACAACTTAGGCTACAGTTACCTCTGGCTACAACTTAGGCTACAGTTACTTTTCAATAGTGAAAAGTAATTCTCAGGGCACTCTACCTTTTAAAAATCTACTGCAGCCCCCTTTTTTTTTTTTTTTTAAAGTGAGATGTACTTCTCATGTTGGTCATGGTTCTCAGATTTTAAAGTAAGGTATTTTGCTCTGTGTGGATATTGGTTCCCCCACCCCACCCCCCAAATCTCATTTCTAAGGTAAAACACCAGTTTTGTGTCAGTCTCCCAGGATGAGCACATACTGCATTTCCAAAGGCATGTTGCCTTCCAACTAGAAACAGGGAAAGAAATTAAAAGACATTAGGGATGGAATGGCTACACCTTCGAAATCAAATTTACCTGCATGGAATTACAGCTTATGTGCAAGGTTATCTATACACAGGGCTTTTATGATGGCCATGTTAAACCCCTCCTGCACGGAGTTAAAATGATGGTAATTTTTAAACTCTTTCACCCCAATCTGCTCTTCACTAATCCCTCAGACCCTGGTCTGTCCCCTCTAGGTTGCAGCAAATCTCTAGTGCCTCCCCAAACAGACTGGTAGGTCATTTAATAAATTAGACCATTTCCCTCACTCGCAATTATCCAATCACACAGAAACTACATCTGGGCAAGAAAGTGTCTCTCCTGGTGTTGAAATAGGCCTTTCCAGGCCATCTTACTGATTGAATATGTAGATTGCAGTTCATTAGTGGAGTTCTTCATATGTATGCAAATCAGGCTGTTAACAACTCCAGCTTAATTGTTAGTTGTACTGCAGCTGATTGCTTTTCTTTCTTTGCTTCCTTTTTTTCCCTTCTCCTGGTAGACAAGCTTCGTGCCTAAACTTGAGCTCTTTTTTCCACAGGAGTTAACTTCCTGCTGTGGGGGGATTCGTGGAAGTTGTGATTTCTTAAATAAAATAACTGGTGGTGTTTTCTGAATCCTTTCCCCCTAGAAAGTAGTGACTGCACCAGAAGTAGGCTTTTTATTGTTGGTAATTCAAAGGACAGAAGCCTACAGATAAAGTTAATATTAGTGACATTTAAGAATGGTGGTGGGAATAGGAAAGACAAAGCAGAATTACACTGGAAATCATTTAATAGTAGATCTGTGTGGTCCCTAAATTAGTTTCTCTTGTCCCATTTCCATCACTGCTAATGAGTAATTACTGAATATAATTCCTTGTTATTGTCTGCCAGTTAAAATTTAGAGAGTTAGGTTAATGTCTGTAAAATACTTTGTTATTCTGATGAGAAGCACCTGATACTGCAAATTATAATAATGTTCACTTAAGCATTTCTTAGAATGTTTTGTGATCAAGCCAAAAAACAAGGACAGTCACTGCTGCTGCTTAATTCAGAAGAGAGGGGTTTCAGGGGCAGCATTTGCATGTGTTGCTTTTCTTTTTCCGTCCTGTGCTTTTTGTTGTGCAATGTGCTAGACGTCTCTCTGCTGTTAGATGTCATTGCTAAAGAGAGCAATCTCTGGCCAGAGCCCCTTGAGAAGATAGGGAGCTGGTCCTCACGAGGAGCCTGTATAGTCACTGAGAAAAATGAAGCTTGTATTTCAGAGTGAAACAAACAAATGAAATTTCACTTCTAGAATTTAGAAGGAAGGAAAGATCTTGCTTTTGTGTCACATGTTTTGTGCTTCCTAAGCTGTGGTTTAATTAATTTGTAGACATCCAACCCTATCGATGTCGCTGCTCGGCCTGGGACAGTCCCACACACTTTACTCCAAAAGGACCCAAGGGTACGTGCAAAGTCAGGCTTGGTCTCAGGTAACACCAGGGTGTGTGTGTTTGCACGGGGCAGCCAGCCCAGTGCTTGCACCTTCGTTAGCTCCTGGGAGCCAGCTGCTTTTTCAGCTGTCCCTTCTAGCTTGTAGAAGAAAGTGCCAGTTACTCTTACAAAACAAAACCTCTCCTACGCCACTGCGGCCCTGTGGGAGAAAAAGGGGACTTATGGTCTGAGCCCAGAAATTGGACACTTTTAGCCTATGTAGTTTCCACTTCACCGGTCTTCTCTGTCTGTATCTCCTCAAGTTTCTCTCACACAAATGAAACAGCTGTAGAATGTTTTGAATGGAAAAGCACTAAGCCTTTTCTTCCTGGAAGTCAGGCTGCATCCCCCTCTTGCCTGGGTTCAGGAAGTGACTGTAGCACAGAGCTCCTCTGGCCCTCTATTTTTAATGTGGTAGGATCCTTTTGTGCTCTAGAGCTAAATAAAATATCCATTATGCTTGGGTTATGTTATTTATTCATAATTTATACCACTCCCTACTTCCAAAAAAGAATTTGAAGTTATAAGATAATCTTGTCTCATTGATTCTTAACATTCATCTCTATAGTAAAAGTGAAAAAATGATTATCTTTTCCAATTTTGTCTTCTTCCCTGGGTAAGGGCAGTCAGAAAATGATAAACAGAGTAGGTAGAAGTTTAAGATGACTCAACTATGTAAGTATATTTTACGATGTGTAGTGAACTTCTTGAAAATGTCTAATACCTATAATATACAGCCATCAAAGGAAGGCTGTTGGGAAACACAGCCTAATTCTGTCTGGAAAGGGCAACTCTCCCAGACACCCGCTCGGGTCCGGCCTTAAAAGCCTATGGTCTGCAGGCCGCTCTCCCTTAGACCTACCCCGTGTGGTGCGGAGATCAAGGGAGTGGAACTCCCGGTGTGTGACTGAGCAAGTCCCTTGCCAGAGGGCTCACCGCTGTTGATCAGACTCGTGCAGGGCTTGTCAGCCTGGGTGTACCGAGGCTTGTGAGGTGGGGGAGGGGACTCTTGGCACTTCTGATAGTGTGAAAATGGGTTAATTATTCTCTAAAAGGGCTTCATTTAAAAGTAAAATTCTAACATTTTAATTTCCCCTCCTAATGAAGCACTACAAATTTGTTAATTAGAGCAATTGTTTGAGTGACAGGCATGTAACCAAGTTGTCATTTTCTCTTCACAGTTGACAGATCCTTTCAGACCTATGTTAAGGGTAAGAAAGCTTCTTCTAGAACTGTTTTGCAACCTCTATTTGACTCCCTGTGGGTTAAAAATACAAGTCTATTACAAGGAAATAAGCCATAGAAGTGCTGGAATAAACTGTTGGAACGACAGTGCTTGGGTTTTTCAGGTGGTGTGGTTGAAAATGGCCTAATTGTTTTTGCTTTGAGTGTTGGAGGAAGCCAGGCCATTGGCTTTTGTATAACAGACAGAATTCAGCTGAGTCAGATTCATTTGTTAGCAGGTCTAGTAAAAGGTTTGACTAGTTGGAACTTAAGGGGAGAGACTTAAGCTATAGGCTGGAATTGGTCTCTTTTATACTTAAAAATACATATTTGGGTCATGTTTTGGCTGGTGGCCTCCTCATGCTGCACAAAGTGATAGCGACGTGCCACAGCTGTTGCACCTGTTTGTAAGGTGTGGGCAGTGCATACTGTGGGCATTGGTCTGTTAACATCTGGCTAATTGGTCTTGAGGGCTAAAGAGTGGCCAGCAGATGATCTCTGAATGATGCTGACGTACCTGGCGGGTGGCAGAGGGAAACAGATGATGGATTGTTGGGTGGAAGATGGATGGACAGTAGATTTCTTACTATACTTAACCCATTTCTGGTGCATATAATCAGATAATTCGATTTCTCTAGAGGGAAAAAGGAGGATTGTGTCATCACTTAGGTGAGGCAGTATATCATTTGTACTTTCAGATGACCTATAATTTAATTATAAGACAAGGGAACTGACCCCAGACTTGTATTTAAGTATATATTTCAGAAACAAATCCTTACTGTAGAAACCAGAAGCGCTGTCTTTTGCTGTTGTACAATGGGGCTGTGTTTCCTTCTCATCCATCCAGTAGTTCCTGAGCACGTACTCTGAGCTTATGGGCAGATTACTTTGCAGGAATGAAGTGGAGAGAGGTGGTCCCTAGCCCCTAGCTGGTAGAACAGTATCCACTCACCGTTACACCACTGCTTATAAAGCAAGTAAAATAATTTGAGAAATATGGATTGATATAGACTCCCCAAAGGGTGGAGGGAGGGACCTTGCAAAGGCGTAGAGAGTTAGGAAGGGACAAGTTCTTTTCTTTCTTCTTTTTCTTCTTCTTTTTTTTTTAATTAAAAATACACAATGCCCACCAACATGAATGGGTAGTTGACTCTTAGCATTTGTGGAAACTGGGCTTAAATAAAAATGTGAATGTCTCTGTACCGCTTCGGGGGTTAAAAAAACAAACAGCAGACTTGAGGGAGGTTAGGACAGGTTCTGTACCCTCTCTTGTTTTGATTTGATTCACTGACATCCACTAATTAGCTTTTCTGAACAGCTGATTTGCATTATAGTGTGGCAGCGTTTGTTAAGTAGGGTTTCCTACTCTACCAGGTCTGCCAGCTGGCTCCAGAAAAGAGAGAGAGAAGAGACAGAGTGGGATTCAGGCTTTTACCATCTTGTCCTTGGTAACCGGGGAGGCCCTTGTCAAGCACGGCTTTCTGAGTAGCGGCCCACGTGGGAAGAGGGGAGCTGTGACTGCCTCATGACTGGGCGCTGGATTGCTGGTGTTGGAAGGCACTTGGAGAGCACAAAGCACGCTTGTTCCATGAGAAAAGCCTCTGCAGCCAAAATCTGCTGAAAGCTTTGGGGAAATTGAAGGTGGTTTTCTCTGAAATGTCTTCCTACTGACCATGTTGTTCTTTCTTGTTCCAGAAACCAGGGAAGTGGTGTGCTATGCATGTTCATATCGCCTGGCAGATCTACCACCACCAACAGAAAGTCAAGGTCAGTCTGACCTTCCTGGTTTCAGGAGGAGGGGGCAGGGCACGCAGCAGTGTGACCTGCTCCGGAGAACCTGAGGAAGGAGGCGTTCAAAACAGACCTCAGGACCAGCAGTCAGGAAGGACCAAGCCCCTCTTGGAAAAGCCATTGGGGGGTCTTACTAGTAATCAGGGAGACCCCAGCACAATAACAAAACAAAAGCAAACTGACATACTCCCTAGTGTTTTTTTCTTTTTTATGATTTTTATCATCTTATTGATCCAAAGGGCTTAAATATGGATTAAGTAAAGGTTTTAGAAATATAATTATAGTGACCCAGAATTAGAATATAGAAATACTTAGTATCTGGAAAGAGCTATAAATGAATGATGGTTTTTTGTGGGTTTTTCTTTTAATAACAATTGGCACATTCATTTCATTTTATGGCTTTGGAAAAATGAAAGAGTAATTTATGCGCAATACAAAGATGCTGCTGAACTTCCATTCGCAATGGTTGTTATTAAAAACTGCTCTTCTGGAAGTGGCATTTGGTTTGCAGCGACCTTCCATTGGTCCCCTCGTGCCCAGTGACAGGATGTTAGAATACAGTCAGTACTTGCCAGAACCACCTGGCCAGTTACCTTACCCGACTGTAGGTGACTTTTCGTTTTTGTTTATATTTTCATCACACAGATTAATATATTCTATGCTTTACTAAAGCCTTTATGATGCAATAGGGAAGAGATCAAGAACTTCAGCAAGTGACCTGATAGAACATCAGTGCTTGACTTGGGGAACAAAGTAACTGTGACAAGTCCAGATTTGACAGTCTGTGTAACTATGCCTGAAAAAATGGGAGAAAACAAGCAGTCAAGTAATTGATTAAGAAAGCTTGGCTGGGTGCAGTGGCCTGTAATCCTAGCACTCTGGGAGGCCAAGGTGGGTGGATTGCTTGAGGTCAGGAGTTCGAGACCAGCCGGAGCAAGAGCAAGACCCTGTCTCTACTAAAAATAGAAATAAATTATCTGGCCAACTAAAAATATATATAGAAAAAATTAGCCGAGCATGGTGGCGCATGCCTGTAGTCCCAGCTAATCGGGAGGCTGAGGCAGTAGGATCGCTTAAGCCCAGGAGTTTGAGGTTGCTGTGAGCTAGGCTGATGCCATGGCACTCACTCTAGCCCGGGCAACAGAGCGAGACTCTGTCTCAAAAAAAAAAAAAGAAAGAAACCTTAAGCTTCACTTCATCCATTTCTCCATGAGCAAGCTTTTAGTCCTAGCAGCATCTGGGAGCCAGCACAAGAGTAGTATAAGATGTCAGTAAGGCAGGAGAGAGCACTACTCATCACAGAAGAGAAATGTTTTTAAAAAGGTTAAATGATTTTTAAAATAAAAAAACCCAAGTTTTAGCCACTCTGGAGGCTGAAGAGGGAGGATCCCTTGAGCCCAGGAGTTTGAGTCCAGCCTGAGCAACATAAGAGACCCTGTTTGTAAAAGAAACAAAGAAAACTCATTTAAAGGTTAAGCAAACCTCAATAAATGAGGTAACTGAGATACTTTGCTTTGGTTGCCAAATACCTGTTCTTTCTCATAACATCCCATCAGTGAGTTTTGCTCACTTTTACTTTATTGTTAGGTGAGGTTTAATTAGAATCCTTATGGTTTAGCTTTGTTAGAAAATGTATGCGTTGCAAAGAGCTAACTAGGTTTTGATGATGAGTCCAATTCACTTTTCGTTCTGGATGATGTGGTTAGTGGAACGTAGGTAAAACACGTCTTCCTTGTAACTCCTTTGGTTAAAAGCAGTGAAGGATGTTGCATGTACCACTCTGGCAACTTCTTTTCCATAAAAGTGTCCCTGATGACTCAAACTTCCATTATCCCAACTTCAATTAGAAAGACCTCTTGAACATGAGCTAATTCTGCTCATCTCCCCTTTTCAGCAAACTACTTGCAATCCCCAAGTGCCATTTCACTTCATGGACCTAAGTTGTGGTTAATGGAACTGTGCTGTGTACCATACGATATTAGCACTAATTTGGCAACAGAATTAAAGGAGGTACTCAAAAGATTTTTGTAGATTTATACTGAAGCAGAAGCTTGGTTTTGGGGTTTCGCTGTTACTTTGTAGCAGGACTTTAATTATAGCATTCCCTATAGATTTGAGCAGAAATTGCATCACCCCCTTTGTCTTTAACAGTCATTTACACGTTCTTTTAGTCATTCACTCGGTTCTCATTGAGAGCCTGCAGGTTCTTTACTGGGCCAAGCTCAGTGCACTCATCTTTCCTGCCATCTAGCTGCTCAGAGCTCAGTAGTGGAGATCGGCGTGTGTGTAAAAAGTGACGTAAGTGCTGTGTGCTGCCGCTTGGGTGCATGGGTCCGTTTCAGTTTGAATGTGGGTGAGGGAGGAGTGGGACGCTGACCTTTGGCAATCGGGGAATGGCAGACTTCCCTCCTCTCTGACTCTCACACCGCGCTGCGCCAACCTGTGTCCCTCCTCATCGGCTCTCTCTGTTGATGAGCAGGGCAAGGATCCCTCAGGACATGCGGGAGGTTGAGGTGATGCAGGGGTGGGGCCAAAGGGACTGAGCATCAGATGAGTCCCAGAGACTGGAGGAGTGAGCTTCAGAAGCAGGCTGAGGGCAGTGAAAGGTCAGGAGACCGGACGGCAAAGAGGCGACAGTGAGGGGAGGGCAGCTCGGGCTTCAGATCTCAGACTGCAGGAGCCGTGCTGCCAGCAAGGTGTGACTCCAGTGCAGAGAGAAGGCTGTCCAGAGTCAAGGGGGTGGGGTGAGTTGAAAGCATGCTGGGGAGAGTCTCCAGCCCAGAGAATGCTGCCGGGGAAGGGAGCAAGAGGAGAAATGTGGACCAGGGTCTACAGCCTTAGAGGAAGGTGAGCGGGAAGATTCGCCTGAGGGCAGATGAGAAAGAGGAAACAGCGATTTCAAGCATTGGCAAGGACATCACACGACAGAGTCTTGATGGGTTACTGGTCTGGACAGATCCCCTCCTCTTCCTCAGCTGATGGGGGGTAGTAGGAAAAGAAAAGGCCTCTATTAGGTAAATTAATGACCCTACTTTGTTTTTGTTTGGCTTTTTAATAATGTGTAACAACAATCATTTGAAAATTAGCTTGTAGGCATGGAAATATTTCTTTATAACTTTCACTTACTAATGTACTGTGATCTATTAGCGTATGGCAAAGAGTCATTAAACAATTAATTTATATAGCAAATTATTCGTGCAGAATTCCTAATAAAATGAGCTTTAAAATACTATTATTTTGAATCTTGCTAAAATGGAGCAAAATATTAAACTACTACTTTGGGAGTGGTGTAGCGGTTGGAATAAATAGGACGTGGTTTTCTGCCTCAAACAATACAACCTCAGAGAGCAGACACTGGTTTTGCCACCTGACCTCTCCAATGGGAGAAGCGGGTACTGCCAGCAGGCATGGCCGAGCCCTGTGAGGCTGACCTGCTGTGTTGGCACTTGAAGGGTAAACGATGTGTGGATTGCTGCGTTCTCGCAGGATTGTACACTTGAACCTGGCTGGGGCCACAGAGTTTATTCTGTCCGGTCTCAGGCTCTTCATTAACGTCTTTCTTCCCTGCCGTTCGTCTTGGGATTTCATCTTCCGTTGTTCCCCTTGCCGCCGTAGAAGCAGATGCAGTCGGACCCTCACAAGCTGGACTTCGGACTGAAGCCTGAGTTCCTGAGCCGCCCTCCGGGCCCCAGTCTCTTCGGAGCCATCCACCACCCCCACGACCTGGCGCGGCCTTCCACTTTGTTCTCTGCCGCTGGTGAGTCTGGGGCGGGGGCACAGCTAAGGAATGTAGTTTTTCGGTAGCTAAAGAAATTATGTCTGGGCTCTGTGCTGCCGCTCAGTCACTACCTAAAACAGCACAATGTATGCCAGCTGGCAGGACAACATCACAGCGCATCTGGGGAGATGGGCCCTTCTTCATTGCTACACCCTTTTTCATTGACGAAGGGAAAAATGCATCTTTTCCTCACAGGGACTCATATTGCTTTGGCTCCTTATTTGTTTCTATATTAAACCAGCATAACTCACGAGCACGTCCAACGCCATTGGAAAAGATCAGAAAGCTTATAAGGGCAGATCGGAAGGAAACAATGCCAGGAACCGTACAAGGTTGTAGCTGCCTTCACCATTGGTGCCCGCAGGGCACTCAGTCATTTTGCACTGTGATGCTCAGTCAGGCTGTGCTTTAGGGTGTGAGGGTACAGGAGTACAATGACAACAGTTGCCGGTGGTGTGGTCTGAGATAGGGAGGGTTGACCACTTGGGTGCGGCTTTCCTCTGCCACCACATGTAACACTACTGTCTGGTTGGTTATAGCGATGGAAGGAACTTAGGGGACAGGGTGTAAAACACTGAGTGACCTGTTCCTTAGACCTGTAATTTGTTCACCCTCTGAGAATACTCACTTTCAAGTGTCTGTTGGGTATTTGGAAGGGGGGCATGAGGAGCTGGCCATGGGGTCCCTATTCATTTGGGCTCCAGGTACACACAAGGCAGTAGCTGTCAGGAGTATTTGGTAGATGAGAACGGCACTCTGGGTACCAAGGGTTTCTTATCATTTCATCTTTTCTAAAGCTTTTTCTAGTGCACAGTCCTTGGCACGGAGCTCTGCCCAGGTAATACTTATAAACGATGGCATTGAGCTCATTCTCATGATGAGCTTCACAACCTCATACCACTAGGTTAAATAGAATTTGTTTTTCTGGGCATACGTAGTCAAGGATCCCATTTTTGATCCTTAAGGAACAAGTTTCACACCCATCTGCCTGCTGCCTGCCCAGCCTTTTATCCAAGACTCGCTTTTGGTGGACCTATGGCTCTTCTATTCAGGAAGAGAGAAACAGCCACATTGCAAGAAATCATCATTTTAATGGGCCTTGTGCCAAAGCAATTGAATCACCCTTGAGGGTAGATAGAATTTACTAAGGTCTCAGGTTTTTCTCTGTCAGTTCTATCTAGGGACATATTTGAAGGCTCTGTTACCATGGCACCTAGGCTCTGAGACAGGGCTACATTAAGAACAATTTTTGGAGAAAAATAGAGAGATTTCTCCCTGGCTTCCATTTGAGCCAAGTGGATGAATTGGCTTCTTTTGCTTCAATAATTCTGGAACTACAAGGCACCCCTGGGGGCCCTGGGCTGAGCAAAGCTCTGGGCTTCACTGAAGCATTAATTAGCCTGTACTACGCACACGGTACGTGGCCACGATTTTATTTAGCTGCCAACATCGCTGGTGCCTAACGAACGTCATCCTGGAGTATAATCACTTTGTGGAGGTGGGTATCATTCTCGCACTTTCCAGGTGGAGAACAAGCCGCCATCTAGAGCTGGGTGGATAACCCCTCAGCTGCCTTCAAATTCTGAGATACCACGACCATGACGATGCTCCTCCTGTAGCAGGTGCTTCCTCACAAACCAGGCCCCGAGACCTGGCAGTCCAGGACCAGCAATGCAAAACACAACTTGAGTTATTGATAATAGCATGTAGACAGGGACGGCCCTCCTGCATTTCACCTGTTTTCCTAAGGGAATTTATACTTGCTGACGGGCACTTAGAGAAAACGCAGTGGATTATGAAACAGTCATTAGTAAATTCATTTATCCAGGGCCTGTTTACACTTCCATTCTGGAAGGTAATCCCTTTTAGTGTAAGCAATGTTGGATTTTGCCCGAAATGGGTATTTGGTAAAACTTTTAACTGGTAGGTATAACTTGCACATACTGGTTAAATTCAGCCGCTTTCATCCTGCCGTTGAATGCTGACCCCTGCAGTAAACTAAGAGGCTTCTTCAGATGACTGCGGCAGGTGCCTCATCGAGAGCGAAGCCTGCCTCCCAGGGAACTTGCCTGCTCAGCTCCTAGCCTTGTGTTAAGCCAGTGTGGTGCCCTAAGCTTTTGGAAATGTTGTCCTTCACTAATTCATGTACGCACACCTTTTTTCACTCCCTCTTTCCTTCCTTTCCCATCTCCCGTCAAGGAAAGGATCTGAGGCTTCTTAAACAGGCACATATCGGACAAAATAAAAGGAGAGGAGAAAATGTGGGTAAAGGGAAAACGGAAGGAAAGAAAACCGCCACGTTAGACCCGAGTTCCCCGACAAGCAAAACAGAAACTTAGTTATAAGATTTTTAGTGTCCAAAAACTTATGAATAAGCCAGGTTTTCCTGGCACTGAAAACTGACGGGCACCAGAGGACTTCATTTCCTATGACCTAATGTAGCTCACACGAGTTTCATAGGGTTAGACCTTGTAATGTCCTCAGTGCGGGTGCACTGGACTAACACACTCTGCAGGAAAAGGGATTCTGCAAAGGCCCAGAGCGGTGCAGCCCAGATCTGCAGCTTCAGGACAGCCACTGCTGAGCCAAGGATGATAAAGTGTCTGAATGTGTCCCCTGAGATGCTTCATGAGATGCTTCATGAAGAAGGTATTCCATGACCAAATGTTCCCCCTCAGAGAATGAATAAGCTATAAGCGTATTAATGGCTCCAAGGAGTCCTTTGGTAAAGAACCTTGCTTGACAGTTTTTAATCCAGTATTTCTCCAAACTTAACTTGGTTAGTTATGGGCCCTCCTGCCCCACCTCTGGCAGTTATCTCCATGTTTGTAATACTGTGTGTCATTGGCCAGCCAAACAGGGAAAGACAAAAGGTGGTGATTTATTTTCTTCTTCCTAACAAAAACATTTCCTTTTCTGATGTCTTGCCAGCAGGGCCCTGGGTGCGCTTTAGCCAGGACTTTCCTTTATATACTTTATCATGGGGCACTTAAACAGCCAGTTGCTTTCCAGAAATTGGCTTTTGGTAAAATCTGATTTTGATATGTTTGACTCAATAGGTGCTGCACACCCATCTGGGACTCCTTTCGGGCCACCTCCTCACCACAGCAACTTCCTCAACCCTGCTGCTCACCTCGGTGAGTTGCCCGGCAACCTTGGGAATGGCCGTCTGTGTTTCACACTTTGCTTTGCTTACCGTGCTCCGGCTGCGCTTGCTAGCAAGCCAGCGATAGTCCTGGGCACCCCACTGCCTGCGTAGGGAGATGATCGTATTCTTTCAGGACTTTCAACACATGCTATCCTGTCTTCAAGATTTCAGCGTCTCTTCTAGCACATTCTTTCGGTGGTAGATCTGTGTGCAATAGTGGTTCTGTCCAAAGTTACTGATGGTGCCACGGGAAAGCCATTCCTTGGTATCTCAGGGAATCCGAGTTTACAACAGCCTGTTCCTGCCCATTGGAAAGACCGTGGCCTCTTGCCCTTTAGCTAAAGAAAGAGAAGATGATGTTAGAAAGAGGCAGTACCTTTGTTTTGTTACTTCACATTTTACTTCCCTGTTAATTTTTCTCTTCCTAGCAAAGGTGCCTGCTTTTTAGTGGCTTGTATTTGTTTGATGTTCTCTGCAAGTGTCCAGGCAGGTGCAAGCAATGGTGTGCGCACTCCGATGTGGCTCAGCCGTGGCCTGTACCAGGGCCATTACTGCAGTGGCCCACTCAGTACCCTTACTTCCTGCTGTCAGGAACCCCCCGTCTTTCCAAATGGTGGGTGCAGATCCATCCTGCTAGGGAGGCGTGCCTTCACTATTTTAGCATTGAGAGGCTTAAGATGTGTCGTTTCTGTTTTGGTAGAACCTGCAAGGCACATTCCTGGAAGAAGAGGGACTGGCAGGAAGGCAGCTTAGACCATGGCTTGAGTGGTGTCCCCACTGGGCAAAAGAGGAGGGATGCATAATGCACAGTTCTGGAAAAATAGTCCTCATAAATATGTTGCTGACCCGAGGCCTAAATCCAAATGCAGTGAAAACCTTGTACACAATCCGGTAGGAGAAGTGGGGCAGACCGCGTCTGGCCATAGAGAGGGCAGGACCCTGCGTCCCTTTCCCTGGCTCCCAGGAGGCTTCGTGTTCCTCACACAGCAGAGTCCGTGACCGTCTCCTTCCTCCCAATCTTGTTTGCAGAGCCTTTTAACCGGCCGTCTACGTTCACGGGCCTGGCAGCAGTTGGTGGCAACGCCTTCGGGGGACTTGGAAATCCTTCAGTTAGTGAGTACCTCTAACTTTTAAAAGTCTGCCTTGGACTATTTATCTCCTCTAATCTGATATGGCTAAAGACCTTTCTAGATAAAAGGAAGCAAATTTAGGTTGTATCATTGCAAAATCAGGCCTAATCAATGGAGTTAGGTAAAAGCATGTGAAACTGTGAAACCACCATTTTAAGGATAGCCCACTGTTGACACGTTTCTGAGGGTCAGAGTGAGGATGTGGCGCAGTAGAGATCACTACAGAAAGTTTACTTAAGTTCACTGTCTCATCCATAGCCCGTCTCTGCTATCCGGGACCTTGGCTACAACTCACAATATTTAAAGTTCATCTTGCCCTTGGCATTAGTGGGATTGTAAAAAGCACAACAAATAATAGCAGGAAAACAATACCAGGCTCAGGATAATGAATAATTGGCAACATTTTGTTCTCCATAATCTGGGAGGACTGTGCGGTTCTAGTCTCTCTAGATTAGGAAGAGAGTTGTAACCCTGCTCATGTTCTAAACATTATTTAGTCACTGAATATACAGCTTGTTCTCTTTCATGCCACATATCATGTATTCCTGGGATGGGAGACCTAAAATGTAGCTCTGAGCATACCGTCCCAATTCGATCTCTGTTCAAATTAGAGCAAGGAGACCGTATGCAGCTGTGTAGGTCACGGCCCTATCTGGTCTCTGATAACACTTGCTCTCGTTTGCTAAAGTTACAGAAAGAGTCACAGGGTTGTGGTGGGTAGTAGAGGAAACCGTGAGTTCCACTCTGAACTCAGAGTTACTAATCTAAGTCACAGCTTCGTCATACCCCCTTCTGCATGCTTGAACTTCTGCATGCACCAGATTTGTTTGATTAGGTCATCTTGACACCCGTTTGGTCCCTTTCCTTTTTAATGCCCCCTGCCCCAACCTTTGCTTTTGGTTAAAAGAAAAAGAATAAAAAGCTGTGAGCTACCTCTCCAGTGTAGGACAAGAGTTCCTCTAATGAATTTGTTAATCTCCTTTCCTTTTCCAGCTCCCAATAATATGTATTCATTTTAACTCTGAATGCTGTTAAAAGTTTTTTGGTAAGTACCTTCATTACAGCAGATTATATAATTTCTCTTAAACCTTTTTGTTCTCCACTTCACCATTTCAGCACCCAACTCAATGTTCGGCCACAAGGATGGCCCCAGTGTGCAGAACTTTAGCAACCCTCACGAACCCTGGAACCGGCTGCACCGAACGCCTCCGTCGTTCCCGACCCCTCCGCCCTGGCTGAAGCCAGGGGAGCTGGAGCGCAGCGCGTCCGCTGCAGCTCATGACAGAGATAGAGATGTAGATAAACGAGACTCATCCGTTAGTAAAGATGACAAAGAAAGGTACGCAAAGAAACCGCTCTCGAGTCCCAATGGGGGAGCCTGCTCTGCGCCAGGTACCAGTGGGACCGGCCGCCCACCCTCCCTGTCCCAGCCTTGAGCTTCAGCCACCCCGTAGCGTCAGCTTGTCCCCGTAGCCAGTGCCGGCAGCCCTCACGGTCCCGGAGCCAACACCCTGTGGCCCGGAGTGTATCGTGACCACAGGAGATAGCTAGGGCGTAGTGACAGATTCCTGTCTCAGAAGCAGGTACACATTAGCACATCCAAGTCCCTGTGAGCGTTAGTGTGTCCAGATAGAAGTCTTTGCTCTGAAACACAGTGAGTTGGAGCTTCGGGCCAGACACACACAGCATGACTCAATACCATATTTGCTTTCAAGTTCGTGCAGTCCATTAAATCATCCATAGGTTTTCCTCTCTCTTTCCCTCGCTTTCTTTTTGTTTTCTTTTAGAAAGCCATGTTTGCATTGCCTCATCATATTTTTCTCAAATTTTGTTCAGACTCAAAGCCTGGGGCTCCCAGATGATGAATAAAATTTTACTAACCTAGATTTAGAGAAGCATCAACAAGCATTTTTGGTTTTCATTTTGGTTTAGTTTTGCCAGTAGATAATGAATTTTATTACCCGTTGTTGTCTCTGTTCTTGGGAACCCATGCCTAAAAAAGAAGTAGCCTGAAAGAGGAAACGTCTTGTAGTATTTTTTGTGGAGAATGTCATAAGCATTCTTGACAAAGTATCTTTTTTCTTTCTTTCTTTAGGCTATTTTCAGTTTGGGCAAACTGATAAGCAGGGATGCACGAGCTGGGCTTGACAGGAAATACCCAGTAACAGTTTCCCCGGGTGCTTACCATTCAGATTTGATCCCAATCTTTACTTTTCCTTTTCTGTGTATAGTGTGTGTGTGTGTGTGTGTGTGTGTGTGTGTGTGTGTGTACGTCCTGGTAACTTAAAAGAATTCAACTTTACAGGCTCTAAGTGTGGCAGATCAGTCATCATAGGCTATCGTGCTGACTGATTTCTTTCTTGTAAAAGAAAAAGACAAGTTTTCCTTCTAGGCAGCATGATAAATCTCTCCTAACCAATGGGAGGGTTGTCGGTGACATTCAGCTCTGAGCTGTAACTGCCAAAGTGGACGAATCCTAGAGCCTGAGCTGTCTTTAAACAGTCGGCACTGAGTATGATTCAGGGCTTGGCCAGGAAACCCATCCGCATTTTTTTTGATGGAGTAAAAATGGCCTCTTGGATTAAAGTGAGGAAACTTCATAAATAAAATACACTTTTCCATTCTTCCCTTGAAAGTTCTCTTCCTAGCCTGTCCTCCGCAGCCCTCTACAACTCGCTTGTAGGGAGCCCTCCTTAATCCTGTCACTATGGCCTCCCTGGTCTTCTCATCCTGCCACTGCTCAGCCAGTGTGGCGTCCTGCCCCTCCTCACCTTGGCTGGGGCTGCCTTGGGTCCGTCCCTAAGACTTACCTGATTCTTAGTCTTAACTCTTCAAGTTTTACCTTATTGTCATTGTGTCATTTTGTACTTTCTGCCCAGTACTCTTGAGCCCCTCCACGACAGGTCTCTGAAGTTCTTACTTCAGATTTCCATTCACAGATGCTCTAAAATTGCTCTTGATTTCTCCCCTGAGGTGTTATGGACCTGCTTTTCCTACTGCCTTTCCTCTGTCTTCTCATCGGATCTTGGCTTTCTTATCCTGCCTGATGCAGAAGTGCTTTTTGCAACCTCAAAGTCCTGAGATTGTGATTTCCTTTCAAGCCTCCCTCACATGCCACATCTTGGAGATTGTTTGGCATCAGCATTATTTACTCTGAAATGGGTCATCTGTCCTTGTGAGGAGCTACACACTCCCATAATACGTACGTTAAACTCTTCCTTTTCGCCGGCTCTGTGTTGCACGGCTAGAAGAAAAGTCATCTTTGTATTTGGGCTCTTGGAACGTTATTCTTAACACTGTGACCCTGAGACTCTGACAGCGCGATGGCCTTGCCACATCGCTGCCTTACTGACCCCAGTGGGCCATTCTGGCTTCCTGCGAAAGCTCTTCCCCTGTGATCTTGACCGGGGCTCTTACACGCAGAGAGAACCGTTTCTCCCTCAGACTCTCCCCTCACCGCATCCCTAGTGGGCCACTCCCGTTAAGCTTCCTCTGAAATCTAGGTAAGTAAGGTCAGGGTGGCTGGCTGTGCCCTCCCCAGGGCGTGTCGGCCGCCTGGTGACCGAGGGAGCCCGACCGAGCCTGTCCTCCTCACACCGCCATTTCACCGGCAGCCCCTGGCCAGGCCGACAGGCCCATTTCATTTGCCTCCTTGTCTCCCTCTTTCCTCCGCAGGGAAAGCGTCGAGAAGAGACACTCCAGCCACCCTTCACCAGCACCTATCCTCCCGGTGAGCGCCCTGGGACACAACCGCAGCTCCACGGAACAGATCAGGGGTCACTTGAACGCCGAGGCTCGTGAGAAAGACAAACCCAAAGAGCGGGAGAGAGACCACGCGGAACCCCGCAAGGAGCCGGCAGCCGACGAGCACAAGGCCAAGGAGGCGCACGTGCCGGAGAAGGACGCGCACGGCCGGGAGGGGCGCGCCGCGGGCGAGGAGGCCAAGCAGCTGGCCCGGGTGCCGTCCCCCTACGCGCGGACCCCCGCGGTGGAGAGCGCCAGGCCCAACAGCACCTCGAGCCGCGAGGCTGAGCAGCGCAAGAGCGAGCCAGCCTACGAGAACCCCAAGAAGAGCTCGGAGGTCAAGGTGAAGGAGGAACGGAAGGAAGACCACGACCTGCCTCCGGAGGCCCCACAGACCCACCGGTCTTCGGAGCCGCCTCCTGCAAACTCCTCGTCCAGCGTGCACCCGGGGCCCTTGGCCTCGATGCCCATGACCGTGGGGGTGGCCGGCATTCACCCCATGAGCAGCATCACCAGCCTGGACAGGACTCGCATGGTGACCCCCTTCATGGGCATCAGCCCCATCCCGGGTGGAGAGCGCTTCCCGTACCCCTCTTTCCACTGGGACCCCATTCGGGACCCCTTGAGGGATCCTTACCGAGAACTTGACATTCACCGGAGAGACCCGCTGGGCAGGGACTTTCTGCTAAGGAACGACCCGCTGCACCGTCTCTCCACTCCCCGGCTGTACGAAGCTGAGCGCTCCTTCAGGGACAGGGAGCCGCACGACTATAACCACCACCACCACCACCACCACCACCCCCTGTCTGTGGACCCTCGGCGGGAGCACGAGCGAGGAGGCCACCTGGATGAGCGGGAGCGCTTGCACATGCTCCGAGAGGACTACGAGCACACGCGGCTCCACTCTGTCCACCCCGCCTCCCTGGACGGACACCTGCCCCACCCCGGCCTCATCACCCCGGGGCTCCCCAGCATGCACTACCCCCGCATCAGCCCCACCACGGGCCACCAGAACGGACTCCTCAACAAGACCCCGCCGGCGGCGGCGCTGAGCGCGCCTCCCCCGCTCATCTCCACGCTGGGAGGCCGCCCGGTCTCTCCCAGAAGGACCACTCCTCTGTCGGCGGAGATGCGGGAGAGGCCGCCTTCGCACACGCTGAAGGATATCGAAGCTCGGTAAGGCGGGCGTAGGAGCGCGAAGGGAGGGAAAAGCCCTGCGCAAACCCAAGGAGACACACGGGAGAGAGAACTCCTGCACCGGACAGACTGGGGGGAAGCCCCCACCTCTTCCCTTGTAAAAAATGTATAGATCAGTGCAGATTTTGAAATGTTTTGTATATTATATGTTGAGATTTTTCAGATCTTTTAGCCACGTCATATGTTCTCATGTCTTCTACTCTTTTTGTTTCTCGTATAAGACTTTTTGATTTGAACCAAAACAGTGAAGATGACAACACACACCAATTTGATGACAATTGGGGGGCGGGGGGAGTCCACACCATCCATCAAGCAAAGCTCTTTCAGATGAGAAGGGAAGGCCGTGTATATAGTTCTGTAAAAAAAGATTGCTTCATGAGCTAATGGTTCATATATGCAAAAGGGTAAGATGAAAGCTTTACTTTGTATAAATGTAAATAGATAAAGATTAAGTAACATAATACATTAATACTTCTTAAAATGTGCTATTTGCAAACTTAATATCAGTGAACACAGTCTCTAAGGCTGTGTTCCCATATATTGTTATAGACAGCTAAACCCTTCAACTATGCAATGAATGTTAGGGCTTTTCACAAAAGCCCACCTAACTCAAAGGAGCCTTTTCAAATCCATTTACAACATACTTAAGGTCATATTTTCCCTGAACAAGCGCTTACGTGATATGACTCTGTTTTCCTTGCTTGTTTTTTTTCAAATGGAGAAACATGCTATTTTGCAAATTGGACCCCAGGCTGGAACTTTGCATCTGAAGTTGCTGCTTGTGGGCTTTGGGGGAAAGTGCAGCCCTGGAAAGGTACTGAGGACGCGAACAGCCAGTGCCAGGGAGGATGGGATTTGTCAGATGCCAGAATCGGGGTGGGTGGTGGTGTCTGTCAGACACAAACAGGTCGCCAGAATCTTGTCACCATCAGTCACGTGACTTCACACACACCTCATGTGGGAACCATGCCTTTTTTAGTGTGTCCTGTTTCCTATCTGTACACACTTCCTCGTTTTGCAATGAGATTGAAATACACCCAAACAGATCCTGAAAGAAAGCTTCAAGTTTTCTCAGATGATGGATGTGTTTTCACGGCATTCAGTAACTGATAAAGTTAAGGTGCACATTTCCCAATGTGACTCACTGTACTCCAGTCGGTAGTAAAGTCTGGGAATAGTCGTAACAGGTAAACCTCGTGGAGCCATCGCAAGTTACAGAGGGTGAAAGGTGGCAGAGAAAAAGTCTTGTGTGTGTGTGTGTGCGTTTTTCAGTTTGCATCAATCTTAATGTCTCTTCATAATACTTTTATAATACATTAAGCCTCTTGTCTACATATTTGGAGAGAATATGACTTTACTAGCAGAGAAATACAATATATCTTGTCTACTGGACTGTAAAATATATGTATCAAATAAAATTAGTTCCATTTGGTCTTCTAGTATATTAAAGTGCTATCTGACGTTGTTATCCTGTTTTTGCAAAAAAAAAAAGTTAACTACAGACCATTGTTTCTAATAAGCAGAGAGATCTATTTTAGTAGTAAACTGAAGGTTTAGTTGTGAGCTTCAGATTTTGTGAACTCCAGATGTTGTGCAGTGTTTTTTTTTTTTTTAAAAGACAACAGCTAAAAAGAAAAAAAAATCCAAGGAATATGTACACTGGAACTGTAGTGGTAGCTTTCAGTATTGTAAAGAGATTGTTCTATACAGACCTTTTTGCTGTTTATCCTGTATGTAATAAAGTCCTTTCTAGATCCTATGTGAAAAGAAAAGTGAAGCAACTGAATCTTCAGCATGTTCTCATCGGCGGAGCCTTCTTGTGTAATGTAAACTGTGCCATGTTATTAAAAAATGTGAACTAAGCTTCCAGCTGCTTGTGTGTGTGAGATGGCCATCATTACCGTAGGGAAGACGTCATACACGCAAGACCGGGCTCTTGAAAAGAAACACCTGGAGCCCAGCCCGTGTGAGAACAGAAGGCTCACCTGGCCACACTAACTCGGTTAGCGACCCACAGTTAGTTTCCGTATTCATTTGTGCCCCACACGGTCAGTTGTGGAATTTTTTTTTTTCGGGGGGGGGGGGTGGGTATGTTCTAAACAAATTACTGTAAAAGTCATGAGAAGGTCCTTTTGGATTTTGTAGATGGACAGACGCGTGGGCCCCATCAGTAAGTATCATTTGTGTCTCTGGCCTGCTTCAAAACTCAGAAGCACTTGCTTTAGCAGCACTGACAAGAAGTCTGACTTAGGGCCTGTGGCAACAGTTTTCGCTCGTTTGTTCCTCTGCATTTCAATCTGTGGACTCAGTCATATGTTACTTAAGACCTTCCAGATATTTTTTTCCTGTCTCGACTTTCTCTGTGTCTCGTTGAATTACGTGGCATATTCTTCATCAGTTTGCAGACTTCTCCCTGTGTCCTCTGAAATCTGTTTTGATTTTTTTTTTCAAGATGTAAAAAATTGTTAAATGTTCTTGTATCAATCTGATGAAATTGCTGTTTGGATGAGATTGTCTGGATTGGTGTTTGTGTCTTTCTGGGCGGGGAAAGGCAAAAATGCTCCAGCTTAGCAGGATTTGGGTGGCTGCTGAATGATTCAGAAACAGAAAGAAGAGAAATCAGGGCCCTGGGTCTGGGATGGGAGAGACAGGGACGCTTGGAGAAAGACTCTGGGGCGGGGCTTGCAGGCTCACGCTAGCCATGGGCAGTGACGGCCTGAGGGGCCACTTCCCTCAGCACTGAATGTGAGTGCTGGCCCCAGCCTGGAGAAAATAACAAAGAAAAACTAGTGGACTGGAAAACATGGTATAAACACCGTGGTTTTCCAATCGGGCAAATTCGCAGAACCTTCAGACGCTGTCAGTGGCAGACCTCACTGCCTTCTATTGTACACCTATTTTGATGTCGCCATCTGCAATGGCATAACGCAGAAGAGTCAAACTCTCAAATCAGTCACGGTATTTAATCCCTGGGGCTTTATTCATCTGAACCTTTGCATATTTTCCCTCTAATTACATTCAGCTCCTCGGCATTGATGGGCACCAGCACCAATTTGATTTCCTGCTAACCTATAGATGCTCTAATTATCTCCACAATCTTTGACTGACAATGATCTTGTTACCTTCTAATGGTACATGACAAGTAAAATAGCGAATATAATGATGCAATAATTACCACTTGGGATGGGTATTTGCCACAGCATTTGCTGTTCATCCATTTTCTGCCTCAATCAAGGTGGATGAGAGGAAATAAGATGCGATTGTTGATGTTATATACATATGTAGCATAAAAAGAAGTTTAAGACAGAATTCTGCAGTGCAATCAGCCATGCAGTCGTGAGACACTCAAGGCCTTTTGTGTTTGCATCCATGCTGGAAACCAAATTAGGCCTCCGTGTATTAAATCAGTTGAAGGGACGAGGACAACAAAAGTGACAAGATTAGAAGGCAAGAGAATTTCTAGTATTAAAGAAAAGGACACAAGCTTTTTTATACACCGGTTTTTAAACTCTGCCATCATTTGGTGCATTTCTGAAAATTTCTTGAACATGGACAGTTTTTGTTTAAAAGAATAGGGTCATTTATCAGAAAATTATGCTATCAAAGGCTGTCAATTCCGTAGTATAAAATTGCTGGTCTTCCTTTACCACTATCACATGTACAAAGCCAAGGTTTTAGTATCTCACACCTGAAATGCTAGAAATTTCCAACAAGGAGCTTGGTGGGAAGGAGCCCTTGGGCTAGCAGTCACGAGGTCTGGGTCCACCCAGACCTTTCATGATGAGTGACCCTGAGCAAACACAGTCTCTCTGGAACTGAGTTTATGTGTAAGATGGCACGATCTGAACAAAATGAGCCCTAAAGGCATGAAATGTGTAAGCCCGATGTAGGTTGGCATGGCACACGTGGAACTGTCGCGTGCAGCCCCAGAGTTTACAGGAATTGTAGATTGGGTAGAGAATGGCCCACACAAGGGATTTTTTTTTTTTTTTTTTTTAACAAACTCACTCCCAATTACAGTGTCTTGATTCTTGCTTAAGAAATGCTGAAATGTTTGGCAAGACCAAAGGGAGTGGGTTGGTGATTCCAGGGCACCTAACTTGGATGTTCCTCACCTGAAAGGGGGAGGGGAGTGGAGTAGGGCAGCCTCTGGTGGAGTAAGGCTCCCAGGCTATTGTCACAGTCCGCGTCTCCACCTTGTCCTACCCAGCATGTTTACTGACTTCCCGATGCACACGGGTAAAGCTGAGCCTCCGAGCCAGTCAGTGTCTGGAGATGTTGCGTGGCCTGGAGGAACGCGGGTCAGAGCCTTCACAGCCTGTGTTGTGTCCTAGGCAGGTATCGAGCAAACAGGCTTCCGTTTCCTCATCGGCAACTTGAATTTGTTGGCTGCTATTGAAAGGCCTCTTCAAGCTTTGGATTTTGTGTCTCTGCGGGGCCTCAGATTCCTTTTTACACCTTGTCGACCTTGCACACCCTGTGCTCCATCCAGCCAGGCAAGTGAATTCCACCTGCTTCCCAGCGACCTCTCCTCACCCTATGTCTGCAGGGCCTCTTCCCTCTTTCCAAAGGCCCTGGTATCAGAATCTGAGCTGCTCTACAAGGTCAAGCTCAAAGCCATCTCCAAAATCCCTCCCTCATCAGGACCCTCTGAGGCCTTGGCATGTTCTCCCCCACCCTCCGCTCAGCCCCTCGTGTTCAGGGGTTTCACAGGTCACGTACTTACTGGGGTGTCCGCTCAGAGCAGGGCCTTGAATGGTGTGTGCCTGGCAGGGCTCTGTGCTAAAGGCTCCCCCGAGGCTGGTTCAGCAAACGAAGGCTGCACAGGGCCCTGGCTCTGCCACCCTTGTGACTGCGATGCACAGGTTCATGAGCCAGTTCACACACATCCCTGAAATGACTGAGGAAACAATAATACTCTGTGTGCAATGAGCTCTGATTTTTTTACTCCATTGTTTCTGGTTTTTTAAATGCTGGTTGCAACCCACTTCTCTTCTCATGATCACTGTGAATCGTGGGTCTGGATCCCTAGTTTGAAAAACAGTGTGATGTTAGAAATCCTGCTGGCTACAAAGGAGGGTGAGGCAGCTAGGCCAAGGTCAAGGCTGTTTTCTGTCCTGACCTGGTCTCTTCCCTGAACTGCCTCTCACACTGCCTCCAGCTGTGGCCACATCTCTCCCAGGTCCCCAGCCACCCTCTACTTAAAGAGGTCACCCACGTGGACCAGACTTCGAACCTGGACTTAGAGGCCCAGCACATGTGATGCCTGGAGACCTGCAGCTTCCTGTGCCACGTGCCGTTCCCTGCAGGTACTAGGCTCTCAAGCTCCTCTTCATCTGGAACACACTCATGCTTTGAAGTTCACCACAAAGACCCTCCATCTCCATGAAGCCTCCCCTGCCTGCCCCTTGTACCCTGTCATGGTTAACTGCTTAGACCAGTGGTTCTCAAAGTGTGGTCCCTGAGCCGGCAGCCGCAGCACCAGGAAACCTGTCAGAAACAAATTCTTGGCACCCCCTCCAGCCTCCTGAATTCAAAGGTCTGAGGCTGGGACCCAGCCATTCGGGTTTCAACAAGCCCTCTGGGTGACTCTGATGCACAATCAAGTTTGAGAACCCCTGGCTTAGAGCATGTGAAAAGGTCAAGAGAACGTTCTGGCCAAAAGCTGCAAAACGTTCATCAGGGAACAGAAAGCTGCTGTCTGTCCTGATCCTTGGTCCTGCTGGATTGTAAAGAGGTGGTGACCTTGTGTGAGCCGGTGTGACGGCTTCCAGGTCTGTCTGGATTCCTTTCTGGGGTACCGCTGCTAGTGCCTGCATCGCTAGAGGTAGGAAGGGAGCGGAGACGCGGGCCTGTCCCCAGCAATGACGACGGGAGCCAGGGTTAGCGGAGTGCTGTTCCGAGTCAAGCACTGTTTTATGTGCTTCTAACTCTGCTTCTCCTTTAATGTTCTCAGCAGCCCCACACGGTAGGTGTAGGTGTATCCCCGACTAGACAAGTGAGAAAAAATGAGGCACAAAGAGTTGAAGTGATTTGCCCACGTTCGTGAGCGTAACCTAGATGCAAACCCGGCGGTTGCCCCCTAGAACCTGCACCACGCCCACCGCCTGCGCTGCTGCAAACGGCTCGCCGCGTTAACACGGAAACAGCAGTGGGTTGCCCACCTGGCACACGCTTGGAAGGAGCCCCTGCCTGAAACCAATGAATGAATGAAGGCAGGCAGGAAACAGAGGGTTGTGCATGGCCCACTGGTGAGACGATGTCACAAACAAGGATTATAAAAAATTCACCTGTATACATCTAAGGTTCATTTAAAAAATATATATATAGTGGCTTGTGCAGTGCAAAGCAGCTGTTTTGGGGGGGACGGCAGGCAGAGTGTTTCAGAACGCAGACATTTCATGCAGGCGACCCCGCTGGGCCCACGGTCCCCAGGCCCTGTCCCCGAGCCCCCGCAGGCCCCCTCCGTGTCCCGCGGACGTCTCTGAGCGGGGCAGTGTGGCCGGCGGTGCCTGCAGACGGTTAATGTGGAAGTTCTTGAAAACAGTCTTCTCACGTCCAGTTATTAAAGAACTACAGACGTTCAACACCATAGATTGGCAGTCCTTGGAAACAATATACCCCTGTGCATCCGTGGTCATGTGACTAACGAAGCCATCCGCTGGGGACCGCACACCCCGACGGCACCCCGACGGCACCGGGGTGGGAAAGGGACGTTTGCCTTTGACAACGGAGCAGGTGGCGCCCGGCAGGCGCAGGCCGGGTGCTGGGGCTGCAGCGCCGGCCCAAAGCGCGGGGCCCCTCCTGCCTGCCACGCGGGGGGAGACGAGAAGCGAGGGGACCCAGACGGGGATACCTGCGGCGAGGAGCGAGGACGGCGGCGTGAGGACGGCCCCCTGCAGGTGCGGCCGGCGGGAAGGAGTCGCGGGTCGATGGAAGGAAGTCCCCGCCGCGGCTGACCGTGCGGGGCCTGTGAGATGCGGCCTCTGCCCGCAGGAGCCGCTGGCAGTCCCGGGAGTTGTCTCCCTCCTGCTGGGCCAGACGACAGGGCGACTGTGCCCAGGGCGGAGGGGACCCGGACGCAGGATGGACTGGAGCTGGGCCAGCCGCCGCCTCCCCGCCGCCCTCCGCCCTCCGCTGCTTGTTGACAATGGGAGGACGGTGGAGGCTGGGCCTCACCTGCTGCTTTTCAGTTCAAACAGGTCATGTCTCCAGGCCGGGTAGGATTTCGTCACCCCGTGTCCAAGGGAGAAGAGAAATGCCAAGGAAAAGCAGAACAGCGCAAGGAACGTCCTAGAGAGGACTCGGCGTCGCGGGGGGGCTCTGAGAGCCAAATTCGGAGACGCCTCCGGGGCCAGAGGCTGAGTGTCCCCTGCCAGGGCTTAGACGTCGTCCTGGGAGCAACTGGGCGCTAATAAGGTTCCCGGGAAATTAATCCGGTGCCAGTGAGGGCAGATTCCACTGAGGAGCGAAGCCACCAATGCCGCTGCATCCTTCCCATCCTTCCCGTGGCCCCAGGAAGCCCGCAGGCCCGTGTGACTCCTCTGCCCTTGGCTCAGCGTTATCTCCAGCCCGGCCCCCCTCAGAGACCCTGGAGTTTGACCCAGAGCAGTGTCCGGGCCCTGCAGCCGCCTTCTCCTCCCTAGAGGACAGAAGAGGCTCCCACCATCGGGAGGCTCACGTGTCCACCCCTCTCATGCTCCGTCCTCCCCCTGCCCTGGGGCTGCAGGCTCGCTTCCTTCTCACACTGTCCCAGTCTCGTGTCCCAGCTCCACCTCCCATCTCCTCATAGCCGGGACTCTCATGTCCCTATCAACGGAAAAGACCCCAAACTCTGTAAAATAATTTAAAGAGGTTTATTCTGAGCCAAGTGGGAGTGACCAGGGCCTGGAGCCACACCCAAGAAGCCCTGAGCACGTGGTCTTGCCATGGTGGGGTTACAGTTTGGCTTTATACATTTTAGGGAGACAGGAATTACACACATAAAGTCCTATAAGTTAATCCATGGAAGGTGAACATTAATTGTTTTTTCCCGAAAAGGCAGGACATCTCCAAGTGGGGGTTAAAGGTTATAGGTGAGTTTAAAGATTCTTTGATTTGTAATTGGTTAACAAAAGGAAGCTTTGTTTAAGGCTTGGAATGTTTTAAGTTAAGATAAGGAAGTCAGCCAAGCAGAGAGATACAGGGAAACTCAAACCATCTGTTAAGTAAATTGAGGACCCGAAGACGTGGTTCAAGCCCCGCCCTAGGCCTGGTAATGAGTCACCAAGGACATCTCCAGGAAGGGAGGGGCACGACCAGGCGTGTCTGACCTCCCTTCTCGTGGCCAGCAACTCAGCTTTAGGACATTTCTGGGGTCCCCTTGGCCAAGCGGAGATCCATTCAGTCAGCTGGGGGCTTAAGATTTTATTTCAATTCATGTCCTCCTTCTCTTCCCTGGACCTTCGCTTCACCGACCTGCTGTCCCCTGAAGACATGGTCCCCTGCAGCTCTCTAGAAAGGGCCATCTCCCCCCCCCCCCACACACACACACAGCCTCTTCAAATGGCCTGAGCCCGGCAGGGGGCATCGTGCTCTGGTTGCTGCTGCTCTGGGAGTCTCCTCCCTGCCCTTTCCTGGTGTCCCCAGCTCCTGTCACACTGGGTACAACCATCTGCTGGCCACTCCCGCTCCGTCCTGCGAGCTTCTCCCTGGCTCACTGCCCTGCCCCAACGCAGGTCAGTCGTGATTCTCAGGGATGTTCACGTCCTCCACGAGCCTGGCTCGCGCCACGGCCACACCCTGGGCTCCGGGTTCATCAGCAACTGCGCTGCAGCCCCTCCCTGACCTCAGCCTGATAATCTCCCCACCCCCTTCTCGCGGCTCACTGAAGGATATTAGAAATATTTTACACCAAAATATATTTCTTGGACATATTTTGAGATGGCTGCCACAATCTCACACTGCAAAACCATCTGTTGTGAGGGGAAAGTCACATCTGTAGAGAATGCAGCCAGGTCTAGAAAAGATTAACTGACAGTCTGACACCTTTTGAGGTCTGAAAAGAACACCAGCTATTCTCCCCGAGGGCTGCTACCTTTAAGGTTTCATTTACAAAACAAGACCACTCAAGCCTCTTCCTTTCTCCCTCCCAAACCGGCTTTTCTTCTTTCAAGCCCGCATTCTTTAGAAATCTCTGTACCTCATTAAAGAGTGGAATGTCCATTGTCCAAGGGTTCCCATGTATACACGTTAAGATAAATTTATATAGCTTTTCTCTTATTGATCTGCTTTATTGTGAGTTAATTTTTCAGTGAATCCTCCGAGGGTGATGGGGAAGTTTTCCCTTTGCCCCTAGAATTCCCCACCCCGACAGTCCCTTGGTGCCACCTTGGCACTGTCCCTGGTTTCCCTCTTTGCTCACTTCCCTCCTTCCCCAGTTGGAGAATTGTTATAATCATTCCCTTGCAAATACGCTCAATGTTTTTCTTTGTTGAACAAAAACTAGCCTTAGGTTTCACAAGGGTGATGTCATCTATGGGATCAATGGAGAAAGCTAAGAATCTTCATGACCATCAGCTAAGTGACTCCTGAGTAGCAATTATAGGAAAGCAAACTAGGGGACAATGTCTGGTTATATATATATCTTACCTGTTCCTATACCTTTCAGAGTCCAGGCCCCTACCACAGTCCCACCTTGTGGCCCTTTATTAATTTTATAAAGGGTGGTTTCAAGGGTTAGCTCGTTTGAGACTGATTCCCTTCAGACTGGCCTTCCAGAAAAAGAGTTGGCTTCCTGTGAAGTTCCCCAGAAACCAGCTACAGCCAGAGCTCAAGTCCATCCATCCTGGGACACTGGAAGGCACAGCCCCCAGCCCCATCTCACCAAAGCGTCTCTCCTGAAGTCATGAACCCTCAGCTGGCAGGAAAGGGCTGGAGCCTGGTGTTAGAACCGGTTTCCCGCGGCCCCAGGAACAGAGAGGCAGAGTCACCGAGGCTGCAAAAGGCAAAGGAGTTGACTGGCTAGCTCGAGCTAGGGTCCAAGTCCCAGAGCACCAACGCAGTGGCCTCTCCACGAACCAGGACCCCGCCCTGGGGTAAAACTAAGCTTTTATACTTTCCAGTGGGCTACATACGCCGTGCACACCATCCCCCCTCCCTCCCTCAGTTCATTTGTTCCTTCAAGACTGGCTGACCGTGTCAGCTCCTGATTGGTCAGTTCCATGGTCGTGTTAACTCCTGATTGGTCAGCTCCAAGTCTCGGGATCCTCCGGTGGTCATCGGCTCATTTCGGGGAAGGGGAGGGCCCGCGCTGGGGAAACGGAAACTTAGGCCTATTCCAGGAAGCCCAGCCTGTCATGGAGTTACCTTTGCTCTTACACTAGGTTGTCCAGGAGCCAGTGCTTTCCTAATTATGCAATTTAAAAACCCAACTGCCCGGGGGTCAAGGGGTTTCCCCTGGAGGCTGAGCCTGTACCACTGTTATACTTGGGCAGGAGGGGCCTTTTACCTGGACACACACACACACACACACTTATTAAAAACACAGGACCACCTCTGTCACCTGGGACTCAGTATGCAGCGTGTCACAGTGTAATAGTTACCGCTCCCCTAAACGTGACTATGAACAAATGTGAACCTGAAAGAGCCAGTTCTTCAAGATGGATCCCAAGTGGCTAACTGGGCCTAAATTTTAAATAGAACCAAATAGCCATTTGGTGACGAGAGGTTATACACATACTCTAAGTTCCTAGAAAACCCACACTTCTGTTTAACTTTGGGACTTTCAGAGCTCACCTGAACCAACCAATCAGGATTAGCTGTATTGACCAATCAGGGCTCAGCTTTATCGACCAATCAGAACCCAGTTATATTGACCTTTAACATCTAAGTAAGTTTGAATCCTTCATTTGCATAAAACAGACCTGACTGGGAACCTGGGTGGAAACTTTCACTATAAAACTTGGACCCTCCCTTTGTTCTCTAGAACACATCTTCCCTTTACACCAAAGACTGCGTCGCCCCACAACAGCCTGAAAATTGCTCACTAGAATAAAGTCTCTTTCCTCCAAATTCCTCTTCAGAGAACTTTTGTTCATATGACTAAGACCAGCTATGCCCCAGGGACCTGCTTCTCCACATCTCCTACCCTGTGTCCTCAAGACAAAAGGCAGCTGCTTCCAGAATATAAAGTCAACATACAAAAATCAGCAGTAGTAGTAGTGGTTACTATACACTAACAGCAAACCATCTGAAAAAGAAATCAAGAAAACAATCTTGCTTATGATAGTATCAAAAAGATAATAATACTTAGGAATAAATTTAACCAAGGAGGTAAAAGATTTATACACCAAAAACTATAAAGTACTGATGAAAGAAATTGAAGAAGACAGAAATAAATGAAAAGATATCTCATGTTCATGGATTGGATAATTAATATTGTTAAAATATCCATACTACCCAAAGCAATCTACAGATTCAATGCAATCCCTATCAAAATATCTCTGTGATATTTTTCACAGAGATAGAAAAATAAATCCCAAAATTTTTATGGAACTACAAAAGAATTCCCAATAGCTAAAGCAATCTTGAGCAAAAGAGAACAAAGCAGGAGGCATCACACTACCTGATTTCAAAATATACTACACAGATATAGTAATCAAAACAGCATGGTAGTGCCAGGCAGAGTGGCACCTGTAATCCCAGCTACTGGAGAGGCTGAGGCAGGAGGATTGCTTGAAGCTAGGAGTTTGAGGCTTCTGTGTGTTATGATCTCAAGACCCCATCACTGGCATGATAATAGACACAGAGACCATTGGAACAGAATAGAGAGCCTAGAAACATATCCATGCAACTGCTTTTGGACAAAAGTGACAAGAGCACACAATGGGGAAAGGACTGTCCGTTCAATAAATGGTGCTGGAAAAACTGTATATCCATATGCAGAATAATGAAATTGGACCCTTATCTCACACCATATATAAAAATCAACTAAATGGATTAAAGGCTAAAATGTAAGATCTGAAACTGTAAAACTCCTAGGAGAGAACATGGGGAAAAACTCTTTGACATGGATCTGGACAATGATTTTTTTCTTTTTTTTCTTTTTCTTTTCTTTTTTTCTTTTTCCTTTCTCTCTCTCTCTCTCTCTCTCTCTCTCTCTCTCTCTCTCTCTCTCTCTCTCTCTCTTCTTTCTTTCTTTCTTCTTTCTTTTTTTTTTTCTGAGACAGAGTCTGGCTCTGTTGCCCAGGCTAGAGTGCCGTGGCATCAGCCTAGCTCACAGCAACCTCCAACTCCTGGGCTCAAGCAATCCTTCTGCCTCAGCCTCCCAAGTAGCTGGGACTACAAGCATGCACCACCATGCCCAGCTAATTTTTTCTATATATATTTTTAGTTGTTTGGCTAATTTCTTTCTATTTGTAGTAGAGATGGGGTCTCGCTCTTGCTTGGGCTGGTCTTGAACTCCCGACCTTGAGTGATCCTCCCACCTCGGCCTCCCAGAGTGCTAAGATTACAGGTGTGAGCCACTGCACCTGGCCTGATTTTTTTAAATATGACCCCAATAGCACAGGCAGCAAAAATAAAAAAATAGACAGATGGGATTGCTAGAAAGCTAGAAAGCTTCTGCACAGCAAAAGAAACAATCAACAGAGTAAAGAGACAACCTACAGAATGGGAGACAATATTTGCAAACCATACATCTGATAGGGGGTTAATATCCAAAATACATAAGGAAATTAAACAACTCAATAGAAAAAACAAGTAACCCAACTAAAAAATGGGCAAAGGACCTGAATAGGCATTTCACAAAAGAAGACATACAAATGGCTGAGAGGTATATTTTTTAAATGTTCAACAGTGCTAGTCATCAGGGAAATGCAAATTAAAACCACAAAGAGATAGCACCTCTCACCTGTTAGAATGGTTATTAACAAGAAGACAAAAATAACAAGTGTTAGTGAGAACATGGAGAAAAAGCAACTCTTGCACACTGTTGGTGGCAATGTAAATTAGTACAGGCATATGGAAAACAGTATGGAAGTTCCTCATAAAATTAAAATTAGAGCTACCATATGATTCAGCAATCCCACTTCTGGGTATATATCCAAAAAGAACTGAAGTCAGTTTGTCAAAGAGATATCTGCATTCCCATACTCATTGCAACACTACTTACAATAGCCAAGATATGGAGCCAACCTAAGTGTCCATCAACAGATGAATGAATAAAGAAACTGTGGTGGACACACGCAGTGGAACACTACTCAGCCTCAACAAAGAAAGACATCTTGTCATTTGCAACAACATGAATGTAGCTGGAAGACATGATGCTGCATGAAATAAGCCAGGCACAGAAAGAGAAACACTGCCTGATCTCACTTACATGCAGAATCTAAAAAAAGTTGAACTCACAGGGGCAGAGTAGAATGGTGTTTGCCAGGGGCTGGAGGAGGTTGGAAGGTGTGGAAAATGGGGAGATGTTGCTAAGAGGGTAATAAAATGGAAGAGGAAAAAAAAGGTAGCTGTTTCCAAATGCCATAAACTTTGTTTATGCCAACACTGGAGACAGAGTTGGCTTCAGAGAGCAGGGAGGATTTGAGTGGTGGGAACACTTTTACAAAAGAAAAACCTACTTAATTAACCTGTCAAACCCTTCCCCTGGAGATAGTATTGATACAATAGATTCTTGCATAATGCAGTATTGTTTCCCAGCATGGAGCTTCCTGGTTCTCACTCTTGTTGCTGTTCTAATTCGTGGATCTTGATGCTCATGAATTAGCACGGTATTCATAGCATTTGCATGTGGCATCTGAAGAGCATTTCGCAATAATGAACAATTATTATTACTCGTGAATTTCTATACTCGTAGGACCAGATGTAACAAGGGGGAGGACACAATGCTGATTCTTTACACTGATAACAAACAAGAATTGCTAATAGTTATATTTTTTGAACATATTTACTAATATTTAAAATATTTTCACATTTCAAAATGGTATTATTGAAGCAGACAGCATTATTTCAATAATTTTAATATAAAACTGCAATATCCATTAGTTACAATTTATGTTTTGACTTTTAATTTTGAGATAATTTTGAATATTTAAAAGTAACTGAAAACAGGCAAAATAATTTTAATTTTTAAATATTTTCTTTACTTTCTTGATAGAAACGTTCAAACTCTGTACAATTTGAGAAAATATGTTTTATTTGTTACTCCTTTAGAGCAGGGGTCAGCATGGATTTTCTGTAAAGGGCCAGGAGATATGTATTTTAGGCTTTATGAGCAACACAGTCCTTGTTGAAACTACTCAACTCAGCTATCGTAGTGTGAAAGGAGCCATAGACAATATGTAAATGAATCCACCCTCTTAACTACAGCAAAATGTTACAAACACAGGGAGTGGACGAGATTTGGCCTGTGGATCGCAGTCTCCTAATCTCTGCTTTAGACGGCTGACAATGTACTCGAGTCAACATCAGGATACAAGCGGACAGTGCAAAGGTTTTGGGGTCGTACGAAAGAGAACAGAACTCTGTCAACATGGCCCACAGACAATTTGCAAACTACATTATTAGTTTGTTTGTTTGTTTTGTAGCAAAATGCTGTTTATTTTGAGCAGATGGGTGGAGGCCAAAAAAGGCGTCCACCATTATTACATATTTTTAAAATTGAAATGTTTATTGAGATGATTATGGATTCACACGTAGCTGTTAGAAAAAACTCAAGAGAGATCTCATATACAACCTTCCCGGTTTCCCCAAGTGGTAACACCTTGAAAACTATAGTACAATATCACAGCCACGATACTGACACTGATGTAATCCGCCGGTCTCAGTTTCCCCAGTGTTAGTTATACCATACTCGCGTGTGCGCGCATTGTTTGTGTAAGGTTCTTTACGATGTTGCCATCGCTGTTGGTTCGCGTAGCCACCAGCACATTCGAGATACCGGACAGTCCTAAAACCACAAGGATCCCTCGTGTTTTCCATTCATAACCACTCCCCGCCCCCATTAGTGATGGCACTAATCCCTGGCAACCACTACTCAGTCCTCTGTTTCTAAAATTTTTTCAATTCGAAAATTTTTCACAAATGGAATAATGTAGTACATAGCTCTCTTGGGATTGGCTTTTTTCCCCACTCAGCATAATTCTCCGGAGAGACATCCAAGTTGCATGTAATAATAGTTCATGCTTTGTTCCTTTTTTGTTGAGCAGTGTCTCATAGTGCTGTGGACTGAACCGTGTCCCCTCAAATTCCCATGTTGAGGCCCTGATTCCCCCGGTGACTGTATTTGGAGAGAGGGCCTTTGAGGAGGTGCTTAGGGTTAAATGAAGTCATAAGGGTGCAGCCCTGATCCCAGGGAACTGGGATTCTCACAGAAGAGTAGGAGACACCAGAGATCTCTCTCTCTCCACCACGTGATATGCTGAGAAAGGTGACTGTCTGCAAGGCAGGGACAGCGCCGCCACCAGGAACCCAACCCTGCCGTAACCCTGATCCTGGACTTTTCAGCTTCCAGAATTTTGAGAAAACAAAGATCTGTTGTTGAAGCCATGCAGTCTGTGGTATTTGTAACGGCAGCCCAAGCATACACATAGTACATAGGTACCACAGTTTGTCCAGCCATTCGCCTGCTCAAGGACATCTAGGATGTTTCCAGTTTGGGGATACTGTAAACAAATCTACTGTGAACATTTGTATATAGGTTTATTTGTTTGTTTTTGATAAAAATAAACTTTCATTTTCCTAGGATAAATGCCCAGAAGTGCAAATTGCTGGGTCATGTGGTAGCTGTGTGTTCAGTTTTTAAACATCTTGCCAAACTATTTTCCACAGCCGCTGTACCATTTTACCGTCCTACCAGCATGATAGGTGTGATACAGTTTTTATCACCAGTGTTGGTGTTGTTACTATAATAGTTTCTATTTTAACCACTCTATTGATATGTAGTAGCATCTTATTGCTGTTTTAATCTGCATTTCCCTAAAGGCTAATGATGTTGAACAGCTTATGTGTTTATATAATATGTATATTCTATTCTGTAAAAAAAAGAAACACAACGATTTTTCTCCATTTTTTTTCTATAAGTTTTATAAGTTTATATTTTATGTTTAAGTCTATGATCCATTTTCAGTTAATTTTTGTATAAGGTGTGAGGCTTAAGTTGAAGTTCCTTTTTCTTGTCATATGGATGTTCCCTGTCTCCAGGACCATTTGTTGCAAGATTCCTCTGTTGAATTGCTTTTGCAGCTTTGTCCAAATCAGTTGAGCATACTTGTGTGGGTCCATTACTGGGATTACCTTCTGTTTCTTTGATCCATGTATCTTGTACTGTCTATATCCTGCCTTCTTCATAGCTGTAATGATATAGTAAGGCTTAGTACGAGGTAGAGTAATTCCTCCCACTTTATTCTTCTTTGTTAAGATTATTTTAACTGTTCTAGGGCAAATGCTTTTTCATATAAAGTAAAATAAGCCTATGTCTACAAAAGAAATTTTCTGGAATTTTGATAGAAATTGCATTAAATCTATGGATCAATATGGGAGAAATTGACAACTTTATTATGTTGACTCTTCCAATCCATGAACTTGGTATGTCTCTCCATTTATTTACATCTTTTATAAAATATTTTCATCAGCATTTGGTAACTTTCAGCATACAGATTCTGTACGTTTTTGTTAAGTGTATACCTAAGTATATAATTTTGTTTCGAATGATTGTAAATGATACTGCATTTTTAAATGGGTAGGTATATTTTTCATTGATATATAGAAATATGATTAATTTTTGTGAATTGATCTTGTATCCTGTGATCATGCTGAATTCACTTATGTATTATAAGATTTTTTGTAGGCTCCTTAAGAATTTCTACATAGACGATCACATCATCTACAAAGAGGAACAGTTTTATTTCTTTCTTTTCTATCTGTATGCTTTTTATGTTTTTTCTTTTTGTTTTGCTTTGTTTTGTTTACTTTGAGACAGAGTCTTGCTCTGTTGCCCCAGGTAGAGTGCAGTGGCATCATCATAGCTCATTGCAACCTCAAACTCCTGGGCTCAAGTGATCCTCTTGCCTCAGCCTCCAGAGTAGCTGGGACTGCAGGCACACACCGCAATACCAGGCTAATTTTTTTTATTTTTGGTACAGACAGGGTCACAGTCTTGTTCAGGCTGGTCTCAAACTCCTGACTTTAAGTGATCCTCCTGCCTCAGCCTCCCAGAGTGCTAGCATTACAGGTGTGAACCACCGTGCTGGGATGATGCCTTTTATTTCTTTTTCTTGCCTTATTATAATGGCTAGAACTTCCAGTACTATGTTGAAGAAGAGTGGTGAGAGCAGCATCCTTACCTTTCTCCCAATCTTAGGGGGAAAGCACTCAGGCTTTCATTAACCATGCTAATAGCCATAGGTTTTTTAATAGATGTAGATTATCAAATTGAGGTGATTCCTCCCTCCCATTACTAACTTGCTAAGAATTTTTATCACACACTTTTTGTGGATTTTTTGTGAATATAAATACATATAAAATTTACCATTTTAACAATTTTAAAGTATAAAATTCAGTGGCATTAAGTACAAACATCATATTGTGCAACCATAACCACTATATATTTCCAGAACATTTTTACCCCCCCAAATGGAAACTCCATACATATTAAGCAATCATGCACCGTTTTTCCCTTTCCCCAGCCTCTGACAATCACAAATCTGCCTTCTGTATCTATGGATTTGCCTATTCTGGAAATTTTATATAAATGTAACGATGTGGTCTTTTGTGTCTGGCTTCTTTCACTTTATTCAAGGTTTATTCCATTAGTAGAATATTTCAGTATTTCATTCCTTTTTTGGATAAATAGTATTCCATTTTATGGGCATACCACAGTTTTGTTTTTCCATTCATCAGTTGATGACTATTTGGGTTGTTTCCACCTTTTGGTTATTGAATAGTGCTGATATTAGCATTCATATACAAGTTTTTGTTTGAACACCTGTTTTCAGTTCTTTTGAGTATTTACCTAGGAATGGAATTGCTGGGTTACATGGTAATTCTATGTTTAATTTTTTGAGCAACCACCAAACTGTTTTCCAAAGCAATGACACCATTTTGCAATCCTACCAGCACTGTACAAGGTTCTAATTTCTCCACATACTTTTTCTTTTCCTTTTAAAAAGTATTATTATGGTCATCCCATTGGGTTTGAAGTGGTATCTATTGTGGTTCTGATTTATATGAGGGCTGTCCGGAAAGTGTCCAGCCATCGTTAATGCAATGAGAACAGTTTCATGGCTGGACACTTTCCGGACAGCCCTCATATTTTCCTAATGACTAAAGACTGAGCATGTTTTCGTGTGCTTACTGGTCACCCATATATCTTCTTTGAAGAAGTATCTATTCAAGTCCTTTGCCAGTTTTTAAACTGGGTCACCTATTTGTTACTGAGTTGTAAGAATTTTAAAATATACTGTGGATACTAGACTCTCATCAGATGTATAATTTGCAAATACTTTCTCGCATTCCATGAGTTGTCTTTTCACTCTCTTGATTGTATCTTTTGATTAGAAAATGTTTCAATTTTGATGGAATCCAATTTATCTACTTTTTCTTTTGTTGCTTGTGATCATCTTAATGGTTCTGCAGGGACCAGCTTGGCGAATTAAGCAGAGATAAAATGAAGACCACCAGTCCTGCACCCTTTAGATTCCTATGTGTGGTACTAATTTCTGTTGTTCCCATGGAATGCTACAATGTTTTCTATTTGCTGTCTTGGCTAGAGTGTAGGTAGGGAGTGGCCAGTGTCAGAAGCTTTCCTTACTTGGTCTTCCTCATGTGGGACTTACACCAAATAAAAAATATGTCAATCTCAATGACACATTTGAGAATCGGGGAAGACCACCAAGTGGGTTCATGAATCAGTGGACCCACTGTTAGCTGAACCTTGGCAGGACACCATTTATTTCTTGACCACTATATACCCCCATTCTAACAAGGGGCCTCGATGATGCTTTGGGACTCTCTGGCTGTCACTGTCAGCTCAGACCCTGCGTCTAACAGTTCTGTAACTGTTGGGGATCCTCTCACCCCAGTGCACAGTTACACAAGCAAAAGTCTGCAGGTCCCTTTGGGGAGGGCTGGGGCGTCATTACCATGTGTACTTGCTGTGAGGCTGCAGGGCCCTTCTTACCAGGGCCTTGGCCTCCTGTGTAGTCAGTGGGTTCCAGATCTGGAAACAGACTCAGCCCTGGACACTTGGCAAGGGATCATAGTGTCTTACTAGGGTGACTGCCCTCAGCCTCCTGGCCATGTCCTCGTGCTCTCCTCTGGTGGTCCAAGCTGAAGTGCGCCCTAGCATTGCCCTGGGGTTACCATGCTCTCAACTGTCTCCATAGTTCTCTGTGGGTCAGGAGTCCTTAGCTGCTACTGATTATAATTGCACCCACCTCACTTGGGCCATGAGGCTGCCATCGTCGCAGGGGCCTGTCAACCCATTGCTGTCAGGGAACCCAGTTCCGTAAGGGCCTTTTCTGTCAGCCCTGGCCTCACCTCTCCAGGGGAGCCGTCACTGAACTGTTTAGGATGATGGCTCCCAGCCCACCAGCCCAATGGCTATGGATAGGGGCTTGCACTTCCTCTGGGCCCTCTTGTGGAACATAATAAATCGGTGGATCTTCTGGCTGTTTGTGGTATACCCTCGTGAGCTTCCTGTTTCCCTGTGTCTTTTAATTCCTTCCTCCACCCTCTGTGGCAGTAGTTCAGCCTCTTTGGGGGTACGGTCCCTTTCCCCCTTATCAGGGGCGGTGTATCCTCGGCTGGGTTATGCTGCAGCTAGCTGAAGGCCTGGCAGAGAAGAGGGGCTGTGGGGGCCGAGCCTCAGGGAGGGCACGTGCTGTCTCGTGGCGGACAGAGCTCTGCATCATCTACAAACAAGGAGGGAACGACTGTTTTTAAACAAGGAGGAGCGGGCACTTCTGTAGGTTTAGAAGATTCAGCAGACTTGGCAGTGCTAAATATTTGCAAGTATCCTATGCATCAAGGTCCTGTTTTTCTCTCAGACAGGACCCTGACTTAGACATGATAGACCTGACCTGTTTAACCCCTCTGGGGCTCAGCCATGATGTCACGTCTCGAACCCGGGCTTCAGCCTCTGTGCCTTCCTGCCACAGGACATGAGAACCTCTTTGTAAGCTACCCGGGGCCCTGTGGCTTTCATGCATGGCTTTTAATTGTCTATTAATCTCCCACAGCTTCTTGATATCTTTTCCTAGGATATCAATGGCACTTAGCAATAATTATCTAATTATTTGTTTTCCTCTTCTTTTTCTTTTCACAGATAAGAATGATAAATTCTGGGCAAAATTAAGAGAAAGCAATGAAGAGGAAGAAAAAAAACCTTAAAATATAGACACCGGGGAATGAAGAAGGCACATTCTAGAGAGGAGTCAAAACTTGGAATGAGGGTTAAGTGGGTTTCCTGTTTTATGACTTTTAGTCAAAGGGAAGCTGTAGTTGTTAAAAAAAACTCCAGTGGAAAACCACAGTCTTTCTGTTCCTGTGAAGTGAGGGCAGGGCTGGGTCACTGGCGAAGGGGGAAGCGAAGTGCACAGGGAGGAGGTGGTGGTCTTGGGAGTCGCTGCCTCTGGGGGAGAAACAGGAAACTCAAAAGAGCGAAGTGTCCCTCAGACACTTGGTGGTGAAGGAAAAAAATGAAACAAGAAGTGAAATTAAAAGGTCCCACAGGATCAAAAGCGAATCACAAAATCAGAGGCCGCAAAAACCCTTCCCCTCTCCTCCAAAAACCAAGAAAGCACAGTAAACCATTCCAAACCTTCACCGCATTTTCATACAACTGTCATTGCATTAAGTTACACCACCAATGCGGTGGCTCACACCCGTAATCCAGCACTTGGGGAGGTCAAGGCAGGAGGACCACTTGAGGCCAGGAGTTTGAGACCAGCCTGGGCAATGTAGTGAGAACCTGTCTCTACAAAAAAATAAAATGAAATAAAACAAAAACAAACAAACAAAAAGTTACAAACAAAACAGCAGATGACTAGAAGAAGTAAACCAAAATGGGAATTAAAACATTTCATCAAACTAAAACATTTGATGGAAAAATTTCCCCCAAAAATAGTCTAAAAAGAAATACCTCAACCTAAATTAAATGGCCTTAAACAATCATTAACAGATGAAAAAACTTCTCTAAGCAGAAATTTAAAATCTCTGAACAGAAATGTAAAAAATCCAGGAAGGTGTGAAATGAGAGTTAATTTAATGCAGAAAAATTGGAGGAAAAGACAAAATTATCTTAAAAATGAAGACTACATGGCAAAGGGCTCCAGAGAGAATACATTTAACTGAAAATATAAGAGCATTGACATGAAAATTGCCAAGGGGGACAAAAAAACCAAAGAATAAAAAAAAACCATCAAAGAAAAAGTGACTGATACAGAAGAGAGTCAAAGGACACCCAACACACTGTAAATAGAGCCCCAGAGGGGGAGGAACAAAACAATGGAAGAGAACTAATCCTGAAAACTCTAATTCAAGAAACATTTCTGGAAATAAAAGAAGACCTAAATTAGGATCCACCATGTTCTTGGGAAAACTAAGAATGGTCAAGCCTGAGATACAGTCCAGTAAAATTATTAGATTTTAAGGATACCGAAATAATTCTCAGGGCTGCCACAAAAATACCTACCTTGCTTGACAATAGTGGAACAGCGTTTTCAAGAAACTCAGGGCAAGAAAGTGTGAACCCAGGATTCAAATCCAGCCAAGTAATCCTCAGGTATCAAAGCTGTAGGAAAACAGTGTGAAATGGGCAAGGACTCAGGGAAATCCATACTCATGAGCCTTTCTCGAGGAGTCTACTGAAGGACTCCTCCAACCAGGAGGCGGCTTTGGCAAAAACCTGGTAGTGAGCATGGAATATATGTAATTATAGATCAAAGACTAAAACAAAAAAAAGGACAGTGATAAAAAATAATTTATATATGTTACATGTTTAGATAAATAACACAACTAAAAAGTGGGAGAAAGAAGACAGAAAATGCAAAGTAGAGTAAGCTTATTGATAATAAGTAGGAGTTAAAAAGATGTAATTTAAGGTCATCAAACCAAATAGTAAAAGCCTAAGCAATGGAAGAGAGGACTGAGAACATTATAAAACATATGAGTGTAAATATAACCACAGAACACAAATACAAACCATTCCAAATAGCCAAAAAAAGGGGAGGGGGAGGAAACAAAATAGAATTTTACAAAGAAGAAAACAAATTACATAAGGAAAGAAATAGTAAATGTCATCTAAGGTCGGGTTCTCCAGAAGCAGATGCAAAGGCTAAATTTGGGATATAAGATGTTTATTGGGGACTGTCACCTACGGAAGTGGGGCAGGGTTGGTAGAGGGAGAGTTGAACCGTGACGCATGTGAACAGCTCCAGCCACCGCTGCGAGAAGCTCCAGAGTGAGCAATGACACCAGAGTTGTCCTGCAGGGTCAAAGGCTGGTCTTCCCCTCCCTCCCCGCCTTGCTCAGTCACCAGTGCTGGCTGCCCGGACAAGGGCTCAACTTCGGTGCGGTGACTCTCAGCTGCTGAGAACGCTCTGAAAGGAACTGGCAGCTGGACAGGCCCTTCCTAGGAGGGGCGTCTGGGCACTCACCTCCTCATCTATCACAGCAAATAAAATATGAAATGATATGAGGATGTTGAGACCAAACATATCAGGACATAAATAAATGTAAGTGTGTTTAACTTACCTATTAAAAGAAAAAAATTTAAATTGGCTCATGAAACAAAATGCAGCCCTGTGATGTGTAGTTAGAAGCACATCTCCAGCACTGATCCAGAAAGACCAAACATTCAAAGAAGGCGACGGTACACGTGGAAACAATGAGAGAACGAGAGTGATGTTCCTGATTTCAGAAAAGGTAGAATTTAGCCCAAAAAGCTTTAAACATGACAAAGAAGGATAATATATATATATATATTTTTTTGAGACAGAGTCTCACTCTGTTGCCCGGGCTAGAGTGCCACAGAGTCAGCCTAGCTCACAGCAACCTCAAACTCCTGCGTCAGCCTCCCATGTAGCTGGGACTACAGTTGTGTGCCACCATACCTGGCTAATGTTTTCTATTTATTTTTAGTAGAGATGGGGTCTTGATCTTCTCAAACTGATCTAGAACTGCTGACCTCAAGCGATCCTCCCACCTTGGCCTCGCAGAGTGCTAGGATTACAGGCATGAACCACCCAGCCCAGCCTAAATGCTTTCTGATGTTACTAGAAACAGTTCAAAATGTAGACACGGGCCGGGCATGGTGGCTCATGCCTGTAATCCTAGCACTCTGGGAGGCCGAGGTGGGAGGATCGCTCGAGGTCAGGAGTTCAAGACCAGCCTGAGCAAGAGCAAGACCCCATCACTACTAAAAATAGAAAGAAATTAACCAGACAACTAAAAATACATAGAAAAAATTAGCCAGGCATGGTGGCAAATGCCTGTAGTCCCAGCTACTCGGGAGGCTGAGGCAGGAGGATTGCTTGAGCCCAGGAGTTTGAGGTTACTGTGAGCTAGGCTGATGCCATGACACTCACTCTAGCCTGGGCAACACAGTGAGACTCTGTCTCAAAAAATACAAAAATAAAAATAAAAACAAAATGTAGACACGACAGTTATGGACATAAATAACACAGCAGCTACAGAAGCCCTGATGGGTACAAGAAGAACTGGAGAACAAATAAGAGACTGTACCATTCTCAAGCCAAGATAAAATACACCTGTAATTTGTGTTTGTTTTATTATTTGAGAACACTTAAGTCTACTTTGTAAAACAAAGAAATTGGATGGATGAAATTCATACGATGTGTTAAGTATAGATAGGAATAGCTTGCATTAAATGTTATATATACAATAAGTTAATAACTTGTAAAAACGTTATGTGCTAAGAAGGGGACAGGGATACTATAGAGATACTTAATAGTTAGAAAGAGATAGAAAGTATGGAGGTATGGAGGACACCACCCGTGGGATGACAGCTGTTTGGTCCCTGAATTGGCCACGCATTGGTAAGTCCACCATGGTCCCATTCGGCCCCACATGCACTCAGCCCCCGAAATGCAGATAAACCCCCCATGTTTAGCAAGTTAATTGGCAACTGCAGCTGCACCCAAGCACACATGCCCCTGTTGCCCTGTTAGACTAGGTGTATGTTTTGACCAGGGCACCTTTTGTTTATTGGGCCCCTTGCTGAGATGCCAGCTCTGGTCCTCACGGCCACAGCACCAGCGGGGAAGGCTGATGCCACAGAGAGGAGGTCAAGACCGATGAGCACGTCAGAACCCAGGGCTGGGTCGGATGTGGCCTTTCTACCTGGCTGGCAGCCTGTCCTAAGTATTTTAACCTACTCCAGCTCTCTCCCCTTGCTTCTTGCTGTGTGTTTTAAATCAATTTAATAGACCATGTGATTCAAGCACCTTATTTTGGTCTGCGGGCCTTTCTGTTCCATGGCTTCTGGGAGAGCTTTCCAGGTAGTGAACTTGCAGGTCATCCCTGCATTGAGGTACTTCCTCACTCCACAGGACCAGAATAAATAAGAACATAGAAGGCCTAAATAACAAAATCAATAAAGTAAATCTGCAGGGTATATTTTTAACTTTATGCAGTGATAATAGAGAAAATACCTTCTTCTCAAGTGCATGTGAAATAGTTGCAAAATTGATTATTTATTAGGTCTCAAAGAGCATCAGTAAGTTACACAAAGTAGAAATAATGTAAACAACACTTTTTGATCACAAAGTAATAAAACTGGAAATTAATAACAAAATCAAAATTCAAAATTCTTATGAAACAGCTCTTGGAGGAAAAGGGAAATTCAAACCCAAATTATATGATTTCTCAAAATAATAATAAAAATACTATATGTCAACATTTATGGGACACATTTAAAGAGTAATCAGAGAAAATTTATGGCCTGATATATATATATATATATATATATATTAATTTCAATATAAATGAAAGAAAGAAAAATAACAGAATTAAATTCCCAACTCAAAAGAACACAAAGTAAATGAACAAAAAGCAAAGGAGAGAGATGATGAAGGAAAAAACCAACATTAATCAGGGAGAAAACAGGAAAACAATGTAACTACTAAATAAACAAAAATGCTAATAATTATTTCAAAAAATTACAAAATAGTTTACTTAATCAAGAAAAAAATGAAAAAGTACAAATATATAAAATAAGAAATTATAAAAAGGGAATATACAATAAAAGAGTGTATAAACATTCTTAAATATCATGAGACTACTTTGTACAACTCTATGAAAATAAATTTGAAAACCTAGATGAAATAGGAATCCTAGCAGAGACAGGAAGCTTAAACTGATCATTTTCCATTAAAGAAATAGAGAACATTATCAAATAAACACCAGGCATAGAAGATTTCATGGGGGAATTTTAACAAACCTTCGTGGACCAGAAAGTTCCATTGCCAGGTGAATTGTTCCACTGGCTAGAAAATGAAGAAAAAGTTACAAATTCTTTTTATGAACAAGTGTAACAGCTATGAAGGATGTTATTGGAATAATTGGCAAAATCTGCATATGAGCTCTGTGTTCCGCTTCTTGAGGATGACAATTGTGTTGTGTAGAATGTCATTTTTAAGAATCATGCTGAAGTTTTTAGGGGTAAAAGGAAAAACTACTTTCAACACTTCTGACACCAAGTGAGAGAGAGAGAGAGAGAGAGAGAGAGTATGCTTTCCCACACCAACCAATTCTCCAACTCTCCAGACACCAGCTATATTTCTTACAATTCAGTTATGGCACTAAGTACCTGGAGTTAGGTTAGGGGCTCAGTCCTACAAGACTGTCCCCATGCACTTCAGACACCAATCACAAGCAGTGGGTCTGCAAGTTACCCATTCTTCTGTCCACCTGGGTTTTCATGATTCTTTCCTCAGATTTGATAATTTGCTATGATGGCTCACAGAGCTCAGCAAACACTTACACTCACCAGTTTATTATAAAGGATATGATAAAGGGTACATCTCCTTTATATGAACTGTCAGATGAATAGGTGCATAGGGCAAGGTCTGGAAGATACTAAAATGCAGTAGCTTATGTACCTATGGAATTGGATGTGCCGCAGTCCTGGCATGTGGATGTGTTTACCAACCCTGAAGCTCTCTGACCCTGTACTTTAAGGAATTTTATAAAGGCTACAGCATATAGGCTGGATTGATTGTCAACTCATTCCCCAGCTCCTCTGCCCTCCCTGGAGGATGGAGTGGAGCTGGAAGTTTCAAGCTCCTAATCAAGGCTTGATGTCTTTGGTGATCAGCCCTCCATCCTGAAGCCATCCAGGAGCCAACCAAGAGTCATCTCACTGGAAAAAAAGATGCTCTTATCACCCAGGAAATCAAAGAGATTTAGGAGCTCTGTATAGAACATCTCTATCACCCCCATCACTCAGCAAATTATAAGGGTTTTAACAGCTCTGTGTCAGGAACTGGATCAAAGACCAAATATTTGAACAAAAGGTGTTCCTAGCACCCCTATCACTCAGGAAATTGCAAGAGTTTTAGGAGCTCTATGTCAGGAACCAGAGGCAGAAATCAAATATATGTATTTTTATTATGTCACAAGGCATGAAGTGTCATGTCTGTCACTTATTTTCAAATGATAAAGCAAAAAAAAGTCTATATGTGTATACACACACATAAAGAGAAAAGGCTAGTGTCTCAAAATCTTAATGATTGACAAATATTGGTGAAGGGTTTATGGTTGCACAATTTCTGTATTAAAATTCTTTCCAAAGAACACAAGCATACAATGAAAAGGATAAACATAGCCAACTATTTGTTCTTTGCCAACACTAATTAAATCAACAGCCCTCCCTGGTCAGATTAATTAAGAAAGAGAAAAAGAAAGAACAAATTACCAGTATCAGGAATGAAAAGAGGTACTCTATCACAGATAATAAAAGAATATTATATTTTCCTTCTGCAAATTTGAAAATTTAGATGAAATGGAAAAATTTGAGATTCAGCTTAGTGAGTAGGGATTTTGTTTGGAATTTTATTGAATCTATAAACCTGTTTAAGGAGAATTGACATCTTCATAATATTGAGCTTTTTCATTCGTGAACAAGGTATTCATTTATTTAGGTCTCCTATTATGTTTCTTAATAAGATTTTAGAGTTTTTCCAGTAGGGTTTTTGCATGTATTTGTTAGATGTATTTCTGAGGACCAGAGCTGAGATTTCAGCAAAGGGGTCCAATAAACAGAAGGTGCCTGGAGCCAAAACACACAGTTAGTCTAGAGATACAGGGGTGTGTATCTCATCAATTCATCTGGTGAACAATAGGGGTTTTATCTGCATTTCCAAGGCACAGTACAAGTGGGACCAGATTGGGGCCATAAAGTGTTCCAAAGGCTAACCAATTTAGGGATGTCATAGCTGTCATCATAGAGGTAGCATGATCCATACTATACTTATGGCCTAACTGTGAAAGGCAAAACCATGAAGCCTTAGAATATAATACAGGACAACAAGGGATTAATGACTAGAATTATAAGGAGCTCCAAAAACTCAATAGGAAAAAATCAAATAATATGATTTAAAATGGTCAAAGGATCTGAATAGACATTTCTCAAAAGAAGACATACAAATGGCTAACAGATATACAAAAAAATGCTCAACATCATTAGTAATCAGAGAGACACAAATCAAAACTACAATGAGATATCCTTTCACCCCAGTCAAAACGGCTTTTATCAAAAAGACAGGCAATAACGAATGCTAGTGAAGATATGGAGAAACGGGAACCCTTGTACAATGTTGATGGGAATGTAAATTAGTGCAGCCACTATGGGGAACAGTATGTAAGTTCCTCAAAAAACTAAAAATAGAACTACCATATGATCCAGAAATCCCACTCCCATGTTTATTGCAGCACTATTCACAATAGCCAAGATTTTGAATCAACCTAAGTGTTCATCAACAGATTACTGGATAAAGAAATCGTGGTACATATACACAATGAAATATTATATAGCCACAAGAAAGAATGAAATCCTGCCATTTGCAACTACATGGATGGAATTGGAGAACATTATGTTAATGAAATAAGCCAAGCACAGAAAGACAAATTTCACATGTTCTCACTCACATGTGGGAGCTAAATATTAAAAACAATTGTTCTCATGGAGACAGAGAGTAAAATGATGGTTACCAGAGTCTGGGAAGGAGAGCAGAGAGAGGGGATAAAGTGGGTACAGTTAATGGGTACAAAAATATAGTTAGATATTTAGATAGAATGAACAATATTTGATAGCACAACAAAATAACCATAATCAGCAGTATGTTAGGGTATACTTTAAAATAACTAAAACAGTAGAATTGGAATGTTACTAAAACAAAGAAATGATGAATGCCTGAGTTGGTAGATACCCCAGTTATACTGATTTAATTAATTCACATTGTATGCCTGTATTAAAATATCACATGTACCCTATAAAGATATTCAACTATTATGTACCTACAATAATTTTTAAAAAAGAATATAATATAGGACAGTTTCTTAACCTTGGCACTATTTGACATTTTGGGCCACATAATTCTTCTCCTTCTTTTTTTTTTTTTTTTGTGGTAGGCTGACTTGTGCTTTGTAGGGTGTTTAGCAGTTTATCTGGCATCTGCCATCTAGATGTCAGTAGCACCCAGTTTTGACATCCAGAAATATTGCCAGACATTGCCAAATATACGCTGGGAGAAAAGTTGTCCCCAGCTGAGAACCACTGATAAACAAAAATATCTTCATGATTTCACTGTAGGGGGAAAATGTTTAAACAGGGTAGAAATAATAATAATAAAGGAAAAGACTGATAAAATTGATTATATTGAAATTAATAACTTCTTCCTATAAAAAGCATAATATATCATGACCAGAAGGAACTTGTCTCAAGAATGCAAGGCTGGTTCAACACTGAAAAATCAATCAATATGATTAACCAAATCAATAGACTTAACAAGAAAACACATATTATAATCTCAATATATACAAAAAGGCATTTGACAAAATTCAGCATTCATTCATTATAAAAACTCCCTGCACGCTAGGAACAGAAGGACATTTTCTCAACTTGATAAAGGTTTTCTACAAAAACCAAATAAATATTAAAAACCACCCCACAATTAACACCATGCTTAATCTTAAAAGTGAAATACTGTTTCTTTGGATCAGAAATAAGGCAAGGATATCCACTTTCACCACTTCTATTCAACATGATACTGGAGGTCCTAGCCAGAGTATTAAGGCAAGAAAAAGAAATGAAAGTCATATAGATTCAAAAGGAGGAAATAAGACTGTCTTTATTGACATGTTACATGATTTTTATGTAGAACTTTTAAAAAACCTGATCTTCTGCTATCAGAACTAAAAGTGAATTTTGCAAGGTCATGGGAGATAAAATTAATATACAAGAATCAATTGTAATTCTATATACTAGTAATAAACAGCCAGAAATAGAAATTTTAAAAAGTACCATTTGCAAAGGAACTACAAAACAGTCAGAAAATAATTAACAAAATTGCAATAGTAGGTTCTTACTTATGAATAATTACTTTAAATGCAAATGGTTAAACTCTCCAGTCAAAACACACAAAGTGACTGACTGGATTAAAAAAAAAAGAACACCAAAACAAACAAACAAACAAACAAACAAACAAACAAAAAAACCCAAAACAAAAACAAGACCTGACAATATGCTGCCTACAAAAGACTCACTTTAGGCTTAAGGACACACACAGCTGAAAGTAAAGGGACAGAAAAAGATATTTCATACAAAGAGTAACCAAAAGAGAACAAGAGTGGCTATACTTATATCAGAGAAAATAGACTTCAAGTTAAAATCTGTCACAAGAGACAAAGAAGGGCACTATAGAATTGAAAAGGGGTCAATTCCTCAAGAGGATATAATAATTGAAAATACATATGCATCCAACCTTGGAGCACCTAGTATTTAAAGCAAATATTAACAGAACTGAAGAGAGAAACAGCAATGCAATAGTTGGGAACTTTAAAACTCCACTTTCAATGACAAAAGAAGCAGTGACTTGAATAACACTATAGACCAAATGGCCCTAATAGACATATATAGAACATTCCATCCAACAGCAGCAGAATATACATTCTTTTCAAGTGCACACAGACATTCTCCAGGATAGATCATATGTGGGGACACAAAACAAGCCTTACAAATTTAAGAAGATTGATTCTGAAGTGATGGGCCTTGGAGAAAAATAAAAAAATGAAGATTGAAATCATTTCAAGTGTCTTTTCTGACACCAATGATATAAAACTAGAGATCAATAATGGGAGGAATTTTGGAAAATTTACAAGTGTGCAGAAATTAAACAACACACTCCTGAACAATCACCAATGTATCAAAGAAAAAAAATCAAAAATGAAACCAAAAAGTATCAAAAATGGAGACACAGCATACCAAAACTTATGGGATGCAGCAAAAGCAGTTCTAATAGGGAAGTTTAGAGCAATATAAATGCCTATCTTAAGAAAACGAAAGATTTCAAATAAACAACCTAACTTCACATCTCAAGGAAATAAGCCCATATTTAGCAAAAGGAAGGAAATAATAAAGATTAGAGCAGAAATAAATGAAACAGAGATTAGAAAAACAATATAAGATATCAAAAAACCTAAAAGTTGGGTTTTTTGGAAAAGGTAAACAACAGTGACAAGCCTTTAACTAGCGTAACCAAGAGAAAAATGCAGAAGACTCAAATAAATAAAATTATAAATGAAAGAGGAGATATTACAACCAATAGCACAGAAATACAAAGAAATCATAAGTGACTACTATGAACAATTATATGACAACAAATCGGATAACCTAGAAGAAGTGGATACATTCCTAGAAACATACAACCTACCAAGTTTAAATTGTGCAGAAATAGGAAATTGGAACAGAAAAATAATGAGTAAGAAGATTGAATCAATAATCAAAAACCTTCCAGAAAAGAAAAGCATAGGACAAAATGGTTTCACTAGAGAATTCTACCAAACATTTAAAGAATTAATGCCAATCCTTCTCACTCTTGCAAAAAATTGAGGAGGCAATACCTTCAAACTCATTTAATGAGACCACCATTACTCTGTTTGTTTTTTGTTTGTTTGTTTTTGTTTTGTTTTGTTTTGTTTTGTTTTTTTTGAGACAGAGTCTTGCTGTGTTCCCGGGCTAAAGTGAGTGCCGTGGCATCAGCCTAGCTCACAGCAACCTCAAACTCCTGGGCTTAAGCGATCCTACTGCCTTAGCCTCCTGAGTAGCTGGGACTACAGGCATGTGCCACCATGCCCGGCTAATTTTTTCTATATATATTTTTTAGTTGTCCAGATAATTTCTTTCTATTTTTAGTAGAGACAGGGTCTCGCTCAGGCTGGTCTCGAACTCCTGACCTCCAGCGATCCACCCCCCTCGACCTCCCAGAGGGCCAGGATTACAGGCGTGAGCCACCGCGCCCAGCTGAGACCACCATTACTCTGATATCAAAGCCAGAAAGGACACTAAAAGAAAAGAAAATTACAGGCCAATATTGCCGATGAACATAGATGCAAACATCCTCAACCAAATACTAGTAAACTGAATTCAACAGCACACCAAAAGGATCATTCACCATGATCAAGTGGAATGTATTTCTGGGATGCAGGAAAGTTTCAACATATGTAAATCAATAAATGTGATACAACAAATGAACATAATGAAGGACAAAAACCATATGATCATCTCAATAGATGCAGAAAAAACATTTGATAAAATTTAACATCCTTTCACGATAAAAATCTCTTAACAAATTAGATATAGAAGGAATGTATTTTAACAAAATAAAGTCCAAATATGACAAGCCCACAGCTAGCATCATTCTCAACAGTGAAATGTTAAAAGATTTTCCTATAAGATTAGGAACAAAATGAGGGTACCTAATCTCACCACTTCTTCAACATAGTACGGGAAGTCTTAGAGCAATTTGCAAAATAAATAAGAGCATCCAAACTGGAAAGGCAGAAGTTAAATTGTCTCTGCAGATGACATGATCTGATATGTAGAAAATCCTAAAGACTCCACCAAAAACTTGTTTGAATTAATAAATGAGTTCAGTAAAGCTGCAGGATACAAAATCAAGTTACTAAAATTAGTTGTGTTTCTTTACACTAACAATAAACTACCCAAAAAAGAAATCAAGAAAATAATCTCATTTACAATAGCATACAGAAGAATAAATACTTACAAATAAATTTAACCAAGAAGCTAAAAAAATCTATACACTGAAAACTATAAAACATTGACGAAAATTCAAATAAATGGAAAGATATCCTATGTTCATGGATTGGTAGAGTTAATATTGTTAAAGTGTCCATACTACCCAAAGTGATCTACAGATTCAGGGCAATTCCTATCAAAATTTTTTTCTAGAAATAGGAAATGGCATTTTTTCTAGAAATAGGAAAATATTCTAAAATGTGTATGGAACCAAAAAAGACCTCACATAGTCAAAGCAATCTTGAGAAAGAAGAACAAAGCTGGAGGGATCACACTCCCTGATTTCAAACTGTATTATAAAGCTATAGTAATCAAAACAGACACATAGACCAATGGAACATGAGGGAGAGCCCAGAAATAAATCCACACATATATGGTCAACTAATCTTTGGCAAGAGAGCCAAGTATAACCAATGGGGAAAAGACTGTCTCTTCAATAAATGATGTGGGAAAACTGGATATCTACATGCAAAAAAGTGAAATTTGACCCTTGTCTCACACCATGTACAAAAATTAACTCTAAATATAAGACCTGAAATTATAAAACTTCTAGAAGAAAATATAGGGAAAAAGTTGAATTTATAGAAGCAGACAGTAGAATGGTGGTTGCCAGAGGCTGGGGAGTGGGGAGGTGGGGAGATGTTGGTCAAATTGTACAAGCTTCTAGTTATAAGATGCATAAGTTCTGGGGATCTAATGTACAACATGATGACTATAGTCAATTATACTGTATTGTTTACTTGCAATTTTATCAGAGAGCAGATTGTAAGCATCCTTACCTCCCTCCATGCAGATGGCAACTATGGACGATGATGGATATATTATTAGGTCATTAAATACAAAATGTCTGATTTTGAATCAAAAGTGTAGTTTATTATATCTCAAACAAGAAGCAGTACAATTAATTAAAGCATGTGCTTAAACTATTGACACAGTTTTGCTATCTTAACGGCAGCTTGCTTATGCCAGCAGCACAGAAACCTGGAGAGGGAGTGGCGATGAAATTGCAAAAGGCATTTTCCATAGCTTGTTGAGAACTGAATATTTTTCCTTGCAAGAAGTGGTCCAAAGTCTGGAAGAAGTGGTAGTCAGTTGGTGCAAGGTCTGGTGAATATGGTGGATGACAGAGCGTTTCCAAGTCCAGCTTCTCTAGTTTGAGTGGTGTTGTTTTTTGCAGCATGTGGTCTTGCAAGAGGATTGGCCTGTCCCTCTTGACCAATCTCGGCTGCTTGATCACAAGCATCCTCATCCTTTCATCCTACTGGTTGCAGCAGACATCTGCTGTGATGGATTGACCAGGTTTCATGACACTGCAGTAGATAATACCAGTGCTGGACCACCAAACATTCATCATTAGCTTTTTTTTGATGAATATTTGCTTTTGCACTGTGTTTCGGCACTTCTTTATCCAATCATCATGCTGACTGCTTGCAATTTTCAAAAAGAACCCATTTTTCATCACACATAACAATACAGTGTAGAAATGGCTTGCCTTTATGTCGTGACAGCAGAGAAAGGCAAGCTTCAAGACGATTTCTCTTCTGATGCTTATTTAATTCATGTAGAACCCATCTATCCAGCTTCTTTACCTTGACCATTTGTTTAAAATGGTTCAATATTGTTGGAATAATGTCAAACCTTGCTGCTAATTCACAAGTAGGTTGAGATGGGTTTGCTTCCATTCGCTTTCAGATCATCATTATCCACCTTGATCTCAGGTCACCCATGTGGTTCATTTTCAAGATTAAAATCACCAGAATGAACTTCTTTTTTTTTTTTCTTGAGACAGAGTCTCACTCTCTTGGCTGGGCTGGAGTGCCATGGTGTCAGCCTAGCTCACAGCAACCTCAAACTCCTGGGCTCAAGCAATCCTCCTGCCTTAGCCTCCCAGGTAGCTGGGACTACAGGCATGCACCACCATGCCCGGCTAATTTTTTCTATTTTTAATTGTTTGGCTAATTTCTTTGTATTTATAGTAGAGAAGAGGTATCGCTCTTGCTCAGGCTCATCTCAAACTCCTGACCTCGAGTAATCCTCCCGCTTCAGCCTCCCAGAGTGCTAGGATTACAGGCGTGAGCCGCTAAGCCCAGCCCAGAATGAACTTCTCAAACCACTGATGTACTGTGTGTTCATTAGCCACATCCTTCCCAAACACTTCACTGATATTTCAAGCTGTCTGTGTTGCATTTGTTCCAAGATGGAACTCATATGTGAAAATAACACAAATTTTTGACTTTCCATGGTTTAACAAAAATCGCTCTAAAAAAAATCTGAAAGATAATCACAAGCCAAAATGTTCATTTGAAAGAATGAGGATGTACCTTCACAATAAAAAACAACCAAAAACCCAAAAAGCAAGAAGTGTGAAAGTGAAATGTCAAAGATAACAACTGTCAAACTTAGTACTTGAGGAAATCAGACATTCCATAATAATTTGTGATATTTGTTATGTGATGTATACATATATCAAATAATCACATTGGACATCTCGATTATATATATTTTTTATTTGTCAAGTATACCTCAATATATCTGGAAAGTAAAAGTACCTTTTGTAATACCATCAAAAAAGAAAAAGAGGTGAAAATCTGTATGCTGAAAACTACAAAGCACCGAGGAAAGAAACCAAAGACCTAAATGGAGAGAGAGCCTGTGTTCATGGATTGGAGGTTGTCAATTCTTGTCATTTATCAGAAGATGTCAATTCTTCCCAAACAGATCTACAGATTTAATGCAATTCCAATCAAAATCCCAGGAAACTGTTTTTTTTTTTTTGTAGAAATTGAGAAATGAATTCTACAATTTATAGGGAAAGGCAAAGGATCTAGAATAGTCAAACAAATTGAAAAAATAAAACAATTTTGAAGATTCACACTAGCTGATTTCAAGAGCTACAGTAATCAAGACTGCACGATATGGTGAAAGGATAAACACATGGACCAATGAAACAAAATAGATCATCCAAAAATCAATTACAAGTGGTCAATTGATTTTTGACAAGGATCTAAAGGTGATTCAGTGGAGAAAGGATAGTCTTTTCAACAAAATGTGCTGAAACAATTGGACAGCTATGGGCAAAGCAAAAGACAAACAAACAAACAAACAAAAAACCCCCAAATATCTCAGTCTATATCTCACACCATATACAAAAATCAAAATATATATAATTCAACATCAAAAACATGATCCATAAAGTAATGAATTGATAAATTTGACTTTATAAAAATAAAAAATCTTTCTATTTTTCGAAAGACACTATTAAGCGTATAAAAAGACAGGCCACATGCCAGGAGAAAAATTTTGCAAAATGTGTAGCTGATAAAGGGTGTATCCAGAATATATAAAAAAGTCTCAAAGCTTAATAACAAGAAAATAACAATCCAACTAAAAAGTGGGCAAAATATTTAAACAGAAATTTCAAATAAGATATATGTATGGCAAAGAAGGACGTTTGTCATTAGGAAAATGCAAATTACAATTACAATGACAATCACTATGTATGTCAACTGCTGGTGAGGATGTGGGGCGACTGGATCTCTGCTACACAGCCAGTGGGAATGTAAAATGGTGCAGCCACTCTGGAAAACAGTCTGTCAGTGTCTTATAAAGTTAAACATATACTCACCATGTGATCTAGTCATTCTACTCCTAGGTGTGGAGTGGAGATAAAGGAAAACTTAGGGTCACACAAAAGACTTTAAATAAGTGTTTATAGAAGCTTTATTCAAAATCATCAAGAAACTGGAAAACCACCCAAATTCCCTTTGACCCCTTCAGTAGGCAAATGGATAAACAACTGGTACAATCCAAAGAATGGAATTCTACTCAGCAATAAAAGGAATGAATTATGTATACATGCAACTTGATGGATTTCAGATGCATTTTGCTAAGTGAAGGAAGTCAGACTCAAATGCTGCAAATAATATGTGTCCCTTTATATAGTGGCCTGGAACAGGCACAAGTTTAAGGACAGAAAAACAAATCAGTGATTGCCTGCGGCTGCGGGTAGTGGAGTAGTTGATTATAAAGGGACAGCAAGAAGGAATTTTAGGGGGTGGAATAATTTTGTATTTTGATTCTGGTGGTGGTTACACCATTTGATGTATCTGTCAAGACTCATAGAAAGAAGGGTGAATTTTACTCTGAGAAAAAAGGGTGAATTTTACCAGAAAAGCTAAAAATCAACTTTTGGTAGTTAAAAGGCTCCATATAATAATGACAAGACAACTACGAAGATATTTGCCCACATATAACCAACAAATGAAAAATACCTAGATTATTATCAATTAAAAACTGAACAGTAAAATGGGCAAAAACTTGAACAAACACCCTCCCAAAGAGGAGTGCAAAGATCTATTAAATACGTAATGGTGCAAAATCAGCTCAAAATGGTTGAAAGACTTAAATGTAAGTCTGAAACTGTAAAACTACTAGAAGAAAACAGAGGAGAAATGCTCCATGACATTGTTTTGGGCAAACATTTATTGGAAATGACCACAAAAGCACAGGCAACAAAAGCAAAAATAGACAAACGAGATCGCATCAAACTATTGATAAAAAGCTTCTGCACAGAAAAGAAATAAGTAATAGAGTGAAAAAAAGAACACCCACAAATTGAGAGAAAATATTTGCAAACCATATACCTGATAAAGGATTAATATCTAAAATACATACGGTGAGAACTCAAACAATTCAATAGCCAAAAACCAAGTAACCCAATTAAAAAAATGGGTAAAGGATCTAACTAGACCATTGCTCAAAAGAAGACATAAAAATGGCCAACATGGCCAGGCCCAGTGGCTCATGCCTGTAATCCTAGTACTCTGGGAGGCCGAGGCGGGTGGATCATTTGAGCGCAGGAGTTTGAGACCAGCCTGAGCAAGAGCGAGACCCCGTCTCTACTAAAAGATAAAAAGAAATTAGCTGGACAACTAAAAATATATACAAAAAATTAGCTGGGCATAGTGGTGCATGCCTGTAGTCCCAGCTACTTGAGAGGCTGAGGCAGAAGGATCGCTTGAGTCCAGGAGTTTGAGGTTGCTGTGAGCTAGGCTGATGCCATGGCACTGTAGCCAGGGTGACAGAGCAGGGCTCTGCCTCAAAAAAAAAAAAAAAAAAAAAAAAAAGGCCAAAAAATATATGAAAAGATGCTCGACAGCACTAATCATCAGGGAAATGCAAATAAAACCACAGTGAGATATTACCTCACACCTATTAGAATGGCTATTATCAAAAACACAAAAGGTAATTGTTGGCAAGGGTGGGGAGAAAAGGGAGCTCTCTGCACTGCTTGTAGGAATGCACATTGGTTCAGCCATTATGGGGAACAGTATGGAGAGTCCTCAGAAAAACAGAGCCACTATCCAGCAATCCCACTCTGGGTGTCACTCCAGAGAAACTGAAGTCAGTTTGCTGGAGAGAGATCTGCACTCCCACATCCATTGCAGCATCATTCACAATGGCTGAGATACAGAAGCAACCTGTGTTCATGGATAACCTGTGAATGGATAAAGAAAATGTGGCGCATATACACAATTTGTACTATTAAGCCTTAAAAAAGAAGTAAATTCTGTCATTTGTGACAACGTGGATGAACCTTGAGAACATTATGCTAAATGAAGTAAGCTAGGCACAGGAAGACAAATAAGTGACATGATCTCACTTAAATGTGGTCTCTAAAAATGTCGATTTCATAGGAATAAAGAGTAAAATGGTGGTTGGCAGAGGCTGGGGAATTGGGGTGGCCGGGGAAGGGGAGATGTTGCTCGAAGCGCCCAGAATGTCAGTGAGAAGGAGGCATAGGCTTTAGTGATCCATTTGCACTGCGTGGTGACAATAGCAAATCATAATGCATCGTATATTTCAAAAAAGAATTATGAAGTGGTGCAAGCCTCATTAGCTAGAGGAAAATGCACACCCACCCGCCTGACAAAATTGAAACATCTGACAAAATGAACTGTGGGTGAAGACTGGTGTTACTGTGGGAATGTGAATAGTTACCACCCCTCTGGAATCAGCTTGGCTTTATCTTGTACAAAGATCTGCGTACCCTACTGGCCAGCAACTCCTAGGGTTAGATCCCTAGGACTGTGACGCCGGCCACTTGGCCAAAAATGGTCATAGCAACATTGTCAGTAATAGCCCCAAACTGATAACAACCCATGTGTCCGTCAACAGTAGAATTTTGGATGATCAGCAGCAAATGATAAAATATTGTATAGCAACAAAACTGAAGGAACATTACTGTGTGCAACGACATAGAGTAATCTTAGAAAAGTCAAGTTTAGTGAAAGAAACCAGGCATAAACACTTCAAATTGTGTAATTCCACTTACAGAAAGTTGGAAAATAGGCAATGTCAAACCTTACTCTTTTAGGAAGGAGCACAGAGGTAGTAAACTACAAACGGAAGCAAATGCTGTGGAAACCACGGTGGCCTCTGGGGAGTGGGGGCTGTAATGGGGAAGGGGCGTGTGCAGCTGTTGACATGTTGGCCACGGTCCGTTTCTTGACTTTGATGGTGGTCACGTGAGTGTCGGCTTTATAGCTATTCATTAAGTCCTACATATGACAAAAAAATTTCAGCTCATGTTATTCCTCTACTCAAAACCTTCTAGAGGCTCCATTTCAGTCAGGATGCAAAGCTCTTCAGGCCCTGGTGACTGGCAACCTCCCCCCTCCCACTTTTCTCACTTACTTGGATCCAGCTGCATCAGCCTCCAGGTTCCAACTCCAGGGCCTTTGCACTTTCAGTTCCCTCTGTCTAGACCACTCCACCTTCAGCATTTTCATGGTTCTCTGTGCCTACCTCTTTCAGATCTTTACTAAAAATGTGTCCTCCTTAGTTGGGACTTCCTTAGCCACCCTAGCTAAAATGGCATGCACCACTTCCTCTCTCCTTCCCTGCTCCACTCTTCCCCCTAGCATGATGCCTGTTTAGCATACTACATATTTTGTCTGAAAACATTTTGTTCATTTTCTGACTTTCCTCTTTAAACCTGCAAGGACAGAAGTTTTTGCCTCCCCACCCGACCCCCCACTACTGTGTCCTTAACACCTACAATAGCGTTGTAGAAAAAATTGTCAAATTCATCTTAAGGTTGATTGTATTTTTTTTTTTTGAGGTAAGTTTGAGTGTGAAACTCTTGAAAATTTTGAATAGAAACTTTTCTTTATTTTCCTTCCTTTTTTTTTTTTTTTAAAGAGATGGGGTAGTGGCTGTGATCCTGTAGTGGCAGGATCATAGCTCACAGCAGCCTCAAACTCCTGGGCTGAAGTGGTCCCCCTGCCTCAGCCTCCTGAGTAACTGGGACTACAGGCACATGCCACGATGCCTGGCTAATTTTTAAATTTTTTGTAGAGATGGAGTCTTGCTATGTTGCTTAGGCTGGTCTTGAACTTCTGACCTCAAGCAGTCCTTCCGCCTCGGCCTCCCAAATGCTGGGATTACAGAATGAGCTACCATGCCAGGCTATTTTCTTTACTAAATAAGAATTTTCACTGAGATGATATTTACATAACACAAATGAGCCATTTAAAAGTGTACAATTCAGTGGGATTTAGTACATTCACAATGTTGTGCAGCCAGCACCTTTATATGGCTGCAAAACATTTTCATCACTCAGAAAGGAAGCCCTGTCCCCACTAACCAGACACTTCAATTCTCCCTGTCCTCTACCCCGGCAACCACTAACCTGCTTTCTGTCTTTATGGATTTGCCTATTCTGGACATTTCATGTAAACAGCATTACATATTTCACATGTGACCTGTGTCTGGCTTATTTCACTTAGCATGTTGTCAAGGTGCATCCCCGCTGTCGCACATATCAGCGCTTCATTCCTTTTTACAGCTTGAATAGTATCCACGGTGTGCATAGACACACTTTGTTTATCCATTCGTCAGTCGATGGGCAGTTATCTGGGTTGTTTCCACCTTTTCACTCTTGTGAATCATACTGCTATGATGATTTGTGTGCAAGTACTTCTTCGAATACCTGTTTTTAATTCTTTCGGGAAATCGCTTCTTAATACTGATGTCACCAGCCCAGGCCAGCTCTTAACAAACATTCCACTAGGAGTTAGCATTACCTGGCTGAGAAACCTGGAAGATGGGTAGGAATGGGCTCAAATTCCAGCTCTGCGGCTTCTAACCTGCTCTCCCAGCCTCGGCGTCCTCACCTGCCCAATGGAAACATGAAAACTGGAAGGATCAGGGTTCCTGTGTATACAGTGTCTCTACCGTTCACCCTTGCTGGGTTTCTCTTTGTGTTGTGACTTGAAAGATGGTGATCTAATCGGAATATCCCCCGACATGACCGAACGGTTAACCAGTTTCCCCAGCTAGAACCTCAGCGCTACACCGTCCTCTCCCCGCAGTCTGGCGCTGAGGACGCGGAGCGAGGGCGCCTTAGGGTTAGGTGGGCGCGTTAGGGTTAGGGTGGGCGCGTTAGGGTTAGGGTGGGCGCGTTAGGGTTGGGTGGGCGCCTTAGGGTTAGGGTGGGCGCGTTAGGGTTAGGGTCGGAGGCCCCGCGCTCGGGTTTGCGGAGGCACCGTCCGGGTCCTGCCATTGCGCGGGCTGGACAGCAGAGGGTGCCGTGGGAGCAGGTTTCGGCCGGGCGCGCTCGCCAGAGGCCGCGCGGACTCGCAGAAAAGCCGGCTCGGCCCGTCTCGGCGGGGCGGTCTCGCTCCCTCCCTTCCCCGGCCGCCTCCGTCCCTCCGTGCCCCTGGTCCCAAGGTCGCCCTGCCCCGGCTCTGCCGTCCCGAGGTCCTGGACGGGCGCTTGGTCCCCTCCCACTGCTCCCCCGCCCCGGCAGCTGTCCCCGGAGTCGCCTGCGTAGGTCGCGACGTCCCTGCACCGTGCGCTTCACAGAGAGGGCCAGCGCGGGAGCCCTCCTCGTCCCTCCCCAGCGCCGAACTTGGGGGCGGGGCGGGGTTATCTCGCCCAGGTGCGGACACGGATTTTGAGAAACACACCGAGGGATTCGGCCGAGGCCTCGAAACCAGGCTGAGCGTCGACCTGACCAGTGAAGGAGCCAGAGAAGAATCTGGGCCCTTTCAGAAACGTTCGCCGGGGACCCCGCTGGAGCCAGGGCGGCACTGCCCTGGGACTTTGGGTGGGGCCGAGGGTTTGATCCGATGGGGATTGTTTTGTTCTACAGGGATTAATTTTATAATTCTAGGACATGATGGCCAGTAGGTGATTAGGTCCAAATCCCCATTTTTTCTAGATAAGAAACTGGGGATTCAGAGAGGGGAGTGATGGGCTTCGTCACATCCTTAGGAAGTGTCAGGTCTGGGGTGGACCCCTGGCATCTGCCCATGGGGACAAAAGTGCCACGGCTTCCAGCCTTCTGCTCTCCCAGGGCCTGGGCTCCTGTCCAGGTGAACGGTTACCTGTGCTGACATTGAGCCTGATGCCCCGGGAGGCCGACAGGTGCTGGTAAGGATGGCTGCACTCTCAGGGGACCACCCCAGAAGCAAAATGGCCATTCTGAGGCTTCTGCAAATGACAGCTTGGCAAAGAGATGTAAAAAGAAAGGTGCATCACAGGACGTTAAATGGGGCTTTCTGTCTCAGTTTTGGCAGAGGGTGTAAGAGGACAGCTGTCAAGCACCATCATATTTGAAAGTGAGATGCTGCCCCCTTCTAAGGGTTGAATTGTATCTCCCCGGAACTACGTGTTGACATCCTAATTCCCAGTACCTCAGAGTGTGACGGAAGTTGGAGATAGGGTTGTTAGGAAATTAAGTTGAAATGAAGTCACTAGGGTGGGCTCTAATCCAATGGGACTGGTGTCTTTATAAGAAGAGGGGGCCTAGTGCAGTGGCTGTCCCCTGTAAACCCAGCACTTTGGGAGGTCGAGGCAGGAGGATCACTTGAGTCCAGGAGTTTGATACCAGCCTGGGCAACACAGAGAGACCCTGTCTCAAAAAAAAACAAAACAAAAACAAAAGCAAAAAAAGAGGAAATTAGGGCACAGGGGAAAGCCCATGTGAAGACATGAAAACAAAAGGAGAAGACAGTCACCTATAAGCCATCAAGCTGACACCTTGATCTTGGAATTCTAGCCTCCAGAACTGTGGGAAAATTAATTTCTGTTGTTGAGAAACACCCAGTGTGTGTGTCCCCAGTGGACTAGCGCCCCCCATGTGGGCTTGCGTGGGCAGTGGGCAGGAATGGATGTGCGCCTCAGGGGACACCCAGCCGCAGCCTCTGAAAGAGGCCGAGCAAACAGCTGGCAATCCGGGGTGGGGGCTGCTTCTAGGAGACCACGTGAAGAATCTGATCTGTGTTCCTGGAGCAGGGGACCCAGTGGGCTGGTGCCTGACTATTTTTTTCCCACAATTTGATTCAATTTTATTATTTTTATAATTATTTAACTCTAAGTACCAGAGTAACATTACTCTGTACTTTTATTGAGATAGACTTTATATACCATAAAATTCACCTTTTTGGAGTGTGTAATTCAGTAGTTTTCCAGTATATTCAACTGTTGACACTGCGGAATTCCAGAACATTTTCATCACCCAAGAAGAAACCCATCACTCCTCCCCCAGCCTCTGGCAACCACTAATCTACTTTCTGCCCCTGTGGATTCGCCTCCTCTGGACATTTCATGTGAGTGGAATCAGATACTAGGTGGCCTTTTGTGACTGGCTGTTCCAGGTTTCATGCATGCTGGCAGCTGTGCTGGTCTTTCACTCCCTTTTACGGCGGGCTCTGCAGCCATGGCTGTTGCTTGGATGAGCACATTTCGTGTGTCCATTTAGCAGGTGATAGACATCTGCGTTGTTTCTACTTTCCAGCTATTATGAATAATGCTGCTGTGGTCATTCACATACACATTTCTGAGTGGACATATGTCTTCATTCCTCTGGGGCATACACATGTACGTGCAGTTACTGGGTAACTCTATGTTTAATTTTTTGCGGGACTGCCGGACGGTTTTGTACAGAGCTTCACCCTTTTCCATTCCTGCCGCTGATGTGTGAGGATTCCAGTTTCTCTGCATCTTTGATAACACTTGTTCTTGCTCGTGTTTTTTATTCCAGCCATCCTAGCGGATGTGACGTGGTATCTCACTATGGTTTTGATTTGAATTTCCCTAATTACTAATGATGTGGAGCATTTTTTCATGTGTTTATTGGCCGTTTCTATATCTTCCTTGGAAAAATGTCTAATTGTTTCAAATAAGCTGATTCTTTGCCTGTTTTAAAAATTGGATTGTCTTTTTGTGATGAAGCTGTAAGACTTTGTAGATTCTGGATCGAGACCCTCATCATATTTATGAATACTTTTTCCCATTCTATGGGTTATCTTTTCACTTTCTTGATAGTGTTTTTGAGGCAAAAATAAAATGTTTTTAAAAAAGAAATTTTGGTGAAGTCCAATTTTCTTTGGTTGTTTGTGCTTTTGGTGTCATATGCAGGAAACTGCCGCCTAATTCAAGGACACAAAAATTTGCTCCTGTTTTTTCCTACAGGTTGTATAGCTTTAGCTTTTATGTTTAAGTTTTTCATCCATGTTGAGCTAATTTTTCCATGTGGTGTGAGGTGGGCGCCAACTGCGTTGCTCTGTGTGTGGGTGCACAGCTGTCCCCAGCTGCCGTGGAGAAGGCCGTGCCCGGCTCTCACCCCACTCAGCACCTGCGGGGTAAGAGACGGGCGACCTGGCTGGGCGGCAGAGCAGACGGCCGCAGGGGGCAGCCTCTCACGAGGATGGGCTCAAGATGATTTTTTTTGGCTTTTGTTTTTGCAGATCCAGGCGTGCCCCAGACATGAGGGAGAGCTCAGGTGGTGGAGCTGTTCCTGGCAGAGGAACAAGAGCCAGGGAAGCATCATAGAGGGGGTCCCGCCAACACCTGCCGCCTCTGCTGCCAGCCTAAGCGCTGGTGTGGTTGAGGGGGTCTCCTGCCCTCGGAGGTCTTGAGTGAGCCATCGAGGGCGCTAGTGAGACACACAGTTACCTCGTTAGGAGAACGCTGTGGCTCCTGCCTGCTCAGGGTCCCCTGCCGCCTGTGGCCCTGCCCCACGGAGCAGTCCCCTGTCCCATCTGATGTACACTGGCCAGGGCTGCGCGCTAGAGGAAGACGCTGGACAGAAACACATGTATGGAGAGTCGCCGCGTGTGCTGTATTCACATTCACAGCGTATTCAGAACTGCAGCCGACACTGAGCGCAGTTTAGCGGGGAACTGTTCCCTCCCTGGGCCACACCCTGCCTCAGACCCCGCACTGAAGCATGAACCACGCGTGGTCCTGCCTTCAGCAGCTCCCAGCCAGACACGGGCCGTCACAGGCCACGATGGAGACCTGTGCAGGGTGTGGAGGCAGCAGAGGTGGCTCCTAATCCAGGTTCTCAGAGTGGGGTTCCTGGGCCAGCAGCTGCAGCATCTCTTCTGCGTCTCTTCCTCCAAGAGTTTCTTGGGAAACTCTTAGAAATGCAGATTCTCGGGCTCAGCGTAGACCTGTTGAATCAGAAACGTCACGGGGGGGAGGGGTCCTGCAATCCGTTAGTTTTTAAAAAGTGAGGTGAAATTCACATGACACAAAATTAACTATTTTAAATCCTACCATTCATTGGCATTTAGTACATTCACATTGTTGTTCAAGCTTCACCTCTATCTAGCTCCTAAGTATTTCATTATTTTTTGTTTTATTTTATTTTAATTTTTTTAGAGATGAGGATCTTGCTGTGTTGCCCAGGGTAGAGTGCAGTGGCCCCATCATAGCTCACTGCAGCCTTGAACTCCTGGGCTCAAGCGATCCTTCTACCTCAGCCTCCCGAGTAGCTGGGACTATAGGTACACACCACCACACCCAGCTAGTTTTTTAATTTTTTGTAGAGATGGGGTCTCACAATGTTGCCCAGGCTGGTCTCAAACTCCCTGGCTCAAGCGATCCTCCCACCTCGGCCTCCCAAATTGCTGGGATTACAGGTGTGAGCCACCATGCCCAGCCTATTTTATTGTTTTAATTGACAAAAATTATACATATTTATCTGGTACATGTTGTTTTGAAATATATTATGTATATACATTGTGGAATGGTAAAATCAAGCTCATTAACACGTACTTTACTCTCACAATCATTTCATTTTTTTCAGTGGTAAGAATACTTAAAATCTTAGCAGTTTTTAAGAATACAAGACATTGTTATCAACTACAGTCTGCATGTTGCACATCTAAGTGTGTGCACCATCCTCAGAGCATTCCCTGCACCTGCTAGGCAGCTGCTACCCCTCCTCACCCCTAAAACCCCCAGCGACCACGAGTCTGCTCTCTGCGGTTTGCCTGTCTTGGATATTTATGTAAATGGAATCATGCAATATGTGTTCCTTTTATATCTGGCTTCTTTCACTTAGAATCATGTTTCCGAGGTTTATTCACATTGCAGTATATACCAAGTACAGTAGCCCCCCCTTGTCTGAGGTTTTGCTTTTCGAAGTTTCAGTTACCCATGGTCAACTGTGGCCCGAAAATATTAAATGGAAAATTCCAGAAATAAACAATTCATAAATTTGTGCACCATTCTGAGTGCACGTTGAAATCTCGTGCCGTCCTGGTCTGTCCCACTGGGGATGTGAACCATCCCTTTGTCCACCCTCTGGTCACCGAATAACCTGCTCAGTTAATCAGATGGGAAAACAGGTTCAGGGATTCACTGGGGGTCTTGGAACTTATCCCCCACAGATAAGGAGGGCGGGGCTACTGTACTTCATTCCTTTTTAAAAAAAATTACTTTATTCATATTGCAGTAAAATATATATAACATAAAATTTGTCATTTTAACCATTTTTGAGTCTACAGTTCAGTGGCAGTAAGTACAGTCACAATGTTGGGCAACCGCTATCTATTTCCAGAGCTTCTTCATCATCCTGAACAGAAACCTTGGACCCAATAGTCAATAACTTCCCATTCTCCCTCCCCGTCCCCTGGTAACTGCTGTTCTACTTTCTGTCTCTGTGAATTTTCCTGTCCCAGGTACCTCATACACAGCCTTTGTCCTTTGTGCCTGGCTTATTTCACTTGGCACAATGTTCAAAAGGTTCATCCACGTTGTTCCAGGTACAAGAACGTCACTGCTTTTTACGGCCCAGTGACACTCTGTTGTGTGGCTGCGCCATGTCTGTTTACCCTTTCATCCGCTGATCAGCACTTGGCTGTTTTCACCTCTTGCCTTTTGTGAACGGTGCTGCTATGAACATCTGGGTACGAGTGCTTGTTTGAGTCCTTGTTTTCAATTCTCTTGGGCAGCTGCCTGGGAGTGGGCTTGCTGGGCCATACGGAAATTCTACGTGGAACATTTTCAGGAACTGCCAAAACCAGTGATCTGTTTTAACGACTCCCCACCCACCTTCTGGCAACTCTGAATCATTCCCATTTTACAGATGAGGCTCAGCTGAGGTTCAGAAATGTGTCTGAGGTCAAATAGCTCGTAAAGGGCCAACCAAAGGCACCAACCGGGATCAGCCTTAGGCCTCCTCCCCTCGCCCCCCACCATCTGTTCCTCCCCCCAGTTGCCACTGGGAGGCTCTTCCTCTAGGCTTGGACCAGGCCTGCTGCTGTGATCTCTGGGAGAGCTCTGTGCATGGCCCTGTGTGACCCGGGCCTCTCCCTCCCTCCAGCCGACCCCTCCCTGGAGGACAGGGCGACACCCTTGGCTCTGGCCTCCCCTCCCCCCACGGCAGAACCTGGAGCCATGTCCTGGCTGACCCAATGGCCAGGTCACCAGCATCTTTTCCTGTCCTTTTGCTTCCTGGGCTTGGAAAGGGGACCCTGGGTGTCTCACCGACTCAGCTACTCTGACCTGAAGCCCCTGTCATGTCCCCTGCCCAGGAAAGAGCCCTGGCCCGTTCACACTGCCTGGGGCCCACTGGGCACAGCGGCCTCCCAGCCCCACACCAGCAGCCCCCAGCTGAGGCCGGGAGCCTCCGCCGGGCCCATCACGCCCCAAGAACACAGGGCCCAAGGCCGGAGCTGTTGAGAGCCCTGCGGAAGTGAGATGAAAAGAAAACTGCAAACATGAAATGTCTAATGAAAGTTACAACGTCATTAATTAAGCGTTCTGTTCACAAACATCTTGTCATTGTTGGGTGACAACTTTTAGGTTTAATGTTTCTCATTTTGCAAAAACTCCTGGATATAGAGGGTCGTATAGAGGAGAGATCCTGGCTTTCAAAAGTGTCCAGTAAAACTGAGATGATCTTTCCTGTTGGGAGTGGGTAACCCTGGTGTGCTCAGGATGGCGGGCAGTGGCAGCCGCAGGAGCCAGAGCGCCCAGGGCCCTGGCACGTCGGGGCACAAGGAGGCCTGAGCAGGCCCAGGATGGGGCTGCAGGGACAGCACAGACCCGGGAGGGGCCTCTGCAGGTTCCGTTTCTCAGAGAGGAGGGAAGGGGATGCCCGCAGGGTACCTGGCCAGCCCCAGTCCCAAACTCCACAGCCTGAGGGGACCCTGAGTCCAATTTCTAGCGTCTCGGGTCAACTCACCAGAGACTGAGACTCTGGCTTTGTACTTTTTGGTTTTCTAGTTCAGGGTCACAAATCTTTACAAAGCATCTACTCGGTGCCTGGTTTTTAGGGCAGGCACTGGGAGTTTGGAGCCCGTGGGCTGCGGAGACTCTGCCAGCACAGTACAGATGGTCAGAGCCGGGAGGAGCCCCCAGTGTGGGCTCACGTGTGACACCTGGGATGGAGTTGGCTGAGTGAACACCTGCACAAACACCCAGAGGTGCTCTGGGTGTTATAAGAACCTACAGCAGCGGGGACAGGCTGGGGCATGAGGGTGGGGTCGGGCACGTCTGCACGGCAAATGGGTCAGTCCAGCGCTGGGTGTGGGGATGCTTGGACGAGCCAGGAGGCAGGGCCACCAGTTAACAGTGGCAGAGTAGTTCACATAAGAGGCCAAAACAGTGGTGTTGAAGAAAGGATATTAGTTTCTTGGGCTGTGGTAAAAACTCACTGGCATACTGGAGATATTGGGATTTTGGTTCCAGAAACACCACAATAAAACGAATATCACAATAAAGCCAGCCACACAAACATTTTGGTTTCCCAGTGCATATAAAAATTATGTTTTGGCTGGGCATGGTGGCTCACGCCTGTGATCCTAGCACTCTGGGAGGCTGAGGCAGGAGGATCACTTGAGCTCAGGGGTTCGAGACCAGCCTGAGCAAGAGTGAGACCCCGTCTCTACTAAAAAATAGAAAGAAATTAGCCAAACAACTAAAAATAGAAAAAATTAGCTGGGCATAGTGGTGCGTGCCTGTAGTCCCAGCTACCTGGGAGGCTGAGGCAGGAGGATTGCTTGATCCCAGGAGTTTGAGGTTGCTGTGAGCTAGGCTGATACCATGGCACTCTAGCCCAGGCAACAGAGTGAGACTCTGTCTCAAAATAAAAAAAAAGTTATGTTTTAATTATACTATAGTTCATTAAGGGTACAATGGCATTATGTCTAAAACAATGTACATACCTTATTTAAAAGATACCTTATTGCTAAAAAGTGCTAACGTCACCTGGACCTTCAGCAAGTCACACTGTTTTCGCTGGTGGAGGGTGTTGTCTTGATGCTGGTGGCTGCTGCAGGTTGGAGCGGCTGTGGCCATTTCTTAAGATAAGATGACAGTGAAGTTTGCCACATCAATTGACTCTTACTTTCATGAAATATTTCTCTGTAGCCTGTCATCCTGTTTGATAGCATTTTACCCACAGTAGAACTTCTTTCAAAGTTGGAGTCAAGCCTCTCAAACCCTGCTGCTGCTTTATCAATGAAGTTCGGGAATATTCTAAATCCTGTGTTGTCATTTCAGCAACGTTCACGATCTTCACCAGGAGTAGGTTCCATCTCAAGAAACCACTTTGTTTTCTCATCCACAAGAAGAAGCTCCTCATCTGTTCAAGTTTGCAGCAATTCAGGCTCCACTTCTAATTCTAGTTGCTTGCTGTTTCTACCACAACTGCAGCTACTTTCTCCACTGAAGTCTTGAACCCCTCAAAGTCATCCATGAGGGCTGGAATCAACTTTCCAAATTGCTGACAATGTTGATATTTTGACCTCCTCCCATGAATCACAAATGTTCTTAATGGTGAATCCTTTCCAGAAAGTTTTTAATGTACTTTGCCCAGATCCATCAGAGGAATCACTCTCTGTGGCAGCTACAGCCTTACGGAATGTATTTCTTACATAGTAAGATTTGAAAGTCAAAATTACTCCTTGGTCCATGGGCTGCAAAATGGATGTTGTCTTAGCAGGCATGGAAACAGCATTCGTGTCTTTGTACATCTTCATCAGAGCTCTGGGGTGACCAGGTACCTTGTCAATGGGCAGGAATATTTTGAAAGGAATCGTTTCCTTCTGTCCTGAGAAGTGGATCTCAACAGGGGGCTTAAAATATTCAGTAAACCAGGGTGTAAACAGATATGCTGTCATCCAGGCTTTGTTATTCCATTTCTAGAGCACAGGCAGAGTAGATTTAGCATAATTCTTAAGGGCCCTAGGATTTTCAGAATGGCAAAGTGAGCTTTGGCTTCACCTTAAAGTCACCATCTGCACTAGCCTCTAACAATAGAGTCAGCCTGTCCTTTGAAGCTCTGAAGCCAGGCATTGACTTCTCTCTAGCTATGAAGGTCCTAGATGGCATCTTCAGGTATTAGGCTGTTTTTTCTACATTGAAAATCTGTTGTTTAGTGTGGCCACCTTCATCAGTGATCTTAGCTAGATCTTCTGGACAACTTGCTGTAGCTTCTACATCAGCACTTGATGCTTCACCTTGCACTTTTATGTTATAGAGATGGCTTCTTTTCTTAAATCTATGAGCCAACCTCTACTAGCTTTCAACTTGCCTTCTACAGCTTCCTCAGCTCCCTCAGCCTTCACAGAATTGAAGAGAGTTAGGACCTTGCTCAGGATTAGCCTTTGGCTTGAGGGAATGTTGTGGCTGGTTTGGTCTTCTATCCAGACCACTCAAACTTCCTCCATATCAGCAATAAGGCTGTTTCAATTTCTTACCATCTGTGCGTTCACTGGGGTAGCACTGTTAATTTCCCTCAAGAACTTGTCCTTTGCATTCTCGACTTGGCTAACTATTTGGCACAAGGGGCCAAGCTTTCAGCCTATCTCAGCTTTTGACCTGCCTTCCTCACTAAGCTTAATCATTTCTAGCTTTTGATTTAAAGTGAGAGACGTGGGACTCTTCTTTTCACTTGAACACTTAGAGAACATTGCAGGATTATAAATTGGCCTAATTTCAATATTGTTGTGTCTCAGGGAATAGGGAGTTTGCACTTTGGAAGGGAAGTTTGCCTTTGTACACGGACGTGGTTTGTGGTGCCCCCAAACAATTGCAATAGTAACATCAAAGATCACTGATTCCAGAACACCATACCAGGTATAATAACGATGAAAAGTTTGAAATATTGCAAGAATTACCAAAATGTGACAGAGGTATGACATGAGCATGTGCTGTTGGAAAATGATGCTAATAGACTTGCTTGGTGCAGAGTTGCCACCAACCCTCAATTTATAAAAAAAAAAAACAAAAAACAAAACAATATCTGCAAAGCACAATAAAACGAGGTGTGCCTATACCACAGATTGGGTGGCTTAACACAACAGGAATGTATGTTGTCATGATTCTAGGGGTCAGAAGTCCAAAATCCAGGGGTGAGCAGGGCTGTGCTCCCTCAGTCTACGAGAATCTTTCCTTGCCTCCTCCTGGCCCTGGCTGTGGCCGCCATCTCTGTCTTCCTTGGCTTGTGGCTGCCTCACTCCAGTCCTGCCTGGGCTGTCCAATGGGGCTCTCTCTGCCTGCTGCTCTTTTCCTCTCTTAAAAGGACACCATCGCCGGGCGCGGTGGCTCACGTCTGTAATCCTAGCCCTCTGTGAGGCCGAGGCGGGTGGATCGCTCGAGGTCAGGAGTTTGAGACCAGCCTGAGCGAGACCCCGTCTCTACTAAAAATAGAAATAAATTATCTGGACAACTAAAAAAAAATATATAGAAAAAATTAGCCGGGCATGGTGGCGCATGCCTGTACTCGGGAGGCTGAGGCAGGAGGATCGCTTAAGCCCAGGAGTTTGAGGTTGCTGTGAGCTAGGCTGACGCCACGGCACTCACTCTAGCCCGGGCAACAGAGCGAGACTCTGTCTCAAAAAAAAAAAAAAAAGGACACCATCCTATCCAGTGTGACCTCAGCTCAATGTACAGCTTAATTACATCGGCAAAAGACTCAGTTTCCGAATACTGTCCCATTCACAGGTACCAGGGGTGAGGATGTCAGCCTGCCTTTTTGGCAGACACAGTTCAAGCCGGAGCGCATCCTTACGGGGAGGGAGTCGAAGGTGACTCGGTGGGAGGACGGCGGTGCCAGCCGTGAGGTCAGGAACAGGCGGGAAGCAAGCTGGGGGAGGGAACGATGATGCCACGGGGGACGCGTTGGGTCTGAGTGGGGGTCCAGGCAATGTCCAGGGACAGACGTCCAGGAGGCAGTTAGACGTGCGGTCCGCAGTTGGGCGGAGGGGGCCCGGCAGGTGCGCTCCGGGGCCTGCGCATCCGGGTGGGTGCGGTTAGGACCAGGTGAGCGGAGGAGGCAGCCTGGTGCGAGTGAGGCGGGCAGAGCGGGGGCAGAGCATCGGGAGCATAGACATTTCCATCTCAGGGTGGGGGAGAAGGAGGATCCCACAAGAGACAGAGAGGCCAGGGCTCCGCGGGGAGCAGCCGACAGCGCGAGGGCGCGACAGGTCGCGGGCGGGCAAGAGGCGCTTCCCGGAGGGAACTGGCAAGAGCAGGCGGAGAAACGCTGGTCTCCTGCCACCAGGGGGCGCTCCGCACCAGCCCATCGCAGAGACTTCCAGGCAAGGCCGGTGGAGACGCTTTTACCAATACATTTGAGTTTCTGTGTGTCCTTCTGTGCATGTAGAATAGCGGTAGGGTTAGGTTACTGATGCAAGTGAATTTTATGCGAAGTTATAGAAAAATGCTTCTCAAATCTCTTCACTTTTAGGAAAATCGGTGATCTTAAGATTACGATTGTTAAAATAAATGGGTTATGGGGTTGGGAAGAAGAGAGCTGTTTAGGTTAGTCCTGGAAGAAATTCTTAGGGGGCAGATGTCAGATGACTGTTTCACGTCTCTGAAGAAATGTAAGGATCTAGATGCATCTTTTTGATTCCTAATGAGATGGTGAACTAACATAGACAGCTGTCTTCCTCTAACCCTTGGAGAAGTCACAGAAGGAAGAAGAGGTTTATGGACTGCGGAGTCTAACAGGAAAACAAGAAAACCTTTGACGGGCAGAGGGCGGTTGGGTCCCGCAGCGGGAGGAAAGAGCAGCACAGATCAGGTCTGGCTTGTGCCCGTCCTCTGTCCATGTTGCTTTGGGCACAGTGCCCACGTCCCAGTAGCCGCTGCAGGGTAGAAAACAGCAGGGCCAGCTGTGCCCTACTAACGCCTGGAACAGCAACTCCTAGGCTGAGATGGTGGGGCTGCCATCAGCCAGTGACCCTGAATGACTTTTTGGAGCAGCAACCTCCAAATTTATCCCCTGTTGATGGCTTAGGACTATCCTGGACTGTTAGATGAGAAATAGGCTTCTATTGGGTTAAGTCATTTTTTACACATTTGAGTCTATTTGTTACACAGCCAAGCCTACCCTAACTAATACAACATTCCAAGTCATAACTCAAAATTAAGAATTTCTACTTAACAAAGGACCCATAGACAGAGTCAATGGATGGATAACAGATGGGAAAAGAGGTTTGTAACATTCAAACTAACAAGGGACTAATAGCTATTCTACATAAGAAATTCCTATAAAACAACAGGGAAAAATCGAACTAAAACTCCCTAGAAATCCATTTGAGAAGTGGGTGAAGGGTAAGAATTCATTGAGGTGGAAATGCAAAGGGCCAATGTGAACATGAAGAGATGCACTACATCCCTGGTGATCAGAGACATTGTGACATGAGACGCCAGTCACGCCAAGCAGATTTGGCAGATTTAGAAAGGTGGATGCAGGAAAGCGTGGGTGAGGGCGGAGAAGTCGGCAATCGTCATGTGTCCTCCCCTGCTGGTGAGGGCATATCCTGGTGTAGGCTTCAGGGGAGAACCAGGCAGGATGGATGGGATTAATGCCTGTAATCCCAGCACTCTGGGAGGCCGAGGTGGGAGAATCGCTTGAGCTCAGGAGTTCCAGACCAGCCTGAGCAAGAGCGAGACCCCATCTCTACTAAAAATAGAAAAATTAGCTGGGCATGGTGGTGTGCGCCTATAGTCCCAGTTACTCAGGAGGCTGAGGCAGGAGGATCGCTTGAGCCCAGGAGTTTGAGGTTTCTGTGAGCCAGGCTGACGCCACGGCACTCTAGCCCAGGCAACAGAGATGCTGTCGGAAAGGGAAGGGAAGGGAAGGGAGGGGAGGGGAGGGGAGGGGAGGGAAGGGAAGGGAAGGGAAAAAAGGGGACTCCCTGCCCAGCGAGCCCATTGTAACTCTAACGTGCAGACTCAGGTAAAGGAGTCATTGCGGCATTGTTAGCGGCAGTCAGATGTGGAGTGGGTCAAATCCCCCGGCCAGAGGATTAATATGCAGCACGAAAACAATAAACTAAACTAAACTACCAGCAGCATTGAGTGAAACAGCATAAAAAACACAATGAGGTACATAACACCGAGCCATTTACATTAACTGAAGATAACCACACACACAAAACAGCAACACACACACACACACACACACATCCAAGGGTATATTAAATCCAGTGCTTCTGCTGGGGGGACTGCGGGGAGGAGTGAAGACAGGCCCTACGTGGCCATTGGAAGCTTGAGTTCTGTGAGCTGAGTGTTAAGATTAGCTCAGCTTTCTGCATCCAATGTCCAAAGGGAGAAAAACCACCACCCTCTGGGGGGAGCGAATTATTTGCAGGGCCTGACCCTGTCACCTGACCCTTCCCCAACACCACTGAGTGAGCAGAGAGTTCACTGGATCCTTCTGATTTTGTGACTCAGTAGAGATTTCGACACTCAAAGCTTAATTAACTCCCTTTTAATTGAAGTCGTCTTCTCAGTCATGGTGTCTGCTCGCAGGACAATTCTGCGCGGCCTCCAGGGCTTCATTACAAGGCCCCGTTTCCGACTCAGCCGTTAGCCAGCCCGAGTGTCAGACAAGCCTCCGGTTGTAGGGATTGGATGGTGCCTCGGCCTCCAGACGGACAGACCCCTGGGGAGGAAGGCTATTTATATCCCACGGAGCAGGCAGCAGTTGGGGCAGTGATTAGGACGCATTTTGGGGTGAGGGTGACAAGCACAGCAACCAACCAGCCTGACAGCCAGCCGTCTGCCATTCCTGGGTGGGTAATTGTCCTTCAGTAGGGAGTACTTCTTTTCCTTTCTTGTCTTCCAAGGCTGAGGTGGGCCACTTGCTCAAGTTTGCCTTCAGACCAACCCTCATTTCAAAAGGAGAAGGATCCCAGTTGAGGAATCAGCCTGGGAGAAGGCAGGGAAGTATTTATAGTTCAGGGCAAGTTCAAGGACAACAGACCATCGAATGTGGGTATAACACAGGGAGGTACCTCAAGATGAGTTTGTCAAACAGGCTTGATCCTGGGTTCGTTTTTCTAGCAGTACAAAGCCAAGCGACTTTCGAGAGTCAACATTAGCTAATGTGCTTTGGGAGGACAACTGACCACTCTAGTCCTGGCTTCACTTTGCTGTCAGAGATGACCAGCAGGAATTCTAGTTAGGAGTTGGGGCAGATTGCATTTTCCATCAATGCTTCCATCCCATATGTTCTTCTCACTTTGATATTCCAACCATCAAGAGTTGGGGTCTAGGCTGGGTGTGGTGGCTTATGTCTGTGATCCTAGCACTCTGGGAGGCTGAAGTGGGAGGATCCCTTGAGCTCAGGAGTTTAAGACCAGCCTGATCAAGAGCAAGACCCCGTCTCTACTAAAAATAGAAAAATTAGCCAGGTGTGGTGTCACGCACCTGTAGTCCCAGTAACTCAGGAGGCTGACGCAGGAGGATTGCTTGAGCCCAGAAGTTTGAGGTTGCTGTGAGCTTGGCTGGCTGATGCCACGGTACTCTAGCCCAGGTGACAGAGCAAGACTTTGTCTCAAAAAAAAAAAAAAAAAAAGAATTGGAGTCTTTATCCTTTCCCTCTCCTTAAATCTGGGTACTCTTATGACTATGGCAGAAGTGACATTATGTGACTTTGCAGTGTGCACTCCTAGCACCCAGCTACCATGCTGTGAGGAAGCCCAAGCAAGCACGTGGAGAGGCCACATATGTGTTTCCAGTTGAGAGCCCAGCGAGGTCTCAGTCAACACGCAGCATCAGCTGCTAGACATGTGAGTGAACAGGCCCTGGCATGATTCCAGTCCCCTGCTATTGGGCCACCCCTAGTCTTCCAGCTGAAACTTCAGACGTCATGGAGCAGAGACAAGCCAGTCCCATGGTGCCCTGTCCAAAGTCCTGCCCGCCAGAGTCTGGGAGCAGAATAAAATAGTTATTAATGCCGCTAAATGTGAGGTTGATTGTTACACAGGAATAGACAACTAGAACAAAAGGCTATTTTAATAGCAAAAGAGAGATAAAGAAGGAGACAGTCTTGATGAACAGCAGGACACAGAGACATTGTACCCGACTGACTGGGGGTGGGGGAGGGGGGTTGAGTGAATGATCGGCACGATGATGCCCCCTTGATCGAAATAAGGAGGAGTGGAAAAGATGGTCCTTTCAGCACTGAGTATGTTGATTGTAGGAGGCTCGATGTTTCCGTGGGTAGCCCGGAAGGCTTGGGAAATTCCGCAGCGTGGAGAGTCTTCAGCCCGTTGGTGTCCTCAGAGCCCTGGGAGGGAGTCGCGCACTCGGGGGAAGAGGAGAGAATTCAGAAGAGGGCTTTGGGGGGAGCAAGGGGCAGAGAAGGAGGAGACAGTAAGAGCCGGGGAAAGTTGGGGGAAACCAAGAGGGAGCACGAGCAGCGTCCGCAATGCGTGGGGATCCTGGGGGATTTGAAGCCTCAGTCCGGCTTCAAGTTAGTCAGTGTCATCTCAGATTAAAACCATAAAAGTGAATGTTTTGTCATTACCATTGTTTGGTACCAGCTTATGCCAGAAGCCAGGCTAGGTGTGCCGCCTGCTTTATTTTGCGCTTTTTCTTTTTTGAACATATTTTGCATATTTTCTGTTATTCTCACAACAGTCCTGTGAAGCTGGGTGTCCTGACTGGTGAGGAGTCCAAGGTCCAAAGTTACACAGCAAATCTGGGCTGGAGCCAGGATTTGAACTTGGCTCTTTTTGGCACCGAAGCTCTCCTACGTCTCTTCTCTCTCACGTGCATTTCTCTCTCCTCCCCTCTCTCCCCCCAGCCCCTGGCAACCACTGATCCACTTTCTGTCTCTAAGGGTCTTTCTATTCTAGACATTTCATGAAAATGAATATGTGCTACAACATGTGCCCCTTTGTTATTTAACGCTGGCTTCTTTCCCTTAGCGTGATGTTCATCGGTGTTCTGGCCTGGGTCAGGGCTTCCATCCCTTTTTATGGCTGAATAATATTCCATTGTGTGGCTACTCCATGTTTTGTTGGCTATTCCCCTTCATCTGTTGATGGGCATGTGGGCTGCCTCCACTCTTTGGCTGTTGTGCATGGTGCTGCTGTGAACACTTGTGTACAAGTTTTTTTTTGTGTGTGAACACCTGTTTTCGATTTTCTCAGGTGTAAGCCTGGGAGTGAGGTGGCTGGGGCGTACGGTAACTCCATGGCTGACTGTGTGAGGAGATGCCAGACTGTTTTGCCAAAGCAGTTGCACAACTGAACATTCCCTCCAGCAGTGTATGAGGGCTCACATTCTCCCACATCCTTGCCAACACTTGTTATTGTCTGTCTTTTTGATTATAGTCTCCTACTGGTAGCTCACTGGGGCTTTGGTTTGCATTTGCCTGATGCATAATGATGTTGGTCATCTTTTCATGTGGTTCTTGGCCATCTGTATATCTTCCTTAGAGAGGTGTTTATTCAAATCTTTTGCTCATTTTAAAATTGGGTTGCTATTAATAGTCTTTTTATTGTTGAGTTGTAAGAATTCTTTATATACACTGGATGCAAGTCTCTTATTAGAGACTTATTAGATATATGATTTGCAACTATTTCCTCTCATTCTGTTAGGTTGTCTTTACACTTTCTTGCTGGTATTTTTTGAAGCACAATATTCTCAGAATTTTTATTAAGTCTAATTTATCTGTTTTTTTCTTTCGTCATTTGTGCTTTTGGAGTCATATTTAAGGAGATTTTGCCTAACCCAAGGTCATGAAGATTTGCTTCTATGTTCTTCTAAGAGTTTTATAGTTACTACTCTTAAGTTTAGGTCTTTCATCCAGTGGGAGTTAACCTCTGTGAATGGTGTGAGGTAGGGGTCTAGCTTTGTTCTTTTGCTTGTGGACATCCAGCTGTACCAGCACCATGTGCTTGTATCAGCACTCTTATCCTCATATCCGCCTTATGTAGAGGTGTGTGGTTATTTCCATTGTGCAGATGGGTAAGCTGAGGCGCAGAGCAGTTAAACAGCACTGCTGGTCAGTGGCAGAGATTAGATTTGAGTGTGATGGTTTGGATCTGGAGCCCATGCTATATGGCCTCGCAACATACCTCTTTAAATGTAGGGGCCAGAGGGTAGGAGCAGAGGGAGTCATCTTGTGCCATCCTGGAACACCATGGGACCACAGAAGTCATGGCTGCAGCTTTGTCCCATGAGGCTTGGAGCAACACCAGGACAGCCAGGCTCTCTGCAGCAACAGGTTGCAAGGCCTGGCCATAGCCTGGCTACCTGGGGCCATTGGTGTGGGGACGTGTGCCCACCAGGAAGGTTTGGGGCTGGGTTCCACCCACAGGCTGTTCTGTGCCCAAGAGGGCAAAGTGGCTGTGGCAGGGGCTGGGAGGCCCAGGGCCCTAGGGAACACCCCCAAGCCTGGCATCCTCCAAAGGGAGATTCTCCCCGGTGATGGGTGCCCGGGCAGCATGGGGAGCACACGAGGAGAACGTCTAGAATAACAGGAGAAATCAAATGAACGCCCCCTGTGTCGTGGTCTGTTTGGGCTGCTGTCACGAAATTCCTTAGACTGAGTGGCTAATAAACAACAGAAATTGACTTACCACAGTTCTGGAGGCTGGGAAGTCGGAGATCAAGTCCAGGTCAAGGTGCCAGTAGATTTGGTGTCTGGCGAGGGCCCACTTCCTGGTTCACAGCTGGAACCTTCTTGCTGCACTCACATGCCGGGAGGGACACATATGTGCCCTCGGGCCTCCTTTACAAGGACACTAATCACATTCATGAGACCTCCTCTCTCACCTCCTAATACTACTGCACTGGGGATTAGGTTTCAAGATATGAATTGGGGGGTGGGGTGCAAACATTGAGACCACAGCACCCTGTGAGTCAGGACGCAGAGACCAGGTGGTGGCCGCAGTGGGTGAAGGGCCAGGCTGGGGCACTGGCTCTGCCCTGGCTTTGCTGTCCCCATTGGGCTGTTTCAAAACTGTTTCTAGGAGGCAGGAAAAGGCTGGATTATCCAGGCCAACCCCACATGTGCCTGCACTGGGACATCAAGCTCCCTCCTTTTGTCATCAATACCTGGCTGACAAGCTGTCCCCACTGTGGGCTGAACGCTAACAGAATGCTGTCCCTGTGGCTTTGTGCCCCAGGGCGGCTGGAGCCCAGCCACCCTCAGCTGCAGGGCACAAGGCGAGGGCAGGGATCCTGGGAGCCTCACTCCCCTGGCAAGGGTTCAATGCTGTGGCTTCCCAAGAATGTTCCACCCTGGGCATTGCACCACTTACCAGCTTTGTGACTCTTTGTATGCTTCAGTTTAGTTTCCTCGTCTGCAAAATGGGGAAAATAATATTAATAGTATGTGCTTCATAGCATTGTGGTTTGGAGCTTTCAACACAGTGCCCGGCACAAGGCATCTGTTCCACACCTGTCAGCTACCATCATTGCTGTTCTATGTATGGTATTAACAATATGCGTCCTTCCTACTGCAGGTGTGAAGGGGCCCGAAGACAGCCAGGGCAGCCTTCCTGCTGTTGCTGTGACTTCCAAGCTCCCGGTGCCAGCCTGTGTTCCCGGGAGTGCCGGGTGATCTTGCCTTCCCTAGGCAAATGGTTTTGCCATCCCAGGGCTCTTCCACAGGTGAGTTCTTGGGGCCAGGTGGCCCTGGACTGCAGCTGCCCCGGACATTCCACAGGCCCAAGGCCCTGCGTGGTGACTGCCGGGAATCTGGTGACATAGCTCGGCTCAGAGAATGGTTTGCCCAGATCTGTGGCTTTGACAAGACTGGGTGAAGACACCTTGTCCAGTCCTCAGGACTGTGACTGAAGCAGCTCAGGAGACCCCTGAGGTCCTCTCTCCAGCCCCCACCCCGGCCCCGGGAAGGAAACTCCCTGTAGGTGCCTGCTGCTCTTCAGAAGCAAGCGTTGTGAGATTCCCAGCTGTTTGGGGTCGATTTCAGTAAACACACGTTGTTAGTTTCTAGTTTTCATGCATTGTCATCTGAGAAAGAAGCCTGAGCATTGTTTTGAAGAATGTATTGAGATGGTCATTGAGAAACCATCAGGCCATTCTGGTCCCCCCTCCACGAGTTCTCCCCAGCCCTGCGGCTGCTCTGGCAACCCCCTCGCCCCCTCTCCCCTCTGCCCCCCCAGGAGGTCATGTAGAAATTTAGAGGCAGGACAGGGGTGAAGGCAGCTGACCAGAGGCGAGGCTGCACTGTGGCTGAGAGCTCTCTGGGTGGAAGACCCTGGGTGCAAATCCCGGGTCTGACACCACTTGCTGTGTGACTCTGGGCAATTCTCTCCACTTCTCTGTCCCCTTCCTCCATCTGCATAATGACAGCAATTCTCCTGGCCCCGGAGGCCCATGTAAGGATACAATGACACAGCCTCTAGCACAGTAGCAAATCCTGGCTGCCAGGTAACTGGACGCTGTTGTCAGTTCTTAAAAAGAAATTTTTACAAACCCCAAAACACTGTGGAAAACCTGCTGTTCCTCAGTAAGGTAAACAGAGAATGATCACATGACCCAGCAATTCCTCTCCTGGGTGTAGACCCCCCCACATTGAAACCAGGTATTTAACAAAGAATCTTGTACACAAGTGCTCCTGCCAGCATCATTTGCGAAAGCCAAAGACTGGAAACGACCCAAATGTCTGTCAGGGAATCACTGGATAAGCAAAATGTGGTCCATCCGCGCTGCGGGACGGTCCCGTCCACAGACAGGCGCGACGTGCTGAGCCCTGCTGCAGCCGGAACGAGGCTCGGAAACACCCCGGTCTGCGAAGAAGCCAGGCCGGGAGGGCCACGTAGTGCAGGTGCCAGTTCTGTGACACGCCCGGAATAGGCAACGCCACACGCACAAAAAGGGCATTAGTGGTTGCCGGGGGCTGGGGAGGGGACAGGGGTGAGGGCGGTGTCTGGAACTAGGGAGAGCTGATGGCTGCACAACCCCGTGAACGTGCTCAGTCCCCAATGGCATATGTATGTCCCAGGTATTTTGCCATAATTAAAACACAAAGAAATGCAAAGCAAAAAGCGTGGGGTCAGAGGGGTCTGCTCTGCCTGCCCAGGCCCTGCCGACCCGGGCTCTGGCCCCGCCGCAGCCCGACCTCCTCCCCGCGCAGGCCCCGGGCCTGCCCTCGGTGTCTTGGGGACAGACGAGGTGAGACGCCTGGGCTCACACGCAGCCTTTCCGTCTCATGCGAGACGCCAGGAGCCTGAACACGGGGCTTCCGAGGACTCGGACCGGGAGGCGGCCGGAGGGGCCGGGAAGGCTGGCTGTCCCCGGCGATGCTCAAACCACGTCCTCACCTGGACGGAAGATGAACGGGGCTGTGGGCTGCCAGGTGACGCCTTCTTTCCTAGGCCAAACTTTGGCGACTCCCTCGGTCCTCTGACCACAGCCGCCCCTCTCCCCACACCAGATCAGTGTCACAGGTGGGGATGGGGCCTCTTGGGGGACAAGGCGGAAAAGGGAGACCCTCAGGAGACCCAGGGGTGCCACGTGCCAGGGAGGCACCTGTGTCTTCCCCGTGGCTCTCGGCCGCACCAGAACAACATTATTATTAATATTATTTTTTAATTGATGCACAGGAGTTGTACATATTTTGGCGGCACATGTGCTATGGACACACGCGCAGTGTGTGATGATGACATCAGGGTGACTGGGTTATCCATCACCTCTGACAGTTATCTCTTCTTTATGCTGGGAACATTCCCATTCCTCTCTGCCAGCTATCCTGAACTATTGCGTATGGTTCTAAGTTGCTGTTAACTGGAGTGGCCCTACTGCGCTATGGGGCACTAGACCTTATTTCTTCTATCTGTGTATCTGTACCCATTAACCAGCCTCTCCTCGTCCCTCCCCCCAGCTCCCCAGCCCCTGGTAACCACCTGCCAACACCCCGCCTTCCCGGGACCCCTGTGTTAGCTCCCGCCTGTGAGTGAGGACGTGCGATGTGTCTCTGGCTGATTTCACTTAACACGGCGACCTCCAGTGCCACCCGGAGCAATGTTTTGTGAAGTTGCTGCCAACCGGGCTGTTGTTTCCCTTCCTGTAGGTCACACGGGGACCGAAGGGTGGCGACCCCGGTGAAGGGGCTCCTGGCGCAGCCGCGCCATCCGCCTCACAGACGTTCCTGGAACTTTCTCTCCTCCTGGCAGGAAGGAGCGCGAGGGGACCGTCCAAGGGAAGAGATGGCTCGCGCATCCCGTCCCCCAGCCCAGGCAAACTGTGCGGACCCAGCTGTCCCCTCCCCTTCTTTCCTCCCTCCATCAAGTTCCGGCTCCACCGACGTCAGCCACAAGAGCCCCCCCCCTCTGGCTCCCCTGGCCCTTTTAGTCCTTATCTGAACTTTGGACTTGTAGTTTCTTAGCCTTTTTTCAAAGCTTCCTGCCTGAGTAGCTACATTTTATTTTTTAACAGTGGTCTTTTCTAGACTCCTTTTGTTCACTGTCTTCCTTTTGGTCCTCTGTGTGTGGATGAGGATCCACTGCTGGGCTGGGCCCCTGGGCCTGTGTCCCTGGTTGGAGGACAGCGTCCTTTTGTTTATTCATCCACCAGGCACCTGTCATGTGCCGGCGCCACCAGGCCTCGGGACCACGGGGCAAAGACAATTTCATTTGGCTTCTACCCTCAGGACGCAGAGTCTTGTAAATAAAGTTCTCAGGGAACTAATAACAATGATAGAATTGATGGATGTCTTCTATGTGCCTGGCATTGTGTTAAGCACTTTATGTTCATTAATTTTTAAAAAAATTCCGTTAATTTAATTGCCGAACAACCCTCTGAGGTATGTACTCTTTTCTTTTTTTTTCTTTCTTGAGACAGGGTCTCACTCTGTCTCCCAGGCTGGAGTGCAGTGGCGGCATCTTAGCTCACTGCAGCCTTGATCTCTCAGGCTCAAATGATCCTCTTGCCTCAGTCTCCCAAGTAGCTGGGACTACAGGCATGTGCACCACCACACCCAGCTATTTTTATTTTTTAAATTTTTTTTTAGAGACGGAGTCTACTGTGTTGTCCTGGCTAGTCTTTAACTTCTAGTCTCAAGTGATTCTCCTGCCTTCGCCTTGCAAAGTGCTAGGATTACAGGTGTGAGCCACTGTGACTGGCCCCTGAGGTGTGTACTATTTTTAATCCCCGTTTTATAGCTGGGGAAACTGAGGCCCAAAGCACTGTAGTAACTTTCCTGAGTTTACACTCTATGAAACCAGATTTCCCAGGACCAGAGTCCAGGATCTTAAACACTGTGTTAGACCATCCATCCTCCCAAGGGACATTTCCAGCCCTCTCCAGGGGCGCTGGACTAACAGAACATCAGGGTCTCAGCCTCGAAGCCCTTGTGTCCTCAGACAACATTTGGGGACATCAACTGACCTTCCTTCAAGAGCACCTCAACCACTGTCCCCTCTGGTGTTTGCCACTGTGTTCCCCAAAAGCTTTCTGATTGTCTCCACGGGATGGAGCCAGGTAGAAGGTTTCTGAGAAGAAACCAAATGACTACCTCCTGCTCAAATAACTGTCAGCCACCTCAGCTTCGTGTTCACGTGCTCTTGTACTCTTGGAAGCCGTGTATTGACTTGATGAATTTGGCAAGGAACTCTCAAACGGTTCTGGGCAACGTGTCTTTGCTAATTGCAAATACACCTCAGCCCAAATCTCCTCCAACTCCAAACACTTGGGGAAGCCACGGTGCCTTCTGTGTTGAGAGGCAGAAACAGCGGGGCCTCCATTTGGATCCGGTGATAAGGACAGTGACTGCCACACACACTTGGACATTCAGCAATGACACATTCTTTTTTTTAATCAAACAGCTCTGGGCTCCCCTCTAGGTTTGACACCTGCCAGCTTTGTGTCCTCTGTGTCATCTCTCTAAAAATCAGAAACACTCTAAAACTCTTATCTGTGAAAATGCATATGCTGATGGCAGCTGCCTCTGACTCCCAGGGTGCACACATGGAAGTGCTGTGACAGCGAGACTGGGAGGGGGATTTCAGAAGCCACTATTCACAACACACAACTGCCTCAGTGCTAAACGTGGGAACGCTGGTAAGAGATAAGAAAATAAAAAAAAAAAATAAAAAAAGAGATGAGGGAACATAAACTAAAAACATAAAATCATTTTGGGCAGAGTTAGCATTGTTTTAGGCAACATTCCTTGCTTTGTCATCCCAAACAGCACTTCTGGGTCAAACTTCTTTTTCAGCTCTGAAAAGGGAGATTTAGGTGATATCTAAACTTATTATTATTATAAAATAGCTTCCCAGGGTTCTTTTATGAGGAGACGAGTCTGAGGGGTCCTGCACTGCATGGATTCTGAGGTTCATGCTGGGGGTAGGGTGTGCAATTCTGCGGCCCGTGGTCACTCCTGCAGGGGAGGGTGACATTCTGTGATGCGTTCAGGAGTAGAAACTGCATTTGGGGAGCTTTCCAGTGAAGCTGCTCCAGGCTGGTGCATCTCAGACTTAAAGGTTGTGTGACCCCCCTGGGGATCTTGTTAAAATGCAGATTCTGATTCTGTAGCTCTGGTCTGGGGCCTGGGATTCCGCATCTCTAACAAGTGCTGGTGCTGCTGGTTCTCAGACCGAATATTGAGTGGCAAGATGCTAGAAGTGCTCAGACTGGAAAATCACAAGTGTTGTTCTGTATCGTGAAAATTGTATCGTGCGTGTGTTGAGGTTGGGATTGGCCAAAATGTTAAAGAAAGCAATCACTCAGAATTATATTTTATTTTTAAAAATTTTTTAAGTTTTATTTTTTTAAAGAGACAGGGTCTTGCTCTGTTGCCCAGGCTGGAGTGCAGTGCTGCCATCATAGCTCATTGTAGCCTCGAACTACTGGGCTCAAGTGATCCTCCTGCCTTGGCCTCTCCAGTAGTTGGGACTATAGGTATGCACCACCATGCCCAGGTAATTTTTAGATTTTTTTGTAGAGTCGGGGTCTTGCTATGTTGCCCAGGCTGCTCTTGAATTTCTGGGCTCAAATGATTCTCCTGCCTCAGCCTCCCAAAGTGCTGGGACTACAGGAATGAGCCACCTCACCTGTCCTGAATTACAGAATTATATTGTAGAGATACATTCAGGGAGGAGCTAAAATGAAGGTAGAAAGCCCTACTGGAAACAAGGAAGGCTTGTCAGCTGGTGTTTGTCCGCGCTGGGTGCATGGCTAAAACAAATGAATCCTGCTTAGCAATCAGGCACACAGGTGGGCGTGCCAGGACTGCACAGGGTGGCTGGCCGCATTAGGAAGGGCAGATTCCTGTGGGAAGGCATGTCCCCAGTGTCACACTCCGGTCCCTCTAGCTGTCTCTCCCCCATGCCTTTGTGTCATTCTGTCACCCCCACCTCCAGCCCACCCCACACCCGCACTGAGATTCTCCTTTGCTGCTTTGCCTTCGACATCCAGTTACGGAATCATTGATCCTGCACTCGCTGTCCTGGGTCTCAAGCCATCCATCACCGGGGCGTTTGTCAGGGACAGAAGATGGGCCTGGCTGGATGCTGGACCCGCCGAGGTTATTGGAAAACCATGCTTGTTGATTTAAAAAAAAAAAATTCTGCTCGTGCTTTTTAACAGCATCTAAGATGAATTCCCTGGCATCTTTCAACAAATAAGTAAGCATTAATTGATTAGCTCTACAAGTATTTATGGAGGACCTACTAGGTGCTGGGGGCTTTTCCAGATGCTGGAAGCACAGCAGAGAACAAAGTGGACATGGCCCCTGAATAAAAGAACCTTTGCTCAAGTAAGGACATAATTGCAATCACACCACGTGCTGTGAAGAAGAAGGACAGAGGAAGGGAGACCGATGGGTGAAGAGTGCAGTGGCGTCATCTTAGCTCACTGCAGCCTTGAACTCCTGGGCTCAAGTGATTCTCCCACCTTATCCTCCCCAGTAGCTGGGACTACGGGCACATGCCACCGTGCCCTGGATAATTTTTTAATTTTTTGGATAAAGGGACATCAAGCAGTGGGGGGGTTAGTTAGGGAGTTTGAGCCTGGCCTTTATCCCTGCAGTGACTGTTATGGACAGAATTGTGTCCCCTCCAAATTCATATGTTGAAGTCCTAACCCGCAATGTGACTACATTTAGAGATAGGGCTTTTAAAGAGATAATTAAGGTTAAATGAGGTCAGAGAGTGGGCCCTAACCCAATAGGACTGATGTCCTCAGAAGAAAAGACAATTTGACACAGACAGGCCGGTGCACAGAGGAAAGGCCATGTGAGGACACAGCAAGACAGAGGCTGTCTGCAAGCCACGGAGAGAGGCCTCACCAGAAACCAACCCTGCCAACACCTTGATCTTGGACTTCCAGCCTCCAGAACTGTGAGAATACAAATTTCTGTTGTTTAAGCCACCCAGTCAGTGGTATTTTGTTACGGTAGCCCAAGCTGACTAATGCAGCCACTCACAACCTCAGGTAAGTGTCGTGCAGCAACAGTGTCAAAGTGCAAAACCTTGGCCCGGTGCAGTGGCTCACACCTGTAATCTTAGCTACTCGGGAGGCTCAGGCAGGAGGATCGCTTGAGCTCAGGAGTTCGAGGCTGCAGTGAGCTATGATTGTGCCGCTGCACTCTAGCCTGGGTGACAGAGCAGGGCCCTTTCTCAAAATGAAAACAAAAACAAAAAACCAAAAAAACCCTCTTTAATCAGTATATACTTCCTTGTTAGCAGCTATACTATAAAGCCCCAAATTTCCACATCTGCTGTGTTCGCATGGAGGGTTCACATGTTAGGAAACAGTTTAGAAATGAATTTGTTTTGCTTTTCTCTTAAGACAAAGGCTCCCTGGTACGATGGAGCAGGTGCTAGAAATCCCACGGTTCCCAGCTGCTTCAGAAGCATCACTCTGGCCAGCTGACCTTGAACAAGTCGTTTAAGCTCTGGGTGTTTCTCTCCTTCCCTGTAACCTGAATTTAAAGCCAAATCAATGTTATGGGTCACATGATCAATTTCCTTATCAGACCAGGGTTTCTTTCTCTCTTTTTAAAAATAACCTGGTGGATGTTTGACGTCCTCGGCCACCCAGTATCACTTCCACGTTCCTGAGTAGGCAGTGTTGTCAGATTCTGTTCTTCAGGTGGTCCTGGCCGTGACCTTCAGAGTCAGCGGGCACTCGGCTTGAGGGACACCAGCAACAGGGTTCAGAGCTCTCTGGCACGACGGCGGTGGCTCCACCAGATGTCACCAGAGAGCACTGCTCCACCAGTTTAGATACCATGGTTCTAAACACTGCGCTAAGAAGCTGCATGAACTTAGAAAAATGGAGATCTAAAGAAGTAAAAGTACGGGCTCAGAGCACGGCTGAAACAATAAGGGAAGATGGTTTGCTCCCGGAAGCAGCGGTTCTCATGCCTCGGAGCCCATCGCCCCACCTGGAGGGCTTGTTAAAGTCGGATCACTGGGCCCCACCTCCAGAGTTTCTGACTTGGCAGATCTGGGTTGGGCCTCAAAATGGGCATTTCTAACAAGTTTCCAGGTGATGCCGAGGCCACTGGTCCTGGGGCCACACTTTGAGAACCACAGTGCTAACCTTGGTCCATGTGCATCCTGTTCTCCACTGACATGGCCCCAGGCCCAGGAAGGGGAGGGGACTGATGGAGAGACCTAGAGCGATGTGACAGGGAAGGCCCTGAGCCAGGGGTGGGAACCTGCGGCCTTGGGGCCACCTGTGGCATTCTGCATCCTTCAGTGCCGCCTTGTGACTGAATCCAATTTTTACGGAACACAGCCTTTTAATAAAGGCAGCCTGAGCCATTGGGAATGGAATGACTCAGTTTCCCAGACAAGGTCAGATGAGGCTGCCTAGGAGGGGTACACCCTTGCCCTCCCTTTTCTGGGGAGGCCTGGGGAGTCATCTTGAGACTGTTTATAAGACTGCTGGAACCTGCATCTCCCTTACCCCAGTGGGGTCTTGTCTGAAAGCTGTTTGCTGCTGCGGCAGAGAGACGGGAGCTGGCGAGAGGGGGGGGCGTCCAGGTGGCTGGCGACCTGCACTCCTGCTGTCTGGCTGGGCCCGGAGTTCAGGTTGGGTGGGAGGGACATTGCAGAAGGTTTTGTTGGTAACCCCCCGCCCCAGCACACTACCACCACGGACTCAGTCTGTTCCTGCTGCTGTAACAAAATACCTGAGGCTGGGTCATTTATAAGGAACAGAAATTTATTTCTCACAGCTCTGGAGACTGGGAAGTCCAAGATCAAGGTGCTAGCAGGGGGTCATGTCTGGCGTGGTCTCTACTTCCAAGATAGCGCCTTGTTGCTGCGTCCTCTGGAGGGGACAAATGCCATGTTCTCACACGAGGAAGAGAAGGAAAGGCAAAAGGAATGAACAGCTCCCTTGCCCCTCTCTTACACAGCCCTTAACCCACTGTGAGGGTGGTGTTTTCACGACTTAATTGCCTCCTAAATCCCCCACCACTACCACCGTGGGGCTTAGGTGCCAACATATGAATTTTGGAGGGAAACATCCATTCAAGCCATAGCAACCACCAGAAATGCTGGCTGCTGGGAAGGGTAATCATGGGGGTGACAAGCTGGGAGATGTGGGAGATGATCCCTGGGTGACAGGCAGAGGCTGAGAGAGAGAGAGAGAGAGAGAGAGAGAGAGAGAGAGAGAGAGGGAGGGAGGGAGGAGCCTGAGCAAGGTGGGGACACAGAGGCTCCTTTGGTGCAGTCCTCTGCATAGCCAGTGTCTTAGTCCCTTCTGTGTTGCTGTCACACAATACCAGAGGCTGGGCAATTCACGAAGAATGGAAGCGTATTTGGCTCATGGTTCTAGAGGCTGGGAAGTCTAGCCACCTCTGGTGAGGGCCTTCCTGCTGTGTCATAACACAGAGGAACATGTCACCTGGGGAAAGAGTGTGAGTGTGAGAGTGAGGGGTAAGCTGGCTTTTATAACAAATCCACCCTTGTGCTAATGTGCTCACTCCCACAGTGACCGCATCAATCCATTCTCAAGGATAGAGCCCTCGTGACCTACGTACCTCTTACAGGTCCCACCTCTGTTGCACTGGGGATTAAGTTTCTGACACATGAACTCTGGGGGATACATTCAGGCCACAGCAGCCAGAGAGCCAGCGAAGGGAGTGTGACCATCAGATTAGAGGAGCTGATGTCGACCTCTTTCCCGTCCTCCCCTCTGCAGCAGGCAGGAGGCCAGGACAGCGGGGAGGGGGCCAGGGATGAGGTTGCTGGTGTCGGGGCTGGGGATGGGGAGGCAGGTCTTCAAGGCTTTTGAACAGAATATGAAATTGCAGTCTTAAAATTAACAAGACCAAGTCTTATAAATTGAAATGAAACTCTCTCAATAACTCAAATAGCTTGTTGAATCAAGCTGTCATTAAGGGATTCCAGCAGATAAAGGGAATCTGCTGAGCATAGTTCTTGGGAAATGAAACCTTTTCATGTTCACACCCCAAAGAGTAGAGACTTAATAAACTTCTCATACTCACACTGTCCGTATTATCGGGGATCTTGTTTTTGTTGAACCACCCAAGGAGGGTACTGGCAGCTGGAGTAGATGCACGGTCGGGGTTGAAAGATTCCCTTGTCCTGCACATTGAACTGACAATCCTCTAATGTTCTTAATGTTCTTTCCCCCTGGGCTCCAACCTGTGCCTTTGGTTGTCCTGCACTGTCCTGACCATGAGATTCCAGCCTTCCAGGATCCTGCCCACTTTTTGTCTCAAATTCCTGAGCATTAAAATCAATTATGCAATACATATAACATTAAAATGCAAGAAGTTGTGTTTTCCTAAGAAAATGGAATTTACAGTATCCATGGGAACGATTATCATCAAACGCTTAATTGCTTTATAAAAAGAAAATGTCACCAAACACATACATAGAAGAAGGCACAGTATTAAATTAACTAACAAGAGGGTCCAACAAGACTTTCATTAAGCAGTAACACTAACTAGATGTCTTTCCTAATCAGAGGTTTTATTTCAGTCCTCAACATTTTTCAGAGAAGGAAAAAATAATACGAAAGCAAGTTCAAATGAAAATTTATCCCATGAAGTAATCTCCAGGAGCTGTCTTGGGGATGCAACCCAAGCCCTTCCTTGTTTTACATCTGCACATAAAAATTAGTGGGGGACATTATTATGGTACAATGAAAAGAACAGTCCCTTTGGATGGAGACCTGAGTTCTAATCTTCCCTCTGCTTCGGGACATGATTGTAGCCAATGTCTACGCAGCCTGCCCCCATCCAGCCTCAATTTTCTCAACTATAAAATGAGAGGACAAAGCAGGTGGTCCCAAAGGCATCTTTCCAGGTAACATTCTGCAATTTCAAGACGCCAGGTGCAAAGCTGAAACCTTGGCTGATTCTAGGACTGGGGCATGAAATATACAAGGAGAGCCTGGAGCAACCTCATAGTATCAGAAGGTAAGGAAGTGCTGAAGCCAAACACACACAAAATCCAGAGTAATGGGGTATGTCAAAGGAACACAGGGGCCTCCAAATGAACTCCCCAAGGCTAAAGCTGGAACAATTTGAGCAACAAAATAAATAAAGTAATGTGTGTGATTATAGCCCAGGTATAAAATAATAGCATGTAGGGGAGGAAAAAAAATAATCTGTTCCTTCTACCCATTTTAGGTTCTCTGACTGGGGCCCTGTGAATTAGACTGGCAACACATATCGACAAGAGAGAAACAAACAAAAGTTTATTAACGTGTGCACAGTGCATACACGTGGGAGCCCTTGGGGTGACTGCCACTTGGGCTTCTGAACCATCTTAGGCTAAACAAGAAAAAGGGGTTTTAGGATTCAGGGCAACTGAGGCAAGTTATGGGAAGGTGACCAGAAAAAGTATGTGAAATAAGGGTTTTTAGTAAGATGTGTTATGCAGATTTAAGTCAGGTGCAGCCTTGATGAAAGTCATTAGAGTCCTCTTCCTCCTCCTGGCAAGGGCAAGGGAGACACCTTTTATCAATACAAAAGAAGATTTCCTTCATGAAAGAAAAATTTGGGCCCTGTTTTTAGAGCTTTCCTTGCATCTGCTGGTTCTCAAAGGTCTTTAGCTCAAAATAGTCCATAAGCTAAAGCGGCGTATTTTGGGATGGCATATTCTGGTACCGTTCCAGTCCATATTGATACAAAGAAATGATTAAATAAATAAATACATGGAGGAGAAGAGACAAATCTCACATGTAGAATATGTAGATACTGAGGCCGAGGCAGGAGGATTGCTTCAGCCCAGGAGCCTGAGGTTGCTGTGAGCTATGATGACACCATTGCACTCTAGCCTGGGCAATAGAGCGAGACCCTGTCTCAGAACAAACAAACAAACAAAACAAAAACAACAACAACAAACAAATCCCCAAATGTATAGATATTGCATCCTCAGGGAGGGGGAGCATAACTCCCCACTTGTTAGGTGCTGGCCGTGCATAGTGACTTTCTTCCAAAGAGCACCGCATGGGGAGGGGCGGAGAGAGTAGCTTTACAGTGGAGAGGCCTGACTAACACTACCCCAGCCAGGCAATCAAGGTCAACATCAGTAGTGACAAGTCATGTGGGTGGTGTGTGCCCTTGATAGGATGTGATGAGAATGGTACTTATCTCTGCTGTCTTTCCAAAAACCCTAGATGAATCATGAGAAAACCAGCAGACAAACCCCAACTGAACAACATTCTAAACAATACTGATTGGCACTCTTCATGTGAGCTAAAATCAAACCTTGAGCCTCCCTGGCTGACTGAGTGGACGCCCTCTTGGCCAGGTGGACCCTAAGGCTGAGTTGCTGGCCATGAGAAGGGAGTCAGACATGCCCCGTCATGCCCCTTCCCTTCTTGAAGATGTTCTTTGTAACTCATTAACAGGCCAAGGCTAGCAAGAGGAAGCTTGAATCACACCTGCAGGTCATCCATTTACTTAACAGATCACTTGAGTCTGGCTGTGTGTACGGTGGGTGACTTGTCTCTGATGAACAGACTTCCTTTTCTTAACTTAAAACATTCCAAGCCTTTGGACAAAGCTTCATTTCTTTAACCAATTACAAATCAAAGAATCTTTAAGCCTACCTTTTCAAGATGTAAGACCCGTCTTTGAGATGTTTCACCTTTTCGGGCCAAATCATTGTATACCTTCTATGTACTGATTTATGACTTTCTGTGTAATTCCTGCCTCCCTGAAATCTACAAAACCAAACTGGAACCCAACCACGGCAAGACCACTTGCTCAGGGCTTCTTGAGTATGACTGAACCATGGTTCTCAAACTTGGCTCAGAATAAACCTCTTTAAATTATTTTACAAAGTTTGGGTTCTTTTCCACTGACATTCAAAACCATAAAGGCTGTCCAAAACAAGGCAAGTTGGAGACACCGTCATGGCCAACAAGAGCCTAAGGAGACATGATGATTAAATGTGATGTGGTCTCCTGGATGAGATCCTGGGACAGAAAAAGGACACTAGGTTAAAAACTAAGAAAATCCTTATAGGGGATGAACTTCAGTTAATGTATCAATATTGGTTCCTTAATTGTAACAAATGTACCAGGCTAAAGTCAGATGTTAATAGTAGGGGAAATTGGGTGCAGGGTACATGGAAATTCTCTGTACTATATTTGCAATTTTTCTGTAAATCTTAAACTGTTCTAAAATAAAGTTTATTTTAAAGAAAATGATAGCCCTGGGGCTGACAAGGTTTTCAGAAATGATGTAGTATAGTCAACTGATTGGACCATATAGAAAGGCAGAATTGACAGAGGGTTTCCAATGAAGGATGACAAAACTAGGGTTTAATTCATCAGAAATCCTTTCCCCCTGAGCCTTCTAGTAGACGGAGCTGTCATGGTACATGTGCAGTAAAGGGTTAACTCAGCAGGCCTGGGTGGTCCAAATCCTGCACATTCCAAAGATCTTCAGGGCTGACCCTTGACCAGCTCCTGGGAGATAACTCTAAGCCCTTGGAATATCTTGCCTAATTATTTTTTATTTTTTTAATTCTTATTTTTTGTTCACCATTTTTTTTTAGCCAGTCAAATTTAGCAGTGGGGGGTTATATGCCAACTTCAGTGACACTAATGTTAATAAGTTCTGATAACCCACTACCATCAGACCAACCTATCCTGCCTAAATAGAGTCTTTTTATGCCTGGGGCCTTGGGCTACACTGGATAGTTTATGCTAACAATGTCATTTATGGTGACTGCCTGTTTTTGTTTTCCTGGGGCCCTGGGACACCCTATACCCGTTTGACCTCTGGGGGAGGCGGTGCTGGAGACTGGGTAGCTAAGGTCAGTCATGTGGATGCTCCATGCTTATGTGACCACCAGTAAAAACCCAGGACACCAAGTCTACAGTGAGCTTCCCTGATTGGCAATACTTCATACATGTCATGCATCATTGCTGGAAGAATTAAGCCCTGCTTGTGTGACCCCACTGGGAGAGGACACCTACACCTGGAAGGTCATGCCTGCTTTCTCCTGAACACCAGGCCCATTTTCCTTTCCTGATTTTCATCTGTATCCTTTTGCTGCAATAAATCATACCCATGAGTATAACAGCTTTTCTGAGTTCTGAGTCCTTCCGCAAATCATCAAACCTGAGGGTCCTCCAACACAAGATGGAACAGAGAGTGGCATATCCCACATCTCAACAGACCTAACACAGGAATAGGCCGAGTCTGGCTGGGGGCTCCCTAACCTGGTGATTGTTTGAGAATGTAAATTACCTAGTCAATTAGCCTATTATCCATTTCCCCCTATTAATCCCTGATCAATACCTCAGAACTTAGAAAAGCACATGTTCAATTTCCTCTTCCCTCCAGCTCCTGACAGCCACCGTAATTTGGAGGTGATTTTGTACAGTTTTAAACGACACACACAAAAGAATTCAATCATTTTTCTGCTTGATAACTCTCTACTCTCCCTGAGGACATGAATGCTACTTCCTCCACTTCCAACACCCCCAAACTGAGGCGGGTGCTTCCCTCAGCCGGATGATAAGGGCTTCATGCATTCTGGCTCCAGTCTGGGGAGCTGAGAGGGTGGAGAGAAGACAGAAACCCTGACAAAGAAAGAAAAAAGTTCAAAGGTTGGGATAAGGGAGCTGAGTTGGAGACCTCTGCTACGGCTGAGGCACCTACTGGAGTTAGTGGTGGATGTTTCGGTCTGTGCCTCCGCAGTTCTGTAACGGGCACTGGTACCTCCCCAGCGGAGGGGCCCGTTTGCTTGGCAGATATGGAGCCAGTGGACACAGCCAAGCTGGTTATCCCAAGGGGGTTTTCATTAGTTGGCAAAAGTAAGGAGCACACACGGGATATTTCCCAAAGCACGCTGTCCTTGAACAAGAGGGTTTGGCTGGTTTTATAAGGATGGGGTAATGAGGCGTGATCTGACTGGATCTTGCAATAAGTTGACGCCAGGAGGCATGATCCGAACGGATCCTGCATGAGGTGACGCCAGGGCTCAATTTGATTGGATGCTGGGTCCTGCCATGCAGCGTCCGCTTCTTAATTCAGTCCCCACTCCTTAGTCCAAGCACTTAGGTTCCGCCCACAGCTGCACGCTTGTTTCATCTGGGCACGCTCAGTTTACGTGACCTTCAACTTGGGGATCCGTGGGGACTGAAAAGCAACTCACAACTTTGTTATGTGACAGTTTAGCCAGATTGGTCTGGTGCCGTTACAGGCAGTCTGGAGTCAGCCTGAGCTTCAGCCGAGGAAGCCCCTGCATGGCGGGAAAGTCTGGGGTCCTGCAGGGAAAGCGAGCTTGGGTGCTGGGAGGGGTCTCTGAGCCACCTCCCCTCCCTCTGGCTGCGGCAGCCGCCCTGCCGCCCTGGCCGGGGCCCTTCTCAGCCTGCTGCAGGAGTTGGCAGGTGCAGAGGTTGGCCTGGTGTGGCCCAGGCCACCAGCCTTATGGGGAAAGGGGCATTCCTGGCTCCCAACAGCCCCCTGCAGCCTCCCGTTGGAAGGGCCTGAGCCCCACGACCTTGGCATGTCTTGGAGATAACGACGTAGTGCCAACAGCCACAGTGGCCACTGGCCCACGAGGAAGGAGAGGAGGTTTTTCTATATTCTGTTGCCTCTGAGGCCCTGTCCTGATACACTCAGGTCTCACAAGTCGGCTTTCTCTTTGGGCTGGCCCATTGTCCAGAGGTGACTGCAGGTGGCCGGGGTCTTCAGGCCAGTTGCAGAGAAGAGCGGGCAGGCTCTGGCAAGGACACCTTTAGGGCTGGGCCACCAGGTGGCCTCATCAGAACCCGACTCTGCTGAGATACACCCCAGTGCCTTCTGGCTTCTCAGCCCCAGCCCACTGAGGCAGGAACCAGCTGGGGATTTCTAATTCCAATTTCTGCCTTGGGAATGGCGAGGAACGTTTCCAGCTGGGTTTAAACACATTAATTCCCAAATTGAGTTTGGCTCTCCTGCTATTTAAAAACCCTATTTGGTAAGCACTTCACAGAGCAATAGCTCTGAAAGAGAAAGATTACTTTCCATTAGCCTGGCTTAGTAGAATGCATTGTTATTCAAAAGGCAGTCAAAGGGAATTTAAGTGGAATGTGGGTTTCAAAGTCCAGGTGAAAACCAATCTTCTGGAAGTCTGGTCTCCCACACTGGCTAGGGACGGGAGGACCCGGTGGGCTCCAGCTCCCTTTCAACTGTGCTTCTCAAACCTGTCTCACCCTCAAGGCTGTTGGGCTGCAGGGAATTGGTGATGCAAAGGGGCCTCTCGCAGGCTGCCGGGCCTGGCCCTGGGACCAGAGTGGAGGCATGAGGCAGGGCAGGACAGCAGCTGGCCCTGACCTGGTGGAGCCCAGTGAGGCTGACCCACCTAAGGCTCCGTTGTGCTCGGCCACAGTGCCTGCAGCCTTGCCTGGCGCGCCCTGCCCCTCCCTAACTGGGCCAGCTCATCTGGAAGACTAAACTCTGCCTGGAACTGCCCCATTGCTGCCACTTCTGGAGAAGTGCCCCAGACTGCACCCTCCCTGCCTCCCCTAGGCCAAATTTGCCACCGTTCTGTTGCGGAAACTGCAAGGGGGTTTTGATCTAGGTCCAGTTGCTCATCCCACAAAAATCCAATTATTGAGACAACGAGGATTGCCAAGGAAGAAAGGAATTTTTAATATGACAGACATTGCCGGGAGAACAGGAGAAGCTGCCTCTTTCTGACTAGACTAAAGGAGATGAGGGGGCTTTAATGGAGGGGCCATGTGCCTCGGGGGCAGGTTGAGGGGGGTGGGGATGTGAGTCCTGGGTCAGGGAATCTGCCCCGGGGCCTTCAGAATCTCAGCTCTTTGTCTTGTAGAAAATCCATCTCTTCAGGCCTGGAGCATGGTGCCTCACACCTATAATCCCAGCGCTTTGGGAGGCCGAGGCAGGAGGATCCCTTTAGGCCAGGAGTTCAAGTCCATCATTTCTGGGAAACAACTCAAAAGGTCAAGTAGTTAGTTCAGGGAGAGGATTATAAAAAACACAGGGGTTCATGGAGCTGGTCACAGTTCCACTTGGACAGGGGGACCTGAATTTAAATATAGACAGAGAGAGTTTTTATTTTGTTTTGCTGTGGTTTTTGCTTTTGGTGAGCGGATGGTAGAAGGGGGCAGGAAAGAATACTTAGACACACTAGTGACAAGTTTTAATTTCCATTTTTTTTTTAAACTGAGATTTTTTTTTTACACTGACATAGAGCAAATAAAACTGTGACATGTTTTCTAGCTGATGTGGAGGGTATATCATGTGCTCTTGACAGGTCTAGCATATTGACGGCGGTTTCAGGCTTTCGCATCTGGGAAGACGCCTCCTCTTCAGGACTGCCTCAGCGATGCTGGTGTCTGACCATCAGCCCCAGGTGTTCGCTGTGCCCCAGGTGGCTCAAGGTTGTCCATTTACCCCCTTCTTCCCTCGCCCCATCCCCCACTTTGCTGCTAATCTCTTTCTGGGCAGGGTGACCTGGACCGGCAGGTGGGCTCTTCCCTCTCTTCCCTGCCTCTGTACCTAAGCTTTGTTGAGCCTTGGGCCCTGTGCTGGGCCAGGCACTGACATGAAGGTGGGATTTCTGAGCTCATGACTCACAGCCTGCTGGGCCCAACATATGGCAACTTGCAGGAAATGGACCAAACCCAGTCAGGGGAGGCTCTTTGAGGACATAGCCTGTGTCCTGAAGCGCATGTGTAAGGGGTGAGAGGTGGCAAGGGGGAAGACGGAGAAAGGGTGGGTGTGGTGTCCATTCGCCATTGCTCAAGGACACCCAACATCTGAACCCTTTTCCTATGTCTGGGGAGCTCCCTGTCCTGTGAGTCTTGGTCAGTGGCAAGCCACCATGTGGAAGCCAGAAATGTCAGATGGTCTCATTCTTAGCCTCCCTTTCAGCTCGAGCAAAGGAGGGCATGTGACTCAGACATAATCAGTCTGTGCACTTGCACCATGTTTGACCAGGGAGCTGATGACACAAGGAAGCCGGACTCTACAAGGTCCATTCTGCAAGGAGGGGTTCTTCATTGTCCACAGGCAGCAGTGGCTACAGGTTCATCAGCAGTGACCAGGGTTCGGCTTTAGTGGGGTCAGCAGTACAAGCCGAGGGCTCTTGATCCAGCCTGGCTGCCATCTCAAGGGTCATTCTGTACCTTGACTTTAGACCTCATCCTGGCCTTGGAATCTCCAGGCCTGGGTCTCCAATACTGGATAGCACGTGGGCTCTCCCTCATCTTTTATTTTTAATTAAACTTTTTTATTTTGGTAAAACTGTAGCTTCACATGCACTGGTAAAAAATAATATGGAGAACTTGTGTAATCTTTATTCAATTTCCCCCAATGCTAATATCTTGAAAAACCACTCCAATATCATAACCAGGATATTGACATTAAGACAGGCAAGATACAGAAAATTTCCATCACCACAGGTTGTCTTATATTGTCCTTCTATAGCTACAGCCACTTTTGGTCCTGCTCCCATCCCCTTCTTGACCCTTGGTAACCATTAATCTGTTCCTCATGTCTGTAAGTTTGTCATTTTGAGAATATTGTATAAATGGAATCATGTGGTATGTGCCATCTTAGGATCAGCTTTTTGCATTCAGTGAAATTATCTGGAAATTCATCCAGGTTGTGTATGTCAATAGTTCATTCCTTGTTATTGCTAAGTTGTATTTCATGGTATGGATGTATCACAGTGTGTTTAACCATTTGCCCATTGAAGGACATCTGTGTTGTTTCCAGTTTTGGTATTATAAATAAAGGTGCTATGAACATTTGTGTATAAGTTTTTGTGTGTGCATAAGTCTCCATATTTCTGGGATAAACACCCAAGAGTACAATTGCTAAGTCACATGGTAGTTGCATTTTTAGTTTTTGAGAAAGTTGAAACTATTACTGTTTTCCAGAGTGGCTGCACCCTTTTGCATTCTCATCAACATTGTCTGAGTGATCCAGTTTCTCCTTATCCTTACCAGAATTCGGTGTTGTCCCTATTTTTAATTTTATCTATTTTCAATATGTGTATAGACATACTTTACTGGGATTTAAATATGCATTTCCCTAGTTGCTAATCACCTTTTCATGTGATTATTTGTCATCTCTAAATCCTATTTGGTGAAATGGTTGTTCACATCTTCTGCCCATTTCTAATTAGATTGTTTGACTTTTTACTGTTGAGAGTTGGGAGTTCTTTATATATTCTAATACTAGTCCTTTGTCAGATATGTGGTTTGGAATATTTGTTCCCAAACTGTAGCTTGTCTTTTCATCTTCTTTTTCACAAAGCAAAAAAAAAAAATTTTTTTTTTTTAAATTTTGATGTGGTCCAATTTATCAAAGGTATGTCTTCTGGACCCTCCCAGGGTGAGTGAGTAGATCTTAAATGACAAATCCACTCTAACATTTCATCCCCCTAACTCTTTTTTTCCTCCCTAAGTCTTTGAATCTCTCTTTCTCCATTAAACCAAGGCAGGTTGGTTTAATTTAATTGGTATAAAAATAATCAATTTGCTCACTGTGAATCACTTTTTTGGTCCATGTTTCAGCCAAACAATCAAATTGTTAGAGCCCTTTTAAACTCCCCAACCTGCAACATTAAATGCAGAACACATCAGGGCCGAACTCTTTTTTTTTTTTGAGACAGAGTCTCACTTTGTTGCCCGGAGTGAGTGCCGTGGTGTCAGCCTAGCTCACAGCTACCTCAAACTCCTGGGCTTAAGCGATCCTACTGCCTCAGCCTCCCGAGTAGCTGGGACTACAGGCATGTGCCACCATGCCTGGCTAATTTTTTTTCTATATATATTTTAGTTGGCCAAATAATTTATTTCTATTTTTAGTAGAGACGGGGTCTCGCTCTTGCTGATCTCGAACTCCTGACCTCGAGCGATCCACCCGCCTCAGCCTCCCAGAGTGCTAGGATTACAAGTGTGAGCCACCGCGCGGCCAAGGCCGAACTCTTGATCACGGCACACCAAGTTAGCGTGCTACCTGAATTGCCATGATCCAGTCAAATTGACACATAAAATTAATTTTAACAATCTAGCTAGTTTACCTATTTTGTTGCTCTTTACAATAAACTTACTTTCATTAATTTTGCTATTGTTTTCCTACTCTTTATTTCTGCTCTCATCTTTATTAATTCATTCTTTCTGCTAACTTTGGGTTTAGTTTTTTCTTCATTTTCTAGTTCTTTGAGTTAGCTTGTTGATTGAAATCTTTCTTCTTTATTAATGTAGAAATTTACTACTATAAACTTCCCTGTTATACTCCTTTTTCTGCATCCCATAAGTTTTGGTATGTTGTTTTTGTTTTAATCTGTCTCAAGATACTTTAAAATTTCTTTCTTTTTTTTTTTGTTTTCTTTTTTTTTTTTTTATTTCAGCTCATCATGGGGGTACATAAGTTTAGGTCATATATATTGTCCATGTCCCGCCCATCCCCCCGAGTCAGAGTCCCAAATTTCTTTTGTGATTTCTTCTTTGACCCATTGGTTGTTCAACAATGTATTATTTGATTTCTACATATTTTTGAATTTTTCAATTTCCCTACTACTATCCATTTCCAGTTTCATTCCATTGTGATCAGAAAAGATAGCTGATATGATTTCAATCTTATTAAATTTGTTAAGACTTATTTTGTAACCTACCATGTGATCTAACTTGGAGACTATTCCATGTGCACTTAAGGAGAATGTGTATTCTGCCTCTGTTATGGATATGTTTGTTAGGTCTGATTGGTCTATACTGTTGTCCAAGTCCTTTGTTTCTTTATTGAGCTTCTGTCTGGTTGTTCTATCCATTATTAAGAGTAGGAGATTAAAATTTTATACTACTATTGCATTATTCCATTTCTCCCTTTTGTTCTGTCAATGTTTGCTTCATATATTTGAGTGCTGTGTTGCCAGGTGCATATATATTTATAAGTTATATCTTCTGGTGAATTGATCCTTTTATCATTAATATAATGTCTTTTCTTTGTCTCTTGTGACAGTTTTTGTTCTGTCTCATGTTAAAGTCTATTTTGTGTGATGTAAGTATGGCCAACCATACTCCCTTGTAGTTACCATTTGCATGGAATATCTTTTTCCATACTTTCACTTTCATCCTATGTATGTCTTTAGATCTAAAGTGTGTCTTTTGTAGATAGCATACAGTTCTAGCTTGTTTTTTGTTTAATCTATCCAGCCACTCTATGTCTTTTGATTGGGAAATTTAATATATTTACATTTAAAGTAGTTACTGATAGGAAAGTAGTCACTATTACCATTTTGTTAATTGTTTTATGCTTATCTTTTAGCTATTTTGTCCCTTTTTTTCCTTTCTTGCTGCCTTCCTTTGTGCTTTATTGAATTTTTTGTACTGACATGCTTTGATTCTTCCTCATTTTCTTTTGTGTATCTTCTATAGGTATTTTCTTTGTGGTTACCATGGGGCTACATAAAATGTTTTATTGTTAATAAGTCTATTTTACGCTGATAAAAAGTTAACTTTAGTTGCATACAAAATTCTACTCTTTTATATCTCCCTAGCCCCACTTTATGTTATTGATGTCACAAATCACAGTTTCATATATTGTGTATCCATTAACATAGTTTTATAGTTACAGTTATTTTTATGCTTTGTCTTTTAAATTTTACACCAGAGTTAAAAGTGCTTTCTTTATACTCCATTACAATATTCTGTATTTGTCTATATATATTTACCTTTATCAGAAAAATTTGTATTTCTGTATGTTTTGTGTTGTTTAGTGTCCTTTTATTTCACTTTCCAGGACTTCCTTTACCATTTCTTGCAAGGCAGGTCTGGTGGTGCCCAAGTCCCCCAGCTTTTGTTTCTCTGGGAAAGATTTTATTTCATTTTCATTTTTGAAAAACAGTTTTTACAGATATAGTATTCTTGGTTGATGGTTGTTTTCTCTTAGTGCTTTGAGTATATCATCCCAGTCCCTTCTTGCCTGTAAAGTTTCTGATGAGAAATCCACGATAATCTTATGCTAGCTTCCTTGTACATAATGAGTTGCTTTTCTCCTCCTCTTTTCAAGATTCCCTCTTTGTCTTTGAATTTGACAATTTGATCATATGTGTCTCAGAGTGGGCTTCTTTGGAGCCATCCTAATTGGAGTCTTTGGAGCTTCTTGAATTTGGATGTCCATTGCCTTCCTCAGATTGGAAAGTTGCTGGCTGTTATTTTTTCAAAAAAGCTCTCTGTTCATTTTTTCTCTTTATTCTCCTTCTGTAACCCCCGTAATACATTTATTAGTCTTGATGATGTCCCATAAGTCCCTTAAGCTTTCTCTACTCTTCCTTATTTTTTTTCTTTTTGTTCCTCTGACTTGATAATTTTAAATGACCTGTCTTTTATTGATTGTTTATTCTGTTTGATGAAGTCTGCTGTTGAGCCTATCTAGTGAATTTTCATTTCAGTTATTGTAGTTTTCAGGCCAGAATTTCTGTTTGGTTCTTTTTTATAGTTTCCATCTTTTTGTTAATATTCTCATTTTGTTCATACTTTTTTTCCCCTGATTTCATTTTGTTGCCTGAGTTCTGTTGTAATACATTAAGCTTCTTTAATATGATTATTTTGAATTCTGTTTAGGTAATGCATAGATCTCCCTATCTTTGGGGTTGATTTCTAGAGATTTATTTTTTAGTTCTTTGATTGGGCCATGTTTCTTCATGTGCCTTGTGACTTTTTGCTAAGTTTTAAGCATTTGAAAAAACAGACATCTCCCCCAGTCTTTATACTGGATTTGTATAGGGGAAGATGTTCCCTATTCAGCACTTCTAGAGATTCTGGTGGTCTCTGAAACCTTTTTTGAGGGATGCAACTTCTCTGTGCTCGCGCATATAATTTCCCAACTAGGGAAGTTTTCTGGTTTCTTTTTCAGGAGCTTGTACTCTCTTGCTTTCTCTGTTGTCTGTCTGTGATACTGCAGGTTCTCTGGTGCTACTGCAGCAAACTGCCCAGTTCTCCATTGCTCTCAGTGGCCCCAGGCATCCAAAGCTGCTGGCTCCTCATCAGTGCCCTTGGTCAGGTGAGACAGATACCAGTCCCTTGGGCAGCTCTCCAAAAAGCTGGAACATTAGATGCATATTCCATTCTTTTCTTTCCCACCCAGGGGAGATACCATGATCCAAGATGTTCTCTCCTGGTGCTGGCTTGGTGGTGGAATGATCATAGGTAAGTAAAATGGCTCTTCTTACCTGATTTAATGCTTCTGTTCTTGCCTTTGCACTCATTGGGACTACCGTAACATCTTATTTGGTTTCTAGAGGCCTCATATACTTATTTTGCTCTCTACATTGTCAAGGGAATGAGGACCGGTACTTACTATTCTGCCATCTTGCTGACATCACTCTCCCTCATCATCTTTTTTTTTTTTTTTCCCCTTCTGGCAAGTTCATCCCCCATTACCTTTTAATAATTTTTTTTTTTCTTAAATCAGCCAGAGTTTGTTTCTATGGACTGACCTCAGGTCCCTGGCTCTTTTGTGGGGCCAATGTATTCCAGGAGGAGGAGACTGCATGGAAAGATCCACAGATGAGAAGGAGTATGGCTCATTTGGAAATTGCACCTAGTTACCAGGTAAATTGCAATGCTCACATAACCCTGGCCAAAGGAGCCTCTGCTGATTGGTTCTCTGCCTCCATAAAATGTTTCTGGAAGTTCTAGGAACAGCCTTGCCTGCTGAGCAAGGTCTGATAGGGTGTGCTATAGACCTCTGCTACTCAAAGTGTGGTTCATCACTTAGGAGCTTGTTGGAGATGCAGAACCTCAGGCTCCTCCTTTGATATGTAGCATCAGAATTTACATTTTAACAAGATTTCAGTTGGTTCCTCTCACACTGAAGACTGAGAAGCACTAACAGAGCTGGTCCTAGGTCTAGAAACCTCCAGGAGCTCCTAAGTTGGCTGAGCAGTGCATGAGGAGTGAAGTCCCACCTGGTCTGGGCTGGTGAACCACCCACCACTTAGAATGTTCCACAACATGTTCAGTTTGCATCTTTCTGTAGCCCAAATCTGCAGTTAGTTAAGCCTCCCCAGGGCTCCCAGATTAAATGATTCTCTTCTTGAGAAAGGTTCAATATTTGCCATTCAAATTAACTTGGCTCTAACCTTTTGTCAAAGCATCTCTCCAGCAGTAACACCACCATTACTTTTCTTAATCTAGTTTAAAAATTGACTATAAACATATCCCTTTTTCCTGGACATCCGTGTAAGGGAATTTATTTTTCCTTACCTGAGAAAGATTTAATTACTTCCATTTGGGATTCCAAGGCTGTCTCAGTAATACAATTTATTTTAATCAGGAGTCTAAGTTTGTCATTCAATCCACTTATTCTCAGTTAAGTGACTGTGTACTTCACTTCATTATCAATTGATTGTGATTACTTATTATCAAGTAAACTCAATATGTTTATGATAATTTCATTACTCAGACAATGCCTGCTATTCAAAGCCATGGTTTTATTCAGGGACCCATATCTGGGCACCCTGAAATGCTATGAAATGCTTTGAAATCAATTCAAACCACAGATACTTATTGACTCCTGCGTGGCCAGCACTGTGAACTTGGGGTCTGAGCATCATTCACTCAACCCAAACACTGAGGGGAACTACTGCTTTTAACTGTAGCAGATACTGTTGGTGCCCAGACAATTCCTTTTCTCTTGCTGCTTCCTACTGTCAAATCTCTCTTGCAGATAAGGTAGCCATGTGCCCCCGTTCTGGCCCATGCAATGCAACATGGGATATGTCAGTGGGCTTCCGAGTAGGAGATCTTTTCTTTAATAAAAGAAGAGAGAAATATGAGCAGAGCTCTTGTTCTTACCTCCCTGGCTTCTCTCTGCTTCTTGCCTTTGACATGGTCCTGAAAGGCTGTGATACCTGGAGCTGTGGCAGCTATCTTGCAACCACAAAGAGAAGGTTTAGAGAACGACAGATGCTGATCCAACACTCTAATATTGTGAAGCTATTCAACTAGATCCGGGAAGTGCCTTCTTCTAGGTTTCTTGCAAAGTAAACAACTGCACTGTAATTTAAGTCTCTCGTAGTCTTACCTTCTGTTATTTGCAGGCCAAGGCATTCCTGACTGGTTTATTGATTCATGATTGTGGGGGCCTGAGCTGCTACAGACTGCTCCAACCTGCTGCGGTCTGCCTGAATCATTCTAAGCCTGAACACCCGACACTGCAGCCTCTGTGTGCCCAGAACTGGACCAGGGGAGACCAAGCCTGAAAGGGGAGCCAGAGCCCCCAACCATCTTAGAGGGGAGGGTCTGACACAGTCCATGGCTGCCATATCCTGGAGCCTGGAGGCTGTCACTGGACGTAGGTAGGCATGTCATACTGTGACTACCTCATCTAGCCCCACTGGGCAGGACCAGCGGGTTCCCACATCCATCTGCCTGACAGCATACATAATTCAGCTTTGAATTCAGTCTCTAGCTGGGGCCCCTGCCTCCCTCTCTACCTCCTCCTACAACCCTCTCCCCCTCTCTCCCTGCCTCTCCACTGGAGCCATGCTGACCTTGCTCCTAACTCTCACCCGCCTGCTGCTTCCTGGTCGGCATTAGCCCCTTCCCCACCTCCAGCCCCCAGTGTACGTGGGCGGGCTCTGGGCAAGCGCCACCTCCTCCAAAAATCTCTGGGTTTCCCAGGACAGGTTCGAGCCTCCTCCCACGTGCTCGCGCTCCGGGGAAGGCGCCCTGTTTATTCGGTCGGGGCCTCACCCTGTCTACAGGGACAGTGCACTGCCCTCCCCTTCTCTCCAGTCACGTGATGGCAGAGGGACCAATCACAAGCACGGCGCTCTGCCCACACCTGGCCAATCAGAGCCCTCGCTGGAGTTTGCGTCCTGAGGCCAGGCGCAGAGTGCAGCCCTGTGCTGCGGGGGAAATGTGCCCTGCATGGAGGAAAATGAGGCAGACACTTGTGGCAAAGCAGATCTGGAGATGGAGTGAGAGAATCCGAAGGACATCATTAACGTCCTTGCAGCCAGCTCTGCCTGATGTCGCCATCACCCGACTTTCTGAGTAGATGAGAGTCCATAAACCCCCTCTGGCTCAAACTATGTTGAGGTGTGTTTTGATCACACACAAGAGAAAAAAGTTCCCCTGTTACATCCCCATCACAGCGTATGCAACTCTTTTCTCATCTGTCTTCACAAGCAGACTGGGAATTTCTGGAGATTTGGGCCCGGGGCACATAGACACTTAATGAATGTTCGTTGAGTGAATGAGCAAGTGAATAAATAAAGGAACTAGACTTGAGTTTGCCTCATGCACCTCCGACTTGTGCTGTTTGAATTGTGACTTTCCTCCCGGGACCAGTCCAGCCCCTGTCTCTGTTCTCTCCAGCCCCTGACTTAGCCCCCAGCTCACTCACGGGAGTTCCCAGTGAGCTCTGCAGTTATTTATAATAGCATGCCATCCTGTACTATTTATGCTTCTAAGTTTCGGAGAAAGGCATTAAAATCAAAATGTAAAAAAATTTAACCACCTGGCAAATGCTCATGGTGTCTCCAAAACAGCCTATGCTTGCATACCTTTAGTGACAGGGAGCTCACCCCTTATGAGGCTGTTCTTCCCATCTTAGTGAGGTTTCTTGCTATTAAAAAGTTCATCCTTATATTGCACAAAACCTGTTTCCTGGTACTTAATTTCCCTTCTTTGGTCCTGGTTCTGTACTCTGACCTCTCCATATTTGAAAGGCAGGGCTCTCTGTTGCTCTTCTGACCTAAATACCTCCAGGCTAACACCAGTTCTCGTGGGGATTTGATATCTTTCCAAGCTTGAATGTACTTTTCTTTGTCCTCATCCTTCTTAAAACGAAGCCCACTTTTGCCACTGCCCCCATCCCAACTCAAGCCACCGCCCCCTTATAGTGGGATATAATTTTGGTATAGCCTCTTCCCCTGCTGGCATTTCTTTTAATCCTGTGACCCCTCCCCACTAACACAGCTGGATCTGAGGCCTCTATTACCGCTGGGGAAGATTGTCACAGGGAACAGAATTCAGCACAACACTCTGTGTGAGGAATAAAAAGTGCAGACGACAGTAGGTCTCTCACCTCCTTCATTCTGGAATCTATGCTTCTGTTGCTGTAGTCTTAGGGAGGTTCATTTTTGCCTTTATTTCTCCACTTATGGAGGCCTCATTCTATGTGAAGGAGGACATGGGGAAGAGAAGAAAGAGATGGAGGAGGAAGAGGAGGCTGTGTCACAGAAAGGAGCTTTGGAAGAGGGGGTGTGCCATGGGTGTGTCCTTTAAAGTGGGCGTGAGGCAGGGTCACTGCAGTGTTTTGGGCTCCTGACATGCGGCCCTCCACAGTCGATATTTGTGAATGTTTTCTTCATGTGAGCCCAGATTTTCTAACACGTACTGACAAGCTCCTTAATGGAAGCTCATGACAATGAACTGGGTAACAGGAATCTGACAGCAAGCAGATAGCCCAGACTCAGACTTGATTTCCAGTGACAGACAGAGAGTCACTGGAGAGAACCTTCAGGAGAGAAAACAAACCCAGGAAAACGCTGTTCTTCTGCCTTCCGATGAGCTTGCCAGGGGTTGGCCAACCCATGTTGCTGTAGGCGACCCCCTGGGGTTCCCCCCTTATCTCCAAGTCCCCACCTTCTTTTCCTTGTCCCCTTCCAAGCCCCCATCATCTTGTTGTGGGGCCTTGCCTTGCTGAAGCTATTTCCTATTAATCCCACCTCCATTGCCCCAACAGACATGAACAAAAGAGTCAAGACCTTGGCTTAGGGCCTGGGGGGGAACACACAGAAGAATACATGAGCCAGTTTTCCTCTAGGACAGAAGAGACAGAGAGAATAAGGGAAGAGAGAGTGTGTGCCAAGGGGGCAGGAAGAGTAGGTTCAGGATGAGGGGACAGGATCAGAGACAGCCCTGCCTTGGCAAGGGCGTGGGAGCCAGTCCCCAGTTGAGGGATACTGTTTTTCAGAGAGTCCAGGCTGGTCCCCCTGGGCATTAGGGCCCATGGATGATGGGCATGTCACCTGCGGGCAGTCAGAAGAACTAGCTAGAACAGCCTCTCCTGGCTAGTAAACTATCTCCCTGTGTCCCATAAGCCTTGAAGGGGAGGGCAGACCCGCAGACGTTAGACAGGTGGTGGGGGACATGTGCAAATGCAGGCAGCTGAGCTCAGCTCAAGATCTCCTTAGCTGGCACCCTGGAAACGCACCCTCGTTATTTTCTCCTGCCTGGAGGGCTACTAATTGTCTAATTATGGCTATTTACACACTCCCACTGATTCTGTCTCTTGTCCATCCTTCCACCAGGCCACCACCTGAGTGATCTTTGAAAAGCCCAATTCTGATCATTACAAGACCTTGCTTAAAACTTTTCAGTTGTTCCCCATTTCCCAGAGGTGCTAGTCCCAGCTCCTGTGCAGGCGGAAAGGCAGGTTGGCTGCTGCCTGTCTCTGAACCCTGAGTTCTCATCATTCTCCTGCTAACAAGCCAGGCTCCTTGGTCCTGGACTCTGGACATTTGCACACGCTGGTTCTTGATACCTGGAGTACTCTTTCCTCCTGTTCTAATCATCTGTCACTGCACAGCAGCCACCTCAACACTTAGTGGCTTAAAACAACAGCAATCAGTTACTTTGCTCAAGAACCTGCAGGTTGGAGAGAACTCAGAGAGGGAAGGGCTCATCTCTGCCACATGTGGCCTCACTGAGGCAGCTTGATGGGGCCTGGAGGAATCACTTTCAAGCTGGGCTGGTGCACTCACCTGGCTGGCTGTCAGTGGGAGCTCAGTTTCTCCCCACTACTCTGAGGGCTGCTTGGGCTTCCTCACAACATGGCGGCTGGGTTCTGAGAGCCATAGTCCTAAGAGCAGAAGTTAGAAGCTGGATCTCCTTCTATGACCCAGCCTCAGAAGTCACACAGCATCACTTTAACTATAGTTACAAGCTTACCAGATTCAAGGGGAGGGGACATAGACCCCATATCTCAAAGGGAGAAGTGTCAAAGTCACATTGCAAGAAGAGCATGTGGGAATAGAAATAACACAGTAACTATCTTGGAAAAATAAAATCTCCTACTCCCCTCTCTGTCCTGTTAGTCACACTCACCCCTGGGTTTCTGCTCAAACATCTCTTTCTTAGGAAGGTGTGTGGTCATCTGAACAGAGAGGAGTCACCTTGTCATATCTTGACACCCTCTGTCTCTCCTTGCCACTCTCGGAATGACCATTTAATGTCTGTCTTCCCCACTAGAGTGTCCATGCACACTGGCTCTGTTCTCTCACTTTCTCCTCGCTGTTTGAGAAAGGAAATCCACTTATTAGACATCTACATGCATCACGCTTTGTGCTAAATTCTTTAAATAGATTATGTCTAATTCTTAGAACAACCTTACAAGGTATTAATTGCTTCTTTTATTTTAGACATGAGCAGAGGCTGAAAGGTTAAAGAGAATTGTCAAAAGGATATAACAGCTAGTAAGCTGGCAGAGCCAGAATTCAAACCCAAGTTAACTAGCTGTGAGGTCCTGGAACAGTTCCGTTGTACCTTCCTGCTTCTCTGCATTTTATTGTACATTTTGAGGGGATTACTAATTAAGGTTGAATTTTTCCAATATTTTCAGACAATTATATTTCCTTTTAAGTAAATTCTTTGCTCATATCTTTTATCTATTTACCCTTTTCTTATTTATTAGTAAGAGGTCTATATAGAGCAAATTATTTTCATTGTTGTATTCAGCTTTTGATTTTATTCAGTTTTAGATGTGGGAAAGTTTTACATTTTCATGTGGTCAAACCCAAATCTTCTCTTTTTTGATTTCTTTCATCACTTCTCAAAGTTTTTTTTTTTCTTTTCTTATGACAAAAGTGATACATGCTCATTATAGAAAATACGAAAAATGCAAAAAAAATGTAAAGACAAAAATACAATCACCCATTAACTTTCCACCCTCTTCGAGACCACTGTCATCAACATATTTCCTTCCTCTTTTTTTAAGATGTCATATATTAAAGAGTCTGTATGAAATGCATGCATACAGTTAAAGAATATCAGTAAAACAAACTGCTATGCATTATGAACATTATTGCTAAGAGCTTTCTTATACATGCCATTTGCTGTACATATATAAAACTATCCCTGAGGTGTGTGTATCCGCCACCCTGGTTAAGAAATAGGACGTTACCAGCAGCTTAGAAGCCTTCGAGCTGCCTTCTCCAATAACATCTCCCACTCCTACCCCTGTTTTCTAGAGGCAACCATGATCCTAAATTTGTGTTAATAATTCCTTTGGTTTTCTTTATAGTTTTACTATCTAGCTATCTACCATTAACAATATATTGTTTAGGTTTGGCTATTTTTGAACTTCATTTCTGACATTTGCTTCCCCTTGATATTATGTTTTGAGATTGGCTTGCATAGACTGAGAAGGAAAGGGCAGTTCCTCCATTTTGCTGTGGTGGAGTATCACAGTGCATGAGTAGACCGTGGTTCATTGGTCTACTTTTTTTTTTTTTTTTTTTGGAGAGACAGTCTTGCTCTTTTGCCCTGCTTAGAGTGCCATGGCGTCAGCCTAGCTCACAGCAACCTCAAATTCCTGGGCTTAAGCAATCCTTCTGCCTCAGCCTCCCGAGTAGCTGGGACTACAGGCATGTGCCACCATGCCTAGCTAATTTTTTCTATGTATTTTTAGTTGTCCAGCTAATTTCTATTTTTTTTGGTAGAGACGGGGTCTCGTTCTTGCTCAGGCTTGGTCTTGAACTCCTGATCTCGAGCAATCCTCCTGCCTCAGCCTCCCAGAGTGCTAGGATTATAGGCGTGAGCCACCACACTTGGCCCATCCGTTCTACTTTTGAAGGACATTTGGGTTGTCTCCAACTTTGGGCTTTATGAACAACGCTGCTATAAACTTTCTCACATATATCTCCTCACGCATGTATAAAAGCAGCTCTATGCTGTGCATACCTAGGAGTGGCACCGCTGGGTTGTGGACATACAATCACACCTTCAGCTTCTAACTAACACCCAGCTCTTTTCCAAAGTGGTTGTAGCAATTACACTCCCATCAGCAGTAAATCACTCTTCATTGTTGCACATTCAATTGCTATTATTTTAGTTAAATAGTTTTTGCAATCTGGTTGGTATGAGGTTAATCTTGTCAAAATGTCAAAATCGTTTCAATTTTTTATACATTACTGATTCTGATATTTTATCAATTACTGAAAAGATTATGTTAAAATGCTCCCCTGTGATGGTGTATTTGTCATCAATTTCTCCTTACAGTGCTGGTGTTTTGTTTTGTTTTGTTTTATTTTGTTTTGTTTTAGAGACAGAGTCTCACTCTATGTTACACAGGCTAGACTCAAACTCTCTGTCTGGGCACAGGCGATCCTCCTGCCTCAGACTCCCAAGTAGCTGGGGCAACAGGCATGTGCCACCATGCCCAGCTGGCCTTCAGTATTTCAAGGCTATTAGACGCATGCAAGTCTAAAACTGCTACATCTTCTTGGTGAACTGAACCCATTATCGTTACATAATGACATCTTTATCTCTATCTATTAATGCATTTTGCCTCAAATCCTGTTTTAATTGATATTGACATGGCTACTATAGTTGCCTTTGGTTAGTATTTGCCTGATAAACATTTTTTAAAAAATATCTCTTGGATTTTCTTCTGTGTCCTTATGTTTTAAGTGCATTTCTTGTAAACAATATTGTCACAGCCAACCTCCAATCTCCAGTTCACACCCTGTGTGGTCTCCTACATCCCACAATGGCAGAAGACATTCGCCTCTGGGTGAATGCCGTCGGGGCTTGGAGGTGTTTGACGAGTGAATGAGTGAATGTACAATGCACACTAAGCAGTGCAGGAAAGTGCAGATGGAATAGTATTCCCATTCTGGCAAAGGTGCTCTGTTGTACCATGAGTGACTTTTTCCCAAAATAAACAGATGTACAGGATTTTCTTTAAAATAAATATATTGTTATTTATCATACCTCCAGCTTCATGGAGGTGAAACTGGACATCTGCTTTTCTGTGATGTGACTGCTTTTCTCCGAGTGACAGAATGGGTTTTGGCCCCAGTAGGGGCAACGGCGGCCACGCCCACCTCACCTCCCTCAGCAGCAGCATCTGCTCCTGCAAGTGCTCCAACTCATGTCTGCGTCTGAGCCTGGGGAGTTTGGTGCGTTCGTCCAGCACATTGGAGGTGAGAAATAGGGAACGGGCTATTGAAGAAGGCTGCTGCTTGGCGGGCAATTCCCTGAGTGGGAGAACCACACTGGCCTGGCCTGCGGGCTCTGAGTGTTGACCAGGGCCGGGGTGAGGAGGACTCAGGCCTCCAGCACCTGTCGTCCACTCTGGGGTTAGCCGTGACCTTGCTGGGTGCCCTCAGGAGAGTCCCTTACCTTCTCTGAGCCTCTGGAAAATGAGAAGGTGGGACTTGGAGCGTTGGCTCTGAAAGGCCCTGCTCTCCTGGTACTTGGGTTTTCAGGGTGTCTCTTAGCTGACAAGGGTGGGGTCCAGGGTGCCAGCTCGTTCTTGGCTGAGCGTGTCTTGCAGCAGAATTGACAAAGGCCTGTGGAGATCGCCTGGCCACCAGCCTGGGGAGGGCTTCATTCTGCCCCCCTGTGACTGCGAGTCACCTGCTGCCATGGCCTGGCTTGACCGTCCTCCTCTGCCCCCGCAGGAGGGCTGAGGGCTCCTGCCACTGCTGCCTTTTGTAAGAGCCACTTCTCCTTCCAAAGGGCCAGGCCCCCCACCCTCCCGGGCAGAGTTTGGCTGCTGAGCGACACAAATAGACGAGATACGCTCCCTCTTCTGGGTTTCCCCTGCATTAAAGCACTTTTTATCTTAAATTTTTAAAGCTACCAGAGCAACCCTGAGGGTTGGCCAAGACAACGTGCTATGACTTGGTCCCAATTTCCTGTTGGCTCCCTGAAGCAGGTCGGACCACCCGGCTCTTCTCCCCTGCCTGCCCCGCAGCCTGGCGCCCGGTGCACACGCTCCACGCAGAAGGAGGCTGTGTTGCGAGTTGCCCTGAAAGGCAGGGGTGAGTGAAAGGGGCCCCCAAGTAGGGAAAGTGATTGCAAAACCAGCTCAACAGTCCAGCCTCAAACGCCTCTTCTCTTTTTCAGTTGCTAAAAAATTAATGACCTCTTGAATCAACGTGGTTAGGAACGTGTAGACCAGGGAGTTGAGTGGGGGATGCCCTCCAAGGTCTCATTCCCTCCCCACTGAGATGCTGGTGCAAGGTTAGGGGCTCCTTCTCCAGAAGGGGCTGATGTGGGGAGCCAGCAGCTGTGGGACGTCTGCAGGGAGGAGCATGGAGTGTCAGACCGGCAAGGACCCCTGAAATCACAGCAGAATTGGCACTGTTGACGGTGCCCACCTCCTGGCTTCCTCCTGCACTCCTGGTCCCTTGTCCTCCCCGACTGCTCTTCCTCAGTCCTGGCTCAGGGCCCCTCCTGCACACATGGCCTCCACATGTGGGAGCCCCAGGGCTCAGGCCGGGCCCTCCTGCCCTCTCTCCCTGGTGATGACATCCTCTCCCAGGGTTAATACCATCCCAGGGCCAACGACTTCCAGACACATATTTTCAGGCTGGGGCCAGGGCTCAGGGCTGCTCACTGGACACCTCCCCTGGCCATCCACCAGAAATCGCAGCCACCCCTCTCTCCCTCCTTGCCGCCACCCGGCATCCTCAGCTAGTCCCTGAGCCCACTCTTGGGCGTCAGTTCCTTGCTTTGCAGAGGAACTGGGGTGATTCCGAAGTATAGCCTAGAACATGGGGTTCCCCTGTTTACAGCCCTTCAGTGGTTTTCCCACTGTGGGTCCATCCGATGATGACGTGTTGTCTCCCTTTGGAGCAAGGATGGGGGGCGGGAAGAGGTTCAGCCCTTTGGGGCCAGGTTCCCAAAAAGGCTGGTGAGGATACGGTCAAACAGTCCCCGAGTCCCAGCCAGGGCATTTCAGGAGAAGGAACCGCGCTGTTGTGGCGACTCTTCTCTTTGCCAGGCCCCCTGCCCCGTGCTCCTCCGGAGGCAAACGCCCCTCCCTGGGGTGGCCTGGTCCATCCCTGGCTGTGGTGACAGGCACTGACCCAGGAGTGACCAACACACCCCGTCAGCAACCGGCCACCCTGAACGTCGTTGTGATTCTCTCTCCTGGGAACCTAAAACAGAGACAGAGACACAAATGGAGGGAATGAGGTGTTGGGAGCCATTTTACGGCGGCATCCCGAAGAGAGGCGCGTGGAGGCCTGTGGCCGAGGTTCCCAGGGGGGTCTGCCTCCTGTGTTGGCCAAGAATCCTTCTGCACTTCCTTTCGCCGTCGGAGCCACCCTTCTATCCTCCCAAACAAGCCCGATTATCGCGCAGCTCAGCCAGGGCTCAACGCTGCCTCGTTCCGGGCTTGCACAGGGCGGGACTCCCGCCGCAGCGCGTGTTACAGAGGCACAGAGGGGACAGGGGGCTGCGCCTGCGCCGTCTCAGCAGCTGGGGGGACGGGCCAAGGGCAGAGTGGCTTCCTTCCCTATCAGGTTCTGTATCAGTGTCTCACCCGAAGCATAGTGACAGATCCCCCGACTAGGGTTTAAATAACAAAGGCGGCATAAATGGTCTCACACAACGAAGTCTGCAGGCGGGCCGTGGGGGAGCTGGGCCGGTAGCCCACATACGGCGGAGCGCTGAATCCGAACTTCTGTGATTGTCACACGGGTTTCACTGTTGCAGGATGCGGGCTGCGGCTCTGCGCATCACTTACGAGGCGGGAAGAAAAGGGCCACAGCCGAGATGCTAAAAGGAAGGACGATTCTCAGGAGCTTCCTCCTGTATATCGGAGAGCAGAAACCTTCCCCGGAGCCGCCCCGGTTTATTTCCCCGTTGCGAGAGCTGCGTTCACACGGCCGCTTCGGCTCTCAGGGCGGCCGGAACGCGGGCAGCGGGCACCATCGCCGAGTCTGCCTTAGAGCCACTGGGGTGCGTCCCCTGCGGTTGGCACGAAGCCGCCTGAACCAGTCATGGTTAGCGAAGGGGCACGGGGAGCCGGCTGCTGTCAGGGCCGTCAGCTTGTCTACCGCAGTGGCCACATCGGATTTCCAGCCTGCCTGTGCGGGACTTGACAAACCACCACCGCCTCCTAAAACGTAATCAGAAGCAAGTGCGCGGGGTCCTTCCGCAGCTGCCGGCGTAAATGTCCGGCCATTTCTAAGCAGCAGAGGCGCATCTGTCTGATCCTTTCCACGGCTGCTCCAAGCTGAACTTTCTCAAGCTTCCCGAGTTCCAGCGGCCACACCGTGGGGGACCTGGGACCCCACCTGCACAACGAGGGTGCGACTCAGCTCAGCGTGCAGCCCGCCGTGCGCTGGGATCTCCCACAGAGAAACGAGCAGTGCAACTTGTCCTCACTAGCAAGGTCCCGGGAGCCCGCGAAGCACATGTAAAGCTGCTTTTTATAGACGCAGTCGCAGCCCAAAGGGTGTGAAATCCCAGAGAAAAGTCACCCCCCTCCACCCCCGAAGAGGAAATAACAGCAGACATTACAATACACACGAGAGAGAGTTACAGCTGTGAATGTATCAGCTTTCCAAGAACTAGAAGTGAAAGAACAATCTGGAAAATACTATTGAACATATTCTAATGACTTCAAATCACTAAAATGGATAAAAAGAGAGAGAGAAATGGAAACTACGTATGTGTATATATATGTGTGTGTGTGTGTATATATATATATATATAAATATATATATATATATGTATAAAGGTTCAACAGAACTTCCAGAGAAAGTTTCCACTGGAATTGACTGTCACTTTGGCACATTCCCTTCACCCATGAGATGATGCTCCGACCCGTTGGGTGTAACACGTGCCACAGCAGGGCAACGCCGAGGGCCGCTTGTCACGGATGGGATGTGGTGGGGAGGCGGGTGGTGGGGAAGGCGGCCCAGCCCTGGGTGTGGGCGGCTGCAGGATTCCCTCTGCAGGGAATCAAATTTTCAACCTCGGCCTCGAGAATTGCCCTGTGCTTATAGAATGGGGCAATTATTAATATTTGAATGTTCCCAGCCTTTGTGCTTTCCCTACTTTGCCTTCTGAAGACAATATGGCCTCTGACCCACTCAACTTCCTAATCTGCTAGGAAATCCAGGCCTTAGCAGACCATTTCCTGCCATTTTTAAAAAATGCTGAATCATAAATTTCCCTGCAGTGAGGGACCAGTGAGAGACGGGAGGTGGAGGGCAAGGACCTGGTGAGTAGGGCCAGAACGCTGCGTGAGAAGGGGCCAGAGAGGGAGGAGCAGCCAGTGGGGGGGAGTCTGTCTGGGGAGGAGCAGCGAGGTGCTCCGTGGTGGGGGAGATAGATGAGAGTCCTGGCAGCGAGGGACCCCTCAGCCCTGTGCACTACGTGAGAACTAGCCAGGAGAGGGACAAGGGTGCACAACAAATGTGGCTGAGGTTAAGCTCTGGCTCCTCTTCGACATTTCTCAAGAGATGCTAGCTAAAGATAGGAATTGCTTTTCATTTGTTTATCTTGAGAGCTGTTTTGCTAATATTCTGGGCGACTTGCACGATTCTGTGAACGGGATTCTCAGCAGAGACTGGTGTCTTGGGATTCCCACTCTCCAGCTTGGGAGGCCCAGTGGTCAGTGCACGTATGCATGTCAATTTGGAAATCACTCGAACACAGGTGTGCGGCATCTGCTCCTTCCCCTTGGTCTGGCTCAGTGAGATTCTCCTTAAGGGGGAAAAGCCCTTTCTGGGGGTGGGCAGGCCCAAGTGAAAGGTAAACAGAGAGCTGCCTGTGGCTACGATTTTTTTGGTGTTCAAAATTTTTTTTATTTTAAAGATTAACATATTGCAAAATTGAACTTTCCCCCCCAGTGTGCAGTTCTATGAGTTTTATCGCATGTATAGCTTGGCGCAACCAAATGCAATCAGGATACAGAGCAGTTTCTTCAACCCAGAAAATTCCTTTGTGCTCCCCATGTGTCATCACGTTCCCCTCCCACCCCATTCTGGCAACCACTGATCTGTTCTCCATCACTGTAGGGTGTCTTTTCAAGAATGCCATATAAATAGAATCATCCAGTATGACGATTCACCTTCTTTCCTGCAGTATGTAAGTGAACCTTTTAAGACTGGCTTCTTTGACTCAGCCTTGGAGATTCATCCAGGCTTTTGTGTGTATCAACAGTTCACGCCTTTTGAATGCTGAGCAGTGTTCCATCACATGGAAGTGCCACACTTTCTTCATCCATTCACCTGTTCATCACCCGTTGAAGGACTTTTGGGTTGTTTCTAGTTTGGGTGATAATGAGTATAGCTGCTATAAACGTTCATGTACAGTTTTTTTCGTAAGAACATAAGTTTTCATTTCTATAAGATATATATCCAGAAGTGGTATGGTTTCTTTATGAGAAATTACCAGATTAATTTCCAGAGTGGCTGTACCATTTTGCAGTCTCACTAGCAAAGCGTTTGACAGTTCTCATTGCTTGTATCCTTGTCAGCACTTGTTTCTTTTTGGTCATTCTAGTAGGTGTGGCACCTCATCCTGGTTTTAACTTATATTTCCCTAATAGTAATGATGTTGATTATCTTTTTGAGTGCTTATTTGACTTCTGTTGTCCTTTTTTCTTTTCTTTTTTTGGAGACAGGATCTCACTCTGTTGTCCAGGCTGGAGTGCAGTGGTGCAGTCATAGCTCACTGCAACCCCTAACTCCTGGGGTCAAGTGATGCTCCTGCCATGGTTTCCCACGTGGCCAGGACTATAGGTGTGTGCCACCTCACCCAGCTAATTTTTAAATTTTTTGTAGAGGTGGGGGGGTGGTCTTGCTATGTTGCCCAGCCTGGTCTCGAGCTCCTGGTCTAAAGCAATCCTCCTGCCTCAGCCTCCCAAAGTGCTGGGATTGTAGGCATGAGCCACCATGCCCAGTCTCTGTGTCCTCTTGGATGAAAGATCTGTTCAAGTTCTTTGGCCATTTTTAACTGGGCTCTTATTTTCTTGACTGTTGAGTTCTGAGAGTTCTTTATATGCTTTGTATACAAGTTGTTTGTTGGATATGTGATTTGCAAATATTTTATTCCAGTCTGTAGCTTGTCATTTAATTCTCTTAATAATTTTGATGAAGTTCAATGTATTACTTTTTTTAATGGATTGTGGTTTTGATACTATGCCTAGGAAATCCTTGCCTAACCTCAGGTCTTAAAAGTTTTCTCTTGTGTATCTTAAAAGTTGCACACTTTTATGTTTAAATCTGTGATGTATTTTGAATTAGTTTTTGTATAAGGTGTGAGGTTTTCATTGAGGTTCATTTTTTTGCACATGTATATCTAATTGTTCAGTACCATTTATCAAAAAAGCTATCCTTTCTCACTGAATTGCCTTTGCATCTTTGTCAAAAGTCAATTGCATATATCTGGGGGTCTATTTCTGGCCTCTCCATTCTGTTTTATTCACCTGTGTGTCTATTGCTTCACCAATACCACACTGTGTTATTTACTAGAGTGATGTAGTAAATATTTAAATTGGTTAGTGAGTTCCCTCCAACATACTCTTCTTTTTAAAAACAGTTTTGAGAATCACTGTTGAGTCTTTCAGTCCATGGAACATGGTATGTCTTTCTATTAATTTACATCTTCATTGATTTCTTTTGTCAGGGTTTTAAAATTTTCAGCAACAGATGCTGTATGTGTTTAGTTAGATTTATACCTAAGCATTTCATTTTTTGGAGTTGTTTTAAATGATATTGATTTTTAAATTCTGGTTTCCAATTGCTCATTGCTAATATATAGAAATATAATTGATGTTGTGGTTGATTTTGTACCCTGCAACCTTGCTGAACTTACTTATTAGTTTTAGGAGTTCATTTTGTGTATTCCTTGGGATTGTCTATGTAGGTAATTATGTTGTCTATGAATAAGGACAGTTTTAGTTCTTCTTTTCCAATCTGTATGCCTCCTATTTCTTTTTCTTGCCTTATTCACTGGCTATGATTTCTAGTATGACGTTGAATAAGAGTGGTAGGAGTAACACCCTTATGTCATTCCTGATTTTGAGGGGGAAAAACATTCAGTGTTTCCCCATTAAATGTGATGTTAGCTTGTAGGTTTTTTATAGGTAGCCTTTATCAGCTTGAGGGATTTCTATTTACAGTTTACTGAAGTTTAAAAATCATGAATGGATATGAAATTTTGTCAAATGCCTTTTCTGCATCAATTCATACGATCATGTGCTTTTTTTTTTTTTTCAACGATACTCTGACCCGTGTTTGGGTGGCTGTGAGTGAAGAGAAGGGAAAATGAAGCATGACAAGAAGGAGGCAAAGAATTCTGCAGAAGTTATGAATTGGAGCAAGAAGTGGCTAGGAGAAGCATAAGCTCCCTCCCACCCCCCACCAAAGAATTCTGATGTATTGGAAAGATCCTGGACTTCTTGCTATATATGGGATGAGGCTCAATTGTTTTTATTGAAATCCTAAAGGACAAGGTTGACCTAAGCAGTCTGGAGCACTTGGGGGCCCTGGGGCAGATGACCTCTGGGGCAAATATGTCTCTCTACTCTCACTTGGGCCTCTTGTGTGCAAATTCATTAATGTGTTTGATGAGGCTTCTAAGTCATCACCCAGGCTGGTGCCTGGCCTGTGGCAGGTGCTTTATATACATCAATGAATGACTGCATGACTGTGTCATCGACTAGACAGTATGACATTGTGATTAACATCGTGAGCTGGGGAGCCTGACTGCCTGGGTTGGACTGTGGTTTTACCACGTAGAAGCTGAACTGTAGCAAAGTATTAAAGCTCTTCGTGCTGCAGTTTCCCCATCTCTGAGATGAACTTAATAATAAAGGTACCTGCAGGGTTTAGAAAAGTGTCTGGCCCATAGTGAGTGCAGTGTAAGTCTGACTATTATTATTAATATTATTTTTCACATTTTTATCACTCTCTGCCTTTCCATTTTCGTTACATTGCCATCATTTTCTTTTTTCCTTTCTTTCTCTGTCTTTCTTTTTTAAGGTAAAACTTAACATAGTTTCTCCTGCTACCGTCATAGAATTGGAAACAACTTTGGAGGGGATCTAATTCGAGCTCCTTGTTTTCTGTGTAAGGAAAGGGGGGCTCAGAGAAGCCATGTGATCCCCCCACACTACCTGGGGCATCACTGCGAAGTCAGGGAGTGTAGGTGAGGACCCTCAAAACACCCCAAATATCTGCATCACTGAAGGCTACAGTGCAGGAGCCCACTCAGGGCCGGGAGACTTGTAGCTTGGCGCATGGCAGTCACCTTGGTCCCCTGCGGGTGTGTTAGAAAGCGGAAAGGTAGGTGAAGTGCGGGGGCAGAGTCAGCAGCAAACACTCCCTGCGCCCCCTCAGGAGTGTGTTTTGGGACCTGGAGGAAGCCCTCAGTTCCTGAGACTGCCCGGACAGGTCGCACACACCCAAGGCTGCCTTTGGCGCCCCCGGCCCCTCCCTCCAGCAAAGGGCTGAGATAGCAGCCTCACAAATCACCATTGACCCAGAGTGCACTTGGTGCTGGTGCCCATGAATATTTCAGGCCGTGCTGCTTAGTTATTAATGGAATGAAATGAAAGAGAATTCTTCAGCCTCTCCCCTTCTCCACAGATGGAAAACCAGAGGCAGGGTCTGCGAGGCTGCAGTGACAGATGTTTGGGGACTTGGGATGTTGAGGGGGAGCCTGCTGTGTCCTATCCTAATTGTGAAAAAGAAGACACTGGCCCCTTGTTCCAGAGAACCCCAGAGCTTCCTCCTTCCCCCTGCTCCCTAGGAGGGGTTATGTGTGCTGTCTTGTGGCATCCGTCTGTCCCCACGCCTTGCATGGGGCAGATGCTCACCATGCATGTGTGGAATGGGGTCAACTACAGTGACTCCCTTCTGAGGAGTGAGCCCGGGGAGCCCCCCGGAGCCTCCCCTTGGGGTGAGGCCGGCGACCTGTCTGTTGCTCTCAACCATACCGCCTGACACCACGGAAGACTGGTTGCCATGTAGGTGTTTGTCTTCCCTTCCCGTCCTTGCTTTCTTTCTCAGATCTGGAGAAGTAGCATTTCAGGGTGGCCTCGGGTGACGAATTCCCCGTCATTAAAACCCCCCATGGGTGGGCAGCAGCCGGGAAGAACCAGCTTTTTCTGGGAGAGGAAGCAGGGCCAATGGTTTATCTCACTGTTCCTTTTCATTTGGAACATGACACATCCAGAAAGCTCAGACCCCACGCTGGAGAAACCAATTACACCACCCAGCATTTTTAGTGCTCCAAGTCTCCGAGCAAAGGAAATAGGTGAGACATTGTCGTCATGGTAGCTAGTCACAAATTGTCTCTTAAAATAGTATCCGTGCTGATTAAGAAGGGGCTCAATGCTTCAAGACTGGTGGTGAAGACGTACATGCACCAGGCCCCCTCTCCTGCTTGCATGGGGTCTGCGGCACCACCCGGCTCTAGAGGGAACCTCCTTCCAGGATCAGGAGGACTGAAACCCCCAGCTCCAGGCCCTACTGAAAGGATTTAGGCTTGAGGATTCCTGTTCTTGTCTCCTCAATTCATTACAAGATCCTTGTTGATGTGCCAGGCACAGTTCTAGGGTGGGGGGGGGGTGTAGCTGTGAGTAAGAGGACGGGGGGGGGGGGGGGGGCGTATGTTATCATGGTGATGACCGATCTTCACCAGGGTGCAAAGACATAAACTCAGTGAGAGAAGATGAAGGAGGGACCGAGTGTGTGTAGGGGGGCATCTTTTACATACAGTGCATCAGCAAAGGCCTCTCTGAGGCTGAGAGAGGAGAATGAGGCAGGCGTGTGGGGCCCTTGATTACTGGGGGATGCACTTTCTCTGCTCCTGAGGTGGCTGCACCTTCCTGGCTTCTCTCCTCCCCCTTCCCCGTTACACCCAGGGCAGGTGGAGGGACTGAGCTGATCAGTGGAGTTGGGAAGAACCTACCAGGCACCCTCACCTCTCCCCCTTGGGGACAAGCTGTCCCTGGAGAGCAGGATTCTCCTCTGCTCTTGGGGAGACCAGCCTTTGGTGGGGTGTCTATGCCCCAGGAAGACATGGGCAGCTCTAGTGTCTTAGTCCCTTTCTGTTGCTTATAACAGGGTCCCTGAAACTGCATAATTTAGAAAGAAAAGGAATTTCTTACAGTTCTGGAGGCTGGGAAGTCCAGGGTCGAGGGGCTGATGAGGGCCTTCTTGCTGGTGGGGACTCTCTGCAGGGTCCCGAGGCACCACAGGGCATCACACGGTGCAGATGCAGAGTGTGCTGGCTCAGGTCTGTCTTCCTCTTCTCATAAAGCCACCAGTCCCTCTACTGTGAGAGCCCATTAATCCATTGATCCATTAATCCACGAGTGGGCTCTGCCCTCATGACCCAGTCACATCTGAAAGGCCCCACCTCTCAATCCTGCCACATTGGGGATTAAATTTCAACGTAAGTTTTGGACAAATATTCAAATGACAGCACCTAGGAAGAGACCAAGGTATCAGCCTTGCTTCACTGGAAGCCATGCTTGCTTGTTAAATGAACAAACCCTTGTACCTTAGCCCATTCTTGACATCAGGGTCCTTCTGGTCCACCAAGCTAGAACCCTCAGAATCACTGTCAGCGCCATCCTTCCTCCAAGTTTCCCTTCCCTTCCACACTCACGGCCAGTCACTGCTCTCCCAAACGTCTTTGCCCTCTTCTCTCCCCACGCCTGGTGTAACCTTCCCTCTCCTCCTGGGATTGGTCCTCACTGGATGCTCCTTTCCTTTCTCTCCTCTCTTCCTTCCATTCCACCTTTCCAATTGTCAGGATGGTCTTTCTTAAAAATATAGGCTGAACCATACAACTCTCCACTCAGACAACAAAACTGTGCTTGGTTTCATGAAGAATGAAACAAACTCCTTGGCGTAACATTCAGGGTCCCCTTTCATCCTTCCAGGCTGTTCCAGCCACTGTGGCTGCAAAACCAACCACCTTAAAACTTAGTGGCATTGATTATGTTTACAGATTCTGTGGGTCGTGAATTCAGAAACAGCTCTGCAGTTATTCTTGCCTGGGATCTTTCTCACTGGAGTCGGGGTGGAGGGGCCTGCAGTCTGACGACTGCTGGAACCATCTGAAGAAGTGACTGAGGCTGGAAGATCCGTTTTTGAGGTGGTCCACTCACATGGCAGATGACTCAGTGCTGACTGTGCCCTGGAGTCTCAGTTTCTCTCCACGGGGCTCCTAGAGTGTCCTCATGGCATGGCCATGAGCTTCCCCCAGAGTAAGTGATCCGAAAGACTAGGTGGAAGCCGCAGTGCCTTTTATGACTTACCGTGGAGGTCTCACGTCACTGCTTCTGTCGTGCGCTATTGGTCCGAGCAGTTCCAGGGGTCTGTCAAGGTTCAAGGAGAGGGCGCATGGACTCCCACCTCTGGATAGTCAACATCATGTTGTAGAGAGGAAGTGGGAGGGAACACACACCCCTGCAGCCCGCAATCGGCCACTGAGGCCACATCTCACCGCATTCCTCCAGGCATCTACAGGGTTCACCCACCGGCCACGTGTTTTCACAATCTCATTTCTTTCCTCCGCTGCCCCATGGAACAGAAATGCCCTCACCCACTTCATCGTCCTGCAAGGCCAGCTCAAATAACACATCCCAGAGGAAGCTTCCTTGACGCTTCCAGGCGGAATGAATTCTCCCTGTTCGCTCCCTCTGCATCCGGCTCACGCCTCTGGTTAGCATGTTTTCCTCTCTGCTGTATAATTTAAGAGTCTGTCTCTCCCATGAGAATTAAACTCATCTTCCTACCTCCGCTGCCTAGCACATGGCCTAGCCCAGAGGAAGTTCTGAAAAGCAATGCTCGGCAAGTTATGGCACATGTGAGAGATGGCCCGGGCGAGGGAGGGGCCATGGCAGGGCAGACAGGCCATGGTTCTATGTGAACTGTCAGCTTCTAGGACCTTCCATTGAGGAGATCCCGCTCTGCATATCGGTGTCAAAGCTGACAGGTCCCAGGATGAAGGCGAGGGTGCAGAGCCCTGTCCGTGATGCAGAATTGCGCCTGGCCGGCTCTGGAGTGCAGCAGCCAGGGGGGGACCATTCTTAGTTACAGCTGTGACACATCAGCTCAGCCCCTGCTGCAGCCTGGCGCTGCGCATTCATGGGCTGGAGTTTAACGTGTCCAAGGGATCCTGCTTCCCCCACCCGGACTCACCGTCCCCGCCCCCTGCCCTCCCCAGCCTGCCCGTCTCAGGAAACGCCCCCTTTGCTCAGGCTCAAGAGCCCTACGACTGTGACTGTTCCTCCACTCGAATCTTCTCCTGTGTTCGCACCCCGCATGCCGGCCACCCCCCACGCCCCGGCAGCACTGTCTTTGGGATAAACCCCCAATCTGGCCACTCCTCCGCCGCCCCGGCACCCTGGGCCGAGCCACCGCGTCATCCAGACCCCTGTGGAGGCTCCTGGCCGTTTCCTCCGCTTCCACGCTGGCCTCTCCCTCCTGACCTGACCGTCTGCACGGCAGCTCCAGGGACCTTTCTGAAACGCACATCGGATCACATCCCTCTTGTGTACGGGCCCGCCAAGCCCACCCGTAACCTGGGAGTGAAATGCCAGCGCCGTGCCTGGCCCGGAAGGCCCTGCGTGCCCGGCCCCAGCCCTCCAGGTCCCCGCCCCTAGAGCAGGCCAGCCTGTGCCCTCTCCAGGCCTTGGCCCCCTCCTCCTCCCGATCTCCCGATTGGCTCCTTCCAAGGCCTCCTCCTTCGGAGGGGCGGGGGGCTTCGCTGTCTCTGCCCTCTGGTCACCCTGTCCACGGCCCTGCTCTTCCTTCCTCCCCTGCCCTCATCCCTGCTGGACTCACGGTGTGTCGTCATTGGTTGACTTGTCCCTGGTGTGTCTCCCCCAGTAGAACATCAAGTCTAGGAGATCAGAGACCACGTCTGACCAGGCTGTGCCTGTCCCCGGCCCCTCTCCTGTCTGCAGCAGGCCTCAGGCTGCATGTGGCCAAGCGCCAGGACATCAGGGTCCTGCCCCTGACCCATGCAGTGCAGGCAAGGGAAGAGAGGCTGAGAAACAAACAACGAAAAGGAAAAGAAACAGCCGGATCAGAGAGACGCCTGGCCTCCCCCATGGCTTCCCTGAGGGAGACCTTGTGCCCTCTGGCAGTTTGGGACTCCCGGCCTCTGGGGAAATGGGGCTTCTTCCCCTGGGCTTGTTCCTTGGGACACTGTATGTGTGGGGGCCTCTGGGCAAGGGAGCTTCCTGGAGAGGGGCCCCCACATGTTCTGTGGCCCTGCCCTGTTTTCTTCCCTCCGAGAGGAGCCTGGGGACTGGATCTTGCCCCGACACACCTGCCCCCTCAACTTCAGCTCACCTTTTGGCAAGGGGATCATTGTCACCAAAGGGAGCAACTGGCGACCTCCTCAGCAGCCACAGGGGAAGAAATCCTTAATCCTAACGCCAAACACACACTGGCTCCCATCTGCAGTTCCCGTGCAGCCACTCGCAGCATTTGGATGATGAATTTGTCTGGCGCAGAATTGCAGGAGGTGATCTTTGACAGAAGGCAGCAGAGAACTCCCTGGTCTTTGATCACGGCAGCGGTGTCCGGGCCTCTCAGGGAGTCCCTGGGCCCCGGCCTGTGTCTGGGGGCTGGAAGCTCTGCTGAGAATGCCGACCAGCAAGGCGGGAGGTTTGGGTTTGCTCAGTCTGGGCACCCTGGAGGGGCGTGTGTGTGTGAGAATGTGCACCCGTCTCACATTCATTGTCCATCCATCCATCCATTATGTAGAGTTCCTGCTCCGGGCCAGAGCCCAGGCTAGGGGTTTTATGTGTGTCTTATTCAATGTCCACTGCTATGGTTTAAATGTTTCTCTCCCCCAGAATTCATGTTGAAACTTAATCCCCACTGTGGTGGTATGGAGAGGTGGGGTCTTTTTGGGACATGATTAGGTCACTTTTGGGGGATGGATTGATGCCCTTATGAAAGAGGCTTCAGAGAGAGCTCACTGGTCTTGCTCTTCCGCTCCTCTGCCAGGTGGGGCCACCTAGATGGTGCCATCTGTGAGCAACGGGCCTCCACCAGGCATCAAACCGACTGTCACCTTGGTCTTGGACTTGCCAGCTCTGGAACTGTGAGAAATAAATTTCTGATCTTTATGAATTACTCATTCTGTTGTATAATGTTACAGCAGCACAGACGGACCAAGACACCCACACGCTGAGGCGGACTGTGTCACCTGCTTTATAGATGGGGCAGTTGGGGCCCAGAGGGGGTCAGTGACTTGCCCGAGGCCACTCAGCATGGGCGTGGGAGAGCTGGGATTTGAACTCGCATCCTTCTGAATCAAAGCTCATGTCTGGGCCATGGGCCCTTCCCCCACCCCCTGTTCACCACGCATACTTTAAAAACAGCTTTATTGAGATATAATTCACATATTATGCAATTCACTCATTTAAAGTGCACAATTCAGTGGTTTTTAGTATATTCACAGAGTTATACAATCATCACCACAATTTTAGAACATTTTCTTCACCTAAAAAAGAAGCCCCACCATTTAGCTGTTACCCTGCAACGCCCATACCCCAGGCGCTAGACATGCACTACGCTACTTTCCATCTCTATAGACACGCTGATTCGGATGTTGCGTATAAATGGAATCACACACTGCATGGTCCTTTGCGACTGGCTTCTTTCACTTGGCATGATGTTTGAGATTCATCTACATTGTAGCACGTATCCGCACCTCATTTTTTTCTATGGCTTAATAATATTCCATCGTGTGAATATTCACATTTTATTTAGCCATTTATCAGTTGATAGGCACATGGGTTGTGTCCGCTTTGGGCCACAGTGAATCATATTCACAATGCATCTTCAAAAGAGGAGATAGAAAACACAGAAGATAGAAGAGACCCAAGGCCCGGGCAGCCCACGCTACCTACCCGGCCATCTCAAGGCACGGCCAGCATGCGGGTGGCCGTGGGACCGAGAGCTGGCTTAGCTACCGTCCACCCTGAGGCCACACCCCAGGGCTTACAGGACGTCCTCTATGGGAAGTTTTTCTAGGGTGTTCCTGCCTCGGGTCACCGAGGACTGGCTGGACCTCTGGGGACCTGAGGGAGCTGCCACCCCCGTTGTTCTCCAAGGAAAGGCTGTCCCTGTCCCCAGGCTGCAGGCTTTGCAGCAGCTGTGGGCTCCCTGGCCAGCCCCACCCAGGGCTGTTGCTGTTGCCAGGAGGACTCAGGGAGAGGCAGGCGCCCGGCATTTTCTCTGCACACTCCTACAGCCCAGCCAACCCAGGCCCCTGCCCTCCTGGCACTGCCGCACACCTCAGCCTTTGAATCAATTTAACACTGGCCAGGTGCAATTTAGCAGGTTTCTTAGTTCTCTGTTGCTCTGCCGGAGAGGAAACTCATTTGCACCATAATTTTAAAAGTCTTTTTAGTACATCTGATTCCAGAAGTGAACATTTGGATTCCTCAAAGAAGAAAAGGTAAAATTTGAAAGGCATTAATGACTTTCCCTACACAATGGGCAAGATATGAATTCTGGCTCCAGGAGAAAAAGAACAAGACAGTGTGTTGGCACATCAAGGGCCCTACCTGCAGCCCTCACCGTTGCAGGGGCTGAGATGGATCAAGTGTTGGTAGAGGTGTGGGTGACCCTAGACCCCAAATCAGGCATGTTGCCCACTGATGGTTCCCACACTTGTTTTTTAAGTCACAGTCTTGGCCCCGTCAGCAGCAGAGAATAGTCTGTGTGGTGTCCTGGGACCCTTCTGCGACCATTCTGCTGCAGGGCAGGGGCTGCCTGGCCCTGTGGGAGGAGGTGGTGAGACCCACACACTTGCCATGGGTGTTGGGACCTGCAGGTAGGAGGCCATGGGGTTGACAGCTGGCGAGGGTGTATGTACTACAGGGGCCAGGCGGAATGGTGGTAGCCCGGAGAGAGGCGCACGTGGCTCTCTCCTTAGAAAGGGAACCCCTGGCTGGGTGCAGTGGCTCATGCACCCAGCAGCTAGGGAGGCCAAGGTGGGAGGGTCGCTTGAGGCCAGGAGTTCAAGATCAGCTTGGGCAACATAGTAAGATCCCATCTCTATAAAAAAAAAAAAAGCCAGATGTGGTTATGTATACCTGAAGTCCCAGCTACTTTGGAGGCTGAGACAGGAGGATTGCTTAAGCCCAGGAATTTGAGGCTACACTGCTCTCTAGCCTAGGCAACAGAGTGAGACGCTGTCTCAAAAATAAAAAAAAATAAATAAAAGTAAGAGAAAAAGCTCCCCCACTGCCTGATGGAGGCGGCCACAGAATGAGCTTTGGGGACATGGAGGCAGGACAGGTTCTGATGGGAGCTGGGCCACTGGACATCCGTGGGAGAAAACATGGGAGCCACTACAGAACGGGGTGCTCTGGGTGGAATCATGGGCCTCATGTCTGCAGAACGATTTAGAAGGACCCAGCTACCCTGCAGGTAGGAGACTCAGGGGACTCCGAGCTGGAGAGTATCAATACTGACCCAGCCAAGATGCAAAGTGGACTCAAAATCAGGAATAGAGATTTCCTGGGCTGGGAGGTTGCAGCAGCTGAAGGTTACTTAGCACAAGAGGGTCACCAAACTAACCTCGGTTATGGGGCAGGCAGGACCTGGGACTGCAGAGGCCCTCCTGGTGCCACCTCTAGGAGGACAGAGATGACTCTGTGGCTTTGAGAGAGGACACAGCCACAGAGCAGAACTGGGTTGGCAATAGGACCAGACATCCTTAGGGTTCCTACACCAGCCCTTCCTGCTCACCCAGGCACCCAGTGTGGCAACGAGCCTGGGGTTACAGGGTGTCCTCCTGGACCTGGACTGGTCCCCAGTGCAGGACACAACTGAGTATGTGCACTTGGGCCCACAGGAGTGGAAGGTCGCCCCTGGAGCAATGTCAGGGACTCCTGGGGACCCTCTGCTCACCTCAGACAGGGCAGGGCTGGGCAGCCACACAGACATACGTGTGGTGGGACAAATGAGTGATGGGTACTGAGAGCTGAGCTTGGGGAAACCCTGAAGCCAGGAGACTGAGGAACGAAGCAGGAGTAGTGGAGCGGCCTCAGTTTGTGAGTTTTCGGGGGTCCCTGTTGAGGCAGAGTGGGTCTGCTTCCCAGGGACTCCCTATGCCTCTGGGTCACAACCTACATAGATGGGAAAACTGTTCTCAGGTGACCCGGGCCCATTTAGATGTGGTATCAGAGCGTGGCGTGGCACAGCTGGAAAACATCTTAACAGTGGGGACCTGGGGTTTTAACAGATCCTAAAAGCTTAAGGATTGCTCAAAAGGAGTCTCCGGGAAGCTACAGGAAAGAGGGCATGGCAGGGCTGACCACTAGCTGGCCTCTGTGGAGCCTTTATGCAAATTAGAAAAAGCAGGCCTCGTTGAGCAGATGCGTCCCTGTGCGCACATGCCCGGCATCAGACAGAATCTTTTTGCAAAGAAAAAGGCACAGGATTTGGCAAATGAACTGCAGGCTGGATTTTTGGTGCCTTTGAGCAGTCTACAACCTACTCAACTATATGTGGCCTGTGGTGGGCTGCCTGGCGGCCCTCACAAAAGATCTCCACCTCTTAATATCTAGAAACTGTAAATGTTACCCTTCGTGGCAAAGGGGACCTGCAGATGGGAGTACGTTCAGGATTTTGAGATGAAAGGATTATGCTGGAATATGTAGGTGGGTGCAATGTAATTACAAGGGTCCTTTTAAGAGGGAGGCAAGAGGGTCAAAGGAGGAAGTAGGAACTGTGACTCAAGGAATGGATCGTGGGCCAGGAAACGCAGATGGGAAGCCTCTAGAAGCTGGAAAAGGCCAAAAAGAAAAAAAAAAAAAGAAGAAGGATTTTCCCCAAGAGCCTCCAGAAGGAATCAGCCCTGCCAAGACCTTGACGTTAGCCCAGCGAGGCTGATCTTGGACTTCTGACCTCCGGCACTGTCAGATGATACATTTGTGTTGTTTTAAGCCACCGAGTCTGTGGCAATCAGACACAGAAGCAGCAGGAAATGAGTACGCAGCCTTCTGCTGCCGCCGCCTCCACGTGAGTGCACTGCGCTCTGGGATTCCAACTGAGGCTGCGTTTGAAGAAGGAGCACGGCTGCTGAAAGTGTCTGAAAAATACATCACTGGATGGTAGATTAAAGTATTGTTTCAATGTTAAATTTACTGAAGTTGATAACTGTGCTGGAGTTGCAAGAGAATATCTGTATTCCTGGGAAGTACACGCCGAAGCGTTGAGTACAGTGCATGGAACTTATTCCCAAATGGTTCAGAAAAATGAGTGTATATATCTCTACCTGAAATATGTGAAAATATATGAAATATACACACATATATGTATGAAAAGAGAGCAGGTGACAAGGCAAGTGTGGACAATGTCCGCAACAGGCAAGTCTCAGGGAAGGTGTATTTACGCATGTTCTTCTTGAAACTTTTCTATAAATTTGAAATGATTTCCTAATAACAAAGTAAAAAAGAAAACCTGCTGTGACCTAGCTCCTCTCAGATTAGAATGAGAACTTGGCCAAGAGCTTGCACAAGGCCTCACATGTAGCTTGTGGCTGAGCCAGGGCCATGGGCCCTGGTAGTAGCGATGTTTTTTGAGGCAAACTCCCCTGGGACACTGGAGTACATTGAACTGGTTTATTCTAAGGTGTTGATGACTTCCTGGGGGCTGTTCTTCTTACCCTAGGACCTTGGTTGCCTAAAGTCTTTCTGACATTGTAGGTGGAGGCAGAGGGACGATCCAGAAATGTGCTTAAAAGCCCAGAAACTTGCAAATTTTTCCACAAGGCGTCTTGTCCTGCAGGCATTCCATTGTGACATTATTTGCCACTCTCCTCAGCACAGAAAGGTCTTGGGATTAGCTGACAGTGCTTCCACGAGGTCCCTGGGAAGGCTGATCATTCACTGATCCACTCATCCACTCATTTAATAAGCCAATAAATATTTGTTGAGCACATGCCATGTGGCCAGCGTGTCGCAGATGCTGGTCACGTGGACAGCACAGCGTGAACCAGAGAGACGGGTCTTGCAGGGAGCTCACATTCTGTAGGAGATAGAGGGTAGATAAGCAAAACAAAAGGAAAGCCGCTTATGGCAAATAACCAGAAGATAATAAAATAGGGCATTATCATAGACCAACTTTTTTGATTGTATATCTCTATCAAAAAATATCGAGCACTTGTCATATATATGCTCACGTTCCGACATATGCATATACGTTATTTATAAATAATAGGCTGTGCCATTGCACTAAGGCATTAGAAAACATACACAAAACACAGATGTTATAAAAATGGAGTAAAAACAATAAAAATGGAAATTCTATCACTTTCATCTTGTTCCTCATTGTATCTGCACATCCAGGGGGTGGGGAGGGCGGGGGGTGCCTTGCTGTGGGGCTCCCTGAGAGAGGGAGAGGGAAGGAGCTGGCTCTAGACAGAATGGTCCAGGAAGAGTCTCTGGGAAGTACCATTGATGCTGAGACCTGACTAATAAGAAGATGCTGCCAAGAGATCTGGGAGAGAACCTGCTAGGTAGAGGGACCAGGAGCTACCAGGCCCAGAGGAGGGAGTGGGTGTGGTGTTTCTGAGGAAGAGACAGAGGGTCAAGGTGGCTGGAGCAGAGGGAATGGAGGGCAGAATGGCCAGAGCGTGATCCAAGAGGAAGGCAGAAGCCAGATCCTGGCACCCTGCAGGCCCCTCTTGGGGTGTGGATTTCATTCTAACACCGCAGAGAGCCGTTAAAGGATTCCCAGCAGGAAAGTGGTATCATCACATGCACATTTTAAACAATTTTACTGGCTGCTCTGCTAGAAGGAATTGTAGGCACAGGATCACGAGTGAGACCAGGTAGGAGCTTCTTGCAATGGTCCAGGCAAGAGATGACGATGGCTGGAATTAGGGTGGCAGAGGAGCAAGAGGGGAGTGGTGGCATTGGGGTCTGTTTTGGAGGGAGGGCTTGCAGGCTGGGTTGGATGTGGGGGTGAAGGGTCAGGGCTGCCTCCTGGATCTCTGGCAGCACCATTTACTGACGCGGGGAAGTTGGGTGAAGGAGTGGGCTCGATGCCGCTCCTGGTTGGGGAGAGACGAGGGAGCACTTGTCTTTGTGAGTCTGTGCATGCACGTGGGGAGGCCAGGACTGTGGCTGTGAACTGGGGCATTGTGGGGGAGAGAGGAGGGGTTCTGGGGAAGGCTGCCTTGGGTCATGTCGGAGGCAGACTGGGGCAGCCCAGGCAGCATGAGGGCGCAAGACTGGCAAAAGCTGCAGAAAGGAAGTGAGAAACCAGCAAAGAGGAACTACACCCTCTTCCAAGTTTTGCCCCAATTCAGCCCAAGTTGTTTTTGCATGGCGAAGTGGTGCGGTTTGGTAGCAGCAGCAGCAGCAGCCACCACCAGCCTGAATGTCAAGTACAGCAAGTGGCCGGTGCAGGAGTCTCTGCACAGAGGAGCCCACCCCGGCCCTGAGGAGGCTGGTGCCCCCGGCCTTGCCGCCCGGCCCTCTGCCCTCCTCTGCTCCGCAGCTGGTTCCCAGGGCCTGGAGCTCACGACATCTTGACAAATGACGCAGCCCTGCAAAGCAAAGCTGTGCTCCAGCCGGAGGGCTGCAGGCTTCCCCAGGGGGCAGAACGCACGGCACGAGGTGAGCCGTGGACAGGTACGAAGCCCGGTCACAGATTCCTACTGTGGAAATAGCATTTCTTTTCTTATAATGTAGCTCAGTTTCTGAGTGAAGTGCCCATTCTACTAAGCGGCAGAAAGATTCATCTCTGTCAAGTCTGCGTTTCCAGTTTCCTTGGGGCTGTGCCAAGTGCCAGGGTGCCCACAGGCTAGGGGTGTCGTTGGTCAGGCGGGAAGGGAAGGGGAGGGAGGAGAAGGGAAGCCCTCGGGGTCTTGGTGCTGCCATGTGTCGGGATGGATGTGCAGAGACACCCTTGTGTCCCCCCAGTCTTCAGTCGTTGGTCCCCCCCCCGGGCAGCTCTGTGTCCCCCCTCTGGCTACAAGGCTCCTTGCGTCCATCAGTTTCCGCTGCCACTTCTGGGCCACCCTTGGGAGTGTGGGAGACTGTGCTGCTCCCTCCCCTTCTGAGCTCTGGGAACCTCTGCTCGGGCTTCTCTCAGTTCGAGGGTTCACTCTGACACCCCCGTGCTGCACCGTGGGGCCTGTCACACTGTCACGGCCCGTCTGCCCGGCTGCAGTGAACGTGGCTCCCACACAGCACTGGGCTGGGCGGTCCCGCCCCAGGCTTTGTCTGGGGCCACCTCCTTGGGTCATGCCAGGGACGAGGGCACAGGCTGCTTCTCCTCTTGCAGGCTCAAACCTATCTAGAAGTTCTTTTTTTTCCTTTTTTAAAATTTTATTTATTTCTTTTTTCTTTATATCTAGTTTTGTTACTCACTTGGGTGCAGCCAGGGATAAAGAGGGAGGGGCCCTTTGCTCTTTGCTCCCCCACCACCCCCAGGGAATATTCAGCCAGTTTCACGGGCTGGGCAGATTGTCCCTCTGCCTGGCTCTTCCTGTGTGCTCTGGCTTTGGTCTTAGGCCCACGTCTAAGTTCCTGAAATTCAAAAACCCCTAATTTTCCTCCCTTAGTCTCTGCATTTTGTCCCGTCTTCCTCCTTGGGGCGGCGAAGGCAGAAGCTTAAGCATCTACAGGCACGGGGCAAGGGTGGCAGGGTAACGGGGACACTGGAGGACCAAACTAGACATTGTTAGATCGAAATACTCACCTTGAACCAGCTCCCACACAGCTCCACAGCAGGATAGCGGAGGCCCAGGGCTGGAGGGTCCTGAACAGAGACCTAGTTTACTCTCCCTGCTGCGCCTGAGGCCCTGTAACACCCGGGTACAACTTCTGTGACAGGGAACCCTCCACCACAGTCCTCAGTTGTTTCTCACTATGAGAAAATTCTTCCTTAATTCAAGGCAAAACTCTGCCTCCTGCAATTTCCATTTATTGATTCTAATTCTGTCCTTCAGACAGGAAACAGACACACCGTTCCTTCCCACGAGCTCCCGGATGGCGGCATCCAGAAAGCGTCGTCACGGCCTCCAAGGGCTAAACCTCGAAGCTAAGCGTCCCCAGGGCCCCCTACGACGACGGCAACTCCAGAACTGTAGGAGCCTGTCCCTCTGGTCACCGCCTGGGCTCAGGCTGACATTGGCTGGTGACACGGGAAGAGAGGGTGGGAGGAGCCGGGGACCCTGCTGGCACAGACAGGAGGTGCCTATGTGCCCGCAAAACACAGGCCGCGAGGGGCAGTGACGCTGACATCGGTCCATGCCTGCTGTGTGCCGGAATCTAGCTCAGTTAGTTGTCACAGCAGGCCTGTAAGTTAGGCACTGCTCCGTATGCCCATTTAGCAGATGGTGAGTCAGAGGCATGAAGGTGTTAAGTAGCTTGTCCCAGGTCTCACAGCCAGGAAGCGGGGGAACCAAATTCAGACCCCGAGGTTCACGATGCCCCTGCAGCAAAGCAGATGCACACGTGGAAATGCAGGGCGGGCTGGGGGAGTCTAGGCAGCCTCCGCATTCTCACTGCTGTGCATAAACCCAGGCTTGGCTCAAGACCCACTTTGTAGAGCTCAGGAGTTGATGCGCCCAGTGGGGCTGGGACTAGGGCAGAGGCAGGCGCTGGGATACAGAGGGAGGGGCCGGCAGTGGGAGTGGGAACCCGGCGGGGGCTCTGCCACTGCTGGAGACAGACAGCGAGGGACAGAGAGGGAGGGTGGGACTATGTCCTGGTCACTCCTCTCCTCCAGTCTCCTGCCGGGAACTTGGGACCTCACATTGGCTGAACCCGGTTGGCAGTGGAGAGGAAGTGCAGTCCGCAGAGGGGTCAGACCCTGTGGCAGGAGCTGAGCCGGAAAATGGATCCGGGAGCAAGCAGGCAAACGACAGGCACATCTGCAAATACATGACCTCCAGGAAAGGGGCCTCAGCAAAGCAGGCTGAGGAGTCACCATCCCAATGGGCATGACATGTCCACCGGGCACCCTGCATCAGATTGATTACCATTGTACAAAACAAAGAGATTTTCCATAATAGAAAAAACGGCAGGTGAAGTAAAGATATTTTAAGATGAATGAAAACAGACAAGTCACCTATAGCACGCCTGCATCCAAAGAAGCTACAGCAAGTTCTTTATACTGAAAGCAGATCATACCAGAGGGACATAGGTAAACAGTAAAGAATTCTGAGCTGCAGAAATGGAAGTCATCTGGATAAATATGTAGTCTGTATTTTCTTTTTGATAGTTTTATTGAGGTGTATGTAACTGATGTATGAGTAACTGCACGTATCTGATGTGTGATTTGATGAGTTTGGACGTATCCGCACGCCTGCGTTACCATCATCGCAATTAAGGTAATAAATACCGTCATCTCCACACGTGTCCTCGAGTCCCTTTGCTTCTGTGTGTGTGTGGCAATGACACTTGGCATGACACTGACCCTCTTAACTTTGTAAAGACACCTCCAGCTCCAGCGGTAGCCCTGTGTCCTCGCATGTGGCTGCCTTTCCTCCAGCCTGGAGCTGGGGTGCCGGTTCTGTCTGTGAAGGAAGCAGAGAAATCTGGCTGGACCACAGTCGCTCCATGAAGTTCTGAGAGGAGGGCCTGGAAAAACCTACTGCACACTCTCCAGGGACTTCAGCATCCACTGGGCTATGCCTCTAAGTAGCTAAGAGATATTTAAATATTTGCTGAAAGTGGAGGTCTCCCTTTGCGCTGGGTGTATCCTCTTGTGATGGTACCTTTTGTGTGTCAACTTGGCTGGGCCACGGTGCCCAGATATTTGGTCAAACATTATTCTGGATGTTTCTGCAAAGGTGTTTTTGGGATGCGATTCACATTTAAATAGTGGATCTTGAGTCAAGCAGGTACCCCACGCCTCACCCCCATAGTGTGGGTGGGCCTTGTCCAATCAGCTGAAGGCCTGAATAGGACAAAGACTGACCTGTCTTGAGCAAGAAGGAATTCTTCCAGCAGACGGTCTTTGGACTTGAACCGAACATCAGCTCTTCCCTGGGTCTCCAGCCTGCTGGCCCCTCCTATAGATTTTGGACTTGCACCTCCACTATCCCTTAAAAGAAATTTCTTTCTCTCTCTCCCTCTCTCTACACACATACACACACACACACACATACACAGAGACATGTACCCACCCACCCTACTGGTTCTGTTTCTCTGGCGAACCCTGACGAATACACCTCTGATAAGGATTTGCTTTAATGCTCCCTTTTGGAGACAAAGCACATAGGCTGCTACCTGGCTGGAGCTAAGAAAATTGTCCACTTTAGGGCACCCCAAGCATTCCATGCTGGTGGGACTCTCCTTGGGGAAGTGGGTCTTGCAGATGGGACATGGCATCCCCTCCAGGCATGGGGCAGGTTCACCTTCAGGCACCTCATGTTAACTTGCTCACTTAGGAGGAGCATCACAGTTGCCTGGCTCCATTCCAGCCACCAAGCCTCATCCCCCAGGTGGCTCTGGCATTTGGGGGTCGTATCCGGTGCTGTGCAGAGACTGGCCATGTGCACTTGTGGGTTGGTCAATCCCACCCCCAGGCTTCCCTGGGAAAAGCCTCATTTGGGTTCAAATCTGCCTTCACATCCTGGAGCTTGTGCCCCTTTGATCCTCGTGGACATGCTGGCCAGTGAGGCTCCACTTCACTCAAGGCTCAGGAGCACTGTTGACCCTGGACACGACACACACATACAGGTGTGAGATTTCCTGGCCCTACAGCCTGCCTAATGTCAATCGTTTCCGTCTCCCAGGAGACTCAACAGCTTCCTCCTGAGAACAGGAAGTGTCCCTGTGATCTTCCTCTTCCCACCTCCTAGCATGAGGCTGAGAACGTGGTCAATAACTCATGTTTGTTGAGTGAACGAATGAATGAACATCACTTACCCCCACCCTTTGGCCAAAGAAGCAGGTCCTCCATGAGCTGGAAGATTCCCACCTGATGCTAACATAGCTCTCGGGGAGCAGACAGAATTCTGGGGGAACAAACTGACTTTTTGGTGAACTTCACTACTCATCCTTCTGTCTTCCCCACTCCACTTCCCACACTCAGGCCCCGCCTAGGACTGGCAGCTTTGGGAACACGCAGCTTCTGTAAGAGCACCACTCTCCCTTCCCCACCGGTCAGCACACCAGACATCTCTCGAGAAACAGGTTCTTCGTGTATGCACGAACATTTGTAGCTAAATGTGTGACTGTCCTGGCTGTTGTCTAGGGATTTCCCTTCAATTTTCTAAGGATTGGGTTTATAGAGTTTAAAAGCAGCTGTAGAAAATGACCCGACTCCCAACAATAATCAGCCAAAGGGCCACTTTCTTCTCCCAGGTCCCCCACCCAGCGTCAGACTCCTGCAGAGGGCAGGGAGAGGACTGGAGCTGTAGCAAGGCAGGTGTGACTTGAGCCACGGGTTCTTGCCAAAATGTCCAAACTACTTTTCACAAGAACAAAGCAAGACCCTGGCCAGGGGTCCAAGTGAAGGTGGGATTCTGGCCTCTGACTCCCAGGAGAATGAGAGAGAGGACACTCAGCAAGGTCAGTGACCAAGGCCAAGGGCCACATCCATGGGGCCAGGATGGGAGCATAAGTGGACAAACTGTCATGGAGGGAGAGCCAAGCAGAGGGGTGCCCAGGGCGACTGCAGAGACTGGGGTGTTATAGGCTGAACTCGGCTCCCCCAAGATCCACAGAGTGAAGCCCTGGCCCCTGGTTCCTCAGAATGTGACTGTATTTGGACAGAAGATCTTTAAAGAGGTTCTTACAACGTTGCTATAACAGAATGCCAGAGATGGGTAGTATTGAGGTGCTGGCATCTGGTGAGGGCCTTCTCCCTCTGTCCTCCCATGGCAGAAGGTGGCAGGTGGGAGGTGAGAGAGCACACGCAAGAGAGAAAGGCCACAGCAGAGGGATGACCTCACTTTGATGACAAATCTGCTCTCTCTCTTTTTTCTTTTGAGACAGAGTCTCACTCTGTTGCCCGGGCGAGTGCCGTGGCATCAGCCTAGCTCACAGCAACCTCAAACTCCTGGGCTTAAGCGATCCTCCTGCCTCAGCCTCCCGAGCAGCTGGGACTACAGGCATGTGCCACCATGCCCGGCTAATTTTTTCTATATGTATTTTTAGTTGTCCAGATAATTGCTTTCTATTTTTAGTAGAGACGGGGTCTCGCTCTTGCTCAGGCTGGTCTCGAACTCCTGAGCTCAAACGATCCACCGGCGTTGGCCTCCCAGAGTGCTGGGATTACAGGTGTGAACCACCACATCTGGCCCAAATCTACTCTCCTAGTAACGAACCCACTCCCGTGATGATGACATTAATTAATTCTTACAGTTTTTGGTCTTACATTTATGCCTTTCATCCATTTTGAGTTAATTTTTTTTTTCTGAGACAAGCTCTCACTCTGTTGCCCAGGCTACAGTGCAGTGGCATCATCATAGCTCACTTGCAGCTTCAAATTCCTGGGCTCAGGTGATCCTCCTGCCTCAGCCTCCCAAGTAGCTGGGACTGCAGGAGTGCACCACCACGCCCGGCTATTTTTCTATATTTTTGTAGAGACGGGGCCTCACTATGTTGCCAAGGCTGCTATTGAACTCCTGGCTTCAAGAAATCCTCCTGCCTTGGCCTCCCAAAGTGCTGGGATTACAGGCATGAGCCGCCACACCTGGCCTTGACATTAAGTCATTCTTGACGACAAAGCACTCGTGGCCCAGTTGCCTTTTAAAGGCCCCACCTGTGAACACCGCTGCACTGGGGGTTAAGTTCCTAACACATGAACTTTGGGGGACACATTCAAACCATGGCAAGATGAAATGAGTCCATTAGAGTGAGGCCCTAGTCAAGTCCGACGGTGTCCTTATAAGAAGGGGAGGGGACACCAGGGATGAACTTGCACAGAGAAAAGACCATGTGACCATGTGGGGACACCGCCAGGATGTGGCCATCTGCAAGACAAGGAGCGAGGCCTCGGAAGGAGCCAAACCTGCCAACACCTTGATCTTGGACTTGCAGCCTCTGGAACTGTGAGAACTTAAATGCCTGCTGTTCGGGCCCCCAGGCTGCGGTATTTTGCTGTGGCAGCCTAATGCCAGGGAAGAGGGGTCCTTGGTTCAACGTTGCTGGACACCGGTCAGGGGTGTCGAAGCTGGGTTGGGCTGAGCTAAGACATAAGGTTGGAGTTGGGTAACTACCATGTGGCTTCCTTAAGCTTCGGGAAGAGGGGACAGAAGGTGGTTTTGAATGTTGTCAGAGTCCCCTGACCCCTCAGTTGGATGGAGAACCGACCTGAGCTCTGTGGTTTTGGTCTCTGTCCCTCTGTGGGCCTTTGTGTTTCTCAGGGTGCTCATATTCCGGAAGGCTCCGTCCCCAGCCTGCACTGCTCCGGCTCAGCTGCCTCCGACGGCAAATGAGCAAGCAGGGTGGGCTGGGGACTTACCATTCTAGCAAATGTTGGTAGGGAACTTGCCCTGCCACCAAGGCATCTGCCTTTTTGGTTCAAGCTGGGCTTGGTGAAGGCGGAAACTCACCTTCGCTGAGCACTGGCTGCTTGGGTTGGGCGGGATGGCTGCGTTGGGTGGTTCACCGTGCAGCAGGCTGGAGCGGTGTGAGGGCGTCGGCGGCCGGATCCGAGGATGCCTCCCCACCTAGTCTAGGCGAGAATTAGTCTCACGAGAGGATTTTCCTCACACAATTGTTTTTATGTTAAATAATATATTTTATACCCCCCAAGCCAGCAGAGCAGCGACAACTTCAATCCAACATAATAACTCATCATCATACAAAATGTCATAAGCTGCCATGTGCATATCTACGTCCTCATCCAGGAGTCGTAACACCTGAGACAGGTGCATCTCAGTCATCCCCGTCCTACCAGCAGGGAGCAGTAAGCACTGGGTCTGGGACGCGGAGCTCCCTCCTCTGCCGTGGTTCTCTCTCAGTTTCTTGTTTGATTCCCACGAATAACACTGTCCTGCCGCACTGCCAGGTTTTGCCATATGGACCCTTGTGGACACAGCCACCGACCCGCTCTCTGGCCTGCCGTAGACGTGGCCTGGGGTGCATGCCCACGCTCCTAGGCTCTGCAGCTGGAGGACAAGTCCTCGCCCAGCTCAGGGAGGTGAGAAAGGGACCACAGCACTCAAAAGTGAGTGTCAATCTCACTGTGTATCAGAGTCTTCTGGAAGCTTTAAAATACACCTGGACTCCACCCTAGAGACTTGTTTTTGACTGGTTCTTCTTATTTACAAGCTCTCCAGGTGGTACCCACATACAGAGAGGGTTGAGTGCCACCTGGCTAAGATAGGACCCTAAAAGGTCACAGGTTAAAGGAGCACCCACTTTGTGGGTGTTGGGCGTTAGGAGTGTGAGTTCTCCTTGGTCAAGGCACTGGCTGCTCCAGGTACCCAGGCTCCCCCTCTGTGCATCCCCTGTGCTGTGCCTGGTCCCCTGTGGGTGAAGTCAGATAACTCCATGTGCCCTTGTCTAAGGAGAGCTGAGTTATAGCCAAGGCTGGTCCTCCATGGGGGACAGTTTGAGAAGACAAATTCCATCCGTGTCAGGGAAACAAAGAAACATGGTTGGTGGCTGCCAGGAAGAATACCCGTAGCCACCGCTCCGTGTCCCACCTGAGGTCTCAGGATTGGCCCCCTGTGGGGGGCACCGAAGAGGAAAGCCTGGCTGCAGCCAACACCTGCCTGGGAGGGGGGCACTTTCTGGCCCCGCGGTGGCTTGCTGGCCCGGTGGCCTTTCCTGGCTCTTGACTGATGGCGAAGCCTCGCCCGGGTGTGTGGGAGCACAGACGAGGGCCCCGCACGTCTTGCACACCTGCGTTGACCTTGGCGGCTGAGCAGCGGAAAGCGGAGGTCAAGATGGGAGGGAAGAGGGGCCCCGCTAGGCCAAGGGCAAGTCAATCTCCGTCCCCACACTCACCCATCATCGGCTCAGCGTAGGGGACGCGCAGAATCGGCTGATTCGGGCCCAAGTGCAAAGCCAGGCAGGCGTCTGGGTGTCCTCAGATGCCCCGTGCAGCTGTGGCTCTGGGCACCTGGGGTCCCTGGGCAGCTGCAGACAGCACAGGTAGGGCCAGGGGCTGCCCACAGGGACTCGTGGGTTCACTCTTTGTCACCATCGTCACATAATCAGAGTTTAACACTGTGCGGTTTTCATATTTTGTGAAACACCTGGATAGGGATCATTGTCCCCATTTGACAGATACAAAAACCGAGGCCTGGAAGGGTTCGTCGACATGGCTAATGGACAATAGAATGACGACTAGAAACCTGACTCTGGGCTCTGGGCAGGGAGGCCCTGGGTTCTGCTTCAGGCCTCAGGCACTTTCGCGAATGAGGCTGAGGTGGCTTTCGGGGACATGACCATCGAGACACCCGTACCTGGCCCGAGGTTCACAGGCAGCAGCACTGAAATCAGGCACTGACCAGGAACTGCCCTGAGCACCTTGCTGTGGCTGTCATGCCATCCGCACGAGGTCTCCACTCCACAGATGAGGGAACTGATCGCGCGGCTAAGCGGCTCCCCAAGGAGGGGCTGCTCTTCACTGCGCCAGCCAGAGACAGCAGGGGCGCTGGAGTCAGACAGGCGTGTGTGGGGTCTGGCGCTGCTGCACGTTTGCTGCAAGGGCTTGTCCTCCTGAGCCTGCGGGTCCCCAGCTGGAGACCAGGGTGTCCCTTACCCTCTGGTTGTTGCTAAGACAAAATGAGGTCACCTCTGCAAAGCACTCAGTATGGTGCCGGGGACCAGGTGTGCTCCATTTGTGCTAGGGGGTCTCACTGAGCAGGTCAGAGGGGACAGGAGCAGGTGGTGTGGCTGCTGGGGGGCCGCTCCGGGCCCCAGTGCGATGGTGCCTTCCCCCGGGGCCCATGCAATGCACACAGCGCTCCGGGACAGCTGCGGTCTCGGCCCAAGCAGAGCATCGCGCGAGCAATGTGGCATTAAAAAATGGCCGTGGCAGGACCGGCAGCAGTCGGAGAGTCAGGCAGTAATAAATTAAATCATGCTTCCAGCTGATTGGGCTTCACGGTGCCTCACAGGAACACATTTCGGTATAAATAATTTACCTGGTAAAGGGATATTGAACCTGCCACTAGGAGCAGCAGGGATAATAATAAATGCTTTTTTTTTTCTTTTGGTGAATCAAAGAGAACCATCAGATTATAAAGCAAGGACCCTGGGCCAGGAGCCCGGGAGTCCTGCGCCCCTGTCCTGGCCGGGCCGCTGGGCGCACAGCCCTGCTCATCACTGGGGCTCCTGTCTCCCGTCTGCTCAGGACAGAAAACCTCGGGAATATTTTCCTGGTTCTGTTGCTTCTTGTGAGCTTCTTCACAAACATCGAGCACTCGGGCACGTCAGACGTTTCACACCCATGCGCAGAATCCCAGAAAGGAGAAGCCCTTCTCCCAAGTGTAACTCAGAACAGGTAAAAAATAAATCAAGTGATTTTTCAATCCAAGGGAAGGCAGAGACAAGAGGACAGGAAAGCCCCGTGGAAACTGTAGTTGTCAGAGCCCTGCCCTGGGAGCGTCAACTCTCTCCTTGTGATGGCTTTGGCAGAGGAGGCAGCTGGGATTTGTCCTTGCTGTGGTCTCTCCAAACCTCCCTCCCTTTGTTTCAGGCTGGGATGGCTTCCCAGGCCCCAGGATCATTCTCTCCTCTCCCGTCAGGACAGCCTTGCTCACTGTGAGCTGGACTCCTGCTGCTGGGCCTCTCTCTGTGCCAGACCAGTGACGTCCTTTCCTGCCTGGCCCAGCCCTGCACTTCCAGCCGGCTCATGTTCAGGTTACCTGCTGCCCTTGAGAAGCTGTTTTTGTTGTCACTGCCCTGCGGAGCCGAGCCTCGGTCAGGAGCTGAGAGCCACAGCCGACAGAGCCAGCCACTCACGCCCATCTCAGCCAGGAAACCACCCTCACCACGGCGTGGTGCTCCAACCATCCCTCCATTCCAGAAGAGAGCACGTCTCCACCCCACTTAGTGGTCACAAGCATGTACTGGTGGCATAGAAAGTCACCTCAGGACACAAGAACCCTCTCTCTCCTTTCCTTCTTCCTTCCATCTGGAAATATTTCTAGAGCACGGACAAGAGGAAGAAAGTCATGGGCGACCAAGGGGGTCGGGGAGGAGACAGAGCCCGTGCTCCACAGTGGGAGATACAGAAACAGCAGCTGCTGTTCCAAGGCAGTGCTCCGAGTACCGTGACGGAGGAAACGCAGGCGGCAGGGGGCTCAGGGAAGGGGCATCTTACCCATCTGCACGGCAGACAGGGCGGCAGGGGCAGCAAAGATTCTAGAGGAGCAGATGCTTGTGCTGCGCGGCAGGAACAGGGCGCGGAGCAGCACTCCAGACAGACAGGGCAGGGAGCCGCGCCCAGCACCGCAGGGCAGAGCTGCAGCCACGCAGCGAGGTCGGCAAGGCCCGGGCTCAGCATGTCACCTGGGCCAACGGACACGCAGGCTGGGATGGGTCAGGACAGGCCCAGAGCACCGCGAGAAGAGATTGAAGCTTTACCTGGAGTGTTCTCTGTAGGTCTGTTGGGGAGACCACGGACTCCCACTAGGTATTTCAAAGGAGGGAATTTAATATAGGGAACTGCTGCCCATCTGCTGGAGGGAACCCAAAGATAATACCTGCAGAAAATGGCTCCCAGCCACAGGGCTTGGGGAACAAAGACATGAGGTGATTCATGGGAGCTCAGAGGCTCAGAGGAGGGGCGCATGGAGGGGCACCCAGGGGAGGGGGCGCAGCCCAGCTGTGCTGGTGTCTTGGGAGACGTGTCACGGCGTAGCCTGAGAGTGTCAAGAGGAGCCAGGGGCGTGACCATCTACTGCCGTGGGGTGCGGGGACACTGCGTGGGCAAAGCTGACAGCAGCAGCGCAGCCTCCCGGTGCCGCTGGCGCAGCAGGGATGCGAAGGGCAGAGCCCCGTCCCCAGCGCCACGAAGCCGCGTCTAGACGGTGCGTGTGGCGCTGAGAGATAATAGCTAACGAGGCCGCCCAAAGGCAGGTCTGACATGGGTCTGGGTCTTGGAAAGGCCACCGGGGCGCAGTGTGGGGTGAGCTGGGTGTGTGGGGAGGCCGGCGGGGAGTCAGACGCCCCACTCCAGGGAGGGCATGGTGAGAGCCCAGGTGAGGGGGAGAGGGGATGGAGAGCAGGTGAATGAAGTTGGGGCCCAAACCAACCGGTGGGTGCCGCGTGGGACAGATGGGATCAAGGTGAACCGCAGTCGCCCACGTGGGCGGGAGGAGCGACGTGCGTCCCCCCAGCAGAGAGCACACAGCAGGAAGACAAGGAAGAGAAAACAGAGGAGAAAGGAGAAAAAGAGGAGTAGACAGATGTCTCAGACTCCAAGCAGGGGCAGCTCAGGGGGTGCTGAGCCTGAGGACAGAGTAGCTCCAGGAAGGAAGGTGGAGGTTTGCCGGCAGCGTTAGGGTGCAGAGAGATCACCTGTCAATATTCATCTTTTGAGATAATCAGGGACTTGCCTTACTACAGATGTAGCCCTGGAGACTGTGATCAAGAACAGGGGGCCTGATGTGGCCTCCAGGGAATCACCTCTGCACTGGGAAAGTGACAGAAGCCAGAGGAGATGCAACTCCCACTCAGGGTCACCAGGCATGGACAGGAGAGAGGGCTGAGGAGACCTTGGGAAGAGAACCCATGTGGCCGTGGCCACAGATGATGCCCTGACTGAGACTGTGGAAGGTAACAAGGCTGTAGAGAATGACAGTGACTAAAAACAAAAAGGGTTTCTGGCCAGGTGTGGTGACTCATGCCTGTAATTTCGAAACTTTGGGAGGTTGAGGCAGGAGGATCACTTCAGCCCAGGAGTTGGAGGTTGCAGTGAGCTATGATCACACCACTGCACTCCAGCCTGGGCAGTGCAGCAAGATCCCAAGTCTAAAAAAAAAAAATTAGGATTTCTGATAAATCCCCTGTTTTAGTTTGCTAGCATTGTGATAACAAAGTACCACAGATGGGTGGAACAGGAATTTATTTTCTCATAGTCCCGCAGGCTTGAAGTTGGAGATCAATGTGTGGGCAGGGTTGATGTTTCCCAAGGCCTCTCTTCTTGGTTTGCAGATGGTCCAGGTTGCATCCTCCCTGTGTCTTCACGTGGTCTTCCCTCTGTGCATGTCTGTGTCCTCATCTCCTCCTCTTGTAAGAACAGCTATCATATGGGCTCAGGGCCCCAGCCTCATGGGCTTGTTCTAACTTAGTCACCTCTTTAATGCCCCTGTCACATTCTGAGGTTCTGGGGGTTAGGATATCAACATATGAATTTGGGGAGACACAATTCAGCCCACAATGCCCCCTGAAATCATGGACCATGCCATATGTATAAATGTTGATTTATAAGATCAAGATTAGAGCAGACCATGTCTTATATTTTAAATGTTGTTTTTATACAGCTCATTCTCAAGCCTCAGACAAAATTGGCCCATGTCAACCAACTAGAAAAAATGATCAGAACGCAGGCCCAAAGCATTTTGTTCTGTAAACTTCTGGTCACTTTTTCAGGGTCTTCACTGACCCACAGTATCCTTCCAGGCCCTGCCAAAAAATACAGCTTGAGTTAGTAACTCTCAGTAAACCACAAAGTATTTGTGAATGAAATCTATCAAAACTCTGCAAATTAATTATTCATGCAGTTTCTGTGTATGGAATGATAATCGTGTGTGTGTGTGTGTGTGTGTGTGTGTGTGTGTGTGTGTGTGTGTATGCGTGTGTATTTCCTGGAAGCCTACTTAGATTTTGTTTTGTTTTGGTCTGGTGGGAGGTAGATATTAGCAATCTTTAGGAGAGAAAGTTAATAATTCAGTATGGTGCATCGTGGCACATCCATACAAATGCATACCTGCCAATATTTTGAGAGGTTTAGAGAAGCAAGTGATATGACATGTTCTTTTGCCACTAGGCCCTCTGGAGAAGACAAAAGAAGCCTTAACCAATCAAGAAAACTGCTGGAGTTCTTTCTAAATTTCTTGAAGTATGAATATTCAATATAAACATCTTTATATTTTCCCTGTTGGATTTCTCATTTTAAATGGGCTTGAAAACTTGTTTCTTATTTCACTGGACATATAAAATATACGATGAAACTTGCTGTTATGCCCAAACATAAAACATCATACATTTTTAATCTCATATATCTTTGAAAAACAAATTCATCGAAAACTTATTAATTCAAACTTGCCTTAAAGCTTCTGATCGCCAAGGGTTTTAAAAAGATTATAGTTCTGTTCTGCATGCCCATGGAAGGGCCCCCGTATTATTAATAATAATGGCTAACATTTAGAAAGCTTTGACTCTGAGCCAGGCACTCTGCTGTGTATTTGACATTGCATCACTTTGTTCAATGCTCATGGTTACTTCATAAAGTAAGGGTGATTATAGCTTCATATTCCCAAAGTTTAGAGAGCTCCATGACTTGCCCATGGTCCCGCAGCTGGAATGTGCTGGAGCTGACAGCCAGACCCAAGCCCATCTGGCCCTCATGGCCTGACTGTCTACAGCTCACGCTGCGTGACCTCTCAGGGTGTGGGGAACAGTGGGGTTGGGATGTGGTTAGGAATCCACGTTCTGTCAATAGACATTTACCAAATGTACCAGGGGTAGACACTCTGCTAGACACTATTTATACAAAGATGGGAAAAACCTGCCCTTGTCTTCCAGAAGCCCTGAGCCCAGAAGAGGAAGACAGCCATGCACCAGGCAGATTAGCCCACGGCATGTTAAATGCCACAAAAGAAGGGCACAGGGTGCCATGTGCGTGTGGAGGAACACGCAACTAATTCTGCTGGGGAAGTGGAACAAGGTGTCCACCGGGAGGTTACTGATATCTGCTCTGAGCTTAGAGGTGGGAGCAGGAGTTTTCTAGGCAAAGGAGGCTGATCAAAGGCATGAAAGACACAGCGACCTGGCTGGTTTGGGGAACAGCGAGAAGTACAGTATGAGCAGTGGAGAAGGACTTCGAGGTCACCGGCTTTGTAGGCTTGGTGGGTGGGGACAGTGTCACCTGCGGTCAGGCCTGAGAGGGAGGCAACGGGTCCAGTTAGGAGTGTGGCATTTCTGGGGCCTGCGGTACTTCCCAGGGACAGACAGAGAGTGCGGATGGAAGGGAGGCGTGGATTTGGCATTGCCAGTAAGGAAGGGGGGGTTGAGGCCAAAGCCGTAGATAAGGTCCCCAGGGGAGCACGTGGAACAAGAAGAGGGCCACAGAGGTGGCACCCTGGGAAGACAGAACCCCGGGAAACTGGGCAGGAGTCCTGTGGGGGGGGGTTCTTCGTCAAAGAGGCAAGGGGAACCAGGGAAGGTCTGAGACTTTGGACAGGTCGACAGTGCCAGGTGCCTCATGGAATCCACTGGCAAGAGGTCGGGAAGAGTCCCTGATTGTCATTGCCGTGTTTCAGCAAAATGCTCAGAGCTGAGGCACAGAGCGGGGCTGCGGGAGACGCATGTGTCGGTGAGCTGAGGGGGCTGACGTAGTTGAGAGGGGCTGGCGAGGGCGGGGAGCTGGCGGGGCTGAGACCCCCGGGCCTAGGGCAGAGGTGGGAAGTGTGTTTCTTGGAGGCGGGAGGGGAGGGAGGGTCTCGCAGGGCTGGAACGGAGGTAGGGAAGTGGGGCCTTCTGTTCACCCTGGGAAGGCAGGGGCGGCTCACCTGTGAAGAGCTGGATGAGGGTGGGCAGGTAGGGCGGTGACAGGGCGATTACGCAGAGAGCGAAGGGGAGTAAAAGCCAGTGAGGATGGTGGCTCAGGGCCCCCCTGCTGGGGACTGGTGTGTTCAGAAGCCGACAGTGAACTGTGGTCCTGTGACCTGCATATTCACGCAGTTTTCCTCAGTAGCGTTTGGCCATTGTGGAGGAAGATAAAAGAACGTGGACAGTTGGATTGACCCCAACCTGGGGACAGTGGTAGGATGACAGAGAAGCTTGGAGCCTGCAAGTCCTGGCAGCAGTGTCGCAGGAGCGTGTGCCCTGGGGGCCAGGCTGGGTGGGAAAGCGGAGGAGGGCTGCAGGTTGGAAGGAATCTAGGTTAGAGCTCCACACGGGGTTAAAAACCAGAAAGGCAGGAGAACAAGAGGGCCAGAGCTGGCAGGCATGTTTTAAAACCTCTGAGAAAGAACCTTCTGGGTAATGTTGGGGTCCAGGATGGTGCTGAGGCTGGGGAGGGAGAGTCAGGTGTCCAGGAGCCGTTTCCCCCAGCTACGTCCTTCCGCTGTTCCAGACTGTCCCCAGGCTTGGGTCCGGCCCTGCTTCCAGCGCAGGATGGAGGTGCCTATTGGGGGGCACCAGCGACTTCTGTGGGGACCCCCTGCCTCCGCAGCCCGAAGGGGCCCCGCGCCTCGGCCTGGGCTCAGCCCGCAGAATCCACCCTCGTGCACTGTAGCCGCTGCCAAACCAACCTTCTCCCACCCCCAGATTTTGGGGTGGAGAGTTACCTAATTAAACGTTAGGTAGGTTTACTGTTTTTCCTTTTCTTTTTTAGAAGTAAAACATGGCTAGATGCTTCCCTGGAAAGGGAGTGATTGCTGCATTCCGCTGAGACCTCTGTAAAGGGCATCGGGCGGGAAGCTGTGTCCGCAGCCGGGGCTGCCCCTGGGGGGCTCACGCTCAGGATCCCATCGGGGTTCTCGGGGGCCAACACGCCGTGGCCGTCCTTTGGCCTGATGAGAGGGTGGCAGGCCCACGGCACCAGCTCTGTCCCAACGCCGACGGCCGCTCCCCTCATCCACCTGCAACATCGATTAGTCCGTCGCAGCCCCGCGCCTGCCCACGGCCCCAGCCACTCTCAGTGGGCGGCAAATGCCAGACGTGCTTGTCACAGGGTTCCGAGAGTGTCAGGGACATCATCCCAGCGGTCCCAACGCTGAATCGATGAGGATCACCTGCAGAATACTGAGTGCGCCGGAGGACAGAGGATCAGGAGAGGAAGTACTCGCTTGTGGCTGGAGAAAGGCCCTGGGCCGGGAGAATGAAAGGGGATGCTTTTCTCACCAAAGGCTGCCTGGAAACGGCACAGAAAGCAAACTCTGGAGAGGCATGCACAGCTTCTCGGAGGTCTTTGCTCTATGAGAGTGGTCTACGCGGCCAGGACTCAGGATGGACCTGAGTCTCCCCCGTCCCACCCCCAAGTCTGGAACATGGGGGGAGCCGGGTTGCTTCACATGTGCACTGAGGCACCCAGGTGACCGGACCAGAACTTTCCGGTTTCCTCCTGCTCTGTGAATTCAATTGAACATGCAGTATTGGATTTTCCTTTCCCTGAGCAAGTGAAAGTGCAATGGAGGTGGAAAGTGCCATTAGTTCTCTCAACTAGAGCCTTTGCTCCAAAAAATGACTTTGCTTCTAGGCAAGAGGTTCCAAAAATAAAGTTGTTAAAAGTGATGGCTTCAGAGACTTTTAGGATAGCAGAGTGTCTCCAGACTATGACTACTCTAAACATCATCACTCTTTAAAAGAAAATCACTCACCAAGAAAAGCAAGGGCCCTCAGCTGTTCGACATTCGTTTAGTGTCTTAAAAGTGCAAGCTTGCCAACGGGAGGGAGTGGTGACGTGGCACGTCGCCACGAGCTTCTGCTTCAAGGACAGTCGGCTGCTTCTGGTGGCTCTGGACTCTGTCCTAGCTGGTTTGACTCAGTAAGCTTGGCTGGAGTCGCGCTGCTTAGAGAGTTCCCAGTCTCCTGTGTTCCGCTTGCAGGACAGAGCGACTGCCTTTACTGCAGACGGAGATGTTACCTCCAAAGCCCTGTTGCGAGCTAATCACCAAAACTGTCACACACACACACACACACACACACACACACACACACAACTAACAAGCTGCTCGCCAACAGTCTCTCTCTCTCTCTCTCTCACACACACACACACACACACACACACACACACACACAAACAAGCTACTCGCCAACACTGTCACACACACACACAACTAACAAGCTGATCACCAACACTGTCTCACACACGCACAACTTACAAGCTAATCGCCAACACTGTCACACACAAACACACAACTAACATTAGCACTTTTCTGGCACCTCAGAAGACAAATATACCTTTCCCCAAATCTGCAACTGCAATGAAATATTAAGGCATTTTGTGGAGTGCCCAAGAATCAGCAATTATTGACTAAAAGCAATTTGAAAATCTCTCTAGGTGATATTATGTCTTAATATAAAAGTGATCCTATTTCCAATATGTGTTTTTTTGTTAAAGTAATATTATAATAACATTAAGGTTATGAAAAACAGAAATAGTCAACCTATAATATCTTCATCTGAACACAATTGTTATACATAATACTACAGGTGCATCTTAGTAATAAATCTTTATCCACTTTTTGGGTTATGTCCTGAGAATATATCCCTAGAAGAGGCATCATTGGCTGCATGAGTGCAGATGTTTTTTAGATTATTGATACATTTAGCCCGATGCCTTTCCAGAAACAGTATTTTACTACCTCATGGTTATTTAATTTACATTTTGTTGAATATTAATGATCTTAAGTAATATTTTAAAACATTCATTAGCCATTTATGTATCTTCCTATGAATTACTTATTTACTTCTTTTGTCCCTTATCCTTGATATCTTTCCATCAATTGGAATGAACTCTTTACTTATTAAGGCTATCATTTGTTGTAAAAACTTCCCGTTTGGCTTTCAATTTTATTGATGCTTTGATATATGTAGAACTTTAACATTTTTATGTATTCAAATTTATCCAACTATCCCTTATTATTTCTTGACTAATACATAGCATTTATTGAGCATCTATTACATGGTAGGCCATGTATTTGAGACTTTATGTTTATGTTTTATTTGATCCTTATGTCAAGCACTAGAGGCAGGTGATAATATGCCCATTATACAGATGAGACTATAATAATAATAAAGTAATAACAATAACAATAATGATAGCTAACATTGAGCCATTACCATGCTGCAGGTATTGTTATGAGCACTTTGCTTGCAACTCATTTAAACTCAACACAACCCCACAACACAGGTATGATTTTGATTCCCATTTTATAGAGGAGAAAACTGAGGATAAAGAAGTTAAGAAAATGACCCAAGGACACACACCTGGAAAGTGACAGAGGTCAGGCTGGTGGAGGTTAAGGAACTCACCCAAGCTGTAGAATTAGCCAAGGATAGTTGTGTGATTCAACCCTGGCTCTGACAAAACCCACGGCCCTGGTTCCCTTTTCTACTGTAAAATTGTTTCCTACTCAACCTTGACTCTTGGCTTAATTTCTGTCCTATGTTTAAGATCTATGTTTATAGGACTCTTGTTGTCTTCTTTCCCTTATGTATTTTGTTGCGTGAATTATGCCCTATTTCCTTTCATCTGTTATAGAGCTTTGGAAGATAAACATCCTATATTTTATTATGTGGAATGAAACCTCACAGAACCTGAATTTTTGCTATTTAAATGCTACATGATATCCCAAACAAAATACAATAAAAATAACACTTAAAACCATGCAGACTGTGCTTTAAAGGGGGATACTCACGTCTCTCATGTGAATTATACACATCTGCTTTATTCTTTTGTGATGAGGGCTATAGCCATTTCCAGAAATCATGTTTCTACCCAATTAATGTAAAGCAAGTAGTTGGGACATTTGGACTTCTCTGATTTTTCTTTAGCAAAAGCACAGGAGACAGGGAAGAAGGAGGTGGGGGGGCAGAAAGAGCTGTCTACATTCAAGGGAAGACGCACACGTATAAAGCACATTGCAAAGCAAAGAGCCAGCCTGGAGCTAGGTTCGTATCACTGGAGTAATGCTGCGTCAGATTTGCCTCCCACAAAGTCAGCTGCACACGTTCAGGGAGATCATATGAGAAGACATTTTCCTGCTTCTTAGAATGTCAAATCACTTTTTATTTTGTTGTCTTGCTTCAGATAGTGTTGAGCCTTTGGCCGGCAGATAGGCTAGTCTCAGATCACATTGCTTCCTTTGAGCTTTGCTTGGGTAGATGTAGAGTAGCCTTCCGGGACAGCTGGGCCCTAGCACTAGAGTGGGGTCTCTGGGCTCTCCACCGGGTGACCTGGTGATCAGCAGGCACTCACCAGTCTGGCTGGTTGGAGCTCAGATGTCTCTATTTTGAGTGTGAGCTCTGCGAATTGTTCATTCTTTGCTTGGCCAAGTGGAGTTTTACTCTATGAACATATAGCCCAGTACTCGGCAAAGAATCAAGGGCATCCCTTTGCAGATGCATGAAGCTCTTTAATTGCATAGCTCCCTCCTTTCCAGAAATCTGTCCTGAATTTCTAGGTGCCTCAGCCTCCTGAGTTCTATCTTCTCTACTAAGAGAGGCCCTGTTGTGCCCCCTTCCCTAGTATGTTTGGTCTCCAACTGGGCAGACATTTTAAGGGCCATCTTTACTTTACAGAAGTTTCACCTTTATAGGCTGACTTTAGATCCTAACCTCCTCCTAAGACATAACTCCACCATACTTAGTTCAACTTTTAGAGGTTGGGTGAACCTTCCTTTTTGCTTAGGAGACCTGTGGTGAGGTGTTTTGGTCTTGGCTTGGTGCTAACTTTTTTCTCTTCTCTGTCAGGGTTGGGCTTTTGAAAGAGAAATGTTGTCCTGGTTCTTTGGCTCGTGGCTTGGAAGAATCACAAGCAGGGCCAGTGTGACAGAGTAGTGAACACAGACGGGAAACATTTCCACACAAACAGCTTTCATGGTGGAAAAGAAGGAAGAAAGAAGAAAGCTACACAATTGTAGAAAAGAAGGAAGCTACATTCATGAGAATACAGTCTAGAGAGAGGAACGAGTCAGTCTCCATGAGTGAAGAAAGATGTTAAGGGCTCCCAGGTGGTTTCCTTTTATTGGCCTGGTCAGGGTACCACATGATTGATACACATAATTGTCAGGTGTTCTGTGTTTTCCTGCAGTCCCTTCCCCTGCTTGGTCTCCCAGCTTCTCTGTCTCTAGGAACCGTGCTCCTGCCCCATATCTGCCACTTGCAGATTTGACCCCTGCCTGACATTCTTCTCAAGTGGAATTCCCAGAATGCTCTGCAGCCAACAGTGGACCATGTATGAGCAGTTGTTCCCACTTTAACCCAGGCCTTGCTTCTACCTAATGACATTTTTACACCAATTAGCTTTCTTTAATGGAAGAATCTGAGCCTGGTAAATCTGAGAAGGCTCAGTGTTAAATTTCCACTCTTCTCCTGCAGTGTGAAAACAAAGGCACATCCTTTACAGCCCTGAGCCTTGGATCCTTCATTGGTAAGAGATGGTAATGATTCCTGCCTTGCAGGTCAGCTGGAACATTACGTGAATTCCTGCCCGTTTATCTTCGACTCTCTGGTATGGCTTCCAAACTCCCTGTGTCATGGAAACTGCTCCTGTCAGATTCACAGCGTCTGCCATGTTGCCAGAGCCAAAACACCCATCTCGGTCCTCATTTGACTGTTAATGGGTCCTTCTGCATTATTTGATGTTGTAATCACTGCCTTTTTTCTTGAGACGCTTTTTAAAAACTTCATGACTTCCTCCTTTTCCAGTTTCCCCTGCCTCTCCAGCTCATGTTCTTCAGTCACAACCTCTAAATCAGCAGTCTCTCAATTTATATTAATTTCTATTTTAATCAATTTTAATTGAGAAAAACCTCAACCTCCAAAATTTCTTTAGTGTGTGTCTGTAAGTATGTTTTATAGTAGGCAAAATATTTGAGTACAGTAGCACATGTACAGAATTTTTTTATTTTTGTTAAGTTTAGCGGGTACAAGTGCAGTTTTGTTACACGGATATATTGCGTAGCAGTGAAGTCTGGGATTTTAATGTAGCCATCACCCAAATAGGGACATGTACATGATTTTTAGTCTGAGGGTATAGACTAAAAATGTTTACTGATGGGGGTAAAATCACTTTATCTCTTGATTTCTCCTTTGTAGCATCTCTCCCTCTTCTGTTGGTACCAGTACTCTGACATTTCTGTGGGAATCAAGCAGTCTTGAAGGGACAGGCTGTCACAGTGTCCAATTTCCCAGTGCATTCCCACCAAACCTTCCAAGGAGTTGGGCCATGACTCAAGCTAAGTCTATTAGACTCTTTGTCTCAGAAATTTGAATTTTGGTCAGATATATCTAAAGCAGTAAAACTGTGGAAACCTAGTTCTTCCGACAGTGGTGCCCCGAAACATCTTCCCAATGGTTCCTGCTCCTGGATCCCAGAACTTCTGCAGTTTCCATCCTTCCCAAGGCTTAGTGACTCAGGATTGACTTTGATTCTCTGGGCTCCCCCATATCCTTTGAGCAAATTCCTTACAGTTACATAATTTAGCACCTCTTTCTGTCACTTGCCCTCAAAGAAGCCTAACTGACAGGCATCCCATTCTAAGCCAGCCCCTGTCTGCTATTCTGTGTCACATAGCACCTACATTGGTTTCCTTGGGGTGCCCCAAGAGAGTACCACAAAGCAGGTCACTTAAAACAGCAGAAATTTATTCTCACATGGTTCTGGGGGCTGGAAATCCAAAATCCAGGTATTGGCAGGCAGGGCCATCCTCCCTCCAAAGCCTCTGGTGGAGGTCCTCCTTACCTCTTCCTAGCTTCTGGTGGTCCCAGGTGCTCTTCAGTTTGTGATAACATAACCCCAATCTCTGCTTCCATCCTCCCAGGGCAACTTCCCTCTCCTTGTCTCTGTCTTCGTATGATGTTCTCCTCCTCTGTCCCTCTTCTTCCCACAAGAATACCAGTCACATTGAGTTGACCCACCCTGCTCCAGTATGACCTCCTCTTAACTAACTCCATCTGCAATGACTGTATTTGCAAGCAAGGTCACTCTGAGTTGGTATGGGTTAGGATTTCAACATATCTTTTTGGAGAACAAAATTCAACCCATAACAGCACCCTGTTTTTTTATTTTGTAGCCCTCCCACTGTTTACAATTATATTTTTATCCGTGAGTTTCTTTCTTTAAAGCTTGTCTTTCCTATTAGCCCATGTGTCGATTTTATCACTACTGTCTAGCACCATCCCTGGCATCACTGGAATTTCTGTAAAGCACCCAGCCAAGGCCTGGCATATCAAAGACTTCAAGAGATGATCATTCCTTTTGATTGTTTAGAATTGTTGAAATGTTTGACATTGTAAGCATCTTGTCAGAAGTTATCATATTCTGCACATGTCCAAGGGACAGGGAGAGAGGCTTGGGCTAAAATCCCCAAGGGCCATGTATGTTTTTTAAATATTAAGAGTCATGTCTGGCTGTGGAATAGAAGAGCCCTGCCTGCCCCCAGGTGTCTCTCAGGGGACTGCCAGCTGCTGCATGACAACGCGGCCCCATTGTGATGCTGGAGGGGCACAGCCCATCTGGGGAGAGTGTCTGTGTTCCTTCCAGCACTCTCTCCTTTACCTCTGCCATGCATTTCCCCCTGGCTTTCTCTGTCTGGCTCAGGGATAGAATATGAATCAGGCCATCCCTGGTATCCAAAATTAATCATTTCTCCTTCAAATTGATTGTGTACCCCCAGAGCCATTGAGTTGGGACAGAAACTCTGAAATCTATTTTCTAAAAAGATTTTTCCAACTTGGCAAAATGCTCCTGCTAGTGAGGGGGGAACAGGTGAGTTAAGGAAGAGATTGTTAAAACTGTGAAATAAGGGGAGTTATTGCACAGAGTTGAGATGAGAGCTGACTGCTGACCAGTAGAGGGGTGGCCAGGCAGCAGCAGGAGAGGCAGGGGGACCAGTCAGGATGGGGAGTCCTGAATTTTCAGCGGCATCTGTCTGGGGGTGGCCTAAGTTTCTCTAGCAGGGCTCAGTCACCTGAGAAGCAGAGTGTGGAATTTGTCCAGGGTGGGTCTTAGAATTGATAGAGATCTATTTCTTATGGTCCTGGAGGCTGGGAAGTTCAAGATCAAGGGGCCCACATCTGGCAAGGGCCTTCCTGCTGCATCGTCCCACAGCAGAAAGTGGAAGGGCAAGAGAGCGTGCAAGAGAGAAAGGGGAACAAATTCTTCCTTTATCAGGAACCCACTCCCGTGATAATAAATCCACTCCCTTGATAATGGCATTAATCTACTCATGAGGGCAGAGCCTTCATGACCTAATCATCTCTTAGAGGGTTTTTATCTCTTAACACAGTCATGTTGGGGTTTAAGTTTCCAACACAGGAACTTTGGAGGACACATTCAAACTACAGGAGGTGGGTATTTGCCAGGTGGATTATGGCCTGGGATCAAGGGATTTTAGTCTGGAAAGGAAGGAACTGAAAGAGGCAGGTATACTAGAGAGAGGAATAAAGGAGAAAAGGACTGGAAGTCCCCATATAGCACAAGAAAAGGTGTAATGGGGTAAGGGGGGGGCACTAAAAGGAGATGAGGTTGCAGTGCTGAGTGTTAGTGTTTAAGATTTCAGAAGTGCAAGTGTTCAGAGTGAAAGGAAAGGAAGGTCTATAGGAGTGGGTGGCTGCAATGGCATGGAGGTAGAAGTCACTGGAATTGAAGAAGTCAAGGAACAGTGAGGTGAGGGTGGCAGTGGATGCATCCCCTTCCTCAACATCTAAGTCTCCCAGCCCTCCGTTCTGGCGGTTTCAGCCCACTACTTGGCAGAAGCTTGTCAAGGTCAGCAATGACCTCCTATTGCCAGATACAATGGCTGAGCCTCATACTCCACCTGTTGGCAGCATTTGACAAGTTGACTACTCTGTCTTCCTTGACATGCTCCCTTACTTGGTGCCTGGACACCACAAGCTGTCCCTTGGCCACCTCCTCCCCTGGCCACCCCACCAGCTACTCCTCGTCTCCTTTGCTGCTCCTCTTCCAGACCTGCTTGTTCTGACATGCCCAGACGCATCCTCTTGCCTCTTCTCTACACTCTCACCCTGGGTGGTCCCCTCCAGTACCATGGCTTAAGCACTATCCATGCCCAGTGACTCCCGATTTACATCCTTAGCATTGACCTTGCTTCTGAAGAAGGCACCTGTATCTGAAGGCTTTTTGGATATTTCCACTTATGCCTGTTTTGGTTCATGTTGTGTTGCTATAAGAGAATCCTTGAGACTGGGTAATTTATAATGAACAGATATTGATTTCTTATGGTTCTGGGGGCTGGGAAGTCCAAGATCAAGGTTTGGTGTCTGGTAATGGCCAGTCTCTGCTTCCAAGATGCCACCTTGAATGCTGCATCCTCTGGAGGGAGGAACACTGTTCCTCACATGGCAGAAGAGCGGAAGGGAGGGAACCCACACCCACAAGCCCTGTTACCATGGTGTCACTCCATTTGGGAGGGCAGAGCCCTCACAGCCTAAACACCTGCCATTCGGCTCCACCTTCCAACACTGTTGCAGTGAAATTTAGTTTCCACATGAGTTTTGGGGAGGACAAAAATATTCAAACCATAGCAGTGCCTGATTGGCACCTCAAATTTAACATGCCAGAAACAGAAGTCATGATTGCCCCCACCTAAACATCCACCCCCACTGTTCCTCGTCTTAGGAACTGGTGACTCCATTCTTCCAGTTCTTCAGATTTGGGGTAAGATGCTCAGCTTCTCTGTGTTTCCATTTTCCCATCTACAAAACAGAGTGAATGGTACTTACTACACAGGGCTCCTATAAAGATGCACTGAATTATTGCATTTCAAACGTTCATGTCCCAACTCATAGAAAAATGTTTGATAATTGTTACCTATTATTACTATACATACACACACACACACACAATCTTGACTCTGCATTGCCTGCAGCTAACTGATAATGAACTGACAATAATGTAAAATGGAGTTGTTGTTCTTGCTTAAAAACTAAGTCTGTTTTAATAAGAAAGAGTTTAGGATCAGTGCAGGCACATAGGATTGGGGGAGATAAGACATTCCTTATTGGTGCCTCTAATTTTGTTTGGTGGCCAAAACATCTGGATAATACTAACCATTAATCTGGATAAAAACAAGTATTTATATACTCAGACATTCTGAGCCCATGAGGCCAAATGTTTGGGCTTTGGCAACTGTAGGAAAACCCATTCCCCAGGCAGCCTGTGTGTTGCTGGGGCCCCAGCAGTTTGGTGGCCAAAGGCCCAGGATGCAGGGTGAGAGTGGGCAGTGGGGAGGGATCCCTGACAAAGCTTTGTTCCAAGGTCTGGAATTTAAACAAATCCTGTTTTCTATTATCCAAATATTTCCTAGCAAACAGATGTTTAACATTCCATAGCTGTAATATAACAGTAATCAGCTGGATTTTCCATGCAGCCAATAGAAAACTGAAAAAGAACCATTTGCTTCTCTTGGAGTGTGGCTGCAAAGGTTTGCTGCTGGGAGCCTGCTCCACCATCTTTTGGCCCTCCTCGAAGCCCTTTGGCATATTCTTCTGCCAAGAGAGGAATGCTGTTTCTGAGCCCCAATAGTTCCTCATTCAGTGCTGCTGCTACAGCCACCCCCGTCCTCTTGTAAATGGATCTGGAATTGGGGAAAGCAGCCTTCTACTGCCACGCTCGGAAAATGCCTTTCTTCACATCGGAAAGCTGTCCTTGCCACCAAGATGCAGCCTGGGACGGAGGAGAATTGCTCTCCCAGGCAATCCCATCCATTGCCTCATTCCTGGTGGTCCTTGGGGTGTTGGATGTCCCAGCCAGGTCCCCCTTACCTCCAGGCTGGTATTTACAGCAACTCTGGGGAAACAAAAAAAAAAAGAAATCAATCAACCCAGTGATGTTAAGTTTAAATGTTTAAGAGGAAATCAAATATAAGATCTAAGAGAATAAAAACAAATAAATGAAGAGATGAACTTCCCTGGAGACTCTGAACTGTTTCCCTCAGTGTCTACAAATCCCCACCATGGAATGAGCCACTCTGGCACGGTGCTGTGCATATACCATCTCTGAGAGCTATACCTGCAAGAATGTACCAATTTCACCTTAAACTTATCTCTAAATCTATGACTAAATAATTGGCATTTATGCCCGTAATCTAACAGAGGACTGGGGCTTCAGTTTCTACACTTCCCATTAATCCAGTCAAGAATTAGTACAGTAGATTTGTTGGTGGGGGGATTCTACAGCAGAACTTGTGACAAGTTCTGTTCCTGGATCTTGCTGACCAGCAAAAGACATGGGAAGATTCTATTAAGGAAAGTTAAAGTGAGTAAAGAGAGGAAGGAGAAAGGAAAAAACAGAGATGGAATAATGCCTGCTGCTGTGTTTCAAACCTTTCGCTGACACCGGACATGGAAGCCCCTTGCACACCGTGTACTCCAGCACCCACATTCAAAGAGAATTCTACCTTTCAAAGTAGTGTCCTTGGAATCAAAGTCATTGCATCCTTTTCTTGGAAATAATTCGACAATTTGTATCATGAATCTTAAAAGCGTCTATATAATTTGAACCAAGTTTAACAGTCTGAAATCTGACATGGTTTTGCACACAAGGGTATGCGTCTCGACACTGTGCTTTACCATCACCTAGTGAGTTCTGAAAGAATGCTGGTGCCTGGGCCTCAACCCATTCCCTGGGGTGGAGTTGAAAGTGCAGCTGGTGGCAGTTGTTTGTTTGTTGGTCCCTAGGTGATTTCTATGCACAGTGGGATTGGAGAACCTCTGATGGAGACTTTTGCTTGACTAAATCACACTCTTCAGGACTAACTCGAATTTCACTCCCATGAGACGCTGTCTTAGCCAATGAGCCCCCGGCCCGACAGCAGCTCAGATACTCTCTGTACGTTCCTCTTTTACTTTCTTTAAGGTCTACCGTCTGTCTCCTTCTCTCTGTCTTCCTTTTCCCTCATAGGACCTCATTTCATTATTTTCTCTTTGGTCTTTAATTCTGAGGACTCCGCTTATTGTATGGGCTGGGGGGACAGAGAGCACGTGATAGGGTAGTGAGTAGTCGGTTGTTAGTTATTGCAACTCTACCCGGAGAGACCATTCAGAAAGCTCTGGTGGCTTCTCTGGCCTCGTCCATTTCCCACCGTCATGGTCAGAGATGCCCACTCTCCACGCCTGTGGTCTTGCCATGACTCCCTCTAAGTCAGCCTCTTCAGCCCTTTGGGTCACTTCCCACCCATGTGGAGGATGTTGAAAGAATTCCCCAGGCTTTGCTGACTCACAACTCACCTCCTCTTCCCTTCCCCTCTCTGGCAGTGGCTGCTGGGTTGAAGCCACACTGAGACATGCTCATGAGAATCCTTCCTGGCTCCACTGTCCAAAGGGTAAGGCCAGAAGTTACACCCCCTCTTTTTTCCTGGGGAATCTGAGGGTGGTTTCTCTCCTTTCAATTATTTCTACTTTCTTTGTTTCATTTTGTTAGCTTGGGAGAAGAGAAAGAATCACCAAGCCCACCTGACCCCGCCATATTTATCACGAAGTTGGCAAAGAGATTTTAGCAATGTTGTGAAAAGCTGATGTTGTGGTCTCCAATTAAAAAACCAGGCCTGATATGTACAGGTTGTATGATAGACTATTTTTAAATTTAAAAGATGAGCAGAAATACAAAAAAATTATAACAGAAATGGCATTTTTATGGAATTATGAAAGAGTTTAATTTAAAACTTCAGTACTTCTCAAGTTTTTCATGACATGCCTATTTTGTTTTTATAATGATAAAAAAATGCTTAAAAAACCCCCAAATCACCAAAACTGTCCTCTTTGGAGACTGCACCCTTGCTTGTGTAGTACTGTCACTGATCACATAGCTAACATTCCTCTTTCAGGGCTGTCTACACTCTGTGGTCTCTTTCTATGACTGCCCTAATCAATGCTCACCTTCACCCAAAGTGATCAGGCTGGGAAATCCCACGTAACTCCTGTGAGGGTTAAAAGGTGTGGCTTTGCAGTTGGCTTTGAGGTCCCCTCCCAGGGAAGGGCCCAGAAATGCATTGCCCACCGTCGTAGTCTGCTTCGTGCTGGTGTAACAGAATATCACAGACTGGGTGATTTATAAAGAATAGAAAATTATTTCCTCACTGTTCTGGGGGGCTGAGAAGTCCAAGATCCAGGTGCCAGCACCTGGTGAGGGCTTTCTTGCCACGTCATAACATCGCAGAAGGCATCACGTGGGCAGGAGAAAGAGAGAGAGCAGGAAGGGGGCTGAACTCACCCATTGTAAGGGAGCCACTCCCACAATAACAGTGTTAATCCACTCACGAGGGCCCTTCCCGACCTAACCACCTAATGCAACAGTGTTAAGAGGGTCCAACCTCTTAACACTTGCATTGGGGATTAAGTTTCCAACACATGAACGGGGAGGTGGGAGGTTGCATTCAAACTGTAGCACACACTGACAACAGCTAAAATGTCTCAAGTGCATACCCTATGCCAGGGACTGTCCCAAGCACTTTAGACATTCAAATGCACTTAATACACAGGACAACGCTATACACTTGGAACTATTTCAGTCTCAATTCTGTAGATGAGAAAACTGAGGTTAAGTAACTTGCTTAAGATCATGAACCAAGTGGCAGAGCCTGAATCTGAGCACCCGAGTCACGCTCAACCGCTGTTCTGTACAAAAACCTGTGGTGAGATGGCAGCATCCTTGGAAAGATTCCAGGCAATGTCCCGGGGACAACTTAAAGAGGCCACCAGAAAACTCACATGGGTGTGACAGACCCCATATTATTGCTCTGAGCAGACTGGTTAACTGCAGAGTGATGGTGTATGAGTGTGTGTAGGGGGGTAGGAATGGAGTGGCAGAGTGTCACCCATGCTGGGTACCAACTTGTCCCCAAGCACATGAGCTGCTGACTAGGGCCAGTGCCCAGTGGGTCAGTCCTTAGAGCTGAAGGCACCTCAGGACTAGTTCAGCATTGTTATAAACTCACTCCCCTGCCATTCTTCCCTGGGAGGGGAAGTTGGCCAAAAGTGGCAGTATTTAGGTCATGCTGGTTTTGTTCCCGCAGGATCCACTATCTCACACGCCTTTCCCTGAGCGCTAACAGGCAGGCAGGCACTTAGCACTTGGCGTGTTTTGGAAACAAGGACAGGGCTCCTCTGCTTCCTCTGGGGACAACTGTGTGAACACATGATTCGGAATGTCCTTATTGCTCTCACATCCTCCCTTCCTCTCTCCGTCCCTATCCTCTTCCCACATCCCCTCATCCCAGCTGGCATTCCTTCCTTCCCTCCCACTTTGTACATCTATCTTCCCCTTCAAACTGTCGTGCTTAGTCCTTTGAGAGGTCACAGATGTCTTTGAGAATCCAGTGAAAGCTGTAGACCTCCTCACCTTTAAGATACGCAGATAACGCACACATTCGTGTGTGTGTGTGTGTGTGTGTGTGTGTGTGTGCGCGCCTGCATGTGTGAAGCTTTTCCGTAGACCCACCGTGAGTTTCTCTGTACCTTCAGAGATCTCTGGTCTACAGGTGGAATTCTCTTCCCCTTACACACCCACTGCAGACAAGAGCGCCAGCTTCACTCCTCATGTCCTCTCCATAGACCAGGGAGGGACGAGCTAGGTCCCACGTCTCCTCTCCTCTGTTCCCATGGCCACGTGCCTGGAGGCATGGAGCCCAGGGACACGTCGTCTGGGTAAAAATTTTGGTCCTGTCCTTTAGTTATGTGACCTTGGGTGAGTCTCTTCACCAACAAATTGAGAATAACAGCACATTCCTTAGAGGGATTTATTATGATTGCTTGTGTTAGTAAACATCAAAGCCCTTCGAACAATGCCCGGCAGGAGTAAGTGATGTTAGTATTTGCCACTTTTATTATTTGGATGTTCAGCAAAGAGGCACAGGATGAGGCTTTGTTTTGAGGATCTATTGCAGTGTGTTCCCCTTCCTTCTTGTTTCAGGGGTCAGTAGGACTGATAAGAACAGTCCTAAATAATTTAAACATCCAGGAAACATTTCAACCCTCTGGGGATGATTAATATACACTTATTGCCATCAAGGAGTTTAAAATTTAGCCCCAGAATTAAAATAACCAAGGCAACTCTAATGCAAGGCAGAACCTGACAAATGGCTCAAGAGAGGAATAAATCCAGGGCTGAGAAAGATTCTGTCCAGCTTCGGGGACGGAGGCTTTGTTGGGGGGGAGGACCTGCAGCTGAGCCATAAAGAATGACCGTCTCACAGCAGCCAGACACGCCGGCGTGGAGAGCCGGGTCCTAGCACAGAGCAGTGTGTGCAGAGGGGCCGAGGCGGCTGGTGTTGGGGGTGTTTGGGAGACAGGGAAGCCTGGAGAAGATTCCGTCCTGGGGAATGTTGGGAGAAATGGCTGGACAGGCAGGGTGGGCCAGATTGGGAAGAAATCCTCAAAGGATGCGTGTCTTGGAGGTAACGTGGTCGCAGGAGCAGAAACCCGCTCAAGCTAGCTTGCCTGAATAGGAATTTATCTTATGATATTGTGGTTCTCACAAAGCCCTCGGAAATTAAGTATAGCCAGGCCACTCAAAGGACTTAAACTGGGAATCAGAAAGAAGTGCTCGCCTCGGTGCCTCTCACGCCCTGTCCTTGGCCATTGCCCCATCTCTCTGCCTTCTGTGTCTTTGTCCTTCTCAGATCTCTCTCCTGCACGTCTCTTCCATTGTCCCTCCAGCAGTTAGGGGCTCAGAATGGCTGCCCTAAATCCATGTCCACATGATCTCTGGGGTTTGTGAACTCACGGACTGACTCCATCTCAGCAGGGCTTCCAGGTATGGTTGGGCAGGTTGGACCCTGCACAAGGCACTGTGCCAAGGGGCTGAAGAGTGGCTGAAATCCAGTGTAATTCTCTCACTAACATTTCATTGTCCAAAGAAAGCCACATGAATAAATTTCAAAGATGATAGAAGTGCGTGTTCCTACCATGTTCTAGGAGGGAAAACCAGGGGATTTGGGAACAGCCCTAAAGTTTATCACATGGTACGAGTGACTTAAGGTGTATAAAATGGTATTCAGTGGGAATAATTTCCCATATCAGCACATTCCTTTTAACGACTGCATGATATTTCATCTCACTCCTTTTAACTACTGTACTGTACATATCATTCCTATTAAGATATGCTGTATAATAGTCTATTATATGGCTGTATCATGGCTAATTTATGTTCTCTTTCTAAGTGGCATTTGGGTTGTTTTCATTCTTTCTTTTTGGTACAAATAATAAGACAATAAATTTCCATATATACATATATGAAAATTAATGTATGTGTATATACACGTGTGTGTATATATACATATGGTCATGCACCCATAACGATGTTTTGGTCAGTGATGGACCATATATATGGCAGTGGTCCCACAGGATTATAATACCATATTTTTATTGTAACTTTTCCATATGTAGGTATGTAGACACAAATACTTACCATTATATTACAGTTGCCTACAGTATTCAGTACAGCAACATGCCGTACAGGTGTTTAGCCTACACCATATAGCCTAGATCTGTAGTAGGCTACACCATCTAGGTTTGTGTAAGTGCACTCTTTGATGTCACAATGACAAAAATCACCTAAAGACACATTTCTCAGAATGTGTCCCCATCATTAAGTGATGCATGACTATATACGTTAATTGGTTTTACATTTGAAAGTATATCTCTAGGGTAAGTAGAAAACCAAAAAAGATCAGCTCCTGTTGTTACAATAAGATAAAAGCTGAACAGGCTTCACATTAATGACTTTCTGTGAACCCGTTAGAGAACTGATGTTGAAGAACTGAGGTCGCAGGATAAGCAGTCATCCTGAAAAGAGACAGGTTCCTGCAGGGAAATGTAGGACCTTCTTATTTGGCTATGTGGGGGCAGATGCCGGTGGATACCATAATAGAATTTTTAATTATTTGCTGGAGGCCAAGTATGAGAGTGTGAAGCTCCCGGGAGCTGCAGTCATGGGGAGGAGATTCTCATCTTTTTTTCAGATTTTCTTGCAGGAGCCACCAGCCTGTCACAGGAAGTATCCTGAGACATTGGCTAGGGGATGGGAGTGGCAGCTACTTCTTAAGCTCCACAGGGACACTTCTTCCTTACAGAGCAAAGGACTTAATCTGCAGGGGGAAGTATATTGCCAGAGGACACTCCCCCCAGCCCCAGCCTCCCTGTCTCACCTGAGGGGAAAAAAACCCAAACTTTAATCTGTGAGGGGAGAGCCTCAAGGATGTAGATTGAAAATACAGTACTGGGCTCGGTGCAGTGGCTCATGCTTGTAATCCTAGCACTCTGGGAGGCTAAGGCGGGAGAATTGCTTGAGCCCAGGAGTTTGAGGTCGCAGTGAGCTATGATGATGCCACAGCATGCTAGCCTGGGAAACAGAGGGAGACTCTGTCTGAAAAAATAAAAAAATAAAAAAGAAAGAAAGAAAAAAAGAAAATACAACCCTGGAGGCTATTCATTGCTGCAAGGGAAAGGAATAGAAGTAGACGGATAAAACTCTACCTCTAGAGAGGGACAGAAACACTTGTGAAAGCTATACCCCAAGACTCAGGCCCATTGCCCATTCCCCAAAACTGAGACTTAATCAGAAAAATCACAGAATTCTCCCTATCCCCATGTCTTGCCACCAAGCTAACAAGCCTCCAGTAAGAATGATAGCAAGTAAATCACAGTAAGGTTACAGATGGGAGACCTCAAGAGACAGAACACCAAAAACAAAGAGAAAATCTTGAAATCAGCTGCAGGGAAAAAAAATAAACAAACAACAACCCTCCTTACTTGCAGAGGAACAAGAATGAAAATATGGCAGAGTTCTCATCAGAAACCATGCAAGCAAGAAGGCAGTGGAGTAACAACTTTAAAGTGTTGAAAGAAAAAAAATCTCTCAACCCAGAATTCTATAGCCAGTGCCAATATCCTGCAAGAGGGAAGGAGAAATGAGGATTTCCTCAAACAAAAACGGAGGCATTCATTACCAGGAGAACATAATATAAAATACATTAAAAGAGATTCTTCAGGCAGAAGGAATATTATTAAGGTAAGAAACTTAGATCTATACAAAGAAATGAAGAGCATTGGAAATGCTATAAATAAAAATAAAATATAATATTTTTAAAGTTTGAGTTGCTATAAAAATGACTGACTATATAAAGCAGTGACAGTAATGATGCATTGGTGTTTATATCATATGTAAATGTGAAATGTATGACAAGTAACACAAGAAATGGAAGGAAGGAACTGGGAGTCAGTATTTTGTTATAAGGTCTTTTCACTGCACATGAAGTAATATAATATGATAAATGCAGTTACAATCAAAGATAGACTTAGCTTATTTAAAAATGTATTTTGTAAACTCTAGGGAAACCACTAGAAAGGTTAAAAAATATAAATTGTAAGTTAATTGAAAAAATAAAACAGAATAAAAAAATGCTCAATTAAAATGAATAAAAGGAAAAAAATGGGGAAACAAGAAACAAGGAACAAATACAACAAAGAGAAAAGAGCTAGCAGAAGCAGTAAATTTTAGACAAATATATAAATAATCACTTTAAATGTGAATGTTATAAATATACTAGTTAAAAGATAGATAATATCAGGTTGGATTTATTTAAAAAAATCAAGCCTCAATTATATTCTGTCTACAATGCACCCACTATAAATATACTGCAAAGATATGGATAAATTAAAAGAAAAGGGATGAATAAAAATATACTAGGAAAGTATTAACCAAAAGAAAGCAGGAGAAGTTATATTAATTTTGGAAAAATCACTATCAACCAATTTTAGACAAAATATTGTCAACCACCTTGACCTGAAATTTATAGAGCACTTTATTCAACAACAGCAGAATACATATTCATCTCAAATGCACATGGAACATTCAACCTGATAGACCATATTCTGGGCCATAAAATAAACCCTAAAAAATTTTAAAGAATAGAAATCATACAATGTGTATTATTGGACTGAATCAAAATTAAACTATAAATCAATAAGAGATATCCATGAAAGTGAAATTATTTGGAAATTAAACACTATACTTCTAAATAGCCCATGGATCAAAGAGGAGATATCTCAAAGACAAAAAGCATTTTGAAGTAAAAGAAAATGAAAATACAACATATCAAAATGTGTAGGATGCAGCAAAAGCAGTCTTTAGAGGGAAATGTACAGCACTGAATACCTATATTAGAAAAGAAGAAAAATCACAAATAAATTGTCTACATTTTCACTTTAGGAACCTCATGAAAGAAAAGCAAATTAAACTTAAAGCAAATGGCAGGAAGAAGGTAATAAAAATTAGAAAGAAGTCAATGAAATTGAAAACAGGAAGACAATAGAGAGAATCTAAGAATCAACATTTGGTTCTTTAAAAGTATATCCTCAAATAAATTCCCAGGAGTATGTGACAGCTCACAGGACATGTGAATTTTTTTTATTATTTCAGCATATTGTGGGGGTACAAAACTTTAGGTTACCTATGTTGCCCTTGCCCTGCCCTGAGTCAGAGCTTCAAATGTGTCCATCCCCTAGACAGTGTGCATCACACTAATTAGGGACATGTGAATTTTATATTTGGAAAGATATCACCACATAGATCTCCACAAAGGCAGCATCAATTTACACTCCCACCCCAGTATGTGAGAATCCTGTACTTGCACATTCTGCATATTCTTGTCTACACTGTACATGATCAGTATGCTTATTCTCTGCCAATCTGATAAGTAGAAATGGTGTCTTTTTCTTTGGAAAGTTTGGATTCCTCTTCACATATTTATAAGTTAATCGTGTATCTTTTTCTGGGAAGTGTTTCAGGTCCTTTGTTTAAGGGAACTAACCATTTTCCGATATGACTAATTTCCCCTACTTTGTCCCTGTATTTTGACTTTGTTTATTATAATTGCTGCCATCAAATTTATTAATCTTCTCCTGTATGGCTTTTGGTTTTTGTGAGTTGCTCAGGAAAGTCTTGCCTCCTCCAAGATTCTTCTAATTCTTTTATTGTTTCATTTTTCACTCTTAAATTTTTGACCCATTTGTAATTCATTTAGGTATAAGGAGTGATGTAAGTGATTGAATTTTAAGGTTATGATCAAGCATCCGAAAAGCAGTTTGTTGCCTTTTTTTCCTGAAGCTTCTATTTTTTCCCACACATGGTTCATATTCATTAAGAAAAATCTGAAAATAAATAAAAAGAATTAAAAAGAATCAGCCACAAATGCATCATTTAGAGATACCTACTTTTAAAAAATTATATAACATTTCTCTATGAAAAAATATATAAATATAACTTTTTTAACAAGCAATGGAATTGCAGTATACATCCTTTTTTTTAAGTTTCAAAATATTAAGGGACTACAAATGTTTTTGTTTACCTGGATCACTTTTGTAATGCTTGAGTCATGGCAATTAGTGTGCCCATCATCCAAATAGTGTTCACTGTACCCGTTAGGTAGGCTTCTGCCCCTCCCCTCCCCATTCCTCCTGCTCGATTTCCACTGTGTTTTACTTCCCTCTGTGCACAGGTGTGCCTTTCAGTTAGTTCCAGTTTAACAGCTAGTACATGTGGTGTTTGTTTTTCCGTTCTTTAGATACTTCACTTAGAATAATGGTCTCCAGTCCCATCCAAATTGTTGCAAAAGGCATTTTTCAATTCATAACATATTGCAACTATCTTTCCAAGTGCATAGTTTTGAAATGGAAAGTTGAAATCGTTATTATGAGGGTTGAGGAAGGTGAGTATAGGTGTTTGGACCAACTCCTCTTCCTCAAAGCTCAGTGGGGACAGGCAGGAGAACCATAAGACAACAAGCTGAGGACCAGCGGGGTCGAGGAGTCAGATTTTAAGGATGGATGAAGTGGTCATCCTTTGGGCCAAGGAACAGCTGGGAAAGTGAGGGGCGTGTGGGAGAGGGAGGGTGAAGGCAGAGGGGAGGGATCCTCCCACCAGGGGATGAGAGAAAAGGAGGAGGGTGAGCGGATGGGAACGCCAGAGCAGAATGGATGGGATTTAACAGTTTGCTCCGTGTGCTTCCATCTCCCTGAAGCAGATGAGGTCATTGTCAGAGAGGGATTAGGACTGGAGTGAGTTTGGGGCCTCCAGGAAACGGGAACTTTTGGAGCAGAGGCTCTGGGAAATTCATCAGGGAGCCAACAAGAGCAGCAGCAAGAAGCCAAGTAGGGGAACAGTGAGAGCAGCCACGCAACTTGCCAGCACCGCTCCGGATCTAAGAGCGGGAGAGAGGAAGGAGGCTTGGGCATGGCCACGGTGGAGGGCCCGGGGCTGGGGGAAGCACACTTGGGCATTCAGAGCCGAGGACAAATGCAAGGGAAGCCTGGCTTCTATCAGCGCCAGGCCGACTCTCTGCTCAGGTGGTCTGACTCACACCTTCTTATTGCAGGGTTTCCATGTATGGCCTCCATGGGTTTGTGTGGCCCCACCTGGCTGCCAGCCCCATCGTCCCTTCTCCTCCCAGCTGGGGCCTCCTGATCCCCAGGTTCAGATGACCCCCGCATCTCCAGATCCCAGGGAGCAGGGGACATTCAAGAAGTTGCCACCCTGCAGCCTTAAACTCCTCAGCAAGGCACCAAAGTTCTCAATGTATCCTTGCCCAAGAATGTTCAGACAGCCTCCTGTCACCTGAGGTCCCACCTGTGTGACAATGTCTTGAACAGCATCTACAGAGATGGATCAAACCAAGCTACCACCTGGAGGAAGTTCAGAGCAGGTGTCTCAGTCCGGCTGGGCTGCTGCAATAATGTGCCACACACAGGGTGGCTCATAAACAACAGAAATGTCTTTCCCACAGTTCTGCAGTCTGGAAGTCCAAGATCAGGGTGCCAGCCTGGTCGGGTTCTGGTGAGGACCCTCTTCCGGGTTGCAGACTTCTACCTTCTCACTGTGTCCTCACATGGTGTGGTGGCCTTTCCTGTAAGCTCGCTAATCCTGTGTGTGGGGGCTCCACCCTCACGACCTCATTAGCTTCCAAAGGCCCCACCTTCAAACACCATCTCATTGGGACTAGGGTTTCAACATATGGATTTTGGGGGGGACACAAACATTCCATCCATTGCAGCAGAAAGCAACAGGGCTAACTCATCCAGGCAAATAATTCCCACACAGGAGGGCATGCGCCCGACAGAGGTCTGCAAAGGACAGCCGTAGACGTGAGCCCCTTTAAAGGACGGCAGGAGGAGGAGGAAGGGAACTCCAGGCAGAAGGAACTGCAGGAGCAAAAGTTCCAGGTCAAGGAGAGCCTGCAGTGTGGGGTTGTTCAAGACCAGGGTGACCAGACCCTGCAGTGGGACACTACAGCCCCAAGCCTGGACAGAGCAGGCTCTCTCCTTTGCTCTGTGGGGGCTCCGTGGGGGTCTGGCACACTGGCCCCGCCCTTGGGGCTGCCCAGCCACGAGCTCCTGAGCCTGCAGCGTGGGCATTTTGCCCTCTGTCCCCTGAGCTGACATCTGCCCATGGGAAGCATCTCCCCTTTTCCCAATGCTGTGAGTCCTGCCGAGCCCGGGCGAGGCTGACGCTGGTTCTCATTCTCATCTGGGGGGGTCTGTGGCCTGTTTCTGTTTAACACAACAAGTTCTCAAGCCCAGTCACTGCCCCCTCCCTGGGTCTCAGTTTCTTCCTCCACGCCCGGAGGGGGAGCCCCCGGGGGAGGCCCAGGGCAGGTGCCTGCACCCACGGCGTGCCCGCTCCTGCCTTTGCTTTCTGTCCTTGTGCTGCTGCTAGATACCAGCCTGGCCGAAGCAGCAGTGGCTGCTGATGCTCCCTGGCAGGACACGTTGTGCGCTTCAGCTCATCATATGCTAATAACATAATTATGCGGTTATAAGATCAGGTCAGCAGAACCTCGGCCTGGATGGGAAATAAATCCAAGCCAGGCTCTGCAGGGACAAGGTCCAAATGTCTCTTTAGCACGAGGCCTCTCCGGGCTCCCAGCCCAGGGCGAGAGGCCCACCCGGGGGAGGCGCGTGGGGCAGCTGCCAGGCTGTGAGATCGAGGGAGAGGTCCGTCCTCCCAGACCAGAGCAGCAGTCCCCGGGCCCGTCACCAACCCGCTTAGACAAACGGGGTCAGCCTTGAAATGAAGTGTAACACGTTTCTGGTACTTTCTCCTGTCCAAAGGGGGCCCTTGTCCGAAGGGGAGCCTGGAGCAGCCTGGCATGATCCTCATAACCGTATTGGAGACAGCAGAGAAGCACAGAGGGGCACATTCACTTGCTAGTTAGGCACAGGAACAAGCTCCGTCGTGCTTGGTGAGACTAGATAGGACCCAGTCTTCTGACCCCAGAGCGGAGTTATGTTCACTACGCTCGCCGTGTCCTCGAACCCTTGCCCGTCCGTTACTGTGGCTCCTTCATTGCAGAGCGGGCAGGGGAGGCGAAGGTGGTCACGCTGGGAGGGGTGTGGGTGACTCACTCACCAGAGCAGGCATGGGCTCCTTCCTGAGAGCTTCGTATACAGCGAGGCATTCACTTCTCACAGGGCTTTTAAGCAGACAGCATTCTCCAGTCCCACTCATGAGGACACTGAAACTTACAGAGGCTGAGTGAGTCGTGACCGCTGTGAGCTCCGGCCACCCACACTGGGGATGCGGCTTGCACTCTGGCCTGCGAGGGGCCATTTGCCACCCTTCCCTAGTACCTGTCCCTCCCCAGGGGTGGCGAGCAAAGGCTTTGGCAGACCCGGCTTCGTGGTATCGGAGGAGGATGGCTAACCACCTCTTCCCTTTCCTGCCTGCGCTTGACTCGCACAGAGGCGTGGGAGCCTGGTTCCCCCAGCCCTGGGAAGGGTTGGCTTATGGAAAAAAACAGCAGCTCTGTGTTTGCAGCTTCCCAAAGTGGGGTGCTGGCTTGAAGGGGACAGTTCTTTCTGGGATGTCTTAAGCCTGCTTAAAAAAAAAAAAAGTGAAAGTTGACTGTAAGGAAAAAAGAGAAAGAATTCTGAGTATTCATGGCGGATCAGGATCATGAGGACAGGTTTAGTGGAGACCCCCTCAACTGTGCCCTCGGGGGGCAGCTGCTAGCTCTTCCAAAAAGGGCCTCCTTCCACAGCCACAAGACCCTGAGGACTCTACACTGGGGGCGGCCCCAGGGCTGCTGCAGCGAGCCCCAGAGGCTGCCAAGCCACCAGCCTCCAGCCACCAACTCTTAGGTTGAATGGGGAGAAACAGGGTGAACGGGAGAGAGACGTCAAGAGGGTGGAAGCAGCTGGTGAGCGACAGGCGAGCCTTCGGGACGCTGAGGAATGCTTGTCACACCCTACTGATGCAGACCCTCACCCTCCGTCCTGCTGGGAGGACAGGCTTTCCGAGCCAGACACCATGAGGGGAGGATTTGTTTATGGAAATCCACAAGGAGGGTGGATGAGGCTGGTCAGGGGCCCTCCCCTCATCTCTTTCTGGAAACCCTCCCCACTCCCAGGAGCCCCTTCCCTTCCAAGAACCTCCCAGAGCCTGGATTTCTTTAAATACCAAGGAGGTAAAACACTTTTTAATCATCTGCAAGATTTGAGCTGTTAAAGGCCCACATCGGTGGTTGTCAAAATGCAGCCCCTGGACCAGAACCATCCAGGGCACCTGGGGGTGTGGGAAACACAAAGGCTGCTAAGTGCAAACTCAGCGTCAGGGATCAGAAAGCATCTCTCCTCCCCTAGCAGCTAGCTACGTCTGCCGATGTCCCGGTAAAGGTGCCCTTGTCCTTAGGAAGCAGGGACAGAATCAGCGTGGAGGCCAGTGCCTCGCATAACCGCTCTCGTTCACAGATGAGGAAACTGAAGTTCAGGGAAGTTCAAGGACTTGCCCAAGACTGCACAGCCGGGAAGCAGCGCAGCCAGCAGCACTGCAACCCGGATCTGCCATTCTCTAAACCCCTGGAGTAGAACAATCGTTTTCAAATGTTTTGGTCTCAGGACCTCTTTATGCTCTTAAAAATTATTGAGGACCTCAAAAAAGCTTTTGTTTATGTGTTTTATATCTAAGTGATATTTATCATATTAGCAGTTAAAGGTGAGAAATTCTTAAAATGTTAATTCATTTTAAACAATGAACCCATTACACATTGAACATAAATCAGGCACTTTAAGAAAACACAGATTTCCCCAAACAAAAAAGTTTAGTGAGAAGAATGACGTTGTTTTACATTTTTGCAAATCTCTTTAATATCTGGCTGCATAGAAGACAGCTGCTTCTCAAATGTGCGCCTAATCTGTCACGATATCCCACAGTGAGCAGCCTCTGGAACATTCCGCTGCACGCTTGCGAAGGAAATGAACGGATGTGAATGAAAAGGCGAGTGCCGTGCTGTTATTGGAAAGCAGTTTTGCCCTTGCAGCCCCCCGAAAGAGTCCTGAGGACCCCAGAGCTCCCCAGACCACACTTTGAGAGCTGCTGGACTGAGAAACTGAGAACTTGCTGAGGGATCACCTGAACTCGAGGGCTCGGGGTGCCCATTTTCCTAATCCGTCTTTCGAAAGAGACCACTAGACAGATTACGGCCCCCACTATGGCTTCGGCCAGGATTCACCTGCAGACTGAGAGGTGGGCTGGGGCAGGGGGAGAGGAAGCAATGTGGGAACCAGCATGTGCCCCTGGAACTCTGGACTATGCCCCTCTGGTCACACTAAGGAAGCTGGCTTGGGACTGCCTCAGGCCTTGCTTGGGGGTGCTGTCTGGCGGGGGACGATGCCAGCCCCCTGCCCGTGAACTGCCAGGGCAGCACAGCCCACGACTCATCTCTGGCCTCAAGTTCACCACATGGTAAGAGCGTGTGGTAGAATCATAGCCTCTGAGGTATTCAAGGTAGGTGGGACCCACAAGTGGGGAAACTGAGGCCCAGAGATCCCACAGTACTGTTCCTGGGAGAGCTGAGCTGAAACCCGGGTGCAGCCTTTGCTGGCTGACCTCCTGGACTTGATTTTCCAGCTCAACAGATCCTCCAAGGAAGGCTGTTTGTCCGGGGGAAACTGAGTCAGAGGAGAGGGACTTACCAGCAAGGGGCTACAGTGAAGATGTTATAGATCAAGGTCACCTGTTGCTCAGAGGCTGTTTTCCTTTCTTTATATTTTGACAGAGACTTTGGGAACAAACTGTCACTTCTACAACCAGCCATGTTCTGCACGTCACAGGGACTGTGGCGGCCATGCTGGACGCTGTCAGGGCAAAAAAGCAGAGAAGCGCCAGGCCACCGGCCGTAGGGGTCTGGGCTCTGGTGCTCCTTCCTCCCGGCACCCGCAGGACCTCAAGGCCACATGTGTCCCAGAGGTTCTTCCTTCTTGGCTTCACTGGGCATTTGGAGTGTCCCTTCTGCCAGGGGCTGTGCTTATTCCTGGGGGCACCCACAGTCTTTGCCCTTGAAGTAGGGGACCATGTCCGTAGGGGTGATCAGTATTTCTCAGGGCTAAGCATACGTGAGGAGGAGATGGATGTGGACAAGCACTTAACCAGCCACGGGAAGTGGAGGGGCTCAGGACGCTGGGGAGCCCCGAGGTCTGGGTGTGAAGCCAAGGGGGTGGGGCAGGGGGAGTGGCTGGGGGTGAGCCTGGGAGTGGGGGCGTCACACTCACTCGCAAGGCTTCTGGAGGTGGCTCGCCTGCCCGGGCTCTAGGATCCTAACACCTGCAGCAGAGGAATTAGGTGTGGCTACCCTGGAATTTGCACAGCCACAGACAGGCACCATCTGCCCCACCCAGTCGTTCCTGGCTAGGCAGGGACCCTTCTGGGCTGGGGGGCTCTGACGGCCAGCCCAGTTCCAGGCAAGAGACAAGAGGAGGGACAAGCCGGAGAGGGAGGGCAGGCTGGGTCCCGGAGAAGACTGAGCTGGGCCTGGCAATTGTCTCCGGGTTAATCAGCCCCTCAGGATGCACCACTGGGTCTGAGCAGCACGCCTGCCCCCTGGGCCGGACTCAGGCCTCCCCTGGGAGTTCCAGAGCCCAGGCAGGGCGGCAGATCCTCACCCGGGCGCCACACCCTGCAGTGCCTCTTTCTCTCCACCGAGACATCCCCTGTCCCTGCAGGCAGAAGGGAGCTTGCTCCTGAGCCCTCTCTGTCAGAGGGGATTTTGTTTAGTTGTTTTTAGAGTTGTTTTTAGAAGGCAGCCTTTTTGTCTCTAGAAACTTTTGATTAAAAAAAAAACTTATACAGTTGTAAACTAAAATTGTGTAAATTTACCCTGTTTTGAAAATCCTCCTTGTGTTAAGATGATCACAGATGCCACGTATTTAGAGAATAAATGCCCTGAAATCCCTGCCATTGCATTGCAGAAACCTTGAAGTTCAAGGGCGGTCTGGGCTGCAGCTGAGAGCGTTGGGTGCCCTTGAGGACAGGGCTGGGTCATCGGCAGAGCTGGAGGGCAGATTCAAGATCGTGTTAGTCACCTTTGTTCTCCCCATTCACAGGCAAAAGCCGAAGTCCCAGGAGGTTAGGTGAGAGGTCCACACTCTGATTGAGAAACGGGATTGCGAGATCGTGGTGGGACTAGACTCGATTCACGGATGGCTGCTGACCTCAGAGAGGTCTCTCAGTGGTTCTTTTGCCCCGAGAGGTCTCCACGTGCCTGCAGGGACTGAGGGGGACCTGCTGGCGGATGCTCCAGGGCGTCAGGAGGGCTCTGATTCAGGATGGAGGTGGCCCCAGCCCGAAGACTCTCTCCAAGGTCTGGGATGAATTCTGTAAAAGAAAAATCTGAGGCACAACAAAAATTTGAAGAGTATATTTGAATAACAAGCAATAGATGCATTGGGAAACACCAAACTGAAAGAGATCCAGTGTCCCCTGATGGATCTTCATGGGCAGGTGCTCACATGATGGGCTTCGATTACACAGTTGCCCTGTTTGGTCTGGCCCATTGTGTAAGTCCTTAGGTATATCATTACTGAACTTAAGTTCTGTTTTTCTTTAATATAGGCATTTATAAGAAATTGCCCATGTTAAACTTATCTTCCATTTGCGAATCAAGCAAGGTTGAGATCACTAATAACGTCTAACCGGTTTTGTCTGCTCAGGAATTCCTCAGGTCTGCTTTTCATTTTCATTTGTTTTAGGAGTTTTTACGAGAATGAGGAAATCATCGTCCAACAGCGCATGCAGCACGAACAACCGCGGCTGCCATTCACTGATTCCCCGCTATGTCCCAGACACACTGTCTACTGTCCCTAAATACTTGACACACATTGTCACAATGATTTCTTACAACCCCATTTCGCAGCCTTGGAAACTGAGGCATGAAGTGGCTACAAGAGTCCCCGAAGGAGCCCACATCCATTCAAGGGATGGAGCTGGAGTTTGAGTCTGTGTTCGTCTGACCCCAAAGCCCTGCTGATGGATGGCTCCCACCCGAGCACCGAGTGACGGTGACTCCTGACCACACTGTCTGGGATGCCCAGGCCCTTCCCACCTGCTACGGGGACTTTGAGACCATTTAGACTTTCACACCACAGTAGCTTGTCACTCAGGGTCCTCCGAGACACGGGCACCAAGACGGGATGAGACATGCCGGAGATTTACTGGGGGAAAGGTGTGAGAGGAAGTGGGGAGGGGCAGGAGCAGGCTGGCAGAGCCTCTGTGACAGAGGAGGGAGGAAGTGAGAAAGATCTCAGACTGCAGTGCGGCTCTAAGACGAACCTGGCAAAGCTCACTGGGACCCCTTGAGCCAAAGTCATCCATGAGCAGATCCCATATCTCACAGAAACAGGCCTGCCTGCGTACCCCAGGGTGCTCGGTCAGCTGGGAAGCACAGACCCTGTGCAAACAGTGCTGCATCTCCGAGCGTAGGGGCGGGGGTCTCGGTCTATCTGGAAGGTGTAGTTCATGGCTGCCCCAGACCCCCACAGGGCAGCACCGTAATTGGTCAGAACTAAGGACCTTCTGAATTTGATTCCCAAGGACAGCAAGACAATCGAGCTGGCACGAATGGGTGGATACAAGTGACACTGCCGAGGAAACACTGGCTGTTGTGTTTCCTCGCTTTCAAGCTTTACCCAGATTCATGCCCGGGGAAGCTGCTTGGAAGAGGACGGCTGTTTTGGGCAGGTGCTGTGAGCTGTCATAGGTGACAGGCAGGGGAGGAGGTGGGACGGACGCTGGGCCAACCACAAGGCATAGAGGAAGATCAGAGAGAAGAGGCCAGAGCCACACCCAGGTGACTAGAGCAAGCAAAGGTGGGCAGAAGTCTAGGGACACAGACAGGCTGAGCCAGTCCCCAGAGAGACAGGATTCGAGGGCCTGGAATTGGTTGTTAGAACTGGGAGTCACGTGGTAACAGAGCTGAGGCCCCAGGACAAAACAGGCTGGGAGGCAGAGCCAGGCTCAGCAGAGGGAGACCAGGACCCCCAAGACGGGCCAGTGCACCCTGCTCAGGTGCACATGCCGGAGGGGAAGTGTGGGCAGGAGCCTAAAATTAAGGCCCAATATTATGTGCTGCCCTGACAGCTGGCGCAACCAGGAGGGCCTCACGTGGCCTGACTGCAAGTTCACCTCCCAGCTCTGCCCCTACAAAGAAAGTCCCTTGGCAAGCAGCCCTCCTTATCAAGGGGAACAGGCACAGTCCCGGCTTACCCTGAGTAGCAGGCTCCAGTTCCTGCCAGCTCATGTCGTTATTCCAGCCGGCCAGTCACACCTTCCTGTGGGCATGGGGGCCACCCTACGATCTTGATACTGCAGAGCCCCCTCCCACAGCCCCTGCTCGTCACGCTGCTCTGAGTGCCACCCTCGTGTGGTCCTGCGTGGCATGCAGTGTCCTCGTCCCCCCAGGCTGTGCGTACATGTGATGAATGAATGGCTGTGCACCTCATCTGCCCATTGGGTGTTGTATGTTCGGCCAACCCCGTAACCTTAGGGCAGGAATCCCTCCCTCACACGTGGCCTGAATAAGAGGCAATTCGCACAGGAACACACCGTGCCCTCGAGGGGTCCAGCTGGAAAGACAAGACATGAAAGATCACAAGTGTTAAGTGACGTGCATAGATCAGACAAGAAATATCAGCCACCCATTCATTCATTCATTCATTCACCAAATAGGATCTGAGTCCCCACCGCAGGCCGATGCTGCTGCAGGCCCTGGAAACGCAAGAACCCAGATGCAACCCCTCCCCCCACAGAGCTTCCGGTCTGTGGTCAGGGCGGGAGGCTGACAACGGGGGTTATGAGGAAAAGCGAGTGAGGTGCAAGCCATAGGGGAGCTAGTAGTGCTTCTTGTTGACAGAGGCGGGCGTGGATTCTCTCTACCATGGAGATACTTGAATAGGGCCTTAAAGACGGGAGGGAGCAAGCACATGAAAATCTGCGGGAAAAGCATTTCCAGCAGAGGGAACAGCCTGGGCAAAGGCACCAGGCAGGAGAGGATAGAAAGGTTACTGTGTACTACGAACTTTTAGAAGATCTGAACAACGGGCAGGTTTTGACCAGAGGAAGCTTATGAGATCTCATTTTGGCCTTTTCCACTGGCCTCTTTGCATGTTGTCCAGGAGCTCAGAGACCTGGAGAGAGGGGCTGGCAACACCAGGACCTAGAGCCCAGACTGGAGCCTGAGAGCTGTTCTGCATACTCCCACTCTACCCCCATTTTGTAGGACTGAGACATTTACAACTTATGTTAGCTATAGGCCTGGTTCCTCCAGTGACAGGACAAATCAAAGCCCATGTTAGGGGCACAGGGGTTTGCCTCAGTGTTCTTATCCACTCTTGTTGAGAACCAAACCTTTCCTTCCTACTGCCGGCAGTATGGGGTTGCCACTCTTCCACAACGGACACAATCTCCTTCCTCTCCCCAAGAGCAGAGCGACTTGCTTAAAGTCATGAAAAAAAACATCTGAGCCTTCTGCAAACCGTGGGACTCTTAACGGCCATCCTCTTCTCTTGTCATTTATTTATTTAACAATTATGGAGGTCTTACTGTGGGCAATTCACTGTGCTAGGTGCTAGGGAGACAGAAATGACAAGACAAACGAAGAGCTTGTACTCGGCACGGGAGGGTGACTCTTTTATCCAGCCTGACAAGGCCTCTTGCACTCGGGTTACAGCTGTTCTGGCCGCCCAGGCTTGACTGAGCTCACTTAAGTGCCAAGCGCCATCACTGGGAGCCGCAGCCCCGGTCCCCAAGCTGGGCTGGGAAGCCACCGGCTTAGCTACTCCCCAACCCAAGGCAGACATCGTGCTGTGGACACGCGCCTTGACACCCGTGCAGGTGCAGACAAACACACGCACACGCGACCTTCCCTACATGGGATTGCTGCCTTTAAGACCAGCCCCACTCCCTCCCTTCTTCTTTAAGTATCTTTGGAGTTTCATATGCACAGAGAATGCATAGAGTGTATACTCACGCAGCAAAGTATTTACGGGTGAAATGAAGTGATGTAACACCTGGGATTGGCTTTAAAATGTCCCACGCTCTCCAAAATTGGGAGGCATGCATAAGTGAAACAAAAATAGCAAAACGTGGATAATCACTGCCAGCTGGGTGTATTATATTGTTGTTTCTATTTTAGGTAATGGTTGAAAATTTCCAAAACAAAAAAGTTTAGCAAATAATTATGAGGCAAACACTTGGATGACCACCACTCAAGTCAAGAAGTAGAAAACTGCCAACCCCCTAAAAAAGCCCCTGCCAGCTTTTTTTCCTTTCCAATTTTTTTTTGTGTTAAAATACACATAACATGAAATTTACCGCCTTGACCATTTTTAAGTGTACAGTTCTGTGGCATTAAGTGTGTTCATATTGTGCAACCATCACCACCATCCATTTCCAGAACTGTTTCATCTTGCAAATTGAAACTTTATGCCCCTAAACAATAGTGCTTCACCCCCCTCCCCCATTCCCTGGTGCTATGGTTTAAATATCTGTCCCCTCTATAGCTCAGGTTGAACTGTAATCTCCAATGTGGCAGTATTGAGAGGTGAGGCCTTTAAGAGGTGATTGGATCACGAGAGCCCTGCCCTGATGGATGGATTGATTCATTCATGGATTAGTGGGTTCGTGGGCTATCTTGGGAGTGAGACTGGTGGCTTTATAAGAAGAGACCTGAGCTAGCATGCTTGGCCGCCTCACTGTGCGACTCCCTGTGCTGGCCTGGGACTCCTCAGAGAGTGCCCACCAGCAAGAAGGCCCTCACCAGGTGTGCTCCCCCAACCCTGGACTCCTAGCCTCAAGAAATGTAGGAAATAAATTTTGTTTCTTTAGAAATTACCCAGTTTCAGGTATTCTGTTATAAACAACAGAAAATGGACTAAGACATATGGCAACCACCATTCTATTTTCTTTCTATGAAGCTGGCCATTCTAGGTCCCTCATATAAGTGGAATCATATAGTATCTGTGTTTTGTGACTGGCGTGTTTTACAGAGTGTCATGTCCTCAAGGTTCACCCATGCTGTAGCATGTGTCAGAATTTACTAACTCTTTAAGGCTGAATGATGTTCCATTGTATGTATGTACCACATTTTGCTTATTAGCCTAGATTTTGGGACAATCATTTTCTTGGTTTCTTTATTGTTTTGCTACCTAGGCAAGCATTCCTAAACAAGACAATTTAGTTTTGCCTGCTATTGAGCTATGCAAATGGAATCATATAAATACCTTTTATGACAAGGTGGTGAAAGATATGAAAATTTGGGGAAAGAGCACGACTAAGCTGGGAAGAGTTTTAGTCTGTCCTGTGTGAATGAGGAAACCCAGGCCCAGAGGTGGAATTCCTGCCCCAAATCCCAAGTGAGGCAGAGGCTGGTCTCAAGGTCTCCGGACTATCAGGGCAGAGCTTTTCCACTCACCTAACGGTTTGTTCAAGGCCACAGAACCAGCAGCAGGTACTGAGAAGAGGGCCATCGCAGTGGCTTGAGTGGACGTCACAAGGACTGTTGGCCACTGGGCAGATTTGCACAAGAGGCTGATTGCTCAAGGTGGACTCAGCTCAAGGGGGTTTATCTTGTGAAGGACCAAAATAGTTTCTCCCAAGACAGAGTCAAACAGAAGACAGTCCTGGGGGAGCAACTCCAAGCTCAGTGTCATAGGGAAGAAGGGCTAGTGACTTACTTTATGAAAATTTATGTGGGTATATGGGTAGGTGAAATAATGACCCCCCACATGTCCATGCCCTAATCTAGAACCTCTGACCGTTACCTTATATGACAAGTGCTTTGCAGAGGCGATTAAGTTAAGGATCCTGAGATGGGGAGATTGTCCTGGATTATCCTGGTGGGCCCTAAATGTAATCACATGAGTCTCATAAGGGCAGGCAGAGCGAGACTGCAGACAGAAGAGGAGAAAGCAAAGTGATCAAGATGGTGGAGATTGGAGTGATGCAGCCACAAGCCAAGGAATGCCGGTGGCCACCAGAAGTAGGAAGAAACAAGGAACGGATTCTCCCCTGGAGCCTCCAAAGGGAGCCTGGCCCTGCTGATATCTTGACTTTGGCCCAACAAAACTGATTTCAGACTTCCGGACTCCAGACCTGTGAGAGAACAAATTTGTGTTGTTTTAAGCTACCAGGTTTGTGGAAATTTGTACAGCAGCCATAGAAAAATAATACAGATGCATTTATTGAGTATTTATGGTCTGGGAACTTCAGATAAAAAAATAAATAGGACCTAGCCTGTCTTAGTCTGTTTGTTCTGCTATAATAGTATACCTGAGAATGGGTAATTTAGAAAGAACAGAAATTTATGTTCTCACAGTTCTGGAGGCTGAGAGGCTCAAGACCAAGTCACCAGCAGGTTCGATGGCTGCTTGCAGGACGGTGCATTGAGTGCTGCGTCCTCATGTGGCAGAAGGTGGAAAGACAAAAAGGGGCAAACTCCCTCTGTCAAGCCCTTTTATAAGGACAAGTAATCTCCACCCTCATGACTCAGTCACCTAGCAATACTGTTGCATTGGGGATTACGTTTCAACATGAATTTTTGGAGGGGACAAAAACATTCAAACCACAGAATAGCCCCTGATGTCAAGAAGTCACAACAGTCTGAGGGAAGGAAGGCTTCTTAGAGGAGGTAATGCTTGAGCCCAATCCAAAACACTGAGCAGGAGTCAGCCAGATGAAGAGAAGGAAATATGTGTCAAAAAGGGGAGGAGTGAGTATCAGCTATATAGCAAGGAGCTCAAAACAACTCTGGGAGGATCTGAGAACCATGTTCAGAGGGCAGCAAATAGGAGTGACGCCCAACGCTGCACTGTACAGTGGCTTCATGGAGACACAGTTGCCACTGTGTGACGGTTGTGACTCAGGAATCAGGACTGGAAGTGCAGCTGCCATGCTAGCCGCAAAATGACCTTGTGTGGTCCCTGTGTCTTCACATCTCTGACTTCCAACTTGGAGTCCAGGCAGGAGCTCATGGTCAGCTGATCCAGGTCATGTGCCCATGCCTAGCTGCAAGGGAGGCTAAGAAAACGAGCATCTTGCACTTTTAGATTCTGTATTAGGGGTGGGCTATTGTTCTGAAAATATTAAGAGGGATCCGATGCTGCCAAATAGAACAACAATTATCACCCCACGAGGAATGGAAACGAGGGGATGGACTTAAATGACTTTGTAGACCTCCTTGGAGAGAAAGTGCCTCAGCTACTGAAGGAAATTAAGAAACCCCGATGCCTGGCCATTATGATTTTATTAACTCCTAAAGAGAGACCCTCACTGCCTAAACGGAAGCTTTGGCACTGCAAATTGAAACGGCTCTCTGTTTTTGCGCAGTGTTTTATGATCACAGTACATGGATGCTGTCCTTTATGAACTGCCATCCATTACAGAAACAGCAGGTGTTTCAATTGCTACTTCTCTGATCAGCCCAGTTTGACATTTCAAGAGTTTTATACTTCGACCCAGAAGGCCATTGTTAACGTCTTTATCCTGAGCACGGCGGAAGGCTGGAGAGATGATTCTGCAGGGCTACTTCATGCCTAACAGGGACTCGAGAGCCTCCCCAGCATCTGGGATTATTCAATCTTTGCTAGGGGGCCTGGCTTCTCCTAAGAGAGGTATTCTCCCTGGGGCTGAATCTTTTCTTGCTTCTCCTTCTGCAGGGATTTCCACAAATGCAGACACTTTGGAAAGATTCCCATTTTTCCAGAAAACTTGAACTCGTTCATTATTGTCATTACTGTTACAATAACTAATATTTTTTGGCTCAGAAAGGTCATCGCTTCCCTTCACTAAATGCCCTCTGAAGGTACACATAATACTTCGCATTATATATAATAAGCATATATCAGATATACTAATTCACAGTTCACAGACAAGGAAATGGAGTCAGTGAGAGAGCAAGTGATTCATCCATATTTGGGTAGAGAGGGAGCCAGGTTGGGAACCCAGGTGGGCTGAAACCACAGTGTTCTCCCCTCTCTACAGATCTTGCATTTAGCCTTAGCTTTGGTCACTCTCTGGAGAAGTAGAAGCGCTTCACACTTTAGACCCTGCTACAGTGATGTAAAGGAAAGTTCTGGAAGGTGATGAGGAAGTGCGAGGGTTTGCAGCGACTGAAGATTCTGGTTTGGCCCCAGGCACCGCCCACCCGAGAAATGGGAGAATCAGCTGTGTGGTGGGAAAAGTCAGCAAAAGTGTTGCATGACTGAGACCTGACACAGAGTGTGTGGCCCCGATGTCGTGAGTGGCAGTACAGCCATGGCTCTAGGCAGTCAACCCCCTGGACCCCAGGGCAGGAGCTGGTCAACAGAGACAGGATGGCACAGTCAAGGGCAGAGGCAGCAGCGCCAACAGCTATAGGAGCCTGCGTCGGGCCGGGGGGCTCAGTGCCCGTGCCCTTGGGCAGGAAGGCATCAGCGAGCCCTCTTGTACCTACAACTTGGCAGCAGCTGGCGGGCACTTGGGTTGCCTCTGTCCCCCTCTCCCCATTGGTCTGTGCCCACGCAGGCCGCGTTCCTGTCACGTTGCTTGCATTTATCTTGGCTACTCCCCCTGCGTGGTGATCACCACTTGACCCTCTCAGACATAAACATTAATGCCATGGGGAGTGGTTATTAATAGCTCAGAGTTGTCACATGGCTAATTTAGGGGAGATAAACGACTTTGCAGCTCTCATCTTCCCCAGATGAGAGAGAAAGAGGAAAAAAAATTGCAGGTACCAAAATAGATATTTTTGGATAACAGCTCCTAACACGAGAATAATGCTGCGATTTCCCATTTATTTTATATGCTATGAAGTCAAATTGTTTTCAGGTAAAAGCAGAAACGTTACTGAATTAAAAAAAAACCACCCACCCGGATTATTTTAAAACAGCAACTCTTTATGTGTATCTGGCAAATTAATTGAGCTAAAAGAATATGGGGGAAAAACATGATGACATTTATGTTTCAGAGGATGCTGGGATGGATGGTCTCCTTTGCATCTAGAACGCACCCAGCCACCCACATGACTCCCAAGCCTCAGTCTACTCTTTGGCCAATCGAGTCATCGCCTGCCCCAAGCTGGGCACTAAAGAATCTGTCAGGATCTAAGAGTCTTGCCATGTGGAAGGGACCTGCTAGAGGCTCATCCTTTGAACACTGCGTGGCTCAGTTGCCAATGGGGAGAATATTTTTCCCTTGAAGAGAGAAATCAATGCACACGTGCTATGTAAATCCACAAATGGCCCACACGAATTTGTTACTCCTCGTTCGAGCGGTGGCCTTCCTGTTCTTTCTGTTTGCAGCTTGTTGCTGTAGGCACTATGGACCACTTAGCCCGCCTGCTCCGTTTGCTTCCCAGCAAAGTAATTTACTCATCAAAATGAGACAAAGAAAGAACAGCTACGGCCAGTGAGGCACCAATAGGAAGCAAATAGGGTTGAATGGTTGATTCGTTTCTGCAAGTAAAGATGCGCATGGCCACATTTTAAGCACAGTGTTGCTGGGCCAGGAGACAGAAATCGTTGCTGTCTTATTATTTAGAGCTCTTTCTGTATGAATGTGATGTGTTCCAGATGACTCCCTTTAGAAAGCAGACCGAGGGGCTGGTGGAGGACTTTCGTGGGCAACTGGGTTCCGCGGGCATCCTGTGATGTGTGCAATGTGCAGTCTACACTGCTGCAGGCTGTGTAATCACCTCTCTGGGGTCTTAGCCGAAAGTCTTGAGATGTGAGCCCGTTTCAGACGCGCCTGCTGTGGGAGCCAGTTCCGCCAGAGCAGATTAAAGGTGTGAGTGGCAGAACAAATCTCTTCCCCTATTAAAGCCATCTTATCCTTGCCTTTTGAAGATGACATGGCCAAGCCGCAGCCATCAGCATGTAAACTAGGAGCTGTTTCCCAGGAGTGGAGAGGGATTTACCCCGTTCTATTCACATGCTCTGGCCCGCTGCTTTTGCAAGACTTATCAGGCACCTGGCCAAGGTCGGGAGACTGGGACTCAGCGAACTGGCTGGGGAAGGAAGTGACACGGTGATGCCTTGTGCCAGCCAGGCCCATCAAATCCCAGCGGTGGTGGCGAAGACTGGGAGAGGGGAGGGCCCTTGGGGTAAATACCGTCTAGATGTGCTTCACTGCGGAGTTCCACAACCATTCCTTTTAATCACAGCAGTAAAACTCTATGCAGTTTTTAATCAATGGCCCTATTCTTCCATTTAATAACATCCTTAGCACCTTCTTTGGTGCAAAAGCTAAAGATATCGAGGAATAGAGAGAGACATTATGATGCTGCTGACTGCACAAGACAGCACGCGAGAAATAAAATAGATAAACAAACAAAGTGGTGCGCACACACACCACGCCTCATTCTACAGAGGCTCCGAGAAGACATACAAGAATATAAGTATTTTGATAAATAGGAAAAGAAATGTTAAATTATGACGTAGGAAAACATAGACACATAATAGAGGGCTACCTCTGGTGGAAATCCAAGAGTTTTATTTGGTTCAATAGGACAAAAGGATAGGCATTAAAACTATTAATGTAATTGGGGGAAGGATCTTGGCCACCAAAATGAAATCAGATATGCGATTTATTACAAATGCCCATTGTTCTTGCTCCCCCTCCTTCAAAGTATATTTATTCTTTAGGATAAATCAAAATTTTTTGGATTTGTGGGTCTAACATTTTTTCTTTCACGTGGGGCATCCTAGAAAGGACAAAACAACAGCTCCGACAGCTTCAAACCTGCAGCCGCCAGTGCTGTGGGAGGAACGCGTACAGCACATCCCTCCATGAGAGTGGAGAGGTCGGTTAGGGAAATCTCTTCTGTTGCAGGAGCTCAACAATACAGAGCTCCCCAGTGACTGGGTCTAATGGTCCTCAGGCTTTGGCATGGATTAGAATTATTTGGGGAACCTATTAAAATATAGATGCTTAGGCCCTTTGCCATAGAGTCAGATTCAGTGAATTGGGGTGAGCGTCTGTATTTTTAATAATCTCCCCAGGAGATTCTTGCATCTGCCAAAGCAATTGGTCTGAGAACCACCGGTCTCTTCTGGTCCCCAGAACTCCATGAGCCTCGCCATGCCCTGGGGTCCATCGGCCAGCATCCTTCTCTGGGGCTTCTTTGTAGGTTTGCTTGCAGAGATGCCCCACTGGGCTGCCCCAAGTAAACAACCAAATCAATAATCTCCAGACAGTTAAAGCTTTATTTTTATATATCAGACCAGCAAGTGCAAGGAAACTTGCCCCATGTCTTGGTTTTAGCAGATTTCAATTGCATAGCACAAATTAAAGTTGTATTCATTAAGCACCAGGAAGGTAATTATGTTTGGGAAGATGTAAGTGCTTTCCCCTGTGGCTAGGAAGAAAGGCATATTAGCATCTCTACTGGATTCATTCCCCTTTCTCCTTGTAACTTTTCACTTCCTGGGATGTTTTGTTTGTGTCTACGTGAGGCTCCCAGTTCAGCAATTTTGCCAAAATAGTCAGTTGAAAATGGGTCAATTTGGTTAACAAAAAGTTAATTAAACTGATGATATCAGCAAGATGACAGAATAAGACTTTCCAGCTTTTGTCCCCTAACAGGAACATTAATTTGAACAACTATCAACATGCAGAAATACCTTCACAAGAGCTAAGGCAGCCAGGTGAGAGATTACAGCACCTGGGTATAGCACAGCAGTGAGATGAGGCACATTGGAGAGGATAAGCACAGTTTTATGTTACCCACATCACCCCTTCCCCAAGCCTGGCAGCACAGCATGGAGAGAGAAGTGCCCTCCATGTGTGGGAAGGAGAGTGAAGTGAGCACCAGACTTTGCCTTGGACCCCAACACCGGCTCATCCAGCAGAACCCTGTGCCAGGCAGCCCCCACAGCCTCAGGATCCAGGCCCACCCCACCACCAGGCTGGCTCTACAGATCCAGCCTGTCCCACTGCCAGGCCAGCCTCTGAAGCCCTAGGTTTCAGGCCAGCACCCACAGACTGAACCTCTACACCTGCTTCAATGCCAGGCCAATCCCCAAGACCATAAACTCAGGATTGGTGTCCCCCGACACCCAGACTCAGCTTCCAGGGCCATCCTAGTACCAAGCTGGCCCCAAAGACTCAGGCTTCAGGCCTGCTGAGGAATCTGGGCCCACCCTCCACCAGGCCAGCCCCCACAGTAGCAGACTCCAGGTCAGCACCCACAGACCCAGCCTCCAGGTTGGCACCTGCAGACCCCAAATCTAGGCTGGCCCCCATGGACACAGGCTCCAGGTCAGCCACTGTGGCCCCAACCTCCCTCAGACCCAGCCTCCAGGCCCACCTAGAGCCAAGCCAGGCCCCTTGGCCCCAGGATCCACACCAACCCTCATGGTTTTAGTTTCTGGGACGGCACCTGCACACCTAGTCTCCAGGCAGACCCCAGTGCCAGGCCAGCCCCTGTGGACTCAGGCATCAGGCCCAAACAAACAATTCAAGACAATTATCTTAAAGAAGTTCAATGAGCCACAAGAGACTACATATGGAAAAGCAAACAAAATCAGGAAAACAATACACAAACAAAATGAGAAATTCAATAAAGAGATAGAAACAAATAGATAAAAGTAACCAAACAAATTCTGGAGCCAAAGAACACAATGACTGAACTAAAAATTCAACAGCAGACTTGAAGCAAAAGAAAGAATCAGTAAGCTCAAAGATCATTTAAAATTACCCAGTCAGAGGAATATAAAGAAAAAATAATGACAAAGAGTGAGGAAAGCCTAAGGAATTATGATATACCAACAAGTGAGCCAATATATGTACTGAGTGTCCAACAGAGATCAGAGAAAGAGAAAGGGGAAGATAACTTACTTAAAGAAATAATGACAGAAGAGTACCCAGATCTGAAGAGGGAAATGAACATTGAGATCCATGAAGCCCACAGAACCCCAAGTATAATAGAGTAAACAAAGAGAACTTCACCAAGACACGATATAATCAAATGCTCAAAAGTCAAAGACAAAGCAGAAAAAGAAAAGCAACTCATCACATAAAGGGAACCTTCATAAGACTTTCAGAGGATTTCTCAGCAGAAACCTTTCAGGCCAGGAGACAATGGGATGAGATATTCAAAGGATTTATGGAAAAAAATTCCAGTAAAAAATGCTATACCTGGTAAGTCTGTCCTTCAAAAATGAAGGAGAGATAAGGACTTTCACACAATCAAAAGCTTTGGGAGTTTATTACTGCTAGACTTGCCTTACAAAAAATGCTAAGGAGAGTTATTGAAGCTGAAAAAAAGGGCATTAATTAATAACATAAAAACATATGAAAGGATAAAATTCACTGGTAAAATTATTATGCATAGTAAAATTCAGAAAACTTTAATACTATATCTATGATATATAGATCACTTATATCTTTAGTATGAAGGTTAAAAGACAAGACTATTAAAATAATAGCTACAATAATTTGTTGAGGGATACATAATATAAAAAGATGTAAATTGTGACATCAAAAACATAAAACGTGTGTTTGTGTGGATAAAAGTGTAGAGGTTTTTTTTATGTGATCAAAGTTAAGTTGTTATCAGATTAAAATAGCCTGTTATAACTGTAAGATGTTTTATGTAAGCCTTCTGGTAACCACAAAGCAAAAACCTGTAGTAGATACACCAAAAATAAAAAGTAAGGAATCAAAGCATACCACTATAAAAAAATCAAAAAGGAAGACCAGAGGAGAGGAGGAAAAGAGCATTTAAAAAACAACCAGAAAATAATGAACTAAATGGCTGTAATAAGTCCTTACCTATCAATAACTACCTTAGATGTAAATTGATTAAATTCTCCAATCAAAAGACTTAAAGTGGATTAAAAAACAGAACCTAATTACATCCTTCCTGCAAGAGACTTACTTCACCTTTAAGGACACACATAGATTGAAAGTAAAAGGATGAAAAAAATATATTCCATGCAAATGGGAACCAAAAGAGAACCGAGGTAGCTATATTAATATCTGGTAGAATAGACTTTAAGTGAAAAGGTATAAAAAGAGACAAAGTGGTCATTATATAATGATAAATGGGTCAATTCTTCAAGAGGATCTAACAGTCATAAATATATACACACTCCACATTGAGGGCACCTAAATATATAAAGCAAATCCTAATAGAACAGAGGGGAGAAATAGACTGCAATGTAGTAATAGTAAGGAACTTTAATACCCCATTTTAAACAATAAACAGACAATCCCAACAGAAAATCAATAAGGAAACATTAAACTTGAACTACACTTTAGACCAAATAGACCTAACAGACATATACAGAACATTCCACCCAACAACAGCAGAATAAACATTCTCTTTAGGTGCACACAGAGCATTCTCTAGGATAGAATCATGTGTTAGGCCACAAAACAAGTCTTAGCACATTTGAGAAGATTAAACTCATATGAGTGTATTTTCTAAACACAATAGTATAAAACCATAATAAATAATATGAAGAACTTCAGAAAACTCACAAATATGTGGAAATTAAACAACATACTCCTGAACAACCAATGGGTTAACAAAAAAATTAAAAAGGAAATTAAGAAATATCTTGAGACAAAGGAAAATGGAAACACAACACAATATACCAAAACTTATGGGATTCAGCAAAAGCAGTTCTAATAGCGAAGTTATAGCAATAAACACCTATATCAACAAAAAAGAAAGATCTCAAGTAAATAACCTAACATTATACCTCAAGGGACTAGAAAAGAGCAAGCTAAACTCAAAAATAGTAAATGAAAAGAAATAATAAATATCAGAGCAGAAATAAATGAAGTGGAGACTAGAAAAATGACAAAGAAGATAAACAAAACTGAGTTGTTTTTTTTAAAAGATAAACATAATTAACCAACCTTTAGACTAAGAAAGAGAGAAGACTCAAATAAATAAAATCAGAAATGGAAAATAAGACATTACAAATGAGGATACAGAAATACAAAAGATCATAAGAAGCTACTATGAATAATTATACACCAACAAATTGGATAATCTAGAAGAAATAGATAAATTACTAGAAACATATAACACAGCAAGACTGAATCATAAAGAAATAGAAAATCTGAACACACCAATAATGAGTAAGGAGATTGAATCAGTAATAAAAAATCTCCCATCAGAGAAAAGCCCAGAACCTGACGGCTTTCAATGCTTTAAATGTTTGACTAAACATTTAAAAAACTAATACCAATCCTTCTCAAACTCTCCCCCAAATAGGAGGGAATACTTCTAAACTCATTCAATGAGGCCAGCATTCCTGATACTAAAGCCAGACAAGAACACTAAAAGAAAAGAAAATTATAGGCCAATATCCCTGATGAACACAGATGCAAAAATCCTCAACAAAAACTGAATTCAACAGCACATTAAAAGGATCATTCACCATGATCCAGTGGGATTTATCTCTCAGATGCAAGGATGGCTCAACATATGTAAATCAATAAATGTGATACACCATATTAACAGAATGAGGACAAAAATCATATGATCATCTCAATAGATGCAGAAAAAGCTTTTGACAAAATTCAACATCCTTTGATGACAAAAACTCCCAAAGCATTAATATAGAAGAAATGTATCTCAACACAATAAAGGCCATGTATGACAAGCCCACAGTTAACATCATTCTCAACAGTGAAAAATTGAAGGCTTTTCCCCTAAGATCAGGAACAAGACAAGGATGTCCACTCTTAACACCTCTGTTTAACATAGTACTGGAAGTCCTTGCCAGAGCAATTTGGCAAGAAAAAGATATAAAAGGTATCCAAATTGGAAACAAAAATGAAATTGTCTGTTTGCTCATGACATGATCTTATACATAGAAAACCCAAAAGACCCCATCAAAAAACTGTTAGGAGAAATAAACAAATTCAACAGAGTTACAGGATATAAAATCAACATACAAAAATCAGTAGTGTTTCAATACACTAACAATGAACTGCTCAAAAAAGTAATCAAGAAAATAATCCCATTTACAATAGCATCAAAAAAACAAAATACTTAAAAATAAAGTTAATCAAGGAGATGAAAGATCTGGATACTGAAAACTATAAAACATTGATAAAAGAAATTGAAGAAGACACAAATAAATAAATGGAAAGATATTCTGTGTTCATGGATTAGAATAACTAGTACTGTTAAAATGTCCATACTACCCAAAGCAATCTACAGATTCAATATAATCCCTATAAAAATTCCAGAATTTTTAATGACAGAAATAGATTAAACAATCCCAAAATGCATATAGAACTACAAAAAACCATAAACAGCCAAAGCAATCTAGAGCAAAAAGAACAAAACCGAAGGCATTGCATTACCCTATTTCAAAATATACTACAAAGGTATAGTAACCATAACAGCATGGTACTGGCATAAAAACAGAGACATAAACCAATGCAACAGCATAGAGAATCCAGAAATAAATTCACACATACAATGTCAATTGATTTTTGACAAAGATGACAGAGCACACAACTGGGAAAGGACAGTCTGTTCAATGAATGATGTTGGGAAACCTGGATATTCACATGCAAAAGACTGAAATTAGACACTTATCTCACTCCCTATAAAAATCAATTCAAAAAGGGTTAAAGACTTAAACACAACACCTGAAAATGTAAAATTACTAGCAGGAAACAGGAGTAAAAGCCCCATGACATTGGTCTTGGCAATGATTTTTTTATTATGATCCCAAAAGCACAGGCAACAAAAGCAAAAATAAACAGAAAAGTGGCATTGTGTCAAACTAAAAAGCTTCTGCACAGAAAATGAAATAATCAAAAGAGTGAAAAGATCACTTCGGGAATGGGAGAAAATATTTAAAAACCATACATCTGATAAGGCGTTAATATGCAAAATATATAAGGAACTCAAACAATCAGTAGCAAGAAAACAAATAACCAAATTTAAAAAAGGGCAAAGAACCAAAGAATACATACTAATGGCCAGTAGGACTATTAAAAAAGGCTCAACGGCACTAATCATCACGGAAATGCAAATTATAATAAAACCACAACAAGATTTCACCTCACACCTGTTAGAATGACTATTATCAAAAAAGTGAAAAGTAATAAGTGTTGGTGAGGATGTGGAGAAATGGGAGCCCTGGTACACTGTGGGTGGGAATGTAAATTACTACAGCCTCTATGGATAATAGTATGGAGTTTCCTCAGAAAATTAAAAATAGAACTACCATATGAGCTTGTATTAGGCAGGGACCAAATCTGCAGGTGGCAGATACAGGCCAGGAGGGCAGTTCCTAGGGGCAGAGAAGCCAGGGAAGGGACTGCAGGAAAAGGCAGCTAATGACCACAAAGAGCAGGAACTTGAGGTTTGAGGCACACACACCTGAGGAGGGGCAACTTTGTCGTAAGAACACCTGTCAATCATGTATGCCAATCACCTGGTAACGCCCCACATCTCTCATAAGCCCTCTCCCAGACCAGGCCAATGAAAGGAAACCACCTGGGAGTCCTCAACGTCTTTCTTCACTTGAGACTGATCTGTTCCTCTGTGGAACGTTCTCTAGCTTTGTGTAGCTCCCTTCTTTTGTGCAATAAAATCTATGTGGAATTGCTTCCTGTCTGTGGTCACTTTGTCACACCAGCCCTGCTTGTGAATTTTCCAAGCAAGGAACCAAAGAACCAGGACAGCTGTCCACCAAGAGGCTGGATCTGACACTAGCAATCTTACTACTGGGCATACATCCAAAGAAAATGAAATCAGTACGTCAAAGAGATTTATACACTCCATGTTCATTGCAGCATTATTTATGATAGCCAAGAAGTAGAATCAACACTAAGTGTTCATGAATGGATGAATGGATAAATACGATGTGAGATATCTACTTATGTTTCTCTCTGTCTATAAAATGTGAATACTAGTCAGCCTTAAAAAAGTAGAAAGTCCTGTTATTTGTGACAACATGGATGAACCTGGAGGACACTATGTTAAGTGAAACAAGCAGACACAGGAAGACAAACACTGCATGATGCCACTTATATGTGGAATCTAAAAAAGTCAAACTCCTAGAAGCGGAGAGTAGAACGGTCGTGAGCAGGGCTGGAAGCAGTGGTGCGGGGGAGGGAGACTTGGGGGATACCGCCCAAGGATACCAATACTGTAAAACATGTTGACTAAAGTTAATAACAATGTATCATACACCTGAAAATTGTAAGAGAGTAGATTTTAAGTGTTCTCACCACAAATAAATAAATGAAAGTGTGTGAGGAAACACATATGTTAATTAGCTTGATTTAGCCATTTCACAATGTATACATATTTCAAAGCTTCATGCTATGTGCCATAATTAGATACAATTTTTATTTGTCAATTAAAAATAAATAGAAATAGTAATAATAAAAAAGTTAATTAAGTTTATTGCTTATTAATTAAATAAATACATATATGTTTAACAAAAACTGGTCTTATAAGTCTATAAAGTTATTTGCATATATGCACAAAAATTATTCAATGAATCATTAAATATTAACAAAATACATTTAAATGTCCATGAATGAGAGAGGTGGCTAATTAGATTATGTTACATCCACAGGATGAACTACTATGCCATCATTTTCACCATAAAAAAGAATGAAGTACTGATATGTGTGACAACATGATAAACCTCCAAAATATTATGCTAAGAGAGAGAAGCCAGACACAAAAGGTCACATATTGTACTATTCCACACCTATGAAGTGTTCAGAGTAGGTAAACCCATAGGGCTAGAAAGCAGATTAGTGGTTGCAGAAGGGGGAGTGGCTGCTAAAGGGTATGGGGTTCCCTTTTGGGGTGATGATGATGTTTTGGAACTAGACAGAGGTGACAACGGGACAACATGGTGAATGCACTAAATGCCACTGAATGGAATGCTTTAAAATGATGAGTTTTATGTTGTGTGAATATCACCTCAATTTAAAAAAAGTAAACCATTCATTTCATTTAAAAGATACCAATCAAGGATCTCTTCTGTGTTAAGCACTGGGGTTGACATGAGAGGAGACAAAGACAGACATGGTTCGAGCCTAAGTGAACTGACACAGAAAAGTCTCCAAGTCGTAAGTGAATAAAAGCAAATCTCTATGTGGTCCCACTTAGCCTTGCTCTCTGTTGAGACAAATCCTACTAGGCCAAACTATAATCTTGATCAGAGAAGCCTGAAATACAGGGTTCTCTTCTTTGTGCCCGCATGGCCCTGTGCTTTTCTAAGGATTCATACCATTTGCTTATTGTGTGGATAGCCATCTCTCTTTCTCCCATACTGTGGTTCTAAGGAGAAACAGGTGGGTTTATGTGACTCCTTACTGTAGCTCCAGCACAGTTCTTGGCACATAATAGATGTTTAATAAACATTTCTTGAATAAAGGACTGAGTGATTTCCTTCTGTACATCTCCAGTTTAGGCTATTAGGTCTGGGGTCCAAAACTTTGTGGCTTTGACTCTCCCCCCCCATTGAAACAATAACAATAATAACAGTAACAATAACAAACAAACAACTAACCCCTATTATTTTATTGAGTTGAGTATTTTGCCAGCCACTGTGCCAGGTCTCTGTAGGGGATAGAGATGATACCATCGACCAGGTCGCAGGAACCTGGTTTTACAACCGAAGCTACAAGACGCAGATCAGAAGAATAAAAACCCAGTTTTCATGGGGAGATTTGGTGGCAGAGCACCTGGATGTAGAGTCAAACCCCTCTAAAAGCTTTTCAGAAAACCCAGAGTCTCTAATGTCCCAACAGCTGGCTCTTCCCACGGGTTCCAGGGCAAAATCCAGGTTGGCCCTATGCATAACCGACAATGGGCAAATTGGCTGTAGATCAGTTCGATTTGTCTTTTTTGATGTCATGTAGAAACAGACTAAAGTCATTCTGGGATATAGATTCCACAGCTTCTCCCTGAGAATCCTTGGAGGTGCTGAAATACCATTCTCACCTGCCAGGTTCTGTCTTGGGGCCTGGGAAGACCCTCTCAAAGTCAGGGTCCTCACCATGGCCACCCAAAGCAGAGATGAGCCTCCAAAATCCTTCTGCCCTTGTTTCTTAAAGGGAATTTGGACTTGGAAAAATATATAAGGAGTTGAACTCACCACAGAGGAAAAATACTGCATGGGGAATGTATTAGAGTTCTCCAGAGAGACAGAACCAACAGGGCGTGTGTGTGTGTGTGTGTGTGTGTGTGTGTGTGTGTGTGTGTAACGGGAATTGGCTAATGCGATTACGGAGGCTGAGTCCCATGACCTGCTGTCTGCAGCTGGAGAACAGAGAACCAGGAACATGGGCGGTGTAACTCAACCTGAGTCCAAAGGCCCTAGAACCAGGAGCTCTTATGGGCAAAAGAAGATGGATGTTCCAGCTCCAGAAGAGAGAAAGAGAGAATTGGCCCTTCCTCTGCTTTCTTGTTCTATCTGGGCCCTCAACAGATTGAGTGATGCCCACCCACATCAGTGAGGGCAGATCTTCTTTATTTAATCTACTGATTCAAGCGCTAATCTCTTCCAGAAACGCCCTCACAGACACACACGGGAAATAAAGTTTCACCAGTCAAGTCGACATATAAAATTAACCAGCACAGAGAGTCCGGTGACCTGGGTTCTAGAAAAGCAATGAACCACTGCAGGCCTTGGTTTCCTTTCTTGTAAAATGATACAGTTGGAATAAATCATCTGTAAAATTTGCTCTTTCCAGAGCCAACCTGTGATTCTACTCCATTGCCCAGAGTGTCTGGGCAACGCTGATCCTGACTTGGTCCCTCGTCCCTCTCCTGCACACACTGGAGCTGAGAGGTGTGCATGTCCCCAGCAGCAGCCACCATGCTGGTGCCTGAGCCTTGCTCTGTTCTCTGGGGTGTGCTGATTTTTTGTTCTCTACTAGTGTCCTTAAGAGGAGAAGAGTCCATCGTTTGATCAGACAGCCCTTGCTCTGCTGACCCCAAACCTGCTGCTTGGAGAATCACAGGCGAAGCCCCTGACACACCATTGGTGTGAGCCAGCAGGCTGCTGTGCAGCCCCGGCTTAACGGGGGGAGTGAAGGGTGTAATTTGCTCGAAGGCACATACTCTCCAGCAGAAGAATTACTTTGCAACCCACACATTTTGGGGGGCCCAGAATTCATCTTGAGCCAAACACGGCTTTCTTTGTCATTTTCTGCCTGAAGAAAGACAGCAGCTCCTCAGTCAGGAATGGCAGTGTGAAAAACGAATGGGAAAAGAAATGATGCCAGGAGGAAGGATGATTTTTGTATCATTTGCTGCTCAAAGGCTTTCTTTCCCGACCCTTTTCTTTTGGGCTGAGTTGACATCTGCAAACCTCATTGTTTTGGACTTTGGTGCAAGCCCAAAGAGGAGCGCCCTCCCCGGCTAGGCAAGGTGGTTGGGCAGAAGGAAAGTGCTGGGGGTAGAATAGGAGCCTTTCCTCTGCTCTGTGTCTCCCATCCTGCTGGACTATGCCTGGCGTTCCTGTCCCACCCTGGTTTGTTTCCACCTCTGCTCTACATTATGAATTAGGGCTAGGACTCACTGTAGGATTATGAACTGACAATTAAGAGCTGAACTCGCCATAGAGGAAATTGCTCTGCATGAAGAGTGAAGGGTCCTGTCTCCTGGTTCTGATGGTTGACCTTGGAAAAACAATTAGCCACTCCAGAACTTGATTTCCTTTCTTGTAAAATGATGAGGTTGGAATAAAGGTTCTGTAACATTCGTCCTTTCCAGAGCCAACCTTCTGTGATGCCACTTCTAACTCCATTTCCCAGAGTGTCCTGCTAACCCTGGCTCCTCATCCCTTTACAACCATGTCCACTGTAGTTGAGAGGCCTGGATATTTGAAGACATCAAAGTCATAACACTATTGAAGACATACCATTGCAGTTGCAGCTATTTAACACAACCCAGCATACATGTACGGAAAATACCAGCCCAGTGAAATTATGATCATCATGCTCTCTTTATTATTCATATAATGACTAAGAAGCTTCTGTGTTGGGCCTAGCTTGGCACTGGGCACTGTGGGGTGTACCTAAGAGGAACGGGACTTGGCCCCCGCCTGCAGAGGTGAAGGCTCTCTTGAAGGTGTTCAGCCATCACGAAATAAGAAGGGAATAATTGAGAATTTTTATGTGGGATGACACATGAGTATAAAATAAGTTCAAAGAAAGAGAAGATGTGTGTGGGCAGCAGTGGAGAGAAGTATTTGGGAGCAAGGGCGGGGGCTGGGTCTGAGCTTCAGGGCCGGGATAGAATCTGGATAGACAGAAAAACTGCGGGAAGGGGGAGGGGGAGGAGCAACCCCCAGCGCTGAAGTTTTTGTGCTGTCTGGAGCAGAGGTTACATGTTAGAACCACGGTAAAGTAATATGGAGATGGCTATAATCACATGAATACAGCACTTTCTCACTAAGGAACTCTTTTATCTGAGTTACCTCATTTAACTCTTACATCCCTTTGAGTTGATCTTATCTCACAGTTTCACAGATGAAGAAATTGTGACTCAGAGAAGTTAAGTAACTTGTCAGTAGTCACAGAGCTAAATTTTTTTTTTTTAGAATGGTAGAAGCAGAAACTCGTGGCTGCTGAATTTAAGTCAATGTTTCTTTTCCTCTGCGATGCTTTGAGAGCCAGCTTAGAGGGAGCCTTCAATGACAGGCCAGCCAGCAGGGGGGAAGATCTGAGACTCCGGACTCACAAAGGCCACCATCATATATCATCGTAACTTCCGTTTTCTCACGTTGTCCCAGCAATGTTGACCTGGTCGCCTGACCCTGCACAGATCTGTGGGTTTCTGAGAGGAGCTGTTGGGAGGCAGACAGGGCGGGGCACACCTCGAAAGTGGAGGATGGGGCTGCCTTAAGAATCCTGAGGTAGGTTGGAGCAACTGTGGAGGAGGAAGATTCATTTGGAGGAAGTTAATTCATGCAGAACTTACCACTTCAAAACTCTTTTCACATATCAAGTAGTTTATTGAGTACCTACTATGTGATAGCCATTGAGCCAGGTACTAGTTTTTCCTCCTTCAAGGTCATTGTCAGCCATTCCAACAATGCCCTCACCAGCACCTTACGACACTTGCTCTCTGTGTCCTTTCACTGTCTCAACCTTCAATCTTAAATTCACCCAGTAAATACCTGTTGAGCACCTGTCATATAACTGGACCCATGCTAGGGTTAGAGGAAACACACACAAAAGATATGCTTCCAGCTTCTAGTGCAGGAAAGAAAAAATTAAATAATGGAATAGAATTAAAATCGAAATATACTGTGAAATAGACACAAAGTAGATGTTAAAACTTGATGAGGAACTGGAATGGCATTTAAAGTTATTGGATAGTGCTGAAATAATTGGTAAACAGTTCAGAAGGCCTTAGACTTCGATCTCTACATTCACAGTAAATAGATTCCAGATAGATTAGAGCGTTAAATAGAAAGAAGAAAGGGAGCCAAAAGAAGAAACTGTAAGATCATGTGTCTCTCCTCTTAGATTGGGAGAGGCCTTTCTAAGCATAAAAGCAAGGAAGGAAATCATATAAAAATATTGGATCTAACCTCACAATTTTTTAAAAAAATGTGCACATACACAAGACATACTGTAAACAATATTGACAGGTGTTTCAGGGCAGTTTGGTGCTGTGAGTTTGCTGTTGAATAACGCTCTTTGCTAGAAACTCAGATGTGATGGATAAAACATAAGCAGAAAAGCTAAAAGACAGATTGAGGCTCAAGTACAAGAGAAACATCTTCATGGATTCGACACAGCAGGAACACAAGGTGACGCCGGGGGCTTTCTGGACCTTGGACCCAGAATCTGGGAAGAGGGATATCAGAAAAAATCACTGCTCTGTTTGAAGATAAGGGCTGAAGAGAGACTTACTGAACGTGCTTAGGAAAGGGGGCTGGAAAAATTACTGCAAAATCCTGCCTAAGGAAAATATTTTCAGATCATGTATCTGATAAAAGGGCTTTTATCTAGAACATATTAAGAACCCTAACAAGTCAACAATAAAAAGACAAATAACCTAATTTAAAAATGGGTAAAGAATTTAAATAGACATTTCTCCAGAGAAGATACACAAATGGCCAATAAACACATGAAAAGTGCTGTACACTATTAGCCACTAGTTAAACACAAATTGAAACCACAGTGAGACACCATTTCATACCCACTAAAATAAGTACAAAAAAAAAAAAAGATGGACAATGACAAGTGTTGGCAAGGATGTGGAGAAAATGGCATCCTCATACATTGCTCATGGGAATGTAAAATGATGCAGCCACTGTGAAAAACAATTTGGCACTTCCTCAAAAAGCTAAGTGTAGAATTACTATAAGTAATTCCACTTAGGTATGTACCCAAGAGAATTGAAAATATGTCCACATAAAAATTTATACAAAGTGGTTCATGTCAGGCGCCATGGGCTGAATTGTGTATCCCCTAAAATTCATATGTTGAAGCCTTAACCCTCAGTGTGATAATATTTGGAGATGAGACATTTGTGAGATACTGTAATTAGGTTTAGATGAAGCCTTGAGGGTTGGGCCTTTATAATGGGATTAGTGCCCTTATAAGAAGAGACACCAGATAGCTTGGTCTCTCTCTCTTTCTCTCTCTTTCCACCATATGAGGACACAAGGAGAAGGCTGCTGTCTGCGGGCCAGGAACAGAGCCCTCACCAGAGACTGACCATGCTGGCATTATAATCTCAGATTTTCAGCCTCTAGAACTGTGGGAAATAAATCTCTATTGATAAGCCACCTAGTCCATGGTATTTTGTTATGGAAGCCCAAGCTGACTAAGACAGTAGGATTGTTCATAACAGTCAAAAAGTGGAAACAATCCAAATGTCCATCAATTGATGAGTAGGTAACAGAAATGTGGTATGTCCATACAACAGACTATTATTCAGCCATATAAAGAGGAATGAAGTCCTGATACATGCTATAGCGTGGATGAACCTTGAAAACGTTATGCCCAATGAAAGAAGCCAGACACAAAAGGCTATATATGTATGATTGCATTTATGTGAAATACCCAGACTAGGCAAATGCATAAAGATAGAAAGCAGATCAGTGGTTGCCAGGGGTTGGAAGGAGGAGGGGATGAGGAATGGCTGTTGATGGGTCAGGGTTTCTTTCTGTGTTGATAAAAAATGTTTTATAATTAGATACTGGTGATGGTTGCTCAATTTTGTGGGCTATACTAAAAACTATTACATTGCACATTTTTCAAGTATGAGTTTTATGGTATGTGAAATATATCTCAATAAAACCATTCTTGGCCAGGCATGATGGCTCACGCCTGTAATCCTAGCACTTTGGGTGGCTGAGGCAGGAGGATTGCTTGAGGCCAGGAGTTTGAGATCAGCCTGAGCAAGAGTGAGACCTCATCTCTACAAAAAACAGAAAAAATTAGCTGGGTGTCGTGGCACTTGCCTGTAGTCCCAGCTACTAGGGAGGCTGAGGCAGGATTGCTTGAGCTCAGGAGTTTGAGGTTGCAGTGAGCTGTGATGATGCCACTGCACCCTGGCCCAGGTGACAGAGTGAGACCTTATCTCACATAAACAAACAAACAAAAGAAAACCCCATTCTTTAAAAAATGCTGCCTAAGCCTATAGCTCCTGGCAAGCTTCAGGCCTAGGGGAGAAAGTTGAAGAGACTTGACCTCCAGCCTAGAAACCTCACCAACTCTTGACTAGGCCCTGTGACTGGATATGATGGTTCCAATATCAATACAAGGCCTGGTTTTGAACTGAGGTCCTGGAGGACCAGGTGGAGGCAACTGCAAACCCTTAGACAGAGAGGAATAAATAAATGAGAACTAAACAAAAACAAGACCCACAGGAAAGTATACTGTAAACCAAAATACCAAAATGCAAGAAAAACATATCTAATGGAAGACAACCAATGAAATCAACATTCAGAACAGAGCATAAATCTACTTACGTAACATTAATTTATACAACAGTCTGACAAAGACTTTAACATTTATATTATTAGGATGCTTAAAGAGAAAAATAAAGATGTTTTCCATTTTGAAAACAAGACATTACAAAATAATAAAGCAGAGCTGAAAAAGAACAAGTAGATACAAAGACACATACAATCAAAATAACAAAATCCCAAGAAAGAAAGACCAGGTAACTGGAATTTTACAAAATGGAAACAAAGGGAAGATTAATTAATTGGAAGACAGAATTGAGAAAGTCACACAAAATGCATCATGGAAAGGCAAAGAGATGCAAAACATGAAATAGCAGTTAAGAGACATGGAGGATTCATTGAGATACTTCAACATTCAATGGGTAGGAATTCTAGAAGCTTCAGAACAAAAGAATGTTGGAATGATGAAGAACCTATTTTTGAAGAAATAATTCATATGAATTTTCTAGAACTAAATAAAAATAGTGTTCCATTTGGAAATGCACTGCAAGTATCAAACAGGGTGAAGCTACAGAGAAAGCTCAAGAACATGCCTTGGGTGTATGAAACTCAGCACAGGAAAGAGATACTATCACTAATTAATGGAAGAAGGATTACTGTGGAGAAATATGGACAATATGTTCTTACTACATATTGTAAATAAAATAAATTTTAAATGGAAGTAAAAATGTACATTTCAAAAGCAAAACTTTAAAAAGTTTTAGAAGAACCTACAGAAGAATATCTTTATGATCCTGTAGGGAGCATTTCTATAAAAGGATGCACAAACCATAAAGGAAAAGATTGATAAACTGGACTCCATCCACATATAAACCTCTTCACAATAAAGATAGAAAAAAGAAAGTTAAAAGACAAGTCACATGCTGAGAGAAGATATTTGCAATACACAAAACAGACAAAGAATTATTCACAGAACATTAAGGAGATTCCACAACCAATACCAAAAAGACAACCCAATAGAAAAACAGGCAAATAATGTGAACAGGGAATTTATAGAAGAGGAAACCTGAAGGACCAATAAACATATAAAAGGACTCCCAACCTCACAAGTAATCACAGACATAAAAATTAAAACAACAATGAATGCCAATTCACACCCATCTGATGAGCAAAAATTAAAGTTTAACAATACAGAGTGTGGGTGAGAGTATGGAGAAACAGAAATTCTATTACCCTGTTAGTGGGGGTGCAAATTAGTGTAACAGCTTTGGAGGTCAATTTAATTATATCTAGTAAAGCAGAAGATTTTGGCACTCTGTAGCTCAGGAAATATAGTCTCACATGACGGCTATGGGGGACATGTTATGAATATCCATTGCAAAATTATTTGTAATAGCAAAAAAAGAGATAACAATATGAGCACTTATTCACAAAAAAGGTGGATAATTATTTGTGGCATGTTAATAAAGTAAAATGTACTGCAGCTAAAATGAATGAACTGCAGCTACATGTATCAACATTGAGACATGTTGAAAAAATGTGGAATGAAAAGAGCAAGATATATACAAGTTATATGTGAAGAGGGGTTTAGGACAAATACACTTTATATATGTATTTCTATAAATTTAAACCATGGAAAACAGTATCAGTGGCTGTCTGTAGATACCCAAATTTGTAGCAAATATCTGGAATAAAATTAACAAATCTGTGATCGTAGTTAACTAAATGGAGAAGTAGGGAATGCTTTGAGATTGGGGAGGGGGCATGGAAACCTCAAGTTTATCTGCAAAATTTAATTTCTTTAAAATAAGCCTGAAATAAATACCAAATAATGTTAAGATTTTATAAAACAAAATAATAGATGTTTATCATTTTAAAATTTTGGCCTTATGTTTTAGATATTTTATAATGAAAATGTTAAAAATCCAAACACTCCAGTACTGAAAGACAAAAGTAAATTGGCAGAAAATGGTTGCAACGTGTGTCAGGCATGACTGAGTTTCTTATTACATAAACTGCTCTCATTCAGCAATGAAAATGCAATGAGCATCCTGGAGAAAAGTTGGGCAATAGCACTGACAGGTAATTTACAAGAAGGAGATACAAACAACTTGTGAACTTAGGAAAGGTAGTTCAATATCACTGCAAAAATGCAGAGTGAAGCAGCAGTAAAATACAATTTTTTAATCTACCAAATTCTAGCAGTTTACCTGTATGAAGTGGCCAGAGATTCTCATAAAACTTCATTTTCAGGGATATTCTTCATGGTTGGTTATAGAGGTAAAAAAATGTATTACAATAAGGTGTGTGCCTCTGTCCAAGCCAGCAGTTCAGATGAAATTCTGGATTCATTCTATTTTTTTATTTCCCACCACAAAACACTGACAGTTATTTTTCTTAAACTCAATGTCACACATTTTTTATCTGCATATTTTAGCATCTGTGAAATTGAAATGTGTCTCACAATGCCTGCTGGCCAGGGGGCAGTCATGGTGTAGCTGGTGTCTACACATGCTCATAACAACTTATACAATACATGTCACATTCTTTTCAAAAGCTTCCTAAGTCATTTATAAACTTTAGATGTACAAACAAGCTTGGATATGTACATTCATCTCAAAAGCACCATCCTAATTTAAGTTAGAGCTACCTAAGATGAATCCAAGCAGGTTAAGTAAAAACAAGGTCAAACTCATACATTGATAACTAAGGTAACTTCTTAAGGTGACAGAGCTAAATGAAACTGAGCAGAATATTTGAAAGCAAGCAGGAATGACACTTATAATTTAAATAAAATGTGAACTAGAGGAAGTCTAGACAAAACTAAGCAATTTATGTCAAACAAGCTCAGAATTGATCATTCGTTTAAAAACTAATTTCTTACAAGGCATTGGAGTAAATCTATTTAATACTAAACAGTTTATACGAAACCAAGCTCAAAATCACTTGTTCCCATCAAACAAACATCTTATTTCTTGTTAGGGCTAATGAATATACTAATATAACTAAACAGTTTATATGAAACCAAGTGCAGATTCAAATATTCCTTTCAAAACTAACTTCTTACAACTATTAAGTACCAATAAATAGTGATCAAAAATTTAAAAACCTAACTTCCTAGGAAGAGTTGGAGTATTTGTAGTTGAAACCTAGCAGTGTATGTGAAATCCAGCTCAAAATCACTCATTCATTTCAAACAAAACTCATAAGCTTCGTAAACTTTATATGTGCAAGGAAGGCAGAAGAAATGTTCTTGTCCTGGTTATCAAGGGGTCATTGGATTTCACAGTGACTGTTTTTTCCACAAACCCTTTAAAGGTAGATTTGGGTTGCTTTGGTTGAAAAGGATAATCTTAGCATCTCTTAGGGGAAGTATTTTAGGAGGATTTGTAGGTACTCGAAAGGAATGTACAATGAGTGATGAGGGACAAAGTGCTATTCTTACTGTGTAAGAGCCTGTGAAAATTGGTAAGATACACCTTAAGTCTCCGAAAGATGAATGGGTCAGGAACAGAGAAACGAGGCAGAAAAGGAGGAAAAATGATTAGCAAAGAAGCATTTGAAACATGCATAACTTCCCCAGAAGTCAGAGAAATCCAAACAAGGAAAAGAAGTTGACTTTTGCTATCAAATTACCCAAGATTTAAAAGATAAACTATGCATTACGCTCAGGTTACAATACGACAGGAACTATTATGTTCTCTTCATGGGAGTGTTAATTGAAGCAGCCTTTCCAGAAAGTAATTTGCCAATATGTAAAAAGAGCTTTAAAAATATCCATACCTTGCTCATTTATGCCAAAAGAAATTACAGAAAGGATAGATCAAAACTAAACAAATTGTCTATGGAAGGGGAAATGTATGAGGAGTGAGAAGTATGAAATAGTAGGGACAGAAAGGGAGTGACATTTCTCCTGTATATATCCCTTACACCTAGTTCTGAGTTTTAGAAACATAGTAATGTTTTACATTAGCCCAAAATAAATGAAACATTAAAATCAACCAAGAAATTGGTGGGTGGACCAAAAACAGAATATAGATAGCAAAAAATGAACCTATTGGGTTGTAAATGATTAACCACACTGAAGGGAGTGTAGAAGGAAAGAGCTAACCTTAGTAACTTTAGAAAATGGAATTTATTTATTATGTTTTTTAAAGATGGGGTCTTACCGTGTTGTCCAGGCTAGACTTGGACTCCTGGGCTCAAGGGATCCTCCCATCTCAGTCTCCTGAGTAGGAAAATGGGATTTTGACTGGATACTGCAAGACTGAAAACAAAAAGAACTGTACAGAAATACAGTGCTCAAGTCAGTAAATGTGTTTCTCCCAGGGGTATGAGTTAGTAATTCTGAAACTACATTTTGAGTTTACTTGGATTGAATAAATGAATGGATATATCATAGATGACATCTGCTGGGTTTCTCACTGTCAGATAAATAAATTACAAATAAGGAAAGAAGAAAGACTAGAATTAACCCTGTGGTTTTGGATTGTAATATAGCAAGTATCAATATGAACTCATGGTGTGAAATATACATGCAGAGAGGAAAATACAGAAACAAATATAAAAGTGTTTGCATGTGTGGATTAGAATACATACATATATTTTCTAGCTATGCCCATGGACAAGGCCAAGAGGCAATGACACTCTGGTAGCAATGAGGATACTTAGTACCCAGATCTTTGTTTCTAAATACCATTCCCAATATAAGGAACAAGGGCTACTTGATAAGTGGATGATTCCAGAGCTGGGGGTGAGAAAAATGCAAGGTGAACCATAAGTATATTGTGTTGCCAGAAATTAAGTGTTCAAGAAAGAATGGGAGCATGTCAAAAACATGCAGGGGCCAACACTGGAGGAGACCCCAATGGCCAGAGCTAGACTAAACCAAGCAGCAAAAACAATAACTATATTATGGGATTCAAACACATGCAGTGAAAAACAAAACAATCCCCCCCCCCCAAAAAAAAGAGAAGTAAAGAAAATGAGTCTATGTTGATACAAATACAGTCACGTACCACATAATGACATTTTGGTCAACAGTGGACTGCATATGTGAGAGTGGTCCTGTGAGATTGTAACAGCGCTGAAAAGTCCCATCACCTGGTGACGTTGTAGCTGTAGTAATGTTGTAATGTCATAGTGCAACATATTACCTTTTCTATGTTTATATATGTAAAGAGACATAAATATTTACTATCATATTACAACTGCCTACAATATTCAGTACAGTAACATGCTGTACATACTGTATAGGTTTGTAGCTGCATCATATAGCCTAGGTGTAAGTACACTCTATAATGTTCATCTGATGTCAAAATTGCCTAGTGACACGTTTCTCAAAAGGGATCCCCATCATTGACACATGACAGTAAATATTATAATAGAATAAATTAATTAATAGGTGCAAAGGGATAGCTTTTCTTTACAGAAGAAATCCAATTAATAAATGTACTAGGATGAAGGAAATAGAAAATCACATTACGCAAATACCACAGTAATAATTACTATAAGCAAGTTCTACCAACAGATGCTAAAAATTAGTATTCAAAAATTTGAAATCATTTGTTTCTATACGTTAACAATAAACATTCTAAAAAGGAAATTAAGGCTGGGCACAGTGGGTTTGTTGTCATCTGAGCACTTTGGGAGGCCAAGGTGGGAGGATCACTTGAGCCTACAAGCTTGAGACCAGCCTGGGCAATAAAGCGAGACCCCAACTCTACAAAAAGCAACAACTTAGCAGGGCACAGTAACCTGCACCTGTAGTCCCAGCTACTCAGGAGGCTGAGGCAGGAGGATTGCTTGAGCCCAGGAGTTTAAGGTGGCAGTGAGCTATGATGACGTCACTGCACTCTAGCCTGAGTGACAGAGTGAGACTCTGTCTCTAAAATAAAAATAAAAATAAAAATAAAAATAAAAATAAAAATAAAAATAAATAAAAGGAAATTAAGAAAAAAGTTACATTCACAATAGCATCAAAGAGAATAAAATACTTAGGAATAAACCTAACCAAGATGGTGAATGGCTTATATGCTGAAAACTATAAAACTTTGTTAAGAGAAATTAAAGAAGACACAAATAAATGAAAAGACATCTTGTGTACATGGATTGGAAGACTTACTATTAAAATATCTATACTACCCAAAGCAATCATTGTATTCAATGCAATCCCTATCAAAATCCTAATGGCATTTTTTTGTAGAAATAGAAAAATTCATCTTAAAATTCATATGGAATCTCAAGGGATCACGAACATCCAAAAAAATTTTGAAAAAGAAGAACAAGGTTGAAAGACTCACACTTCCTAATTTCCAAACATATTATAAAGCTGCAGTAATCAAAACAGTGTGGTACTGCCATACAGACAGACATATAGGACAGTGGAAGAGAATAGAAAGCCCAGAGATAAACTCTTGCATATGCAGTCAAATGGTCTTTGACAAGGGTATCGAAACCATCAAATGGAGAAAGGGTGGTCTCCTCAACAAATGGTACTTGGAAAACTGATAGCTACATACAAAATAATGAATCTGGACCCTTATCTTACACAATCTACAAAAATTCACTCAAAATTGATTAAAGACCTAACTAAACGTGAGACCTTGAAACTGTAAAATTCCTAGAAGAAAGCATGGGGGAAAAAGTTCATGACATTGGACTTGGTAATGAATTCCTGGATATGATACAAAAAGCACAGGCAAATGAGAGCAAAAATATATGTTGGACTACACCAAACTTAGAAACTTTTATGTACCAAAGAGTATAATCAATAGATCAATAGAGTAATAGAGTGAAAAGGTAGCCTAGGAATAGGAAAAATATTTTCAAATGAAATCTGGTAACAGGCTAATACCCAGAATATGTAAAGAACTCCTAAAACTTAACAATAAAAAAGTCAAATAACCCAATTTAAAAATGGTCAAAAGGACTCTCATAGACATTTCTCCAAAGATAATACACAAATGACCAACAAGCATATAAAAATAGTCAGAGAAATGCAAATCAAAACCACAGTGAGACATCACCACATACTCATTAAGACGGCTACTATTGAAATAAAACAAAATAGAAAATAACAAGTGTTGGCAGGGATGTGGAGAAATTGGAACCCTTGTGCAATGTTGGTGGGATTGTAAAATAGTGTAACTGCTGTGGAAAACAGTATAACATTTTCTTAAAAAATTAAAAATAGAACTATCTTATGATCCAGCAATCCCATTTCTGGGTATATATACAAAATAATTGAAACCAGGGTCTCAAAGAGATATCTGTACACTCGTGTTCATAGCAGTACTATTCACATTAGTTAAGAGGTAGAAGCAATCCAAACATCATCCATGGATAAATGTGGTATATACAAACAAAATGTGGTATATGCACACAATGGAATATTATTCAGCCTAACAAAAGAAGGAAATCCTGTCACATGCTACAACATGGGTGAACTCTGAGGACACTATGCTAAGCGAAATAGCTGGTTACAAAAAGACAAATACTATATTATTCCACATATTCAAGGTATCTACAGTAGTCAAATTCATAGAAACAGAAGGAGGAACAGTGTTTACCAAGGGCTTGGGAAAGGGGAGAAAGAGCCATTGTTTAATGGGTACAGAATTTCCGATACCATAATAAAAATAAATAAATAAAAATTTGAGAAGAAACAGAGTATTTGCATAGTCTCAAAGAATCACCACTCGTTCAAATACTTATTAATTACAAAGAGATAAATAATAACTTTACAATGGAGAAGCCCAGCAGACACCAGGCATCACCTTAACCAAATGCTCAAGGTTAATGCCACCAAAAATAAGATTTGTCAACCTATGAACCCCCTCATATGATGCACTGAGAAAGGCACAACATCACTTCTGAGGTTTTCTTGAGAAAAATGGATAATCTCAAGCCAATCTGACAAACCATCAGACAAACTCACATTTGGGAACATTCTAAAAAATATCTGACCAGTACTTGAAGTCATGAAAAGACAAGGAAAGACTGAGGGATTGTCACAGGCTGGAGGAAATGGAAAAAATGACAAATACACCGTGTGACCCTGGACTGAATCCTGGACCAGAGTAAGAATCTAAGAGTGAGAAAACTGGTGAAATTTGAATAGAGCCTATAGTTTAGTTAATAGTGTTCTACCAGTTCCTAAATTTTGTTAATTGTCCTAGGGTTATGCAAGACATTAACATTAGGAGAAGCTGGATTAAAGGTTTATAGGAATTCTCTGTACTATTTTTGCAAATTTTCTGCAAGTCTAGAATTATTTAAAATTATAATTTTAAAAAATCCATACGCGTTTCCCCCCCAGGTGTTCCTTTTCCGTCTTTCCTAAAGAAATAGTCTGAAATATAAAAGTGTTTATATACAAAGATATTTACCATATCATTATTCATAGTGATTAATAAATCAGAAACAATCTATAATATGTTCACAAATAGGACGCTAGCTAGTAAATTATGATCTTTTCTGGGCTCTTGGATTTAAACACACTGTACGCTGACGACTTCCCAATGTACCTCCCTGCTCATACAGCTGGCTGGCTGCTGGCTTCACATTTGCACTCAGGGAAGTCTAAGAGGCACGTCAACTTCGTATAGCTAAAAGAGAGTTCTGGATTCCTTCCCCCACCCACCCTCACTCTTCCCTGTTGCTTAGGTGAAATCCTAGAAGTCATGCTTGATTCCTTTTCGTTTTCTTTTCTTCCATACTTGCTCCATAAGCAAGTCCCTTAGCTTTTCCTCTGAGATAGCACTGGTCCATTTACTTCTCTCCAGCACCACTGCTTCATCCGGACACATTCCTCCACCATCCCTCCAGGACCACTGCAAAGCCTCCCAACCCGTCTCCCTGTTTCCTCTGTTCTCTTCATGGTCATTCTCCACGCAGCCATCTGAGTGATGATAAAAGACATACATCCACCTGTTCCCCCTCTGCCCAAACCGCTCCCCATTGCACTTAATGTGCAACTCCCTTGCCATCTCCTGCTGGGTCCTGCAGCAGCTGGCCAGGCCTTCATCGGGGACCCCACCCCGCAGTGTTCTGGATCTGTGCTCTCAGTTTCTCAAACAGGCAAGTTATTTCCCACTTCAGGAACTTCGCTGTTCTGTTTACCCAGAAGATTCAGTGCCCAGATCTTCCAGGGCTGCTTCCTTCTTCTGGATCAGGACTGGAACCGACTGGCCCCTCCTCAGACAGACCTGCTTGGACCACTCAACATAAAGCAGCCACACCCCCATGCAACTGTCACTGTCCATGCCAACAATGTCTTTTAATGATTTCTGAGCACTAGTAATAAGCAATGATCTAAAATAAAATAATTTCCAGACATTATGGCACTTCACTCTTAAATACCTCCTCATGCATTGCCTAAGAATAATGACAATTCTCTAGATAATATCAATACCATAATCACAATTAAGAAAATTAACAATTCTATAATTTCATCTAATGTACAGTTTAAATTTCTCTAACTGTCCTAAAAATGTCATTTATGTCAGTTTTATTTTTCCCCCGATTTAGGACCTTATCATGTATCATGCATTGCCTTTGGTTGTGATGTCTCTCTAGTTTCTTTTACTTACTTTGCCTCTTAATTTTTCATGATGCTGCCATTTTTTGAAGAGTTATGCCTCTTCAAAGAGTCCAAAGAGCCCATCTGTCTTACACAATGCACTGCACTCTGAGTTTACCTGATGGCTTCCTTGTCATGTCAACTGACTGCATTTCTGTGTTTCTTTTAGCTAGAGGTTAACTCCAGAACTACCCTGTTTGATTGGGTGGCTACTAGCTACACGTGGCTGTTGAGCACTTGAAATGTAGCTGCTGCAACTGAGGAACTGAATTTCTACTTTTATTGAGTTTAAGTTAATTTAGATTTTTTTTAGACAGGGTCTCTCTCTGTCGCCCAAGCTGGAATGCAGTGGCTTCATCACCTCACTGCAACCTCAAACTTCTGGGCTCAAGGGAGCCTCCTGCCTCAGCCTTTTGCATAGCAGGGACTCTAGGCATGTGTCACCATGCTCAGCTAATTTTTTATTTTTGGTAGAGATGGGGTCTTGCTATGTTTCTGAGGCTGGTCTCCAACTCCTGGCCTCAAGTGATCCTCCCACCTCGGCCTCCCAAACTGCTGAGATTACAGGCATGAGCCACTGCAGCTGGCCTAACTTAGATTTAAATTTTTTAAAATGGATGCTCTTTTTAGTTTTGGAAACTGAATATGATTGGAATAACTTGGGTATGTCATCTACTTTTTTAACTGTATATTATGAAATCTATCTGGTTTGAGATCTGCTATAGGTGTACAATACAAACTGGATTTTGAAGACTTAGACTAAGAACCACCCATTGCATCCATCTATACAGTCACAAGATCTGAATTCAAGCCATGCTTGCTTGTTTGTTCATTTTAAAATAACAACACACACAATATAAAAAGTCAGAGATGAGTAGCAAGCCAAGGGCACACTGCAAATGACTCACCAGGTTGTACATTCTCCAAGGTGGGACTCATGTATCTCTTGTTCACCAATGGATTCCCTGGTGCTACATGGTACCTGACACAGCGTGGAGGCTTAATAGACGTTTGTTGAATGAATGAGAGTGTTACCGAAAATTTGGTACTTGTCCCCAAGGCCGAATGAAGAACAAGGACAAGTGGTTTGAAGAAAAGGAAAGAGAAGTTTATTAATTTGCTGGCAAATGAGGAGGATGTCAGACTCTCATCTTAAAGAACCATTGTTATGCTTTTAAGCAGAAGTACAGAGCTTTTAAAGGGGGGGTTTAGCTTTGGGCTAAAGTTGCTGTCTAACTATGGTTGTTGGTCCTGCTCGGCCTTATCTCTGGTGAAGATGACCTCACACCCTTTGCCTGGTTCCGCTGAGCCATCTGCTGTGGTTTAAAACAAAGAACACTCCTCTGCCCCTGTGATGACTGGCCCCTAGCAGGAATGCAGGTTTTAATCCCCAAAAAGAGTGGGGGAGGCTTTAAAGAGACAACTTGTAATACATGTTGTCCTTTTTCAGGCCCTTACTCCTGTTACCAGAGTGAGTAAATGAGTGAGTGACCGAATGGTCAGGCCCTTGGCCAGGGAGCTGAGTGGGCCCTTTCCAGTGGAGCAGCAGGCACCACCAGACAGACAAGGGGCCCTAATGTTGAAAACAGGGCTGGGAGCCCAGAGGCAAGCAGGGCTGGGAAAACCCAGCACAAACCCAGGGCAGCAACCAGAGCTCTTGGAACTGGCCCTGCTGAGATGGTGGGGCACCATGGCCAGGGAAAGGAGTGACAGGAGGACACAGGGCCTGGCCTTTGCCCTTCTTTGGGCACTCTTTGTGTAGACCTGTTTTTAGCTAAAGGACCCCGTAGGGTGGCAGTCTGGCCGGGCTCTCCTCTCTGGAACATGGCTTCTGGCAAAAGGACCTGCCGTGGTGATACCTGCCTTGCCCAGGTACGAGGCCTGGGCAGCTGCATGCATACAAGTATCACAGAGAGACCCTCCTGCCTCTCCTGGGCACGACATCCATCTTTTTTTTTATAATAGAGGAATTGGCAAGGTGGGGACAAACACATTTAATTACTGGAGTTTATTGTGCCAAGTACTTAAGTACTTTCCATATACTATTATAACTGGGCCCTCATGGAACAAATTTCAATGACCCCTATATAAACCTCTCCCTTAACTAACTACCTGACCTTTTGAGTTGTTTCCCAGAAATGGTGGCTTTTCTGCAAGACAGAGGAGCTGAAGGCCCCTGGGCAGACTCCCTGAGGACTCACCACCCCCACAACCTGCCCCAGCGCATGTGACCTGCCCCAAGGCCCGTGGCCCCTCCTTTAAAAGCCCATGATCTCCCTTAGTTGGAGAAACAGATTTGAGGCAGCTTCTCCAGTTCTCCCGGCAAACTGAAACCACGAAACCCACTATTCAAATCCTGATAAACACTTTGCAGGGTAGGTATCTTTATCCCCAGGTTCAATATGAAGAAACTTGGTTTCAGGTAGGTTGAATAATTTACCTAAGGCCACGCGAGGAGTCAACGTCTGTGCCGGCTTCTGAGAGTAGCTGAGCCCCAGTCTCACACTCTCCACTGTTCTACTTTTTTCCATGGGCAAAGGAGACTGTGTTGGACTCTGCCGGGGTTGTCCTTGGAATCTGTGCCCTACAGTAACTGTATCTTATTAAGTGGTGCTGCCCTAGAGGCACACATATGCTGCTTTGTGCATTTATATGTAAACATAAATATCATATATGTATAAGTAAAACACATACGTGTATATTGCATTTTTTCTAATTGTAAGAAGAAAGTCTGACCATCCAAATTTCTGGATTATATTAAAAGCTTGAGGGAAAAACAATTAATTCACAACTCAACCTGCACAAGCCTATCTGTCCTAAAAATGATTTTTCCCCTTTGAATCCAACCGAATGCTTAGCACAGCGAAGGAACTTTCTCTTTGCAGGAGCACGCTCCTAACCAGTGTCAGAATTTATGGTTTGCTACAAAATTGTCGTGTTGGCTGAAACTGCCCAATCCTGGGTAGGGGAGCCCAAAGCTTATCTAAAGTGTTTCTATCCCAACATTCTTCCATTTAAAGGTTGAGTGTTTCCAGGAAAGAGGAGCCCAATTCCATAACGATCAAAGGGGGAGTTTGATGCTCTGGGTCCCCAAGTGAAGACCATTAGCTCATGGAGAGCATTCAAAAGATAGCGAACAGCAAGATCCACTGTAGAAATACAAACGGGCTTCATGCTGTGGGGCCTGGGAAACTACATTTTGCAGAGCTCTTCAGGACTCCTGAGTCAAGATGAGGATTGAATGCGCACATTTATTTTCATTTCCTCCCTAAATCACACCAAGAATATAGACACACACACACGGGGGGCGGAGGGTGGGGGGGAGAGAGAGAGAGAGAGAGCGAGAGAGATACACAGAAGTAAGGGGAAAACGAGGAGAAATAGAAACAAAATGTTGGAAAATAGAAGCAGATACTTGTGTGGCGATGCACTTAGGAGACCCAGTGAAGTTACACCCTGAGCCAGCAGTCGGCAGAGCTGAGCACTATGCCGAGACACGTGCAGGACCCTGAGGCGGCAGAGGAGGAGGGAGGTGGCACGTCGGGGTGGGGTGCAGGCAGTGGCTAGAATGAGAGGACTGGGTAGAAACTGGGAAGTCAGATCTCTGCATTCCTTCCCCTGATTCCGGGCCCCTCGCTGTCTGCTTCCCTTTCATCCTGGCCAAAGACTGGAGATTTAGTCTCTGCAGAGTTTTTGGGGCCAACCAGTGCCAGTGAAGTGACACTCAATAATTATTAATATATATTGAACACTAGATTTTGAAACTCCCAGAGCTCTGCTCCCAAATGCTTAAAACCAAATTTTATGCTCCAAACAGGATGTTTGAACAGGAGGTATATATGCTATGGCAAATCTGACCAGTCCAAGAAGGAAGACCTACAGATATGGACATGAGAGACATCATCCACAAATAACCCACTCAGACGAGCTCGCAATCAAAGCCACCAGGTCCCATCCACAGGCTGAGAGCTGCCAGCAAGATTCTCATTTCTCAAATCTTAGTCCTGAACAGACATCTGAGGAAAGCCTCTCACATGGAATATAGACACCCGAACAGCACACAAACCAAACAAAGCAATTTTGATGTCATATAAACTAGACAGGGTGAAAAAAAAAACATTAAAAAATCAGTGTGTCCTTCATATTAATATTTTTAGAAAAGTAAGGGAAAATATTGCACCCATGAAACGGAAACAGAAAATTTAAAAAATTCAGAGAACAAATATGGAGCTCTTAGAAATGAAAAGCATGACAGGAGGAATGGAAAATCCAATAGGCGTGGAAGAGCAATGTGAAAAATGTCACCCAGAAGGCAGAGCAAAAAGACAAAGAGGTGGAAGCCAAAGTGAAAAGATTTTTTTAAAAAAAGAAAGAAAGAAATGGGAAAAACGAAAGATGGATGTAGGAGATACGACATCCAAGTGATAGGAGGTATCATATGTATACAGCATAATATATCACACGAGGAAGTGAACAGATAATATCTAAACTTGATGAACTAAATAAAAGCAGTAGCCATTACTTAGAATCACAGGGACATGTAAATGCCAGAGAAACCACCTCTGGGGGAAGAGAGTGGAAACGTTGTGGAGCAAATAGCTGCTTTATTTTAGTACTATTCAACTTTTAAGGTGTATGTATATGTCCCTTTCATAAAATAAAAATATTAATAAATAGTAGGTATGATTACATATTAATAAAATAAAAATTGATTACAAAATAGAATGAAGAAAATCCTCCCATGTGATTCTGATGATTAGTGACCTTGGGTAGCGTTTACCTTACCAGGGACCTCCTTGGATGACAGCATGGAGCTAGGCAAGGAAAGAGAGGCTGGACACGAATGAACAGGGTCGTGTTTGCTTCCCAGGAGCTCAGAGTCAGGAAGGGACCGATGCTCTGTCAGCAGCAATCCCACAGGCTGCTGAGTAAAATGACCGAGGTGCTCCGAGTATAAACCGGAGCAGAGAAGAGGGTTTAGCCGTGGACTGGAAGCTGATTTGGACACACTTTCTGAGCGGGGTGTCACACAAGCTGAGTCTTAAAGGACAGACAGGGTTAGAAGTTGAAGAAAGGGAAGAAGGGCATTTCAGGGAGAAAGGATGTCTGAGCCAAGGGGTGACAAGAATCAATGTGCAGAGGTTGCGGGAAACGTCAGTCCCTTGTCGCCAGGGTGTAATGTGCGAGGTGACCAAGAGGCTGGAGAGGCAGCAGGGGCCATAGGGACATGTGCCCGTGTTCGACTTCACTGTAAGGGAAAGGAGAGCTAACGATGGCTGCTAGCTAGCAAGAGCCAGAGGTGCTCGATTTTGTCTACGGAAAGACCAGGATGGCTGCTGTGTGAGTCGCTTGGTGTGGCATGGGGTGGACGGCAGAGAGTAGTTAGACAGTGGCTGCAATTCCCCAGGTGAGGGATGATGGCGATGGTAGGGACGGAGAGGAGGAAGCCAATTTAGTAGATTTAAGAGATAAAATCAGCAGGACGTGTGATGAATTTAAGTGCCCACTGATTCAGGAGTGGATAAAGAAAATGTCATATATATATACACACACACCATGGAGTACCACTCAGCTACAAAAAGGAATTAAATAATGTCTTTTGCAGTAACTTAGATGGAACTGGAGGCCCTTATCCTAAGGGAAGAATCTCAGGAATGGAAACACAAACCCCTTTGGTAATTGGGAGCTAACCGATAGGAACACACAGGCACCAAGAGATGTAAAGGACACTGGAAACTAAGAAGAGGGAAGGGTGGGCAGGAGTGAGGGGTAAAAACTTACCTGTCAGGTACAGCGAACACTATTCTGGTCATGGGCACACCTTTTATAAAAGCCCCGATTTAAGCTGTATACAAGGTATGCATGTAACAAAATCATTTGTACCCCCTTAATATTTTGAAATTAAAAAAAAAGAAAGGATTAAAAGAGTCTAGGGAGATTCTCGAGCTTCAGTCTTGGACAGCTGAATGGATGAGTGGTCTGCAAGGTGCACGTGGGTCTGTCTCCCTGGGAAGACGGGACTGGAGCGGAGTTCTGGAGGGAGGGAGGGAGGGAGGGAACCCAGCTCTGCAACCTGCTTCCTTGTACACAGGGGATCCAACTCCATCCTGAGAGGCCTTCACCAGGAAAAGCCTTCTGTGTGCTCCTTCCAATCGCCTAAAACGAAACACTTCAAGTTATTAAAATCAATATCAGAAAGCAACTTTGAAACAAAAAAGGCAACAACCTGAGGATGTAAATTGAGTGAGAATTTGTGGATTCTCACATGTACATGTACAATAATTAGGGTTTTTGGCCCTGATTGAACTAAATTCTCCCACCTTGTGTACTCCCGATGGTAAGAGGTGGGACGCTTCTACAGTCCAGTGACCTGGGTAATGACACGCTCATTTTTTAGAGCCGAAAGGTAACTCCACCTGAGGGCTCACACAGCCTCTGACGTACTGACTGCCAGCTCCCTACAGTTTCTTTCTTGCCACCAACAGTTATTAACACTTTTGATTTACACACATCTGAAACTCACCAAGAATTATCTTCCAGAAATACATCGAAACATCATTGTCTCAGCTTGGCGGCTTCATTTCTCAGCTATCTGAATTCAGCTCTCAGTCAGACGCAGTAACTTGCCAGGGTGCCAGTGCCAATGTTATTATAAAATCAGAATGAAATAACTTTATGACAGGTTTGAGTAGTAAAACGAGAGACAGTGTAGCAGGGCATTTTTCAGTTTTAAGCAAAGAATGTCCTTTAAAGAAAAAAAAATAACAAAACCTCTCATACCTCTAGCATTGATTCAAATTATTTTTTATTTGTTACTGAAACACATACAAACGTTAAACAATACATAAATTCCTTATGCTTACACCTCTTAAACTATAAAACCAAACAGATATTTAAATTAAATTTAAACAAAAACAAAATGCAGCAAAAAAAAAAAATTTGAAGTTGTTGAGTCGCCATATAGTGACAATATATTATAGAAGGTCATGGTAGATTATTGTTCCTGACACAATGCCTAGAAAATAACTGGATAAAGTGAAATTTCACATATTTTTTAAGACATCAGAGAACTCTTAGTGCAAATAAATTTAAAGGTATAAATTCCAGAACGGAGAGATTCCTTCCTAGGTGAGCAGAGATCAGATAGCTTCCTTCCTAGGGGCATTTGCCAAGTTTGGGCACAGGCAGAGGTTCAGGCTTGCCATAGGCAGAGAACTCTATGAGAGAAAGAGAACAAATGTGATTTTTTTCTTTCTTTGTTTTTTCAGAGACAAGGTCTCTCTCTGTTGCCCTGGCTGGAGTGCAGTGGCGTCATCATAGCTCACTGCAACCTCAAACTCCTGGGCTCAAGCGATCTTCCTGCCTTGGCCTTCCAAATTTCTGGACTTACAGGTGTGAGCCACCATGCCCAGCCACAATTGTGATTTTTAATGACCTTGTGGGCTGGGATGAAGAATTAGAAGCTGTTTTTTTCTACCTGCCAGTTTTCTTTCAGCTGACTTTTACTGAATGCTGGAGTTGTGATTAAGACTAAAGTTTTGCTCTGTTGTAGTCAAAATAAAAGTGTAGAGATGAATCTCTAACATTTTATTTGGGAAGCAAGAATTGCATTCCGGAGCATACACAAAGATGAAGTGGTCTTTGGTATGTTCGAAGAACAAACAGAAGGTTGGAGTTTTTGTAAAAAGGAGAAATGTTATGTGCAGGTTTGAAAGACAGTTCATTGGTCCTAGTAAGGTTTTGTGGAGTTGGCAAGCTCTGATTGGTGAGTGGTGGTGGTGGGTAAAATTAGTCTTAGAATTGCATCAGTTTGTTTCAGTAGCTGTCAGATAATACTGGTTTCAGGTTACAAAAGGCAGTTTCAGCAGCCAGACTTGCAGTAAATTATATTCTTGGAGCAGTGTTGTGTGCCCTGAGCGCTTTCCCCCCTGGATTCTGGACTCTATTTTAGTTGGGTATGACAAGAATGACCCAATTTGTACGATCAACTTTCGCAGCTAGAAAGGAAGAGAATGAGTACCTGCAATCTTCTGGGGCTTGGAGAGAGGGTCCCTGAAATAAACACAAGAGAAGTCTCACCTTTGATATTTGAAATCAAAAGAGAACTACAACTAACCTAACCTGAAATCAAAGGAGTCCCAATGCATCTCAATTCCTTGACAGAGAAAAGAAGATGTTTTGTCTGGGGGAAATATTAAGGTTACTAAATATGAAAGGTCCTATTTTGAATAAAAATGTAGTTTATTATATCTCAAACAAGAAGCAGTACAATTAAAGTATGCACCTAAACTATCCACATAGTTTTGCCATCTTAATGGTAGCTTGTTTATGCCAGTAGGGAAGAAGCCTAAAGAGTGAGTGGCAATGAAATCACAAAAGGTGTTTCCCACAGCTGATTGAGAATTGAATAGTTTTCCTTGCAAGAAGTTGTCCAAAGCCTGGAAGAAGTGGTAGTCAGTTGGGGCAAGGTCTGGTGAATTCGGTGGATGACAGTTTTCAAGCCCAGCTTTTGTAGCTTGGGCACCGTTGTTTGTATGACATGTGGTTGAGCATTGTGTTTCAAGAGGATTGGCCTGTCTCTATAGACCAATCTTGGCTGCTTGATCACAAGCATCCTTATCATTTCATCCAATTGGTTGCAGTATACATCCACTGGAATCAATTGACCAGGTTTCATGAAGCTGTAGTGGATAATACCAGCACTGGACCACCCAACAGACCCGATTAGCTCTCTTGGATGAATATTTGGTTTTGGACTGTGTTTTGGCACTTTGTTTTTATCCAACCATTTTGCCAAATGCTTGTGATTGTCAAAAAGAATCCATTTTTCATCTCATGTAACAATATAGTGTAGAAATGGTTCACTTTTATGTCATGACAGCATAAGAAAGGCAAGCTCTGAGGCGATTTCTCTTCTGATGCTCATTTAATTCATGCAGAACACATCTATTCAGCTTGTTTACCTTGCTGATTGGTTTCAAATGGTCCAATATTGTTGGAATAGTAATGACAAACCTTGCTGGTAGTTCACGAGTAGTTTGAAATGAATTCTCTTCTGGTACAGCTTTCGACTCATCATTATCCACTTTGGTCTTAGGTCATCCACATGGCTGATTTTCAAGTCTAAAGTCACCAGGATGGAACTTCTCAAACCATTGATGTACCATGTGTTCATTACTCACATCCTTCCCAAACACTTCATTGATATTTTGAGCTATTTGTGCTACACATTTGTTCCATGATGGAACTCATATTTGTAAATGACATGAACTTTTGAGTTAGCCATGATTTCACAAAAATTGCTCTAAAAAAATCTTTGAAAGATAATCACAAGCCAAAATGTGCGTTTGAAAGACTGAGGATGTACCTTCACAATAAAAATAAAACAAGAAGTGTCAAAGTAAAACGTCAGATATCAACTCTCAAACTTAGTACTTAAGGAATTAGACATTTCATACTTAATGATCTAATAGCATTGTCTTCAGTCTCTGTAGCTCTTTTATATACAGTATTTGCTATCCAACAAAAAATTAGAAGACTTGCAAGGAAACAGGAAAATGTGACCCAATGATAAAGAGAAATAACATCCTATTAAAGTAGATCTACAGATGACCTAGATTTTTAGAATTCACAGAGGATCTAAAAGAACTATTACAGACATGTTTTTAGAAAAGAAAGGAAAATCTAGATAAAAATGGATGGAAAGATGGATAATTTCAACACACAAATAGAATATATATAATAAACCAAATGTCATGGTGTATGTGTATTGGGGGAAGAGGCTGAAGACAGGACTTTCCAAATTTGTGGAGTGAAAAAATCAGCAAATCTTCCTAAGAACAACTTATGAAACTGGGCAAAATTGTTAAAATTAAGAATTATTAGTAATCTGGAAATTGTCCAAAGACATGCAAAAAACTCAAAAATCAATTAAAACAACTGGATCTCAGGTAAAAAACAGTGGTAGTCTGTGGAATTTTAGCCTGAGGCTGTTCTCATTCCTCATGCCTCTCTTCCCAGCAAGTCACCAAATCAAAATTGTGGTTGACTTGATTTGTTGTTCAATGCAGAAAAACCCATGTCCAGGAGCATTGTTGAAAACAATAGTAATCTTGGAAGCAAACAATTAGAGAAGGCCAGCATCACAGCTAGCCTATGTTTGAGTAGGCAACAAACAGGCACATTGGCCAGAAATGTAAGAGATCCAGAGAGTGAGACAGCCATCATGAGATAGTCTTGATATACTCCTGCATATCCCTGCTGATATGGAAGTTTGTATGCATGCTCAAAGTTGCTCATGCACTCGGTAGAAACTGCAGAGGGCCCTAGTTATATCATCTGCAAGGAGAGGAGAGAATAGAAAGACCTGGTAGAAAGCACAAACTAGGGCCAGGACCAGCCTAGTGCAAAATGAAAATGCAAGACCCCTTGTTTAAAAATTATACAAGAATTTCAAGATGACAATAACAGAGCATTAAACCTAGTATTGGATCCTCCTAAGCAAGGGACCTTGTGTGACTGCATATGTTGCATACACATGAAGCTGGCCTTGGCTGAAGCTGACTTTGAAACAGCCTGAACTTTGAATGTGTTCCCCAAACTACACATAGATTCACTGGTAAAGAGCAAAAGGTATTTAAGCACAATCTTTGACCAATCATTGGCTAACCACTGAGCAATGCTGACTCAGGGTCAAACCCGAGGAGGGTAGGCTTAAAAAGAAACATGTTAATGGAAAAAAAAACCCCAAACTCTGTAAAATAATTTAAAGAGATTTATTCTGCATGTGTGAGTACAGCCTGGGAGAAAATGCCTTCAAGAGGTATTGAGAAAATGTGCCCATAGTAGCTGGGTTACAGTTTGGTTTTATACATTCATGGAGACAGGAATTACACGTAAGGTCATAAATCAGTACACAGAAGGTGCACATTGGTTTGGGCTGAAAAGGCAGGACATTTTGAATGGGGTGGGAGCTTACAGGTTATAGATGTGTTTAATGATTCTTTGATTTATAATTGGTTAAAGAAATGAAGCTTTGTCTAAAGGCTTGCAATGTTTTAAGTTAAGGAAGTTTGTTAATTAGAGACAAACCATGGGACATTTACCAGACTCAAGTGATCTGTTAAGTGAATTGATGCCCTGCAGGCATGGTTTAAGCTTTACCTTGCATGGCCTTAGGCCTGTTTCTGATTGTTACAAAGAGTGTCTCCAAAAGAAAGAGGGAGCATAACAAGGTGTGTCTGACCTCCTTTCTCCTCATGGCCTGCAACTCAGCTTGAAGGTGTTTCTGAAGTCCCCTTGGCCACGAGGGGGTCCATTCAGTCAGCTGAATGGGGTGCTAAAGATTTGATTTTAGTTCACAAATACAAACAAGCAAACAAAAACATTAAAAACTGCAGACACACCAGCAGCTACACACTGTGGTGAGGGGCCAAGTCTAAAGAATTAATCCAAGCAAGTCACTGAAAAGCAAAACAAAATCAGCAACAGTAATGATCCCGAGGGGTAATGAACCAGCCACAACACATTAGCTAGAATATTTTTCAATGACAAGAAAAAGGAGTCAAAGAAACAGAAAAGTGTGACCTGTACCCAGTAAACAAAGCACTGAATAGAAACCGTCTCTGCTAACGTCAGATGCTGGTATTAATAGCAAAGACTTGAAAACAGTGGAAACCTTATTTAAAGACTAGTGAAAGTATTATGCCGATTTCTCATCAAGGAAATTATCGATAAAAAGATAGACATAATACAAATAAATAAAATACAAAATAAAAATAAGTAATAAGAACATGAAAATTCTGGAGTTGAATAGTACTGAAATAAAAAATTCATTAGAGGATCAAAAGCAGATGCAATGTGAATGGAATCAGAAGAAAGAATCAGTGAACTGGAAGATAGACCAGTAGAAATGATCTAATCTAAAGGAGGGAGAGAAAAAAGCATGAGGAAAAATGAATAGTGCCCTAGAGACCTGTGAGAAACCATCAAGCACACCAACATGGAGTTCTAGAAGCAGATAAGAAAGAGAAAAGAGAAGAAAAAATACTCACAGAAATAATGTCTGAAAATTTCTAAAATTTCATGAAAAACATTAATCTATACATCCAAGAAGCTCAACAAATTCTGAGTACTATAAATACAAAGAGATCCAGATCTAGATACACTATAGAGATTAAAGATGTAAATAAATGAACAGAAATTCTTTGTTCATGTATTGGAAGCTCAATATTGTTAAGATGGCAATTCTCCAAAACTGAGGTATAGATTCAATGAAATCCCCATCAAAATCCAAGCAGGCTTTTTTATTTTTGGAGAAATTAAAAAGCGAATATTGAAATTTATATGGAAATTTTAAAAACTCAGAATACACCAATTTTGAATGAGAGGAACAAAGTTTGAGGATTTTCAGTAGCTAATTTCAAAACTAATTATAAAATAATCAACATAATGTGGTAATAGCATGAAGATAGACACACACACTATATATATATGTATATATATTTTTATATGTATATATTTTTAAGAGACAAGCTCTCACTCTGTCACCCAGGCTGGAGAGTGCAGTGGTGTGATCATAGCTCACTGTAATCTTGAACTCCTGGGCTCAAGAAGTCCTCTCACATCAGCCTCTTGAATAGCTAGGACTACAGGTACATGCCACCACACCTGATTTAATTTAAAAAAAGTTTTTGGTAGAGATGGGCATCTCATTATGTTAGCCAGGCTGGTCTCCAACTGCTGGCCTCAAGCGATCCTCTTGCCTTGGCTTCCCAAGGCACAAGCATTACAGGTGTGAGCTACCACACCTTGCCTAGACATATATATAAATGAAACAGAATAGAATGTTCAGACATAAACCTTTACATTTATGGTCAAGTGATTTTGACAAAAGTTTCAACGTAATTCAGTGGGGTAAAAGATAGTCTTTTCAACAAATGGTACTAGAAAAATTGTATATCCACATGCAAAAAAAAAAAAAGCCAACACTTATACCTTCACATCAAACCACATACAAAATTAACTCGAAATCATAGACCTAAATGTAAGAACTAAAATTATAAAAATTATAAAACTTCCTGATAAAAACATAAGAGAAATCTTTGCATTCTTGGGTTAAGTAAAGATTTCTTATATATAATACCAAAAACATGATTTTTAAGAAAAGTATTGATAAACTGAACTTGTTTAAAATAAAAAACTTTTGCTCTTCAAAAGATATCCATAAGAAAATAAAACGATGAACCACTAACTAGGAGAAAATATTTGCAAGCCATATACCTGATAAAGGGCATGCATCTAGAATATATAAAGAAGTCTCAAAACTTAATTAGAAGATAAACAACCCAATTTAAAAATAGCCAAAAGATTTGAATAGACATTTTACCAAAGAAGATATACAAATGGTTAATAAATACGTGAAAAGATGTCCAACATCATTAGTCATTAGGGACATGCAAATCAAAACCATGACACACCCACTAGGAAGGTTATAATAAAAAAATTGACACTACTGAGTGCTGGCAAGCATATGAAGAAACTGGAAACCTCATCTATTGCTATAGGAATGTAAAATGGTACAGCAACTTTGGAAAACAATTTGCACTTTCTTAAACAGTTAACTTATGATATGACTCAACAATTTCACATTTAGGATATATGAAAAGAAATGAAAACATATTTCCACACAAAGACATGCATGTGAATGTTTGCAGTAGTATTATGCATAACTTAAAACTAGAAACCACCCAAATATTCATTAGGTGGTAAATATACTAAATATGAACAAGATGTGATGTTTGCTTAAAATAGAATGCTATTCAGCAATAGAAGCAAATAATTTATATGTCTTACAACATGATTAAATCTCAAAAATGTTACGCTAAGGAAAGAAGCCAGACACAAAAACTACATGCATTGCAAAACTACAATTATATAAAAATCTCTAGACTTAGGAAGTAGATCACCCTAATGATTATGCAGTACTGGGAGTGGGGCTGTAAAAATTGACCTCAGATAGGTACTAGGGAACTTTTAGGGGTGATGGAAATATTCTGAAACCATATTGTGATGATGGCTACACAACTGTATAAATTTACTAAAAATCAGTGGAGTGTACACTTATAATAGGTAAGTTGTATGGTGTGTAAATTACCTATCAATTAAGCTGGTGAAAAATCTGACAAGGGATTTTGGTAAAGAAAAATTACAGGCTCATCTTACTCAGAACCATAGATGCAAAAATCCTACTCAGAACATTAACAAACTGAATCTATCAATATATAAAAAGGGTAACATATCACCACTAAGCTGTGTTTATTCCAGGAATGCAAGGTTGGTTGAATGTTCAAACTTGATCAATGCAGTGATCCCTGCAGCTTCTGTTGGGTTAATGGCGAGGGCTCTGCTTCCCGGTTCAGGGCATGTCCACTAGGCTGGCTACCACTAGTTCCTTGTCTCCCCAGGTGGTCTGGGGGATCCTGCCCCCTGCCTTGAGTGCAGCTGCATCTCAAGTACAAACGTGGCTGCTGTCTGTGCCTCTACCACCAGGCACACACTGCACTCCTGTCTCAGTCGTGTGGAGTGAGACTTCAGCTGTAGCTCTAAGCAGATCGGCTTTCCCGCAGTTAACTTTCCGGAATAAGCAGGAGATAATCTTCCAGCCTAGGTACTTACTGGGCATCACTATGGCTGGGCCAAGGTTGGTAATGGAATTGCTCATAAGATGGTGGTGTGCCTAGGAAGGAGCCTACCCTTCAGTCATACTAAAAAGTCCACGGAAACTCATTATACATAATTGGTGAAGAGGATTTCTGTGCAGGAAATCTCAACATGGCCACTTTTTATTTTTATTTTTTTTGCAGTATTGGACAGTATTAAATTCCACTACAGAGGAAAGGAAATAAATGGGATGGAAGAAAATTATCAGATATGGTAAATATACATAATGGATAATCTATTAGCTTGTGATATATAAGCAGAATTCCTAAAAAAAAAAATGTTAACTTTAGATTGCAATTAAGTTGGTAACATGAAAGACATTTTCTTTCTTTCTTTTTTTTTTTTTTGAGACAGAGTCTTGCTCTGTTGCCCGGGCTAGAATGCCATGGCGTCAGCCTAGCTCACAGCAACCTCAAACTCCTGGGCTTAAGCGATCCTCCTGCCTCAGCCTCCTGAGTAGCTGAGACTACAGGCATGCGCCATCATGCCCAGCTAATTTTTTTCTATATATATTTTTAGTTGTCCAGATCATTTCTTTCTATTTTTAGTAGAGACAGGGTCTCGCTCTTGCTCAGGCTGGTCTTGAACTCCTGACCTCGAGCAATCCTCTCACCTCTGCCTCCCAGAGTGCTAGGATTACAGACGTGAGCCACCATGCCCGGCAGAAAGACATTCTCTATGTTAAAAAGGCCAGGTGCGGTGGCTCACGCCTGTAATTGTAGCACTTTGGAAGGCTGAGGCGGGAGGATCACTTGAGGCCAGGAGTTTGGGACCAGCCTGAACCAGAGCCAGACCCCATCTCTACAAAAAAATAGAAAAATTAGCAGGGTGGTGTGCACTTTTAGTCCTAGCTGCTTGGAAGGCTGAGGCAGGACGATTGCTTGAGCCCAGGAGTTTGAGGCTGTGGTGAGCTATGATGATGCTACTGTACTCCAGCCTAGGTGACAGAGTGAGACTCTGTCTCAAAAAACAAAAAACAAAAAAACAAAACAAAAAACCCAAAACCAAAAAAAAACAAACAAAGATGGACCAGACAAGAATGTTACTCATGGATTGGAAGGGATGGAATAACTTTCTGAATACCTTTCTTTAGGTACAGATCATACTCCTACCAGGAGGACAGATATGTCATCCTCAAATTGGGTACACATTGGTGCCCCCCATTAAGGTCTCATTCTGGCCCACATTACTCTGCTCAAGAAATGCAGATAAAATCCATGGGTGTTCATCAGCCTAATTGTTGCCTCAGTGATAGGCTGGCATACAGTTGTCAATCAGTATCCATGGGTGATAGGTTGTAGGACCCTTGAGGATACCAAAATCCAAGAATGCTCAAATCCTTATATCAAATGGTGCAGTATTTGCATATAACCAACACACCTCCTCCCGTATACTTTAAATCATCTCTAGATTACTTATACTACCTAATACAATGGAAATGCTATGTCAACAGCTGTATTGCATTTTTTTAGTTTGTATTATTTATTTTTTATGGTTATTTTGTTGCTTTTTATTGTTCTGTTTTTTCCTGTATATTTTTGACCTGTGGTTGGTGGATCCATGGAAGCAGAACCCGTGGATACGGAAACCAACTGCACTTGCCTCTGAGTGTCTCTCATGGAACAAATGTGTTTTATTGGCACCAGGCTCACTCTGTCCCCTCTCTTCCATGCAGGGACCTCAACTCTGGTCATCATAACCACACCATCAACAGGGAAGGCTGATGCAGGAAAAAGAGAGAGAGAGAGAGAATGAAAAGGCAATCCACAGAGTGGAAGAAGGTATTTGTGATCCATAGGGCTAAGAAAGGGCACATGTCCTGCGTGGGAGCTAAGCTGTGGACATACATGGTTGTGCAGAATGGTATGATGGACATTGGAGAATTAGAACTGGGCAGGGTGGGAGAGGGGTGAGGGCTGAAAAATTGCCTGTTGGGTACAGTGAATACTATTTGGGTGACAGGTACACTAAGAGCCCAGACTTCACCAGTATACAATTCATCCATGTAACAAAAACTGCTTGTACACCCTAAATTCTACTGAAATGAAACCATGTATGTATGTATAAAAGAACCAACAAAGGGATTGTGAAAAAAAATATATAAATGACTTCTACAAATCAATAAGAAAGAGGTAGAAAACAAAAAATAAAACTGGGCAGGAGACTTGAATAAGTACCCCCAAAAAGAGCATTTTCAAATATCCAATAATCATATGAAAAGTATTAAATCTCATTAGTGATCATGAAAATGCAAATTAAAACCACAAAGTTAAGCCACTACGCATCTTGTCAACATGACTAGAATTTAAAATGCTGACAGTAACAAGTTTGTTGGCAAAGATGTGAAGCAAGGGGAATCCTCACATACTAGTTGTGGTGGGTGAATTGTTAAAGCCACTTTGGAAAATATATTTTATTTATTAGACTTAAAGACTTACATATTCTATGACCAAAAATTCACTTCTAAAAATCCCACCCAATATAAATGTGCCCTTATGCATGCTGAAGGACACGCATTCTTGACAGCATGACTAATATAATATATGTCACCAAGAGAGCAGTCATAACCAGACTATATAAAAACTCTTACAAACCAATAAGAAATGACCAACAGAACTATGGACATAAAACATAGACAGTCACTTTACAAAAGAAGATAACCAAATGACCAATAAACAGGCACTAATTGCATTAATCATCAGAGAAATGCAAACTAAAACCACTATTCAATAACCCTTTACATCCATCTGAATAGTTAAAAGCAAACAAAAAACACTGACAATGCCAATGGTTGGCAACAATGTGGAGTAATTAGAACTCTCATATATTGCTAGTGGGAGTTTAAACTTTTACAACACCCTTTGGCTGTTTTTATTAAAGTTAGACAAATGCCTACCCTATGACCCAGTGATTCCACTGCTAGGGTAGATACCTAAAAGAAATATGATACATGCATTAGAAGACATTCATAGCAGCATAATAGTCTTAAAATGAGACAATTTAAGTTCATAGAGAAATAATTGTGACATATTTATGTCGTAGAATACTTTGTAGTAAGAAAATTAACAAAACAGTGCCACATACAACCGCCCAAATGAACCTCACAAACACAAAGTTGAAAGACGCCCAGCACAAAGAAGACATAACATGTGATTCCGTTTGTATGAAGTCAAACAAATAGGAAAAACAGAAACAGAACGATTGGGGGTGCATGGTTAGGTGGTGAAGCTACAAGAGAAAAGCAAGGCAGTGCTCATCAGTGACAGAGACTCCCTCCTTGACCAAACTCTAGCCAGGCTCCTCTGAGTCCTCTTCTCAACTAGGCCTCAACCTTGGCCCGTAAAGACTATAGACTCTCAACATAAATGATTTTGCCCACCACCTCCCCCTACATTAAAAGACTTAAACATGGCTGGGTGTGGTGGCTCACACCTGTAATCCTAGCACTTTGGGAGGCAGGGGCAGGAGGATCGCTTGAGGCCAGGAGTTCAAGACTAGCCTGAGCAAGAGTGAGACTCTGTCTCTACAAAAAATAGAAAAGTAGCCAGGTGTGATGGCATGCGCCTGTAGTCCCAGCTACTCGGGAGGCTGCGGGAGAAGAATAGTTTGAGCCCAGGAGTTCGAGGTTGCAGTGAGCTGTGATGACATCACTGCACTCTAGCCCAGGTGAAACACTAACATAGTTTCTAACAGCTCAAGACTGCATCCCTTGCATGATCCTGGGTCTCCCCTTAAAGGACCTGCCTAAGAAAGTTCAAGGCTGCTGAATGAGCTTGCTGTTTGCTCTAGCCAATATGCGACCTTAGGCCCCTGACCGCGCTTTCTTAAAGCATTTACTAAAAAGATCTTACAGTTGTGAACCTTTCCTCTGGCCCTTTGAGACAGACATGCATCTCCTACAACTCAAGAGTGTCTTTCTGAAGGACCTGAAAGCCATTCCTTTAAAAATGTAGTCATCAGGGAGGATGGTGCCTTGCAGTGTCTACAGGAGGATGGAGCTCTGACTTTGCTCCTGCAGCTAGCGGATGCAGCCTCCTACTCAGCATCCACAGGGACCAGCCCTTTCTAATTCTTCACTTCCTGACTCCACTGAGCCTCACTCACCCCTTAGAATGCCTAGTCCCCTCTATGCAAATCAAAGTTGAGTTTAGTTCATGCTCGACCTTCTTCCCTGCTGCAATAGTTATCTCAGATAGTTAGTACAGTCCGTACCTCTTTAACTCTGTCTGTCTCTGTTTATCTTTGACACCATTAAATAGTGGAAGGGGGCAGCAGGGCGAGGGGCACAGAGGGGACTCCTGGGTGTTGATGTCCTGTTTCCTGAGCTGGGTGTTGGCTGCGCAAGTGGCCCCTTTGTCTTCGCCCTTCAGCTGCCCATTTCTTGATGTGTAAATGCTTCTGCAGGTGTGTTGTACGGCGTCACGTTGTAAAAGTGTTTAAAAAGGGGCTAAGTGGCTCTGTGTGTCCCCAGAGGCTCACGTTCAACCAATCGCTTCCTGAGAACGTGAATGGAAAGTGCTGCTCGTTATTAGCTTCGGGATAAAAACTGCAGACTCGGGTATTGCTGACATGATTCATCACAGGAAGAACATACACTTTTATGTATTAGTAGCTTTTTGGGACACCATTTAGATTAGATTTTAAACTGTGATATTGAATCTTTCTGCATACTTAATGGTTTCTTTACATTTCTTGAAGAATGTGTATTATAGCGTTGGGAGCTCCTAGAGAACAGCATCCTGGTAAATCTTGGGCTTTGAACGATGTTATATCTTGCTGGATTTTTTTTGTTTTTTTCTTTATGTTTTTAATAATGAGTATGTATAAAGTACTTACTATGTGGCAGGCCTAGGTGATTTACATGTATATTAACTCATTTAATTCTAAAAATAGGTCTATAAGGTAGGTATGATTTTTATCTCTATTCTACTGACAATGAAACTGAGTTCCAGAGAGGTTAAGCTGTTAGCCCAAGGTCACACAACCAATAAGTGGTAGAGCTGGACTTTGAACCATGTGGTCTGACCTCAAAGAACCATGTTCTTAACCAGTATTCTATATTGCCTGGTAAATGGTAAGGGAACAATTTGACTGCATATGGCAACAACAATATTAATGTGTTGTGTTATTTGCAACAGACGTACAGAATTAAAATACATGCGAAAGACTGAGTATACAAATGGACAATGGGCAGACCACGTATAAAAATAGAACTATCTGTAGCAACTAGCCCAAGAAAACCACCCCATTATCTACAGTAAGCTGCCCAAAGATCAGACTTAGCGGGAAGTCAGACTGCCATACCTAGTAACCAGTCTGGGAAGCCAAACGACAACCTTTTAACAATTGGCCTTACACGGCCAGGACTTGATTAATAACTGCCAGCTTCCCTAATTTTTGTCCCCACTTCCGACTTAGGACAAACCAGAAAAAGCAAAATATGCTCCCTCATGGATCACATAGGATGCCCCTGTTCCAGCTATCACTAGAAGTCAGTCCAGTGTGCTATCCATCGCGCCACGGAGCCAGCCCATGCCCCCTTCTAGTCAGTCTTCTCCAGCTTCCCCAGGCCGGCAGCCTGATCAGGGTGCACCTGAAGCCTTCCTGTTTTTCACTCTAAAGCTTTCCTACTCCTTTGAGTCTCTGCCAAATGCAAGGGATGGTGGCTGACTCCCTTGCCATAGCAAGCTTGGAATAAACAGCTTTTGCTTGCTCTCATTCGGGTGGTCTTTGTTTATTTCCACAGGTGACAGCAATGGCATGACATCTGAAAGGGAGTGGTTCTATATGTAAAGGGGAGAACCACCATCGGCACGACTGACATACATTTCTGAGCCACTAACTATATTAATCACGCCTTCACCTCTGCGGACACATGATCGCAGCCATTACCTAACTACTTCCATTAGTCTGCCCTAAAGTCTAAAGGATATTATAAATTGAACCCATTGTAAGAATTCCTGGGTACCACATCAAAGCTTCCTTCTTCATCCACCCTCCTTCCCCTGGACAGACATCCTTCTGCTGGTTCCTCCTTACGGCCCCCTTCCTGCATTCCAACCCTTTCCAAGCCTCTACCAACATTCATTTTCCCCCTTTTACTTCCAAGGCCAATCTTGGTCCCCAGCCCCAAACAATGAATGAAACTTTGGAAGAAGTTTCCAAGAACAGCCTTGGAATTTCCTTCTGGGATGTCGTATGCCGCCGGGCTGTGAGAGGGGAGGCCTAGCTGTGACTGGCTCTGCAGAGATGAGGGAAGAAGGCCTGCTTGACTTTCAATAGCCTTGTTCCCACTGTGAGGTTCTGTAGTTTCCTGATTAGACAGAATGAAGGATAGAGCCCTGACGTTTACCCATTAAACCAACGAGGAGTAGGTCTAATTTGTGGTGTCTCTAACTGATAGTTTGCATTTTAAGGTTAAGATATTTTATTGCTTCCAGATGGTCAGCTAACTTCCAGCCAGAAGAGCATTACTGCAGAGTTTAAGAACAGCTATGATGCAGAGAGAGATTTTAATTATCATGTAAAGGATCTAATTAAAAAGACATACAGTAGTCGGCTTTTCACATGCTCAAGCCTATAAAAATCAGTAGTTTAAAAAATTACCTTAAGGAGGAAATTGGAAAATTATGCAATTTGAAGCAGAGACACTTGAGGAATTTCTCAAATTAGTGAACTAGAATTAGGTTAACTGCTTGTTCCTAGTTCCTTGATTTTCACGTTGTTCCTTCTATCCTGTTTTACGGCACAGACTTTAGAACGTTCCTCAAATTTTTTGCTTCTTTGTTGTAATAGCTCATTTCTGGAAGGACTAAGGCAGATTCTTGTGAATCAGTCAAGCGAGCCAACAAATGATCAGTTCGTGGGCTCTGAACTTGACACCCGAATTCAAATCCTGATTCTTTCACTTACTGGGTGAACTTGGGCAAAGTACCTAACCTCTGTGAGCATCAGTTTCCCTATCTGTAAAATGGTAAGGCCTCTCTGGAGGGTTTCTGGAGCATATCACGAGGCAATGGAAGTTAGCTATTGTTATCTGCAGAGTTTCGGAACTGCACATATTGACAGGCTAAAGACCCTATGGAAGACAGATGACTAGTGGGGAGAATTCTAGAGACAGACATTCCACATATGTCCTGTCTTGTCTGTAGCATCTTCTTCCTGACCCCTGAGCTCTGCAGCACACGCACATTTTACAAGAGGAGCAGAGGTTTTGCAGGAGGGATGGGGCAGAGTCCCGCTGGAGGCCAGCTGGGCTCTTTGGACTTAGCGACTTGGAACCAGGAAGCTGCTGAGGGGAGCTACAGTGACCATGGACAGACACTGTCTTCCCACTTCCCTGCACGGTGACACCAAGCCCTCCTGATCCCGTCCTCCCCCTTTTCCCTGTTTGGCAACTTGGAATAGTGCTGGAACAAAAAGCTGAAAGTGGCCAGCACAGCTCAGCCATCCCTACTCTGCCTTTGTGGCCTCCAGTCTTCTTAAAGTCCCCTTCCCGTCCCCCACTTCCTCCCTTCCCCCACCCCCATCTGAACTTGATCCAGGGGAGTCATTTGACTAGAATAAACTTGAGGTTTCCAAACATGTTAATCCCTTTCTTGGAGGCTGACGTTTCTACAGCCTGGTCTCCTTTACAGCAACGAGCCTTGGTGGATGCTGGGAAGGAGGGAAAACACCTTTCTCCTGCAGCTCTGAGCTGGAAACCCTAATTTATTTGGCACCAAGGCTGTTCCTCTTGGTAAGCATAAGCCAACCTGACAGCTACCCACAGCCTGGGGGATCTTTAAACTTCTGTTTTGTACCTTCGATTGTTATACCTGTTGTTCGGTTACGGGGAGACAGACGAGATTTGGAGTAGGGGTAATTATGAGAGAATGAAGCATGGTCTCCTTTCTTACAAATCAGTGGGTAACAGAACAGACCTCATTTTCTGGACTCAATAGGACTCAAAAGGCAGAAAGTCGGCCCAGGTCAAGGGATGTTGAATTTGTTACTTGGGTGATGATAATGGCCTTGTCTAGGTCCTGAAAGGAGTTGATTTTAGTGGCCAATAACTCCCTAGAATATCCTTTTCTTTCTTCCCTCTCTCCCACCCTCCCTTCCTCCCTTCTTTCCTTCCTTTCTTCCTGCCATGTTCACAAGTCAGATTTAAAAGGAGGGGAAGAACGTTTCTAGACCTTGTCTTTTTTCTCTGAGAAGCACAGCACGGAGCACTAACTAAATGCAAATGTCACCCACATCCAGAAGCCCAGGCTAGTTCCCATACCTACTGGGGTCGCAAAGGTTCCAGTGATTAGGACAACTGGTTCTGATGGCCAGGATAGACCAAGTCACTCCCTACAGCCAGTCACACAAACAGGGGGACTTATGCCCAGAATGTATAAAGAGCTCTTATAACTCAAAAAAATAATGAACGATCCATTAAAAAAATAGGAAAAATATTTGAATAAACACTTTGTGAAAGCAGACCTATGAACACCCTGCAAACACATGAGAAGATGTTTATCATCATTTGTCATCATGGACATTGGAAATTAAAACTACAATGAGATGCCATTTCATACCCATTAAAATGGCTAAAATGAAAAGGACTGATCATACAAGTATTGGAGACAATGTAGAAGAGCCTGGATCTCTCATGTGTTGCTGATGGGAATATAAAATGGTGCAGCTGGTCTGGAAACCAGTTTGGCAATTTCTTATGAAGTTCAATGTACTCTTACCATATCATCTAGCAATCCTTCCACTAGGTATTTACTCAAGAGAAATAAAAATGTATGTCCACACAAAGGCTTGTGCACGAATGTTCCTAGCAGTTTTATTTATACTAGCAAAACTGAAAACAACCTAATATTCATTGACATATAAATAGGTAAACAAATTGGAATATCTTCCTACGATGGGATATTACTCAGCATGAAAAAAGAATGAACGATTGATACATGCTACAGTATGAATAATTCACAACATAATTATTCTGAAAGAAGCCAGTCCAGAGTACCTGTTGAATAATTTCATTTATACAGAAAGTAAATCAGATTTTTTCTGGGACTGGAGTTGGGAGAGACTGACTACAGAGAGGCATGAAAAAACTTTTGGGGGTGACGAAAATATTCTCTATGTTAAAAGTGTTGGTTGTTACATTGGTTGTTACATGAGTGAATATATTTGTGAAACTCATTGAAATGTACACTTAAGACAGGTACATTTTATTTTATGTCAATTACATCTCAATAAAATTGATCTAAAAAAAGAACTCTACACGACTCTAGATTGAAACCAAAGGGGGGAAAACACAATAAAAAATATTCCAAAGACTTCTGAGTTAGCTGAGGAATTACCATTGTGTAGCTGTAACCAAAACTCATAGCAGAAAGACAAATCAGCTAGGCTAATTCAGAAATTTTTATGTTCTTTCCGGAAGAATTTTTTTCCCAGGGGAATTTTCCATCCATAGTAGTCTGCACACAGCTGTGTTTCTCAGCCACAACTGTGGTCTGGCTGGTGAATATTGAAAGTCAGATCGTGGTTAGGTGGTGCTATATAAAATCCTATCTATCACGCTGAGAGTAAAGCCAAGTTACTTGTAAGTGGCAGACAATAACAAAAAATCAGGGGTTTATGAACTCAGAAAATGCCAGCCAACATGTTTTTGTAGGTCTGCATTGAGACACGAATATTCTAAGATTAGTAAAGCTTTTTATGGATGTGGATGCACAGGGCTGATGTTTTGATGTTGGCTTTATGGTACCCATGGAGAAATTTTCCTGCTTATTCTTGTGTACTGGGCATTAATAGTCTCAGATTCAAATACCTCCTTTATTTGTCTTTATAGGAATAAAAATCTATATGTACAGTGGCAAACACAAACCAAATTCTAGTAGAAATACTCCATATTTCAGGCTGAAAACATAAATAAGGGCCACTGTGTGTCGGCCCAATGACCCATGCAGCCCAGAATTCATTGATTTCTTCAGTTCATGAATTCACCGCTGATGCAGCCAGCGTTCATTGTGAAGCTGCTACATGCTCAGTGTTCAAGACACAGAACGTGGTTTCTGACTTCCCGTCTCACACCATCCACCGGGTGACATGAATGTGAGCAGCTAACTACAATGCAGTATGACAACCAGAGTGAGCATTCACGATGCTGCGGGGATGCAGACGCAGGGTCACTAACGCAGTGTAAGGATTCGGGGAAGATTTTGCGCACACACACGCACACACACACTCACATACACACACTCACATGCACACAGGTACTGATCTCAGAGATGCCAAGGGCCAGTTTGGTAAGAAATCGCTGGCCTTCAACATTTCCTTAAACAACCCCCAGTGAATACATCACCTGTGGATGTCTCTAAACTTACATAAGGCTGAAAATAACAACAACAAAGTAAGTGAAAGAGGAAAGTTGCTTAGTGTGTGTTCATCCTGGGATGAAGAGGATGGATAATCCTATTTCCTTCATCCTACTCAAGCGTAAACCATCTTCTGGGTACGAGGAAGAAAATACCAATTTGGTGTAATTTATTTGTTTATCGAATTTATTAATGTATGTAGATATGTTTATTGATTGCTAGTATGCAATTATGCAGATACGTTTCCTCCAAATCCGTAAGATACTTGGATTTGGTTGCATCAAATTTCTATTCTTTGTGCTAGCTTTCCTTTTCCCTTTTTTCCTTTGAGATACCTTCAACCTACTTGTCCTCCTAGGCAAAAGATCAATGAGAAAAATATGTCATTTGTGAATTCTGTAATGACATTCTGGAAATGCAGTCTAATAACATAGCACTCTGGACTGACTATATAATGAGAAATGGAAGAGAAGCCTTTATTTCTTGCTCTTTGATTTGAAGCTGAACCAGGTTAGTGTCTGTCACCTCATTATCGTCTGAGAAGCCTATAGTGTCAGGCTCTGCACCAGCTTTCTCCAAAGAATCCCTCTCCTCCCAGTTGCGGATGCTACACACATCAAGCCACACCCAGGCTCAACCCCACTGCCTGGTCTGGGAGCCAGCCTGGCCTTCGTCAGTGGGAGGCTGAGACTTAGAGAGACCAGAGAGAATAATGCTCAGGGACTCAGCTTCTGGTGGACCAGGCTGCTGATCCAGTTCTGATGATGTGGCCCAAGGTCAAGGCCTGTCCTTGCACCCTAGTTCTCTCTCTGGTTTCCTGTACCTGAGCCCCTCCCTCAATTCTGTGCCTGGGAGCCATTAGTTAGGTGCCATCTTTTTCCTGATCAGTGTCCTCTCCCAGGGAAGCAGTCAGGTCCTTGGACTCCAACCTGTGGCCCCCTCTATAACCTGATGCCAGAGCTACCTGGTGTGGATCAGATCCCTGTATCTCTCCTGTCCCCAGGTGATCTGGAATTTAGTTATCTGTTGCTGGGTCTCTTTCTTGTTGTTGTTCCTTGGGTACCACATTCCACCTGCCTGCCTGGGCTTCCTCCATCAGCTGCTGTTGGTTCTGCACCCTCACCCCCTGCCTGTTGTCACCACCTCCTGCCTCCCCTAGCACCCTGTCACCACTGCCTACCATTTCCGGAAGGGCACCCAGCCCCAATTTCACCAAGCAGGCCACCTTCAGTCATCTCATCTCCCTGTAGTGGGCTCTCTTGTGTATAGTGAAGATGACAAATGGTCATTTGCAAGGCTTTCCACAGTTTGCTCCAGGGCAGCATTTGCCAAAGTGTGGTCCCCACACCCCCGAAGGAATCAGGTGGTCTATGGATGGGCATATTTTGTAAAAAAGTTAATCACTTAATGTGCGTTATGAGCAAAAATAGTTTTCAAAACAAACCCGTGAAAAAAGGTAGCAGTCTACTGGGATTTAGAACATGGACTCTAGAGCCAGATTTCCTGGTTCAAAACTCAGCCCTTCCACTTACCGGCTGTGGGACCTCGGCAAGTTGCTAAACATCTCTATGCCTCAGTTTCCTCATTTGTTAAATGGGCGTGATAATAATAGCACCTGCCTTATAGGATTCTTATGACCAAAATGAGTTAATGAGCGTGAAACATTAAACAATTTCAAACATGTTTGTGAAAAACATGATGCATAGTGAGCACTTAATAAATTTGCTTTTTTAACTCTGTGAATATTATTGTCCAAAATATAGCTAATTGAAAAGAGAAGTGAATTTTTAATTGAAAAATGTAGATAATAACCGTCAGTACTTAAACATTAAGATACTGGTAAATACAGCCATTGGGGTGGCTTGGGCTGCTGTAACAAACAGAGGCCCCCAATTCAGTGGCTTAAAGTACAGGAAGCTTATTATTTTCTCAGTGATATAGGATAGGTGTTTCTGGTTGAGCAGGTGGTTTTCCTCCGTATGTTTCAGGGCCCCAGGGTTCCTCTTTTATCATCATTATCTGCATGCCCAAGGCTGGGTTGTGACCTTCAGGTTCTAGGACACAGAAAAGGGGAAAAGAAGCACATGAAAGAGGCCCACAGCTGTCTGACAGTCCCTCGCCCAGGGGGCACACGTCCCTTCAGCTCACATCAGGCCGTAACTTAGTCATCTGCTTACCCCTGACTGCAAGGGAGGCTGGGAAAAGGGGTCTGGCGGGTCCCAGGTTTTGGTGCACAGCCAGCTGACTCTGAATGTAAATGACTGAAGTTTGGGAAATATCACTGCTACTCTTGGGGGTGCTGGCAGGGTTCTTCTTAGGGCCAGGGCCAGGTCCAAGGAGCGAGATGGCAGGTAAGGGTTCCCGGGAGAGGGAAGGGGCATGAATGTTAGGCCCACTGCTACTGAATACTGAGTTTTACTTTTCCTTGTTCTCCATTGTAACTCCTGTGATACGCTCTGCTGTTACATAAAATCTGTCACACAAACTGTCTTGCTTGGGAGGTGCCTGGGGCATGGAGGATGGGATTAGACAGAATAATACCCACCCCCACCCATCACCCTAATTCCCAAGAACCTATGCGTATACGTATTAGCTTACATGGCCAAAGAGACTTTGCAGATGTGATTAAAATTAAAGACCATGGGATGGGAGATTATCCCAGATTATCCAGGTGGCCCAGTCTAATCATATGAGTCCTCCTAAGTGGAAAATCTTTCCTGGCTGTGGTCAGACAGCCAGGGAGATGGGAGTGTGAGAAGGACTCACCCCACAGTGCGTGCTTTGACGTTGGAGGAAGGGGCCTGAGCCATGCACAGTGGCTTCTAAAAGTCAGAAAAGGCAAGAAAACAGATTCCCCCTTAGAAGCTCCAGGAGGGAATACAGCCCTGCCAACACCTCGATCTTAGCCCAGTGAGGTCTGTGTCGGACTTTCACTGGGCAACCAGGGGTGAGCACGAGGTGGCAAGGACAGCCAGGGGGAGGTGAGCCATCCTGGAGCATCGTACCCTCAGGAGTACCTGCGGGGTGCACCAGACTTCCTGCAGCAACTGGGATGGAGGATATTGAAGGAAACGGTAACCTGAGAGGCTGGGGAACTTGGGCAATCAGTTTACAGGGCCTTGGCCCCGAAGTACATTAAAGATGGCTGGGACAAAGTCCCGTTAACTTCTGTTCATCCCAGAAATCCCATCTGCTCCATGAGAACTTGGTGGCCAGGCTCATTTCCAAAGAACTTGCAGAATGCTTTGGGCTGTTCCAAATGAACTATCAAAATTATGCTTTCCTGGATGTTTTCTCCAAACAAGTTGTCCCATTCAGCAAAACCACCAAGAAGCTGTAGCTTGCAAGGGCGCCTCCAGAGGCTTCAAGAAACCACTCAGCGTAGCCTTGAGCCCAAGCTGCCACCCACCATAGAGAGGTGGTTGCTCCTTGTCAACTAGAAAGTGTCTGAGGAAGGCATCGTGGAGTATGCAATACACAGTTAACACGACTCTGCTGTGTAGGTTACTGGATACCAGGTTGTGGATAAAGGAAGCTGTATCTAAAACACCCACAAGCAGAGTTTGGGTTCTTTGGAAAGAAGATGGGATCAGTGGCTTAACAAATGCCTCCAGCTCACCCGCCTATGACCCAGAAAGAACACCCACAGGTGCTCTTGTTAACTGAGTACAGGACTTGCCAGGCGGGACCAGAGCTGCATGGGGACCACTGGGGACAGGGGTTGGGGCTGAGGATAGAGGGTCTCCGTTGCTGTCCCTTTTGTGAGTGATTTCCCTTCCCGGTTCCAGCTGCTGGTCTTTCCCTGCCTCTCCCAGCTGCCTCGTCCACTCAGGGTCAGCGCCCACAGCATCTGTGCATCTGTGTGGCCCGTGACAGTGAGAGTTTGGTCTCTCGGCCTGTCCTCCTCTCCACACACGCACCCCAAAGCAAGCGCTGACCCTATTCAGGGCTTTATTCTTACTAGCAGTGGGCAATGAAGAGGCGGAGAAAAGTCGCCTCCTATGTTCCTCCTCTGTACTTTTCTGTTTTTTCACACTTAGAATCTATAAGGACAGGCAATCTTCTGGTTCTATAAACCTTTACTAAATTACAAAAAGATGCACACATAGGTACAATAGAGGCTTGTGCATAAGAAGGACAGGGGTGGGGCTCATCTACATTCCAGAAGGCCCAGGCATTGCCAGGGGTGTCATCCTTGGGAGCAGTGTGGGGCGCTGAGTGAAAAGAAAATGGGGTCCCGGCACAGGCAGGAGGGGAAGGGCATCCCCTGAGCAGCCGCCGGACTGGCCCCCCTGATGCGCTGGGACTCTGCAGGCAAACAGGACAGGACCCGCTCACCCGGTCCCCCAGGGGTAGGCCACATTGTTTCTCCCAGCTACAATTTAATAATTTGGCTGTTACGATTTGTTTACTGTTTGTCTTTCCTTCTAGACACAGACTCATCATGCCCTGCACAGACAGCCCGTCACAAGCACTCAATAAATGTTCAATCAGTGAATAAGTCAATGAGCAGGTACTTTGTAGATAAGGAGGTAAATTTGTGGATGATTTGTAGATAAAAAGCTGCACATGTCAGGAGCTCTTTGATACGACTCCACGGAGGAAGGGATGCCAGGCTGGGCCTTAAAAGGGTCTGAACTTTAAAGGGAATCCAACAGTGGAAAGAGGAAACGCTTTAGTGAAAATGCAGCCCCAGGGCTGCCTGGCAATTTGGCTCCAAGTGCTTTTTCATGGTGGACCTATTGGGGAAAGATGTGAAACATGCATGCCCATTATATGGCTATTTGTTTAGAAATTATTAATATTTACATGGGTGGCTACATGTATTAATTGCACCCATTAGACATAGAAATTCTCATATTTTCTTCCTGTGTCCCAGTGGGTTGTCTTGTGCCCACGGTTTGGAAGTCACTGGTGCTGGCTGATGAGATTGGTCGGAGCTATAGGCCCTGGGGTGAAGGGGGTGTGGCCTAAGCCTCAAAGACAGAGGGATTTTGATGCTTGTTTCCACCAACTACTGGCCTTTCTTACTTGTAATGATTTTAATAAAAATGATATAACTAATATTTATCGGGTGTTGAGAGGCTGAAAGACAAACAACGGCCAGGCCACATATGGCAATAGAACTCTGACCTGCAACCTCTGCAGCAAGCAGCTCAGAATGGCCAGGACATGGTTGATCACTGCCACCTTCCCTAATTTTTGCCCCACTTCCAACTTAGGCCCAACCAAAGAAAGGCTAGTATGTTCCCTCACCAGTCACATAGGATGCCCCACTTCTGGTTAGCCCCCTCCAGATTCCCCAGACCAGCAGCCTTCAATCAGGGCATGCCTGTCCCCCACAAAGCCTTCTCTCTCCTCTGCCTGCCTTCACGTTTCTGCCAAGCACAGTGATGGTGGCAGACTCCCTTGCAACAGCAAGCTCTGAATACACAGCCAACCTCTTTTGCTCTCACTTGGGTGGTCTTCGTTTATTTCCACGGTGCTTACTATATGCCTAGCACTGAGCTAAGTGATTTACACATACTAGCTGTACTTGTCCTTGCAACTTCATAAAGTAGTATGGATATTATTCCTTTTTTACAGCTGAGAAAACAGATAATGCCGAGAGAAGTTGGGTAACTTGCCAAAGTCACACAGTAAATTAAGGGTGAGGCTAGGCTGATGTGTACAATGCCTGACACACAGTGCACAATGCTAAGGCACTGAACACACTCAGCACAGCTTGATCTCTCCCCATTTACTTATCCTCCCTCTTAATCTGCCCCCTACACCGTGAATTGTTGGAGATGGTAGGTAGAATTGTGCATTTTTTTCTTAAAAAGAAAATCTTCAGTATTTGTTGCAATGTTCAGGGTTTTATGAAAGTGAAGGCTTTGCCTCTCTGCTTCCAGCAAGAGTGTGTATGTTGGTGAAACCTCTGTAGAGAGATGAGTCCCTTGTTTTCCTTGGTGAACCTCCAAGTATTTTTAACTCCTATGATAGACTAGGATGGGATGCGAGAGATTTTTAACAGGCAAACACAGGGGATAGAGTCATGTCAGAAGTATATGTTGTATGAGCCATGGTTGGTGAGGAAAAAAATATATTTGAAATAAAAATCTTTGGTGACCTATGGACAGAAATACATCAGTCTCCTTCCTTTCAATTTGCTCAACCAACCAACCAACCAACCAACAACAACCAAGCAACAAATCAACCACCAACCAGCCAACCAACAACCAACAACCAACCAACCAACCAGCCAAGCAAACAAACCAACCCACTTGCAAAAGCTTTTGTAGTTTAACTGAGTTTTATGATTGGGAAAGATTTTTGGAGCCATCCAAGATAAATTTTTTACTTTAAAGTCAAGAAATTATTTGCTCTTTGATGACAGAAATGGTACTAGAACCCAGCCCTCCTGGTGAGCAGGCCACACAGCCACAGAAGTGTAGTTTTACTGGTTTCGGAAGCAGCTGACACACAGTAAGTATTTAGCTGATTATGTTTTTGCATATATAATAAATGCTAGGCAGGTCCTTAAAGTTTTAGGGTCACTGACCACATTGAGAATATAATGAAAACGATGAATGTTTTCCTCAGAAGAATGCCCCTGTGACACACACACAGACACACACACACACACACACACACACACTTTTGTAACTGATTGAGAGGTGTTCAAGGACTCCTGAAGTCTACCCAGGGTGCCTCTCTGGGAAGAGGAGCTGGCTAGGGTCATGGAACAGTGTTTTTAAGTAGAATCTGGGGCCCAGCTAAAGTTAGATACCACCAATTGGTAATGTCCCCAAGCTCTGAGGTGATGTGGTTTTCCTTGGGTGCAGGAGGAAGAGGGGAGATTGATTCAGAATTGGGATTGCCAGGCTAGGGGAGTGGGAGAATATATATATGGATGTATACGAATTGGGGACTCCATTAGGAATGTGTTAGAGTAACTGTGAACCCAACGAAGGGTGGAGAAGGAACTCAAGAGTGGATGGCGAAGCATGGGTACTTGGGAGGGTGGGAGGGGCTGCTGGTGGCTGGAGAACGTGCTTGGTCAGAGCTGGGAATGGGAGAGGTGAAAGGCCAGGGAACAGTGATCACAGGATGAGATTCTAGTGCAGGCTCGCAGGGGTGGAGCACTCCCATGTGATGGCAGGGTTCAGGCTGTGACCGTGACAGTGGATCACTCAATGAGTCTAGAGTGCTCACTGTCATTTTTTATAGAGGTTGTCCAGGATGTACGTGGAAGCTGATGGGAGCTGCCTAAAGTCATCAGTTAATTTGGGGCTTCTCTCTTAAGTCAAATCTTGCCTGGAAACTTCTCCATTACTCTGAGGCTGTCTCCTCTACTTTGCTTCCTGACTCCTCATTTTCAAATAGGCGCATGCTTGAGAGTCAGCCCCATCTGGGTTTAGAGCCACTTACTTACTGCTGGGGGACCTAACCCAGTGCTTCAGCCTCCCCAGCACTAGTCCTGCAGCTGAGTGAATGTTCAAAAATTATTTTTGCAGAAGCTTCCACTGATTGCGCTAGCTGCCATCTGTAGCGTGGTTATAATAACACCCAACCCAACTGGGTATTCGGTGACATAATGCTCAATAACCCAGGTTCTTCCCACTCAACCTCCCTCTTGCCCAACATGTGTGGTTAAAAAATTATCCCTTGTGGCTTTTGATGTGGTTTTTTCATTTAACTGTTTTGTATCCACTTTCTTGTGGATTATACAAAGCAAACAGCCTAAGGATCCTACTGAATCTAGGCACAGAGTTTCAAGGGAATGAAATTAAAAGGTTGTTATATTTTTAAATATACTTTTCTGTGTTAAAAATAAAAACATAAAATAGTACAAGCAAAAGCAAAAACAAAAACAAACCGACCGTACCAAAAGAAAGCCACTCAAAAGAAAACGAAAACTTTAATGAGACTGAAATGATGAGGTGGAAACCAGCAGATTCATGGGACTTTGCTGCAATTTTTATTAGTTGGCAGCCTGGTTTCTATTTTAGGCCCAAGGAATTAAATGGATCAAAGTGGGGGTTTGAATTCCAGTATTTCGAGCTCCTGGGTTTTGGGAAGTGAAAGTAGGCCTTGGAAATCCAGTAGTCACATAAATATGCTTCCTATAATAAAATGCGAACGGAGGTGTGGGTTGACACAGAAACAGTGACTCGGACGGTCAGAATTCGCGCACGGATGGGGCCTCCCCAGCCCGCTAACGCCGGGCCTGGCCCCGAAAGTGACAGAATCCGAGTCTCCAGGCCAGATTTTCCCTCTAGCCATTCCCGGCCACGCAAAGCGGAGCAGCGAGCACACAGAAAGGGATGTCTTCATCGCCAGCCAGGATGGAACAAACCCGCCCGCTCGGGGAGTGCTGAGAGCCGAAGGGTCCCTCCAACGCCGGCAGCAGCCGGCATGACTTGACTGCCCCGTCCCGCGCGGTCCCACTCTCCGGGCGCCCCCACCCTCCCCGGTGCGCGCGCACGAGCCGGCGGCCCGGAGCTGTGCGCTCGGCAGCCTGCGGGCGGCGGCGGCCGACTGGCTCGCGGGGAGAGGGTGGCCAGCGGCGGCGGGGGAGGAGCTGGCGCCGCAGCCGCTCCCCTCGGGCCGCGCCCCGCCCTCTGCCGCCACCTGCGCGTCCCCTCCGGGCTCCCCAGCTCAGGGGCTGTGTGGCTGTCGCTGCCGCAGCGGCAGTGTCACTGCGTCCGCCAATTGGGAGACTCGGCGTCTGGCTCTTTGGGACGCGGGACGAGCCGCGCGGCCGGTTCTGGCGAGCGGAGGGTGCGCCGGCGCGCGTGTCCCTCCCCGCCGCGCGCGTCCCTCCCCGCCGCGCTCCCCGCGACGTTTTGGGAGGGGGGCGGAGAACTGCTGTGACTTTTGAGGTGCGACTCCTCCTTCCGGCCAGCCTCCCAACGCGCCGGCTCCGAGACAGGCCAGTGTGCCCGGCAGGCCCCGAAGGCTCTCGGCGCGGTGTTGGGACTTGGAACGTGTCCGGGAGCCGGCGGCGCCGTGCGCGCTGGTGAGTTTGCCGGCGGGGTGGGGTGGCCCCTGCAAGAGGGGCGGAGAGGACGTCGCGCTCGGCCCCCGCGCCCGCCCCGGAGTGCTGCCCCCACTTTGAGAGTAATTGAGACTTGAACGTGACTGCGGAGCGCCGAGGATGCGGGCGCCCGACGCGGGCTTCCCCTGTGCCCGGCGTGATGGAACGGGTCGGTGAGCGGAACAAAGGCGCCCGCCCGGGGGAACAGGTCCTCGGCTGAAGAGCGCGGGTCGCGCACCGCGACGGCAGCCTGCGGGCGAGGGTGGTGGCTGTGCGGCCCAAGGCGCTGCGCGTTCCGCCGCGGACAGGCGGCGAGCCCAGAGCCGGGCACCTGCGCGCCGCTCCATCCGCGGCCCTCGGGCAGCCCCCTGGCCAGTCTCGGGGCCCGCGGCGCTGGCTGCACGAGGTCCGGAGGCGAACCCGTTGCTGGAGCAGAGGAGAGACCCCGGCCCCCGGCCTTTGACTGAGACTCCTGGAAGGGGCCGCGCGCGGTGGACTGAGCAGGCATCGCGGGGACTGAGCACTTCTGCAGACCCGTGACTTCCATGTGAGCGATCCCGCTGTCCCCCCGACCGCCCCGTCCTCCCAGCCGTCTCCGCCGCAGCATCTGCGCTGTGGGGCGGGCAGCGGCTGCGACCCTCGCCGGCCGCCTCGTGTGTGAGGCTCGCACGGCTCCCGACTGCCCCGCGCCTCGCGGGAGCCCAGCGGGGCGCGGGTCCGGGGCGAGGGCCGGCCGGGCTGTTTGATGGCTTCACTGAGAAGAGTCAAAGTGCTGCTGGTGTTGAACTTGATCGCGGTGGCCGGTTTCGTGCTCTTCCTGGCCAAGTGCCGGCCCATCGCGGTGCGCAGCGGAGACGCCTTCCACGAGATCCGGCCGCGCGCCGAGGCAGCCAACCTCAGCGCGCACAGCGCCAGCCCCATCCAGGATGCGGTCCTGAAGCGCCTCTCCCTGCTCGAGGACATCGTCTACCGGCAGCTGAATGGTAAGGACGCCCACCGGCTCCCACGGGGGTCGGCGCGGGCGGGCAGGGCACTGGGTGAGCCCCGGGCCCCTGCGCGCCGTGCCCGGGAGCCGGCACCTCCTGGCTCCCGCGCGCCACCCTCCCTGCCCGGTCTCAGGCAGGAGGCCGAGGCTGCTGGAAAGAACAACTACCTGCCTCTTTTCCGTGCCCCAGCTGCAAGTTTGGTTTTATCCCGGAAACATGTCAGTACAGTTGGCGTCAGGTCCCCGTGTGAGGGCAGGAAATCGTTCCCTGGCGACTCCAGTCCGAGCGCAGAAACTATTCGAGCGGCCAAGTGCGACTGGAAGCGCGGGCCAACGTCTAGGAGGAAATAGCTCTCAGCTCTTAGCGTTTGGTGAGGGGTGATCGGGAAGGGGGAGATTGGCAGGCTTAAATCTCTGCAGACAAACTCAAGGCCCCAGGTCGCGGAGCTAATGCTCTTAGCTAGTAAGTTGGGAGAATATGTCATCTCTGTAGGAGGCGGGCTGCACAGCTAATCATGAGGACTCTTCCCTTCCCGCTGCCTTGGAGGCTGCTATTGAAAACACACCCGGTTTCTCCTCGGGAGCTGCAGAGGGGCGATCAAGTTCGCCGTGGGCCTGGGAAACAGGTGTTTCCAGAGTGTAGCAAAGCGAGGTGCGGCATTTCATTGGTGACAGTTGTCATCATCTGTTCCATCTAAAATGCTCTCAGTGCTTCAGGATAAGAGGGAGACTTTTCATGTGCCCTGGTCACGCTTGATCCAGGTCCCTGGACATTCTCTGTCCCCAAGGCCAGAGTGAGTGTTACCTACTTAAGCACAGGTGACTTTCCAGGTCTGCTTGGGTTATCCAAGGCAGGCATAGTTCTTAGGTACAGGTTCCTTCCTCCCTTCCTGAGCGTCTAACTCATGTTGTCACACGAACTGCAGATAATCGTGAAGATCGTGATAATAACTACTGGGGGAATTTTGCTGTGCGCCAGACGCGGTGGAAAGACATTGCAAGCACATTATCTCATCGCAGCCCAGGGAGGTTCCGCCCCGGCCTCAGATGGAAAATGAGAGAACAAGGCAAGGGGAGGTTAACTAAGTTGCCCAGTGTCCTACTGCTAGGAAGTAGCAGAGTCTGGAGTCAGAACCCTGTGTCTGGTTGACCACACAGCCAGTGTTTTTGGCCACTATGCACAAACTTCTATCTGTGCTTTCTTTCTAATTATAGGGAGTATTAGGTTTGTTGAAAAAAGATACACGTGGAGCTGCAAATACAGCTATATTGCTGTGTACATTTGAGGACCAGACTTACCTGTCTTCACTGCAGTGGGAGTGATCGTGAGATCACCCCTGTGACAGGTGGCAGGGGAAAGGACTGTTCTCTTTCTGCTCACTGATGGTCCCTTATGGGTAATTCGCCAGGGTGGGGGCAGCAGTGTGTGTGTGTGGTCAGATCCCTGAGCACATGAAAGGACACAGTGGTCTTCTTGACATCATAGGACAAGCATCCATGGGGTGCCTTGAGCTTGCCTCTGCAGTGGAAACTGCACTCCTACCCACCCCTCGCAGGGTGCGTGGCCTGGCTGCAGGGCAGCCCATGGAAGTCATGCGGAAGCTCTTCTCTTGGGGGCCTGAAATCTAAGGCACAGAATGAAACAAAATCCTGTAGCTCATTTCTGGAGGAATTAGAAGCTGTGGGCCTTATTCGGCACAGATTCCTGCCGTGGACATAACTGTAGGACCCAAAACTATTAGGCTCTTCTCAGGGACACAGGTCATTTTAGTATTAGTTTCCATTAGGAACATTAAATGGGATATAGCCACGCCTTCCAGCCCTGCTACTTGGAATAATAAAATTCTATGTGGTATTTTCTACATGACACAGACGCACGTGAACCCACTGAGTCTCTGTAACGATGCTGCGAGGTGGACACTCTTACTGTCCCCTGAGCAACTGGCACAGTCACCCAGCCAGTGAGCGTCGGAGCTGGGAATTGAACCTGGACTGTCTGGCTCCAGAATGAAGGTTCTTGGTTGCTGCCCCAGCACATAGCATGTGCATCAGAATCACCTGGAAGGGCCTGTTAATACACAGATTTCTGGGCCCCACACCCAGAGTCTCTGATTTAGTAGGTCTGGGTGGGGCCTGAGAATTTGCCTCTTTAACAGGCTTGTGCCCGGGACCACGACCCACTATCCCACGCTCTACTGCCTACACCACGCAGTGCAAGGGCAGGAAACCCACCTGACCTCCTGGCTGGAAGGCAGCTGGCTGGGCAGACTTTTGAGAAGCTGAGGGCTTGCTTCAGCTGAGCTGGGGTCTGGCTTCTTTCTCTGTGCTCTCTGCCACGTAAGCAGCTCCCAGACTGGTTGAGTTGGGTGCTGTGGGTGGGGGAAGGCTGAATTTTCTTGACTTGGAGCCTCTGAGCAGGAACTGGCAGGAAGGCCCAGTTGAGAGCTTTTCCTGGGCAAGCGAGGAATTCAAGCTGCAACTAGGCAGATGTTATCTTCCTGCCCGCCTAGTATCATTTGTAGTGACATGAGGCTTGCAGGAGAAGATTGTGAAATGGAGAGGACCCTCCCTCTCTCCACCCACCCCCCAAGCGCTCTCCATTCTTTGCCTGTGCCTGTGTCGGGTAGCGGGTGTCCCATCTGCCGATGTGCTAGGCCTCCCCCTGCAGCTGGAGGCTGGGGAGGCAGGAGAAGGCTCCCAGTGCCTGGGGAGGTGGGACCTGGCCTTCACCTGTCCTCTCGCTCTGCAGCCTGTCTCCATCCATGGCTACCCTGGAGGAGAAGGAAACCTTGACCTTAATGTTCTTTATTCCTTCCTTAGGAATTAATGGGAGGCCTGCCGGAGCTGGGCATGGTGCATGCAGTAGGAGCAAGGCCACTGCGTCAGCCCCTCTGTGCAAAGTGAGAACTGACCTTTTAAAGGTTGCTCAGGTTTCCTAACCGTTTGCTGTGAACTCCTGTGATGTTCAGGCAGGAGGGTGTCGTGGAGGGCTCCACCTTCCCCTGCTGCTGAGCCCAACTGTCCCTTGTGCTCTCTCAGTGATGAAACAGGCTTTTGTGGAGTGTTCTGCAAGTGGCCCACTGGGACAGCAAGGGAGTGACCCACACTTCTGCTAAGACTTGGCTCCAAGATCCTGAATCCTGCGTTCTGAAAAACAGCTATATGTTATTGTTGTTTTGTTTTGTTTTTCTTACCACAGGCCGAGAGGGACGCTTGAAAGAGAAATTTCTGTGGAGATGCTGGTGTAGAGCAGAGAGCAGCCAGAGCTGAATGCGTTTCCCCTCCAGACTGTCTCTGGCAGCTGTTCTTCCATTCCTTCCATTAGGCCCCTCGTGGCTGCCCCCGCCCCCGCCCTTATTTCCTGCACCTGGACAGTTAGTTGAGCCACTGTCCTTTAACTGGGTGCCCTGCCTCTGGTCTCTCACTCCTATCCCATTGAGCACACAATGGCTCCAGCTATCTGGGTGGAAAGCGCCACTTCCAAAGGGCTCCACATCTTCCCATGGCTTCCTGCTTCCTAAGGAGTCGTGGTTCAGCGTGAAGGCCAGCGTTCGGGCCAGCTGACACAGCGTCTCTGGTGTTCTCACTCTTGCCCACTCCCTTCTGCCTCCTTGCACCAGAGCCGTCCACTTGCCACAATACGTCGCATTTGCCTTGGGATTTTTAGCCTCCACAGTTCAGCCCCAGTCTTCGAGAAGTGCCAGTTGCCCTGGTTTGCACCCCCACCTCCTTCCCACATGCTGCTGTCCTTTACTGGACACCTTGTGGGACAGGGCTGTGGTGGGGTACACGGTCTGAGCTCTTCTGGCTCTGAGTTGCTCGAGTCTTTGTTGTCCATGACCTTTTCACCCCAGGCCTGCACTGCTGTGCCTCCATGGGTTTATTTTTTGAGTCCAGAACTGGACTGTGGGCTTTTAAAGGGATGGAACCATATTTTAAACTTTTTAATACCACCATTATCCCTCGGCATGCAACAGCACCTTGCACATAACGTGGGCACTTAAGGTTTATTGGTTGATTAATTGGATGAGAGCTAGTTTTAGGAGGTGAATCACAGCCACGGAGGAAATAACCTCAAGACTGTGAAGGCTGGGTTGGGTTGAATGGATGTGGTGAGAGGAGGGAGCTGGAAGGACTTAGCTAGGGAGAGTGAGTGTGAGGAAGCCATCTTGCCTGTGCCATCTTGCCTGCGCCATCTTGAGGCCACTGTAGCCTTCACTGACCTGACTGAAGGGAACCAGATCCTTGGAGGAGCTTGGAAGTGAAGCAGTTAGGTTAGGAACCAGCAAGTTTCAGTGTGTTTTCTTCAAATGTGTGATTTTATGATATGAATGTGCTTTATAGTTGATCTTTGAACAATGTTGGGGTTAGGGGCACCAAACCCCTGTGAAGTTGAAAATCCACATATAACTTTTGACTCCCCCAAAGTTTAACTACTCATAGCCTACTGTTGACTGGAAGCCTTACCAATAACATAAGCAGTCAGTTAACATGTATTTTGTATGTTATGCATATTATATATGATATTCTTACAATAAAGTAAGCTAGAGAAAAAATATTGCCAAGAAAATCACATGGAAGAGAAAATCTATTACTATTCATTAAGTAGAAGTAGGTCACCACAAAGGTCTTCATCCTTGTCATCTTCACATTGAGGAGGCTGAGGAGGAGGAGCAAGAGGAGAGGTTGGTCTTTCTGTCTCAGGGGTGGCAGAAGCAGAAGAAAATCTGCATGTAAGTGGACAGGTCAAACCCTTGTGCAGGGTCAACTGTGTATTCCTTTTTGTTGAATAAAATTAAATCATTTTTATTGTAGAAAATTTGGAAAATCTGAAAAAGACAAGGAAATACTATGTTAAAATATTTTTTAAAAATGACGGCATGGTGGTTTTTGTATCAGGATTAGGAAAATAGACCTAGCCAGACAGATTTCTTGTTAGAATTCCCATGTCGCTGTACATGATTTCTGGCTTTCTGTCACTTTTCTTTCACCTTCTGAGGATGTTATTTATTTTGCTCATTTTAGAGATGAGAAAGGTGAGAAATAAAATGCTGTGTGACTTAGCCAGGGTGACACAGCCAGTGGAGGGCAGAGCAAGGATTCTTGAATACCAGGGTCCTTTTCCCCAGTCCAGCACCCGCCTGATGAGCAAGGGGGAAGAGGTGGGGGTGTGATGCTTTCCTCGCCCCGTGCAGGCTGCAAGCCCTGGCTGGTGTCCTTTGCTCCCCTCCTCTGGCGCCCCCCCCCCCACCACGCCCCCGAGTCCCTGGGCTGTGCAGCAGAAGGACGAAGGATGCACGTCAGAGCTCTAGCCCGGTAAGCCCAGGGCAGCTCTGTTGTAGGAGGAAATGCAATCGATTCAAGTTAGGTTCCAAATTTAGATTTAAGAAGGATATTGAATAGAAGCGGGGTTGCTTGAAGAAATTGAAAGTCTTCGTGGAAATGGAAAGACGTCACAATTGCCTATCCCAGTCCTGCCCCCAAGCCACCCAGGCATGTGAAGCTGGAGTCTGAGCTGCAGAAAACTACAACGTCCCCCAAATAACCGAAGCATGGCCCATCCAGCCTGACACATAGACCAGACTCCCTAGGCAGGGAAAGTGAGCAGGCACAGAGGGGACAGAGGAGAGGTTTTGCTTTCACAGGTCCCCAAGGTGGAGTCAGAAAGAGAGGGATGGTGTTTTGAAAGCATCTCTTTTCGTGGGTACCAGAGCTGGCCTGGTGCTATTTCCCCTTTGCTCCTGGGCTGGAGACGTGCTCCCGTGGGCGGTGGATCCTGGATGCTACCAGCACTTCCCGTGGGAAGGACATAAGGGGAAGAGAGGAGAGGGCAAACATGCGTATTCAAATCAGTCAGAGTATCAGCAGGAAACCAGGGCAGGGCAAGCCTTCACATGCTGCACGCAGACATTCAGCAGGGCTCGAGGGCAGGCTGGGCCCAGGGCTGCGGAAGGCTCGGTCAGCGGAGCCAGGGGATGAGTGCTGGAGGGAAGCTCACTTCCTTTATCTCCAAGGACTCATGGCATCTGGCCGCAGCTAGCCCCTCCTGGAGAAATGGGGAGCCCCGTTCTTGAGCAGCCCTCAGATGCAGGCACATCTGTGTTGGCCAGTGTGTGTGACAGGCACCCTGCCAGCGGGGGCAGCTGCCGCCTGCCCAGCCCAGAGGTAGCCTGAGAGGCAGCCAGTGTCACTCTCGCAGAAGAAATCCAACCCCCCTGACCTTTGCTCGTTGCCAAATCGAGAGTGTCCTTTGTGGAGAGGAAGAAGCTCAGCAATTACGAAGTGCTAAGAGTGACCACGGGAAGAGGGAGTGTGGACACAGAGAGGCCCAAGGCACGTGAAGAAACGACCTAAGACTGGAATGACCTACGAGTCTAAGAATATCTTAGAAGAAAGGTTGTTGACTTGGGCGTCAGACAGACTGGGTTTGAATTCCAGTTCTGTCACTTATTAACTCTGTGACCTTGGGCAAGTCACTTCACTTCTCAGCTGCAAAATGGGGTCCTCCTATGTCAGGATGAGTTGAAATTCACAGTGCAGAGCACAAGCGTGGAACTCAACACAGGCAGCTGTGAGATGCAGACTCCTTGAGGGAAGAGAACTTGTTTGCTTCGCTTGACATCCCTGATGCTGGAGCTGCCCTGGCCCGTGGTAGATGCTCAGCAAATGTTTCTCAGATGAACACGTGGACAGCTAGTGATGCTTCATAGCAGAGCATGGTCATTGTCTGTGATGTGAATCTCAAAAGAGGTAAGAGGATGGTCTGGGCACTGTGGCTCATGCCTGTAATCCCAGCACTTTGGGAGGTCAGGATTTCGAGACCAGCCTGGGCAAGATAGGCGAGACTCCATCTCTACAAATGAAAAAAAAATTAGCCAGGCTTAGTGATGTATGCCTGTCATCCTAGCTACTCGGGAGGCTGAGGTGGGAAGATGGCTTGAACTCCAGTGTTGCAGGTTATAATGGGCTATGATTGTGCCATTGCACTCCTGCCTGGGCGACAGAGTGAGACTCTGTCTCAGAAAAAAAAAAAAAAAAAAAAAAAGAGGGGAGGGGAAGGAAGGTTCTTTTCATTCTAACTTTCTTAGACTCTTTGGACTGCCTGTGACCCTTCTCTCCTCCTTGTGTTTGAGGCTGAACTTTTTCTTCTGCTTTCTGCTTGCATTCTCCCTTCCTCTTACTTAGAATGACAGTGCCTTTGGGTGATGGCTTTTGAGGCCCAGGAGAAGAAACGGCAGCCCATGTCTGTCAAATCCCATGGCGGAACACTCTGGCTGTTCACATCCGTTAGTGAGCATGTCCTCGCTGCGAGGTGTGTGCTTGCCGCTGAGAGTCCGGAGAGGTGCAGACGCCCTGCCTACCTAGACACCGTGGGCCTGTCGGAAAGATACGTTTGCAGTTTCACCAGCTCTCTGCTAGGTCCCAAAAGAATGTTAGACTGAGCATGGAAGTAATGAGGCTTGAACTGGCACACACTAGGTGCTTAACCAATGAGCGCTGAACTTAAACAAGAGTGCTAAGAAGTTTTGACACGTGGAGCCAGGTAGTGAGACCACCTGTGGAAGAGGTGGAAGCAAGTCAGAGGCAATGGATGCTCCTGAGAGACGGTCAGGGCCCAGAGCAAGGGAACGGCGTAGACAGGAGAGTGTGGGGACAAAAGCAAGGTACCGTGGCGGGAGCTTTGTGGCAGAGGGCAGCTTGTTCGGGAGGCCAGGTGGAGGCTGGACTGCACCAGGCTTGGAATCCCAGGCTGGTTTGGATTTAATTCCTTAGGCGTGGGGAGCCGTCAGGTGACCAGGTCACTGCGGTGACCTAAGGTGATGTCGTGTCAGGGTTGGTGCCTGCGAGGACGGGCGGGAGAGTGGGTTAGAATGCAGCAGCAGGTGGACCCTGCTGGTGTCGCTGGCACGGCTGGCCCCACCTCCGAGTACAGACTCATCCCACCCCCACCCCGCCCCGAATCTCAGAGCGATGCCAGCGGCCCCTCCCTGGAGACACTCCCTCTGTGTCCACGTCCACAGCTGAGAGTCAGCCCCTGGACTTGCTGCATTTGGCAAATGTGAGTGAACCCTGGAAGCTCTGCGGTGAGCTCTCCTCTGGGCTCCCAGTTCTCCCTGAGGCCCGGCCCCAAGCACACCCCTGTCTCCAGCTGCCCGTGGCTCCCATCCTCCTGGGTCCATCCTGGGCAGCCCCGCCCCTGGCGAGCCTGCCAGGAGTCGTCCTGCCATCCAGGGTCCTCGCCGCCTTGCCCTCCGTGGCATCCTCCTAATGGTGGATCAACTTACTCTCCAGGAGGTTCCCACCGCGGCAGGTGTCGATGCCATAATGACGCGTGCTCTCATCTGAGCTGGGCCCTCAGCTCGTCCAGCATGTGGTGACAGCTCTGTCTGTCCCCACACCTCCCCGAGCCAAGGCAGGAGGGGGGTGGCTGGGGGCATTCTGCGGGAGGCTGTGGAGAGGGCTGGGAGGAGGGGTCTGACTCGAGACACAGTCCCCTCCTGTCCCGCCTCGCTCCCACTGCTGCTCTTAAATGACATGGACGCTTGTTCCACCACATCTGCCTCTGGGCAGCGGCTTCATGCAGGCTTTGTCCCAGCTGGGGCTGCTGCAGCGACTGAGTCCACACGGGTGTGGTGTCTGGGGCCACCGCCAGGCCTCTGGGTCCTCCTCCCCTTCTGGATTTAGAAGGAATGTCATGATGCGGGGGCAGCACCGGGCTTTCTCAGCAGCTACTGAAGGAATGAGAGATGGAACCCAGAAGGACAGGGCAGTCTGCTCCCCATGGGGTGGCTTTTGGCCAGCGGGGAACAGGGGCCACAAAGAAGTACATAAATTGTCCCCCCTCGGCAGGGCAGTCTGGAGACGCAGTGCCCATGTGGCCCCTGGGAAGAGCCCAGTGAGATGGGCTCACTGCATTCTCTCCCTCCCTTAGCACGTAGAGCAAATGCAGGACTCGCGTGGCTGAAAGACCTGCCTGTCCCTCAGCGAGCGCCCCTCGCAGGTCTTTAGACTGTGCTCACGTGTGAACGACAACCTGCTTAGCCACTGATAGAGAAGTTTTCCCTTTTAATAATGTCCCTGTCATTGCCAGCTGCAGAGCCTCAGCCTTGCCATGCATGAGTAACAAACCACCACGTAATTACAGGCGGTCACATCCAGACAGCAACACACGGACGTGCTGACAAGTAATAGGGAGCAAAGTTCCAGAAGAACTTCCTCGGTCCCAGTGTCAGACACAGCGGCTAATTGTGGGATTAGTGTTTGCTGAGGGATGTCCTGTAGTTACACGCAGCTCGTTGGGTGCCAGACCTCCCCGGTAGAAAGAGCATGAACTCAGGGTCAGGAAACTGAGTTCTAGGTCTACTCTCCCTCTAGGGATCAAAGTTTACACATCTGTAAAATGAGAGCTGCCTGACTTTAGGGTCCTCAGATTATGAATAACACTCCCTCAATCTTATTAAAATTTCATGCATTCTCCAAAGATGAATTCAGAAGCCCTTTATGCCCTGAAACTTGCCCTGACTACCCTGTCAGGATCAATTGTCTTTTCTTCTGGGCTCTTGTGATGTTTTCAGGCTTTTAGCCCTTGTTCCTGTCTCATCTTGCATTATAATGAATTGTTGACATGATCAGACCCAGTGGTTTCCAAGAAGAGTCAGTTTTATTCATTTTCTTAAATCCCTCTCTGTGTCATTTAGGAATTAATTTGTGAGCAAGTAACTTGTTCTCACGTCACATGTCCAGAAGTAGTGGGAGCTAGTGCTGATTTGGCATCATGATGTCACAGCTCATGTCATTATATTTCTCTTGGTCTTTGCTTCATGGCTTCGAGATGGCTGCTGTAGTTCCAGTCATTGCATCTTTGTACAAGGTAGGAATTCCTGTACCAGTGGCCAGATCTGCTCCTATTGTTTAATCTCAGGAAAGAAAATCTTTTCCAGAACTCTGCCTGATAGGCTCCTACATGTGGGCCAGGACATAGTCCCATGACCAACCTTGCTTTAAGAGAATGGTTGCTTTCCAGAGAAAGTAAGTATGATGGTAGCAAAAGGAGGGAAGGAATGATGTTTGTGTTGTGAATCCACAGTGTCTGCCATCCCCTTTCTACCCCCAATACATTTCAATGAATATTAAAATGAAGCAAGACTATTGGCTAACTAAAAATTCAATGAAATTAGAATACTTGATTTCTTGGGCATTCTGATAAACTTAGATTTGACCTGAAGACATCCCATAGATTGAAACTACCGTGTATAACTGTATTTTGTCAGTGTTAAGATGCACATTTTTTCATCTCTGAAATTGGGATTTGTCTTATGATCAGTGGTGTGTCATTGATCAATGGCAGCATTTCTTCCCCTTATGGGCACATGAAAATGGTGTATCTTACAGCTGAAGGCATCTTAGATTTGATGAAATATGATAATAAATGGTATTTTTGTCCATACATATGTATGCCATAGTTTACCATACACAACTATGTTTTTGAGCCTCAAATCCATATCCCATGTTTTGTGTTATTTAATTTTACATCAAACCTACTTAACACTAGTATTTCTATTTTACATGTGAGGAAGCTGAAACTCAGAGAAGTAAATTAGTTTTCCAGAGACACCTGCCAGCTGCCCCATTCTGGGCCTTCGTTGTGAAGTTGCTACTCGCTGCCTCCCGGATGTGGGGTCAAGTACTGCTCAGTTGGTAGCTGGTCCAGGGACTGCAGAGGGGCAGTGTGCTGGGGTAACTGTGGTCATGCCAGCCACCAGGGACAGTGTGGCCAGAGGGAACCTTCCGTCACTCAGGGTTAGCAGTCACTCATGTGTAAAGTTGTAAAGCTGTTCATTCTAAGGCTCTAAATTATGCTGTGTGAGCTTTAAATCTAGCCCATAATTAGAACAAGATGTGAGAAAAGTGAAATTGATATTAAGTTAATTAAAAGGCTTTGCTTATATTTGCAAGGAAATTAGCACAACAAGCACAAGAGTGCTGACAAGTGCACACTGCTAATTTCTTCATCGTTTGGACAACTCTCAGCGGCCTCGGGCTAGCTTTGTTCCTTGGCTTCTGCCCTGTGATTGTGCATCCATCTTAGTGGTATCATGGTGGCTTTCACTGGACAAGATCCAGCATCATCTGGTGACAGTCATGTGTTAATGGATACCAAGCTTTGCGTAGGAGTCGCACCATCCATCTGAGGCTCCAGGCCCCAGAAGTGTGGGCGTGGGGCTTCAGAGATTGTGTGTCATCGCGTAGGCACAAGCTTCTGGGAAGCAGATCCAAATGTTAATGTGGTTCCCTTGTGTCTAGAAGGTAAGTCTTTTGGCTCTAGTGTACCCTCCTCATTTCTGTCCACCGTTTTAATCTATGCTGCAGACCTGGGTTTGAGCGTGCAATGCAGAATTTTAGGTTGGAGTTCCTAGAAGGCAGAGAGGATGTCTTTTTTTATGTTGCCCTTTATACCAGGTCTGGATTAGAGAGGCTGACGTTAGACAGCCTAGAACTATCTTGTCTCTAGTTGTGGTGGCAAAGGCAATGCTGTGTTCCTCAGGGAATTTTCTTTCCCCCATGGGCACAGAGCTAACCTAAAAGCTCTCCTACCATTAGGTGGGGCCATGTGCTTAAGTTCTGAGCCATGGGAATGGGTAGAAGTGATGTTTGCCGCTGTTAGGCGTGGCCCACAAAAATGCCTGGGGCATCCTACATGCCTTCTTTCTTTACCTTTCAGCAATGGCCCTGGAGTCCACACAAAATGGAAGGATCCTTGTCCCTGAATGACTGCATGGAGCAGAGCACCATCCTCCCCAGCCATCTCTTACTGCCTCTTACACTGGGCCATTGTGTTAAGCCTTTGAGATTTTGGAGCTTATCTGTTACAGCAGCTAGTGTTACTTATCCTGACTAACAGGGCTGGACCACTTAGTCTCCCTAAGCACTATCTACTCTTGGCCTCTGTCCTTGATTAATATGACCAGCAAATACTGATTGAACTTAAACAATAAGTGGGGTAAGGTGGTTGGACTGAAAGTCACCTATTTCTAGGTCAGCTTCTGTGCTTGATCTGCTATTGGCTTTAAGAAAATAATCTTGTTTCCTGGTGTTCTATTTACAGAATGATGGAATGATTATAATCGTCTCCTACTTATGTGTCTTGTTGGAGCTGAGGGATCAGTATTGAAATATAGCTAAGTTGTTTGCAATTATAAACAACTAAATAATATATGCATTGTCTTCATTACAGTTTCTGCTGATAGGAACTGGCATTTTTCAAGACGAGACAAACTAAAAAGGTTAGTTTAAGAATTAGCAATTAAAAAAATCATGATCTTTGCAGCCACCGCACTTTAAATCATACAAACATTTATGTTTGTGCCAAAGTCCCACAATTTCCTTTAGAGCAATTACTGAAATGCATTCACAAGATAAAAATGGAGTTCGAGGAAGAATATTTAAGAGCTCTTTAATGATGTTAAAAACTTAGCTAATTTGCCAGGTTTTTCTAAAGTCCACTTCAGTTTTTTTCCCCCTGCCTACCCATCTTCCTGCAATTGAACTGATTCCTGCAGACTCGAAGAAAGGGGCTACACTACTAATAAATTACACACATCTTATGAGATATCTTTTCAAGGGCTTTTTCTTTTCCTTCATTAGCTGAAGGTGAACACTCAGGAAGATGTAGGAACCCTTGGGCTGTGTTTACTTGCACAAAGCAATTTGGGGAGAAAACAAAAGCTAAGCAATAGTTACTAATGGGTGGTTTGAATTAAACTCTTTTTCTTTTACTGTGCCTCAGTGGCTTGTATGTGCAGACCCTTGGGGAGGAGTAGACTGCTCTAATTCCTTCATCCTCATCCTCCTTATGTAGATCTCAGCTTGGCAAAACCGTAGTTAGTGAATGGCTTTTGGACCCTTCTCCCCCATCATCATTACCTGGTCCTTCTTCAGGGCTCTGAAAACCCGAGGCCCCTGAGGACCTGTCCTTCTACCTCCCACAAGAAATGATCCAATGTTAACGGTTCACATTTTCATTGCAGTGTAAGTTCCTAGATACTTCTCAGGGATGACTCTGTTGGAAGTCTAACCTTCCACAGAGAAAGTTTGACAGCTCCGAGTTCCAGACTAGAGCCGGAGATGTGACCCTGACCCCCTTGCCCTGACTCAGCCACCTCCCTAAGCAGCTGACCGCCAGGGACTTTCACACCATGGACTGAACGTGGGCTTTGGAGTTAGACAGACGGAATCTCAGACTTCCTTTTGGCCACTTAACAAAGCCAAGCCAAAGCTTGGGCTTTGGGAAAATCACGCAACATTGCTGAGATCCAGTTTACCTGTGCGGAAGACAGTAGCTGCTCCTATAAATATGATAAAGACTGTGTAAGGTGAGATTTGTAGGGTACCTTGAAGAGTGCCTGTAAACAGGGGCATGTTGGTGAATGATATGAATATTGTGGCGGTGTTAGTTATTACTGGTGCTGCTCTTTGGAACAAGACCTTCCAGGACTCAGTTTTCTGCCCTGTAAAATCTGGATAAGATATAAAGTGTGTTCAAGTTCTGTAATTTAACGCATCCAAGTTCTGTAATTTAACGCATCAGAAAGGTAAATTCAAAGATAGAAAGAGAATGTATTCTCATGTAAACAATGGCTGGTCAGGACTGGTCAGATCTGCATGTTCTGGAAGCAATGACAAGTTCAATCTAGAGGAATGGGAAACGATTTTCTTACATGTGGTGGTTTAAAAATGTACCTGCAAATTCAACATTTTTCCCATCCAAAGGTGGGGTTTAATTCCCCTCTGATTGATTATGTGCTTGCCTCAGTGACTTGCTTCTAGGGAATAGAATTCAGTGGAAATGATATTTCGTGACTTCTGAGGCTGGATCTAAAAAGGCGAGAGAGCTTCTGCCTGAGCACGCTCTCTTTGCACATGCATCTTTGAAGCCTTGAACTACTATGTAAGAAACTGGGCTGATCACGTGGAGAGAGAGAGGGGCTGGGGAGGGAGAGAGATCGCGCGAGGGAGAGATGCTCAAGGAGCCCTGGCTTTCCCAGCTCCCAGCTCTTTGTGTCTGTCTGCCCAGCGCAGACACCGGGCTGAGTGAGGGAGCCTCCCAGCTTATGCCAAGTGGGGCAGAGACAGCCGTTCCCACCCCTAAGCCCTGCCCAGATTGCAGATTCATGAGCAAAATAATTGTAGTTGTCATTTTAAGCCACTGACTTTTTGGGTGGTTTGTTATATAGCAATAAATAATTGGAACACAAGGTCAGTGTCCTTATGTTTGATAAGGTGTTTTTGATCGTGTTAGCAATGCTAGCAGTAATAAATTTAACAATAGCTAAGGTTTATTGAGCACTTGCTTAAAGTTCCAGGCACCATACTAAAGGCTTTATATGTAGAAGTGGCTAATGAATTTTTTTTTTGTATGTCTTGCATTTACACACCTCTGGTAGACTGTAGGTAAGATCTTGACTATTGCAGTGGGGGTTAGGTTGGCCAAGGATTTCAGGTGTCTTCCAGCCAAATCTCTGACAGTCGGCCTGGACCACTGAGCACCGCTGCTGTGTTTAGGTGGGAGAAACAAGGGTGGCTGTCCTGTGTTGGGTCCATCCCAAATGGATGTCACTTAGCGAACACAGAACATCACATCCAATCTCATGAACCCTACCATGAACCCTACCACCAACGTTCCCTGTGTCGTGCCGTTTCCGGTCTTTTCAGCAGAAACAAGAACACATTCGACAGAACCTGTTTCTATAGGACACAAATAATTTTCTACTTTTTGTAGAACCTGGAGAATTTGGTGCTTCTACAAATAATACATACTGCAGACCTACAGGGCACTTTATTTTCTGGAGGTTTCAGTAAATACTGCAAACTTCTTTTATTCTAATTAAGTAAAGTGGGAAGTTGGGGGCTTGTCTGAGTTAATTATGATCTTATAACAGAGGAAACAGATCAATATGCCTCACTTTTCCCAGAGTGAGAACATTTTTTATTTCATCTTTAACTTGGACACACACAGTGCCAGTAGCTTCAAGGGGAGGCAGGGGGCCAGGGCTTCCCATGCCTGGCTGAGTTTCGTATTTACCTGGCAAACCCTGGAAATAAATACCAACTTCCAGATCCTTCGACCTGGAGGGTCACATTTTGTAGATACGAGGTGGGACTTGACTTGGGAATCTGTTTTCTTTTTTTTTTTTGAGAGCTCAGTAGGTGATTCCAGTGAGCCACTGAGATGGTTGATGCCTGTGTTTTGAAGTACTTTCTCGTCATTTTCTCTTGGCAAAAGCTTTGAAATCTTCATACCTGTGAACCACTTCTTTGAGATCTAGGCAGATACCACCTCTAGTTCCAAGATCTGCATCTGTAAAAATATTGAGTGTTCATACAACTGTTGTGAAGATTAGATGAGTTTATTCACGTGGAATGTCCGATAAATTCCTGGCTTCTAGTAGATTTCTTGATCAAGGAGTGTTGCTACTAATTCATGGTTTTGTGGCTGAGATAGTTGGCACTCCCTTTAGGGATCCATAGTGCCTTCTTGGAGCCTTCATCTTGCTCCATCCAAGATGTCTCTTTGGTAAGCTGGATTTAGGTGAATATATTTCATTCTGTTTCTGGGAGTACACTTTTTCCTATTTTTCCAATTGTAAAATCTGTTCCTCCTCTAGTATATCAGTTTATTGTAATGCTTATTGATCTCCTGATTTTATAAGGCAATACCTGCAACCTCTGTTCCCACACTCAATAGCTATCAGTACCTCACTCCTAATAACGCCCATCTCCTCGGTCCTATCCAGCTGCCTCTTCATTATGTAGCCCCTCATGTCTCACCTAGGACTTCAGAATAAACTCAGAAATTATTTCCACCTCATCTCTTAAAATGCTTCTCACTTTGTAGCTCTAATGTGTCTTTTCTTAGGAAAGTGACACATCATCTCACAGTTCCTAAAACCAATAGGAGATTCATTGGATGTGGTATCCTAGACTTGAGAAGGCAAAGTTGTGATGCCTTGTGCAGAAACCTTCTATATTTTCTGAATTTTCCCAAATCTTGCCCACATCTAACTGTATACCTTCCTCTTTTCTAGCATTTTTAAAAAGTCTTTCCAAAGCATTCAACTTGGTTTTCACTGGAACAGTGACCCTCTTTCTTTTCTCACTCACAATGTCATCAATTTATGTCATTTAATAGAATTATGTAATTACAGTAATAAGCACAGCTGGCACGAAGAGGTTTGGGAAAAACAATGAACTGTTGGCAGGTGTGCAGCTCAACTGGCGGGAGCAGAAGTGGGCAGGTCCCCTCGATAAAGGGGCTCCTGCCACTCGAGAGCCAGCAGCATCCGCTGCCACTGTTTGAGAGAGATGGGGACATGGGTCAGTGGTGACTCAGTTAAGAAAGCCTCTATTGTAGTAAGTTAGCATTTTCATTGTGATAAATTGGAAAAGGGAAAAATAGAAATGAGAAAATAGAATTGTTATAATTCTAAAGCATTACAATAACAGCATTTTGCTTCTTTTTTTCCTTGTAAACATTTTTACATCTTTAAGGTAATACTTACATATAAACACTTGTTCCCTATATGTTCCTTTAACATTTTTATGTAAAAATATCCCTATATTATTAAATGCCTTATAAGCATGAATTTTAGTTGTGTATTATTTTCATTCAATGGCTTTGCCATAAATCACTTTTCCAGTTGGCTATAGGCAGATATGTAGGTTGCTTTCAAATTTTTATTATAAATAGTGGTGTGATGAACATCTTTATATAGAGAGCTTAATGTCCAATACCAGGTAGAAACAGTCTCATGTGAAATTTTTAGGCCAGAAGATATGGGCTTTTAAAGGACTTTTGATATATTTTGTTGAACTGCTTTTAATTAGGTTTATACTTTGACCAGCAAGGTATGAGGCATTTGTATTACCTTATCCTTGTCTGCCATGAATATATTATCATCATTTTTGAAACCTTGCTAATTTGATAGATTACAATCACATCTTCTTGTTTTAGTTTTTATTTTCTTGATTAGTAATGAGATCGAATATTTTTCCAAATGTCATTTATTTGCATTTGAATTTTTGTAAGATTTTAAATTCTGTTTATCTGTTAAACCAGAATTTATCAGTTCATTAATTCAATTGTTGATTTGCATGCATTTTTTGTGTGGTGGAGAAATTATCTTTGTCTTCAGCATTTATTGTGAATATGCTTTCCAAATTCCTTCCTTACCTTTGAATGTTGATAATTTTTTTTGATGGGATGTATAGATTTTTCACTTTTTTTGGTAAAGTATTTAAGTTTACAAAGTTTTCTCTCATTCAGTGTCTGAAAAAATATCCAGATGTATTTTTTCTGGTTTTATTAAAAATTAATTTGAATTTTTAGAATGCAACTTTTTTTAATACTTGGAAATTGAGGTTCTAAGTTGATCTTTTCTGCTTGTTTTAGATATTGCAGCTCCATTGGTTGAGTAATGCTACCTTTCTAACTGATTTGTGATCCTCATTTATTACACTCTTAATTGTTATATGTACAGAGAAGGATCATTTTTCTGAGATGTCTATTCTGTTCAATGTTATATCTACACTTACATCATTGCCATGTTGTATTAATTATGTGATTGTATTATTAACGGTTATTTCTCTCTGTCTTTCCTCCCTCCACTCCTCCTTTCCCTCCCTCTCTCTGTCTGTCTTTCTCTCAAAGATGCTTACTGCTATGGTTCTTTTGGGTCACAATTTCCATTTACTGGAATTCTTACTTTTGTTTGTCTCTCAAAGACCAGTTATATTCCTGAAGGAAAGGTACATAAATGATAGATTTCTGAGATCGTGTTTTATATATTTCCTTTGCCTTTATATATTTGGATAACTATAGAATTCTTTTGTCAGAATCTTTCTGCCAAATGCCATGACATTATACTCTGGCATTTTGTGTTGCATTGTTTAAGTTGAGCCTGTCCATCCATCCTTCCATCCATCCATCCATCCATCCATCCATCCATCCATCCATCCATCCAGAACCAGCTACAAAAAATATGTGGGGCCCAATGAAAAATGAAAATGTGGGACCCCTGTTCAACAATTATTAATGATTTCAAGGTGGTAAAGGAGGAGCGTTAAACCAAGTGCAGGGTCTTCTGAGTGCAGAGCCCGTGTGACTGTGTGAAGTCACAAATGGAGTCAGCCCTGTGTTCATCCATCCACGGATGGACCCCCATTCCAGAACACTCACTGAGCACCCACTATGTGTGGTGTGCTTTGAGGGAAAGAGTGCTCAAGATACTCCTGGTCTAGGGGAGGACACAGGTGAGTTGGCCGTGATGGAGGTGTGCACAGGATGTCATGGGTTCGCAGGGGAGAAAGAACTCCAGACCCAGCTGCCAGGGACAGCTTTCTGGAGGAGACCATGCTTGCGTTAATGTGGCCAAGGCTTTTGCTTGGAGTAACACGGAGAATCTTTGGAGGGTTTGGAGCTCAAAGGACTGATGTGCTCCAATTCAGACATTTTGGAAGGATCATCCTGCTGCGTGGCAAACATACTGTAGTGGGCAAGTCAGAAGCAGTCAGGAGGCTGTTGCAATAATATAGGCAAGGGAAGATGGAAATGTTGGCATGGCTCTGTTTGGTGGTTGTGGAGGTAGTGAGAAGTGGTCAGATCCTGGATATATTTCGAGGATAGCACTGTTAAGGCGTGTTGATTAAATAGCTATGAGGTATGAGGGAGTAGTTAAGGATGACTCCCAGGTTTTTCTATTTGATCAGTTGGAAGAGTGGAGTCATTCACTGAGATGGGGAAGACTTGCAAGGGAGCAGGTTCAGGGGCAGATCAAGCATCCAACTTTGGATGCACTGAGTCTGCGATGCTTATTAAACAACCAAGTGGAGGTGTCGAGTAGAGTTGGATGTGCGATTCTGGATTTGGGCTTGGCCTAAGTGGGAGAAGAGAAGGGAGGGAAGAGGCTTTGCTGTTGAGGTTGTTGGAGAAAAGAAGATAAGAAAGACACAGTCATTAAAATGTTCTTGGTGACTGATTAGATATGAAGAAGGAAACAGATTTAGAAAATGAAACTGACCAGTCATGAAGGCCCCAGTCATTAGCCAAACAGGGGTTTTGGATTTTGGAGTCATAGTTCTTTCTTTTGGAAAGAGCTAGTCTTGGAAATATTTCCTCTAGTTCAGATTCCTGTGGGAGATGGTAAAGGTAATTTCTTGATATTTATTTGTGTTGAAGAGAGAATGTGCTGCCACTGAAATGTTGAATTATTAATGATTTAAGAGGAAATGACTTCTTTCAGAAACACCAGTTCTGAAGGCCTGTTAGATAGAGGCCAGATAGTAAATTACATCTTTCAGTGACAGGCCTGAAGAGTTGCTGCAGATCAAAAGGGGACGCAGTGATTGCCTTCTGTGGGTCCGGATCAATTTATTTATGACACTCAGCACATTTTAGAATCTCATCTTTGCTCAGAGAATCCATTACTCCCATTAATTTTTAGTAGCTATTTTACAGGAATCAGAAAGCACTAGGGAGACCGTCTGCCATTCGTGGTAGAGAGAAATCTGGGGACTCTAGAACCAGTGGATCTGAAACGGAAACAGAACATTTCTGAGATTTAGGGAAGAGCTGAATGGGCCCCAGGCCATTCTCATCCAGCCTTGGGAGACAGTTCTGCCAGGGTCTGGCTGTCTAGTCCCTGGAGCGGGGGTAAATGATGCAGGTAAAAAGGGCACATATTCATCCCTTTTCAAAATTAATAGGAATTTTTGCAGAGAAGGGAAATATTGGGGAAGTGCATTTATGTGGGGTTGCAAAGCATATTCTGTCTTCGGTATGAAACTCAGGTTGGGAACAGGGATCACAGAGCAACTTGGTAACCTGGTGAGTGTGAGTGTGAGTGTGTGTGTGTGTGCAACAGGTATTTATTTTCTCCTCACCTCAGTCATTCATCCACTTTTCAAGAGGAGGTAAAGTTATCTAAGGACGTGTTCCGAGATGGATTAAAACCCATCTCTATTGCCAGTGAGTGATTTAAATATTGTATAGCTCATTTATAATTGAATAAAACTGTGGTGGCTCTTTATAGATTTTTGAAGGCATTCTCTCTAAAAAGGCTGTTTTGTTTTCTCTTTTTGAAATAAACATGAATTTGCATAAGAAATAAGGAGCCTGTGAAAGGAATCAATAAAATTAACGGGAATTGGATTTCACACTTTGAATGCATTGCATCTTCCTATTACGGGGGACATGGAGAAACAGAGAATCGGTTCAGAGAGAAGCTGAGGCTCATAAAAGAGTGACCTACTTCAAGAAGATGAATATTTAAAATAAGAAAAGCTGTAAAAATAATTCACTTTACATTGAGGGACCAAAGCTCAAAGTAACAGGGAAGCCTAACAAAAAGACAAGTTTTTCAGGGATTGGGAAGGACAGCTGGCGCTGTTGGGGGCGACACGTGAAGTACTGCAGGGAGCACTAGACTTGGAGTCTGAAGATCCAGGTTCAAGTTCTGGAACTGCTACTTAGTTTATTTGAAATATATGTTTTAGTTTTCACCCTTAACTGTTAAAACTGTTTTCCCCTTGTATTGCATAAGAAATTTGCTCTACTTGACATTAATGTTTAAATTAAATCTATTTAATTTCTTTAGGTGCAAAAATGAACCAAGAATTTAGGAGTTCAGGTCAAGCTAGAACCGTGGAGTGGAAGGGCTGAGAATGTGGAGTATGTGACTCCACCCGGAAGTGAAACGCAAACCTCCGTGACTAGGGATGACAGCGCCCTCTCTGGAGTCATCGTGCAAGGACGTCAGTGAAAGCTCCTTTTTTCCTATCTGAAACTCTCCTCACCTCTTGCTCGCCAGGCCTTCTGTAAATGGCATCACATACCCCCCAATAAATAAATATTCAGAGAGGTGCTTACTGGATGTTCTTTTGAAGAGTTGTGCTTTGCGAGTTGCACTGACATCGTAGTTAAAGTGCAGTGTGCACATCTGTTGATTTTTCTTTTGCAAATGGATGTTGTTGCTCAGTGTAGAGCAGCCTTCTAGAGCTGAAGGGAAGTTCTCTGTTTAGCTGTGTCTGCACGTTCTTGGGCAAGCAACTCTGAATCTCCTCATGAATGAAATGGAGATAATGCCTATCAGATTTGTTCAGAAATCTGCATTTCTTTATTATTTACTTGGGCTTTAAGATTTTTTTAGAGACCTTTATTGAGTTGTAAGTGACGTACAATAAGCTGCACATTTAAAGGGTGTAATTCAGTAAGTTTTGACATATACACGTACCAGTGATACCATCACCACAATCAAGATAGTGGACACGTCCATCACCCCCAGAAGGTTCCTTGTGTTCCACCATGTTCCTTGTCCCCTCCTGTCCCTCCCATACCCCCTTCCCTAGCCAACCACTGATCTGTCTTCTGTCACTACAGATCAGTTTGCCTTTTTCTAGAGTTTTACATAAATGGAATAATATAGTCTGCGTTCTTTTTTGTCTGAACTTCTTTCACTCAGCATAATTGTAGTATGTCTATATCAATAACTTATTCCTTTTTATCACTGAGTATATTCCATTATATGGATACACTTCCATTCTCTTGTTGATGGACATGTTTGTTGTTTCCAGATTTTGGCTATTTCAAATTAAATCATTCAGTAGGTGTATGTTTCACTTTTTAGGAAACTTCCCAACTGTTTTCCATTTTATATTCCCACCAACAATATGTGAGAGTTCCAGTTCTTCCAAATCTTTGTCTATAATTTTCAATTTTAGAATTTTAATAGGTATAGTGGTCCCTCTTTGCAGTTTAAATTTTCATGTTCCTGATGACCGATGATGTTGATCATATTTTTATGTGCTTATTGTCATCTGTATGTCTTCTTGATGAAGTTTCTATTCCAATCTTTGCCAATTTTTTAATTTTTAGTTTTTCTTTCTATTACTGAGTTTTGAGAGTTCTTTATGTATTCTAGGGACAAGTATCTTATCAGATTTATGACACACAGATATTTTCTTCCAGTCTGGGGCTTCTGTTTTCATGCTCTTACTAGAGCCTTTCAAAGAGCAGAAATTTTAAACTTTCATGAAGTTCAGTTTATCAGTTTGTTCCCTTGTGGGTCATGCTTTCGGTATCATATTTAAAAATCTTTGCCTACCCCATTGTCGCAGAGGTTTTCTTCTGTTTTATTTTATAAGTATTAAAGTTTTAGGTTTTACATTTATTAACTATAATCAATCTTAGTTAATTTTTGTACATGATGCAATTTATGGATTGGTAGATTTTAAAATTTTTGTATATGGATATCTAGTTCAAGCATCATTTGTTGAAAAGACTATCCTTTCTCTGCAGATTGCCTTGCTCCTTTGTAAAAGATCAGTTATCTATATACATCTGGGTCTATTTCTGGACTGCGTATTCTGTCTATTGTGTTTGTCTATATTTACAAAAATACCACACCTTCTTGATTAGCTTTATAATGTCTTGAAATTGGATTATCTTAGTCCTTCAGCTTGGTGCTGTTCCATTGTCTATATTTAAAGTGTACATCATGTGATATACATATCCATAGTGAAATGAATACTACATAAAGCAGATTAACATATCCATCCCCTCACCTAGTTACTGTTACCTCACATAGTTACGTGTGTGTGTGTGTGTGTGTGTGTGTGTGTGTGTGTGTGTGGTAAGAGCACCTAAAGATCTACACTCTGAGCACATTTCCAGTACATAATATTATTAACTTTTTTAAAAAAAAGTTGTTTTGGCTGTGCCAGGTCCTTGGCATTTCCAAATGAATTTTGGAACCAGTTTCTTCAAGTGGGGATGAACCCCACTTGGCCATCTTCGAAATTTATTGCTGAATTTGCTAACATCTTGTTTAGGAAGACCGTGTCTGTGTATCCACTGGCTGGTAGCAGCAGAGAGAGTCGCAGGCACTGTTACCTCTTCTTTCCCCAGCCTTGGGTCCTGTCTTCACAGCATGTTCATCAGCATTCAGCTGGTGCGGATCCTCTGCAGACATCTGGAGTCCTCTCTCTGCCGCCGTCTCCTCTGTGCTGCTCTGCCCCGTGAATTCCAGCTGACGTGGGCCCGGCACCCTCCTCTCTCTCTGCTCAGCTCAGGGAGTCTGCCAGCCCCGCCTGGGTTTTCTTGCCCTGCACCAAGGTTTGGGGACTATCTCAAGTTAGTGGCTTCACCTCATTTGTTTGTGTCTCTTGGGGATCACTGGGCTTTGGTACCTAATATCCAAATGTCTTCAGAACTGTCCTTTTGGATAGTTTGTCTGTTATTTTGGTGGTGTCAGGTGGGAGAGCAAATTTGGCCTCTGTTACTCCATCTTGGTTGGAAATGGAAGTCACGTAGTTGGATTTTTACACAGAGGTGTCAAGGTAGTTGGTGTACTTTTAGACTGTTGCCCTCGCCAGGCCGTCTGACTTCTTGTATGCGAGTTCCATCCTCGCTGAGGCCCCTTCCTTTGTCTTGAGTTTATACTAACACTTTGTCTTAACTCCTGTCATAACTTAATGCCTATCATTGTTTCTTTATTGTCTCTCTTTCCCATTTGACTGTCATATCCTTAAGGATTATGGCTGCGTCTTATTTACATCTTGCCGTGATAGTAAACGTTTGTTGTGTGATGAATGAATGAATGAACGAAAATTTTCATTTCCATAAAAACATACAGGATGCTGTTTTTTCCCTCCTTCCTCAAAGAAGTACATCAAGAAGGGATACGTTCTGTCAAAAGACTGAAGCTTTATTTAAAATTTAGCTTATTTCGAATTTTGAGTGTGTGTTTGTGTGCATGCAAGTGTATAATAATGTTGGGTGCTTGATGTTTTAACATTGGTAAAAGGATGGCTAATTGGGAGTTAAATTGCCCCCAAATAACTCAAGGTGTATGATAAATTTCTCTCTAGGAGATAGAGATCTGGGACCATGTTGTCCTGAACGTTGCTCTTAAATGAAAGTTTATTAAACAAATACCATTATACTTTATAGCTGTTTTAAATAACTTGTACTGTCTAGTTCTTTTTCTCTTTTTCCTTTTTTATTTTTTATTGCTATATGGGCAGAATTCCCAAAATATGCAATTAGCAGGAAACCTCTGTGGGAATGTTCTTCCCTTAAGATGCCTAGTGAGCTTGAGGGAGGAATAGTCCAAGAGACAAAATTTAGGAGAAAAGCTTTCTCTATAAACAATTATTTTAAAAAGAGAATTTAAATGTTACTAGAAATAGTCTCATTAGAAAATTTTGATTTTCAATTACTTGCAAGTTGTGATTTGGGGAGGTGAATTTGCTCATTATTATTGCAGTGCACCTTGTTCATTTCTCTGTGATTTGTGCAGGTAGCTATCAGAATGTAAAATGTAAAATAAATGCAGACTGGGTTTTTAATCTATTTGAACAATTTGGAAACGTGCATCCCACTGTAATGGAATGCATGTGTAGCGCCAAAGGATTTTTTGATTCTGGAGTTTTTGTGCAATTTACTTTTGCTTTATTTGAAAGAGATTCTGGGATGTTGCCAAAGATAACTGGGAATTGCTTGTAACTATGTTAGAAATACACACAATGTAGTTGAATGTGGAAGTGCAGCTGTGCGTGTTGTAAGTCAGTCCTAGTGTTGTTGCTGGGTGTGGTAATGGCTTTTCTTTAACTAATTTTGGTGATCACATTTGTAGAGAGTCAGGCAATATTGTGAAGGATGTAGGGTGATTAGAATTTTATAGTTGGAACAATTTGAATGAAAGTTTCTAGAGTGTTTGCCTTGACTGTTTTTGATTTTCCATTTGTATGAGATTTACTTTCCAGAAAGGGTGCACCTTCGCCCCGCCCACCTATCCAGTCTTCTTGATTGATTCTTTTTCAGCTGTTGGGTTACCTGGGCATGCTAATGTGACAGAGATTTTGTGGAAGGGAATTGAGGAATAGATGGGAGAAAACCACACAGGACGGAAGAAAACAGCATATAGGAAGAATATTGGAAGAAGGCAAAGAAGTGAAGAAGAGAAGTGATGGTGTACGTGTTCATCAGAACTGTGGATGAAGTCAGTCACGCTTAGGTATGGATTCTAAAAGCCTGAAATAGTCATTTTTCTGTCTCTGCTCTGTGATGTTTGGTTAGCCCCCAGAGCAGTGGATAGCTGCTGTCTTGACTGCTCAGCCCGGAAGACACCATGAGGACCAGCCCTCTGGAGTGAAGGCTACAGGGGCCAGACTTTATCACCACATCCCCAGTTTCCACAGTGCCTTGCACATAATAGTAGCTTAATAAATGTTTATTGAATAAATAAAAGTCCCTTAGCCTTGGAATTGCACTGAAACTCAGAATTTCTTAATAAATGGGGTAACCAGATTACTGAGATAAGAAGTTTGGGTGGCTTTGAAATATCCTAGTACTTTCTGTTTGGTTTGAAATGGAGCTTTAGAAATGAGGATATTGGCTGGGTGTGGTGACCCATGCCTGTAATCTCAGCACTTTGGGAGGCCGAGGTGGTAAGATTGCTTGAGCTCAGAAGTTCGAGATCAGGCTTAGAAAGAGCGAGACCCTGTCTCTATAAAAAATAGAAAAATTAGCTAGGTGTGGTGGCGCTTGCCTGTAGTCCCAGCTACTCAGGAGGTCGAGGCAGGAGGATCACTTGAGCCCCGGAATTGGAGGTTGCAGTGAGATATGATGAGGCCACTGCACTCCAGCCTGGGTGACAGAGTAAGACCCTGTCTCAGAAAATTAAAGAAAAAAAAAAGATGTTGTTCTGTCCTAGAGGCAAGAAGCAGAGGAACTGTGAGCAGGAGAGGGACAGCTGGGAGAAGAAGATGGGGCCAGGGAAGGAGCAGATGCTACAACAGGATTTGGGGTTTGCGGTGCTGCAAAGCTACTCTGTGTTTCTTGGTGTCATGATTAGGATTTCTATGTTGTAAGTCCATCTGTCACAGCACAGTGTACCGTGTAGCTGCTGGACACTGGCCCTGGACACTGTCATGCCCATCCCAGGAGAGCCCCGGAGGACGCTGTACAATGGTTTGGTGGTTTCTGTGAGTCTCAGATGTGATAGTGTGTGGGGCCCTCAGGGACCCTCAGGGCTTGGCAGGGTGGTTCTGGATGTGGATCCTGGTGTCCTTAGCCACGTCAGAGGGAAATGACACTGTGGGCTTGCACTCCTGGGGTCATGGTCTGACTGCAGGCTTTAGCTCTTGGGCCATGCGTATTTTGATAAGGTAAGGGGTATCATTGCTTTGTGGGGGGACAGAGTATTTAGCTTAATTACGTGACTTCTAATATTATAATCATTCTTATTAAAAGCAAGCCATTCAAGTTTAGATTTTTTCCCCTTTTTACTCACACTGAATGTTCAATACCTGGACAGTAGCTGGCACAGCGTAGGCACTCAGCAGACACAGGTGAATGAATGAATGTGTTGAATGTGTAACTGCAGTGAGTGAGGGCAGGGGAGGGAAGTGGGGGAGAGAGGACTAAATACACTGTGCGTGTGCCAGTCTCTGCCTGCTTGCTCTCGTCTTGGAGGCCACCAAGGAGATTCTCGGGTGCTCACGGTGTCCCAGCACGGTGCTCGGTGCAGGGTTGGCAGGGCCGGGGAAGCCCGTGCGGAGCGGCTGTCGGTCAGGGGACAGCTGCTGGTGAGGAACCCACAGCCACTCAGAGCGCTGCCGGGGGCATCTGCGCCAGATGCCTGGGGAATCCTGCTGGGGTCTCCAGAGTCAGCGAGGCCCCCCCAAGGATGGGACCTCTGAGCTGAGTGTTGATGCTTTTGTCGGCTGGCAGAGAAGGAAGCCGGGGGAGTTCCTCTAAGCGGGGGCCACGGCCGAGCACTGGCCCTGAGGGGTGAGAGTTGGCCGTGTTGGGGTCTGCACATGTTCAGTCAGGCCTGGGCTCTGGGGCCCGTGGGGCAGGTGGCTCAGGCCTCAGGTCAGGCATCAGCAGACGTCAAATGAAGAAGGGCTTGTGTGCCTTGCCAGGAATTTGGATTTCCATCTGTGGGGAGCAATAGAAGGTTTATTTTCCATTTTTGAAAACTTTTAAAGGAAAATTTTCAAACACACTTGCAAGTATTAATAGAACAGCACCTGATATCTGTAAATGGAACCCCTAGATTTGGAATTAATCATTTGTGATGTTTGCTTTGTGCATCTTTCTATTAGCTGTCTGTCTGTCTTCTATCTGTGAGAGTTTCCCCAGGGGAGTGACTTGTGTTTTAGGGGCTCCCTCTGGGAGAGGCATGGAGGGTGACACAGAGAAGGGCAGGAGGGGAATGTGGGCAGACTCACCGAGAGTTTCGTGCAGTCGCTGCAGTGAGAGGGGATGGTGGCCTGAGCTAAGTTTTGGCAACTGGGGTGCAGAGCGGAGGGCTCAGAGATATTAATGGGGCTATCCCAGCGATTATGGCTCTGTAGCAGATTGTCCTCAAATTTAGTGGCTTCATATAATGACAATATTTATTTTGCTTGCACATCTGCCATTTGGGCAGGGCTTGGCAAGATGGCCTTGTTTCTGGTCTACTCAGCGTCACCTCTAGTGGCTCAAAGCAGGGGGGGTGTCTGGAATCACCTGAAGCCTGTCACTGACATCTGGCCGTTGGCCAGGGTCTTCTTTGGACACCTACATGTGGCCTGGACGGGCAGGCTGGGATTCTTCCCCAAGTGCCATGAGGCGGGAGGAGGAGGAGGGAACGATGTCGCATGTTAGGAGATGGGCTCTGGAGTCCTGCACCGCTACTGTCGCCTCATTCCATTCATCAGGGCGGCACACGTTAGAGAAGAGGGAAGAGAGTCTCACCTCGGGATGGGGTGTGACAACATTCTAGAAGAGCATGTGGATCTAGAAATATTGCTGTGGTCACTTTTGGAAAATACAGTCTGTGCAGGGGCTCAAGTGACAGGATTTGATAGTTGGCTGTGGGCAATGAGGAAGAGCAGAGAGTCGGAGATGACACCCGTATTTCTGATTCGTGTCTCCAGGACGGGGCTGTCACTGACAGACAAGGCACCGTCAGCGGCCAGACAGGCTCTGCCAGGAAAGGAGAATGAGGAAGAAGGAGCTTGGTTCGGGGTCTCATTGAAGTTTTTTTTTTTTTTTTTGAAATTCTGCATCAGGACAGCCTCATTAACTAAAAACTCACAGATGTAGCTTATGCTAGGAACAGACAACTGCATTTTCCTAGGCATTTTCTGATAGCTTTGAGCCAATGGGGTTTGCTGGCCCTCTGGGCCCCCGCGGACGGCTGGTGTGCACTCTGAGCCCGAGTGCAGCCAGCGGGCTTTTGATGTGTCCCCAGCCTGCTGGGAAAGCTGTGGCCCGCAGCACTCGCTTCCCCCGGTGGAGTGAGAGCAGGCAGGAGGCAGCATTTACTGAATTCATCCAGCAGGCATTTAGTGAGCACTCGTGGTATGCTGGGACCTAAAAGAATTCAAATAAACATTAAACACTGTCACCGCCCTAAAGAGCTGTCCCTAGAAGGGGAGAGGAGGCTTAGGGTCACACGCTCGTGCTAAGCTGGATGCGGTTACTACGAAGAGAGAGCTCTGAGCAGGGGCAGATATGATATGGGGTCACTGGGCTTTTCCCTGCCTCTGGGTTCCCCATGGGCTGCACTCTTGTTGTCGTCTCTTCTGGAGCATATGGGGTCCTGTCTGAGAGGAGAGGCCAAGCCACTGTCCTCACACATAAGGAGACAGATGTTTAGGGACATCGGGCTGTCTTGATTCCCCAGCCAAACTGAACATCAACAGGCTCGTTCCCTCCCCAACTCCCTTCCCTCCCTGGGGGCAGAAGGTAGAGCTAAGTGTCCCTGACCAATGTCACCCAGGGTCCCAGAACACCTGCTTCCCTGGGAACCCTCCCCACCACAGCCCTCACTCTGGGCTTCTCATGTTTAGATTCTGATTTAGTATCATTTTTCCTGGGTGATTCTGATACTGAGTTTACTTGAAAACCCGGACTGAAAATCTGACTCCTTGTAGCTTGTACACAAACAACTATATTCAAGTTAGGAAACACTGAAATGCTGGAAGAGGCCCAGAGTGGAAGGGAGCCCCTCTGCCTGGGCAGAACAGGGAGAGTTTCGAGGAATGCGCATTTGGGCTGTACTTAGAAGGTCAGATAGAGCTGGACGTACGCAGATGATGGAGAGGATGGAAAAGGTGTTCCAGGTGGAGGACTAGCGTGGAAAGAAGCAAGGAATAGGAAAGAGGTTTTTGTTTGTTTTAAATGAATTTTACCAATAATTTGCTTATATGAACATACATGTAGCTTATGTGGGGTTATGTAATTTTAGGTCTTAAAATTATTATTAAAAGTATTTCATTATTTCAGCCTGCCTATATGAAGACATTTGCTTTGATCAAGAAACCTGAGTGTAGCCATCCCACTGAATCTAGGCTATAGACTGCAGTGTGTATATGGACTATAGTGAATGGAATCAGCACATTGGGAACATTTTGACTTAAGTCAAAACTTTTCAGATGTTTTGAAAGGGTTATAGCACTTTTAAATCAATTCTAAAATTTGATATTAAGTGTTTATTTGTTTCTGTTAAAATTAAGAAAAACAAACCATGAAGGTAAAGTTTACTTGCCTGATTTAGGCAACCTTCTGAAATGTGTATTTTCCAGTGGCCCTCTGTTTTGAATTCAGAGACCACTATATACCTTTCATTGCCAGTGACATTAACTCCTTCTGTATGTTTGCCATACCATCTAGAGTCATTTCTCTTCAGGCTGAAGAAATTTCTTTGGAATTTCTTGTAGTGCAGGTCTCCTTATGATAAATTCTCTAATGTTGTTTATTTGAAAGTGATTTTATTTCATTTTCATTCTTGAAGGATGGTTTTGCTGCATACAGAATTCTGGGTTGACAGTTTGTTCGTTCAGCACTTTAAAGATATCATTCTACAGTCTTTTGGTCTCCATGGCTTCTGATGAGAAGTCCTTTGTCCTGGGTATTATTATTTCCCTGCATGTGATGTGTCATTTTTCTCTGGCTGCTTTCAAGATTTTAACTTTGTCTTTCAGCAATTTGCCTACAGGTAGTTTTCTTTGTATTTATCCTTGCTTGGGTTTTTTTGATCTTGAATCTGTAAATTTGTCTTTCACCAAATTTGGAAGCTGTAGGCCTATTTCTTCCCATTTTTTTCTACCCCGTTCTCTCCTCTCCTCTGGGATTCCAAATGCAAGTATGTTAAACTGATTCCTATCGTTACACAGGTCTCTGAGGCTTTTCATTTCAATGTTTTCTCCCTGTGCTTTTCAGATTGGATAGTTTCTGTTGATCTATGTTGAAGTTCACTGATGCTTCTGCTGCCACCAATCTGCTGTCAATCCCATTCCAGTTAGTGTATTTTTTTTTGTTTGTTTGTTTTACTTCTAGAACTACTGTTTGGTTCTTTTTCCAAGTTTCTGATTTTGGGGTTGAGATTCCCCATCTGATATTTTGTTACATGCATAGAATGTGTAATGTTCAAGTCAGGATATTTAGGGTATCTGCCACCTCAAGTATTTATCATTTCTATTTGTGGGTATCCATAATTAAATAATAAATAAAAATTTAAAAATATCAGAGAGATTCCTCATCTGTTCTTTCATTGTATATATATTTCCATTTAAAATTTTTGAACCTATGTATAGTAACTGCTTTAAAGTCCTTATCCACTAATTGCAACATCTGGATCATTTTTGTCTTATTTTTAAATGATTTTTTTCATGGGTATGCGTTATATTTTCCTGTTTCTTTACCTGTCTAGAGATTTTTGATTAACTCTTGGACATTATTAAATATATGTTGTGGATGCTCTGGATCCTTTCATATTCCTTTCAACAGGATTTTTACTGTAGCAGACAAGCTAACTGGGCTGGACTCAAACTCCCAACTTAGTCCCTTGTGCTAGCGAGGCAGCAGCTGACAGCTCCACTTATTTCCTTCAGCTTCCAGCTGCTGCTTTTTCACCAAACGCCTGTGGTCTCTCACATCCTTATGTAAGTTATCGGTCAGCCAAGGATTGGGGTGGATTTTATGCATAGATTTTGTGGGCTTGCCCCATCTGCAGTTGCTTGCCTTTCAGATTTCATCTCTAACTTTCTGGCTGGTCTTCTACCCCCAAGTTTTCCTCTGGTACCTCAAGCCAGTTCAGGCTGTGGATTTCTGCCGCCCCCCCGCCCCCAGATGGATTTAAATTGGGCGGTGTCCTTGGGCAATGGCTTACTACGTACTCACAAATCTCACCTTCTGCAGTTGTCTTTCAAGGGTGTGCCTGTCCAGTTTCTGCCTGCTTTTGGTCACTCGTCGGTACCTTTAAATAAGTTCTTTTTTTGAAAAAATATTTGTTCATATTTGATCATTGTTATCTGCAGGAGGGTTAGTTTGTACAAGCTACTCTGGTATTACTGGACACCAGAGTCAAAAATGAGATTTTGTTTTTATACAGCTTTATAGAGGCATAATTGATATAATAAACTGTATATATTTAAAGTATACAATTTGATAAGCTTTAATATATGTTTATACCTTGAAACCATCTCAAGATTACAGTGAGTTTTTGAGTTCTATTAAGAAGTCATGTGAAGATAAATGGTGGGAAAAAAGGCTCTTTGACCTGAACCTACGGCTGTATATTTTACAGATTGCTTTCAAATGCAATATCTCATTTCGATCTTCACAATACCCCTGGGAATGTGGAGCGGTTCTTAATATCACCCTTCCGCAGATGAAAAACTGAGGTGGCCGTGTTAAGTGGCTTGCCCTTTTCGTGACACCTGCCATATTGCCTTATACCATTGCACACCTGCAGAGACCCATACGCTATGGCCCTGGCCTCCAAGAGTTCCATTTTGTTTCAGTTGGGGAGATAAAACTGCTCGAAGCTGGGCCAAGTGGGTGTGGGGGAGAGAATTTGGAGATTGTGAAAACCAAGTGCAGCATTTGGATGGTGTGCACCAGAAAGGAAGGGCTTGGGGAAGAACTGAGGCAAGGAGCTCACTTTGGGAAGCAGATGTAACAAACCAGGTGATAGGATGAGCATGGTGGTTGTGGAAATGGAAAGGAGAACAAATTTCAGAGCCCTTTCAAAGGAAGAACTGAGAGGGAACAGGAGACTGGATACAAGAGACAAAAGGAAAGGAATGGAAGGAATGGTCAAGGGTAGCCTCTCTATTCATTCTGGACCCCTGGGCCTTTCACTGAGCCTGGTACATGGTGCCCAGTAGATGTTAGTTGAAATAAATTGGTGATGATAAGGATGAGGGGTGATATTTGCTCAGGAACCATTAAAATAACACTTCCCTTACTTGTGTGTACATCAGAATCACCTGGATGGCAATTGCTGGTTCCACCTGAGCTTCTGATTCCGTAGGTCTGGGCTGGGCCCCCAAATTTGAGTTCTGACTGACAGCAAACACTAACGAGTCCAACCCATGCTACTGGCCCAGGGCTGCAGTTTGAGATCCAGTTGCACGAAGTCAAGGGAAGCTTGATGAATTCTGCCGCTTGCCCTTTATGCTTCAGAGCTGGCTGCATAGGCGTGTTTTTCTCCCAGTCTTGTCTACTGGAGTCGACAATCAGAGAGGTGTCCTTGGGATTGTTAATCAGGATTTAACATTTGTAGGAAATCTACTTTATTACTTCACTTAAACTCCAGAGCTCAGAGCCTTGTTTATGGAGCCTCTCGGGTAACATTTGGAAAGCACTGCATGTTCCGTGAGCAAACGAGGCGGCTTTCCAAATGTTACAGCAGATCCCGTGTCCTGTGTCCTGGGGAGGGCAGAGCTGGCGGGCTCCAGCAGCCGGCAGATCGGGGAGGTGCTCCTGGGATTACGTTAAGGTCGTTCTCGAACCTGCAGAATCATGACTTCATGTGTCATGGCCTGGGGCATCCTGGCCGTCTTCCCAATTTGTCGGGGTCTGTTTGGGTTGCTGTTTGAGCTCACAAGAAAAGACTGTTTCTCTGTTAATGAACCACTTAATGTTTTCCGGCTTTGCAAGCTGGCCTCTTGGATGCAGAGGGTAATTGTTGCCCAGAACAAACCATGTGCGTTTCATACCAGCGAGCTGCAGGGCTGTCAGGGCATTGTGGACCTTGCAGAATTTCGTGATTCTTTCATGACTTTATAGCCCAGATGTGCAGAGTGAGGGGCTGCAGCTTTTTTCAATTTAGCAGCAGTGCAGGGCGGAAACTGTACCTGAGATGACGACTGTGACCCAGCGGCCTTTGTTTGTTTCTCAGGGAACTGAGCCTGTTGCTTGAGGGCATGTTCACTCTCTAGCTGGACATTTAACTATGTCACCCGTCCGGTACTAGGTGGCTGATGGCTTTGCTGTCTTCATACAGTTCTTCCCAGGGTAGTTCTTGAATATAAGAGGAGTCACCCCTGAGCAGACCCTACTGGCCTGGACCTGGTGTGCCAGCCAGACACTGCTGTTTTCCTGCAATTCCTGCCCCTCCACTCAGATGGCATGCCTGGTACAAAAGCTTCCACTCTCACATTTGTGAGGTTGTGGGACCCCCTGGGACACTGAATTACTCCCAAGGAGTTTTCCCATTAATGTGGTCCCCCCTACCCCGTGAGAGTTCATTCTAGGTATTGCTTGCCGAGACCCTGCAGTCTGATCCCTTCGGGAATTCCTCTTGGAACTCCCCCAGCCCTGAGTTCAGTGTCTGTTGTCTTTCAGTAAAAACCAGCAAACAAAGCAGTGGCAGCAACAACAACATCTTCACTAAGAAATACCATGTGGCATGTTACAGGCTGAATTGTGTCCCGTAAAGTCATGTGAAGTCCTAACCTGTACCTCACTCAGAATGTAACCCTGTTGGGAGATAAGGTCTTTAAAGAGGTAATGAAGCTAAAAATGATGGTGTCCTTGTAAGGAGAGATTAGGACACAGGCAGTCACGGAGGGAAGACCACGTGAAGACAGTGGAAGAAAATGGCCTCCTACAAGCCAAGGAGAGAGGCCTTAAATGAAACCAGCTCTGCTGACACCCTAATTTTGGATTTCTAGCCCCCAGAACTGTGAGAAGACACATTCCTGCTGTGTGAGCCACTCAGCGCTTTGTTGTCGTGGCCCTAGGAGGCTGACACACAGTGTCATGGTGGTGCAGTAGCCCAGATCCTCCAACCAGAGATGACTTGGTCTCTGCTAGCTTGGGTGCTGGGGTCAAATTACACTGGCTTCTCCAGCTTGTTCTGCAGACCTTTCTAGAACGTGTATGGTCAGACCAGCCCATCTGCTGGCTGACGTCTTTGCTGCAACACTTTGCTTCAGGTGACTCCTTCCCACCTTCATCCTGGTCATCTAAGCATCTTACCCTCTTAGGATGTGCTCTGTGGAGTTTGAGACCACCCCGTGGACCAAGATTGCCAACACCCTGGCCTCGGCTCTCAGATTTCCCTCCCCTCTCTCAGATGGGCAACAGCAGTTACTTGAAAAGGGCCATGCCCTTTCTTCCCTTCTTGGCTTTACTGTGTGGCGGGTTTTATTAAAGACCCATTTTACATTAGCCCTGGTGTGACCGCACCTGCAAGTGCTGAGTCAGTGGCATTAGCTGGAATTCTAAATTGACTGTTACGGCAGCACTAAAAATAGTGCGGGGATGATGGATGGAGTTTAGGGGCGTGACGAAAGCCTCGGCTCTGGAGTAAGCCTGTTCTAGGGTCACTGTGAAGTTTGGGGAGACAGCATGTGAATGTGGGCTCTATCCTGAATGGACACGCAGGACATGTTAGTTAGCTATTAGGATGGCTGTCATAGTAAAGACCCCCAAGATTATTCAAGATTCCTATATGCCCTCTGAATCAACAAAGATGTACTAAACGGTGGTGGTTATAATCTGTATGTTATGGATAAATTACTCTATTTAGGTTTTCTAAAAATGCTAATCCATGTAAAGAAACTGTACGTAACCCCAGTTTTTGAACAAAGAGAAGTCTGCCTTTTGTGGGTCTTGAAGTCCTTAGAGTAATAATTTCTGGCTAATTTCCTTATATTACTTAAAAGCAGAAGCTAAAATTGCACCCTCTCCATCCTCCCTCCCCGCTGTCCTCTCAAGAGGAAGGACACTTGTCTGCTTGGGTCGGAATCAGGAGCCCAAGGGGGCCCAGTCTAGGATGAGCTGGGCTGCTGCTTCTGCAGACCTTGTGTGCACAAGAGCGTGGGCTCTGCTTCCTCTCACTCCTGCTTCCTCCTGGGGGGGTCCCCAACTGCCGTGCTGTCTCTGCTCCTCTCCTGCGGGCACTGCGTGGCCTTGCATTGGGGCTGGACAGCGTGACAGCTGACATTTTGGGCCCAGGTCTAGCAGGTGAGAGAGGCTCCTAGAACCTGGTGCCAAGCCCCGTGCCCCAGCCAGATTTCCCTTCCCGTTTGCCATTGCCCTTTCTGTGCTGACCAGCTCAGGAGGGAGGAGGGAAAGGAGGGTGAATGGCCCAGTATCGTGAAAACTCCAAACCTGTTTCCTAACGAAAGAGTTTATAGCTATTATTTCCCCAGCCAGTACCAAAATGAAAGTGGGCTTTGGGCCTGCACAAGCAAACTCAGCTACCTGGTCTGCACGTCAAGACTGCCGCTACACTGGGAAGATAACTATTTTCCCTAAGGCAAGGAGGGCTGGGCTTGCTGCTGCCTGGCAACGCCTTCTCTGGGGACAGAGCTTGTGTTTCTCTTTATTTTCTCCTTTTCTTCCCCAAAGTAAACATACGGGCAGACAGCTTCCCTCTGCTTTAACCACTCAGGTGCCCTTCCTATTTTGTCTAGATTTTGTATTTAAAAGCAAAACTTATATCTCTGCCAAATGCGCCCCACTGCAGTGGGAGAAGGCACTACTGCAGCGAAGGCAAGGTGCCTCCGAGTCTTAGTAGATGCTTTAAACTCGTGAGCTCAGCAAGAGGAGCCGGGATGAAGGCACCGAGAGGGACAGGCAGAAATCTCTTCTGAGTTCCGCCTCCTTCTGTCTGCTTTGTTCATTGCTAGTTTTGCTCAATAGCTTTGTTTCCAAAGTAGCTACAAAAATAAATTATTTCCAAATAATATTTCTACCTCCCCACCCCCTGTCCATTTATCACCGTGGAATTCTTTTGAGGGTACAGTTTGTGCTTCGAAATCCGCAGATGCCGACGTGCGTGTGGCGGCAGTGGTCCCGCCTGTGGGAAAGGGCCGAGGGGTGCTGCTTTTTGAAGCATCCGCAGCAAAGCTCTGGACACGTCACTGAGTCACGGGACACAAGTGTACCTCACAAGAAATGGAGCCAGGGGAGAGAGAGGAAGGGGGGAGAGAGCTCTGCTGCAGGGGCGGCCCAGTTTAATTGTGAAATACACCTTGGTATATTGATTCATGCCCTGCAGCTGTCGAGGAGGAAAAAATGAGGTTTTGAAACAAGAAAGGAAGAGTTCCCCCTGACACAAGGGTTTGTTGCGCCTTGGAAGACAGCCATTGTGACGGCTTTCACTCGGAAGTCGTTCACCAGCAGAGGCTGCGGGGTAGCGTGCTTGGTGTGCAGGTGACAGCGGATTGGTAGCACCTGGGGACCAGCTAGCGTGCAGGACTCAGGCCCTGAAGAGACGGACAGTTGGAGAGAGGGAGGCAGGGTGAGCTCGGCAGGGGAGTGTGGTGCGGTGGTTGGTGCAGGGAGAAAGCAAGCGTGTGGCCGTCAAAGCTGCGGGCGTGGTTTGAAGAGGCCCTGCTAGGGCTGTCCTGGGCGAGGGCTGAGAGACGGGTTGGCCTGGCCTCATCTCTGCTTCCACCAGAGCGTCTCTGGTCTGAGCTTTCCATAGAAAGCATATTGGGCACGTCCTGCAGAACTGTTTGAACAGAGACTATAGACGAAACAAGTAAAAATTATTTCTTCTGAGCAATCCCAAGAGACCTGAGGCTCCATCATTAGGAACAGCTGGTCTTTAGGAAAAAGTTGCACAACACGGGCTTGAACTTCAATTTTAAATGCTAGGAACGTAGAGTCCAAAGGGAAGAGACAGCAGGCCCAGTTCAGAGCTAAGAGCCTGCCCTATGTTTCTTGGAAATCTTTTTTTTTTTTTTTTTTTGGTATTTTTAAATTGAGATATAATTTACATATAGAGTGAAATCCACAGACCTTAAGTGTAGTTTGATTTGTTTTGAGAAACACATGCATTTAGGTAACCTACACTCTACCAATATATAGAACAATTCTACCGTCCCGGAAATTCTCTTGTACCCTTTCCCAGTCAGTCTTCCACGTGCACCAGAAACAAGCACTCTTCTGATATGTTGAACTGTAGATTAGTTTTGCTTGTTCCAGAACTTCACAGAAATGAAGTCAGCATATATTTTTTTTGTTTCTGTGTTTTGTTTTGTTTTTCACTCAGCCTGTTTTTGCAGTTATCTTTGTCAGGGATCTGCAGTCTTTTTTATAAAAGAAGCAATAGTAAATATTTTAGGCTTGCTAGCCATAAGATCTCTGTAGCAACTACTCACTTCTGCTGTTGTAGCAGGAAGATAGCATCGACACCATGCAAATAACTGAGTGTGTGGCTATGTTTAATAAAACTTTGTTTACAAAAACAGATGGCCTGTCTGCAGGGAAAATTAGCTGACCCCTGATGTGTATTATTTTATCAGTTTTGTTCCTTTTTGTTGCTGTGTAGTATGCCACGTGTGAGTATATCACAGTTTATTTATCCATTCTCCTGTTGACAGACATCCAGACCAGTTCCAGTTTTGGGCTGTGATGACTAAAGCTATGATGTATGTTTTTGTATAAGACTTTTGTATGCCTAAGTTTAATTTATCCTGCATAAATATCTAGGAGTGGTATTACTGTGTCATAGGGTAGGTGTCTGTTTACCTCTAAAGAAACTGCCAAACAGCCACACAAAGTAACTGTGCCATTTTGCACTCTTGCCAGCAACATACGGGTGTTCCTGTTGCTCCCCATCCTTGCCAACATTTGGTGTTGTCAGTCTTTTCATTTTCGCCGTTGTAGTCGGTGTGGAGTGAGTGGTAGCCCATGTGCTTTGAATACTTCTTGACTGATGTGGTTTAGCTGTAGGTGTTGTCCTTATTTCTGAGGTGGCTGGGGAGCGAGCCTCCTTCTGTTGTCAGCCTCTCAGGCATTTAATGAGAGACATAGAGCCTGAATGAGTAAGTGGCATGTGTGTACCCAGAGTCTTTGACAGAATGTATCTTGGTCTTTAATCACCTACTTTAGTTGTCCACACGCATCAGATTTTATGCTGATACCCCTTTGCCTTTGTTGGTATAAACTTCTGCTTCCAGGCTTTGGCTCAATCGGTGACTGGGAGAGGTTGTTAGCAGGGATATCATTTCTGCTTTTACAAATGCAAGGGTCCTTCCTTCTCCAGAGCTGGAGACCAAGCCAGCTCCAGTTTATTGAAACACGCAGTCACCTCCTTGCTGCCATCTGGTTGACTCTCCCTGGGGGGGCAGATTGAGAAAGCAGACCCATATGCTGTGGTTTTTCTGTTTGTGTTTGGATGTGGGGTTTAATTTGTGTCAGAAAATAGCAGTATTCTTATTTCATTGATTTTCTTTTTGCTTCTCTTATGAAAGGAAAGAATGAAACCAGGCAATTAGCTACAGAAATAGCAAGTGAATAATAAAATAATGTGTTTTTGGTCCATGTGCAGTTACGAAAAGGAATACTGCTTTCCTTTCTTTTGGTCTGTATTGACAAAAGGCATACTGGTTTCTTGTGTCAATGTGGTGTCTTAGAGATATAAAGCATTCTCATACCCACTCTCTCATCCAGTAATAAAAGTAACCCCGTGAAGAGGTTTTAAGCAGATACGATGTCCATTTCATAAATGAGGGATTTGAGGCTTACAGAGGTTTAGTAACTTGCCCCAGGTTGCTGAGCTTGGACTGTGGTCCTAGTTGAATAAGTATGTGAAATTCTAAATGTCTTGGTTCATCACAAGATATTTCAGTGCATACATTTGTTCCCTCACCTGGGAAAAGGGGATATGAGATGTTTAAAAAAGTGGGGGGATGTTAGATCATCAAGGTCAAATAATGCCCTTCTCAGGAAGATACAATATTAAAACTGGAGGTGGGAGGAGGGACAGGCAGTTTTTTTTGGGAAGAGATTCATTCGTGTGCTGAGACAGAGCCTGACACTGGCTTCCTAGTGAGGACTTGCGGCGGGTGGTGTAGCTGCCTGGGCTCCGAGGGACTGTGTGTCCCTTGCTGTCATTTAATCCTTCTGTACCTCTTGTTTCTCATCTGTAAAATGGGGTTCTTAGATATGATCTTCCCACCTTCCAGCTCTTTTTTTTTTTTTTTGAGAAAAGGTCTTCCTCTGCTGCCCAGGCTGGAGTGGCGTGATCATAGCTCACTTCAGCCTCGAACTCCTGGGTCCAAGCCATCCTCCCACTGCAGCCTCCTAAGTAGGTGGGACTACAGGAACACACCACCATGCCTGGCTAATTTCTTTATTTTTGTAGAGATGGGGGTCTTGCTATGTTGCCCAGGCTGGTCTCAAACTCCTGGCCTCAAGCAATCCTCCTGCCTCAACCTCCCGAGTGCTGGGATTACAGGCATGGACCACCACGCCTCCCGTCCCCCACTCCACCCTTTGAGCTATAAATTTTACTCATTACCTAAAGCAATTTCAGTTTCCTCCACTTCAGTTATTCTGTTGAATTAAAGGGTGCTACTTCGGTTAAGTTACACAACAAAACACCAGACCCCTTCAGCATGGCAGTGCAGTCTTGGATTCGTGTGGCACTGTTGGCGAAAGGTCCTTACGGAATTAGATGGACCAAAAGATGGGTAAGAGCTGACTGTCCCAGTGCCTGGGGCCACTGTAATGGCCTCCATCCACAGCTTGTGACCACTGCACCTATCTTTCGGTCCCAGGATGTGAACTGCTGTAGAAACATATTTGCCTAGCTCTGGCCTGGGCCTGAGGGGGGCCCTGGGGAGGTAACAGTAGCTAATGTGTATTGAGTATGTATTCTGTGTGTGGCATCTGCTCAGAACTCTGCATACGTTACCTCGTGAGAGCCTCATAGCATCTCCGAGGGGTGGGTATGATAATGAACCCAGTTTACCCATGAAAGCTTCCTAAAACATTTAAATAATGCACTCAAGGTGACAGAGCTGGGATTTGAACCTGGTTTCATGACTCTGGAGCCTGTGATCTCAACCATTATTTTATAAGTAGCCATTCATTAATAATATCCATAAGCCAATGTTTCTTGACACATGGGACCACCCCCCAATAAAAATCCTGGGCGCTGAATCCCTAATGAGCTTCCCTGATGGAAAACTTTTCTCATGTGTTGCCACAACTCCTTGCTGAGGGAATTAGCCACATCCGGTGTGACTCCACTTACACTCTTGGAAGCTTGTACCTGGCTTCCTCCAGACCTTCTACCACGTGCCTTTTCCCTTTGCCGATTGTGTTTCGTATTCTTTCACCTTAATGAATCGTAGCCTTGAGTTCTGTATGCTAAGTCCTGTAAGTCTTCCTGGTGAATTATTGACCCGGGGGTGGTCTTGGGGACCCTCAGCATACCTGGGTTTAAAGGCTGGTCATGCTGCTTAATATTGTGTGGCTTTGAGACTGTTTTTGCTTAGTTTATTATAATCTTAATTTATTGTAAATTTATTGTAATCCTCATCTGTAAAGAGGGGATGAAAGCACCAACTTCAAATGGATATAGTCTGAGCTAAATGAGAAATATGCACGTAGTAGTTCCCAATAAATGTTGTTTTTTTCCCCTGCTATCCCATCCAAAAGTAATAACTAACCAAAATGGGTGTGGTGAGTATACAGGCATTGCTGCAAGAACGGGAAGACCTTCAGTTTCCGAGAATCATTTCCGTACTCAATGAGTTATGCTCCATGCTCTCTGTTAATTTTGCGTCTACCTACTGTACTTGGCTCTATGCTGGAGAGATTGAGAAGAAGCCAAAAGACTTCAGACTTCCAGAATTTTCTCTGGAGACTGCTAGACTGGACCAGCAGCAGTGCGTGGCAGACACTAGGCCCTAGGTGACTGAAACTCACACAGAACTGTAAGAACGAAGAGCCTCCTGATGGGCCACACTCAGGTGTATGTAGCTTGGGAGGGTAGCTACCTAAGGTTGCCAAACAAACCCTTTATTAATAGTCTTGGTTTCTGCAGGTGGTGGGGACAGAAATTCAGTATCAGAGGAATTTTAATATCTGCATTTCATCCAGAAGGTCTCCGTGTTTTCCTTTGGAGAAACTTTAGGTTTGCTCCCCTTACCCCACCACCCAAAAGAAATCTGGTGGAGAAACCATTGGTGTTCCCTTCATTTATGTGCTGACTGAAGTGGTTCATAAACTTCAGCAGGCTTCACAGTCACCTGGAGGGCTCGTTAAAACAGGGATTGCTGGCAGGACCCGAGTTTCTGATTTATTGGGTCTTGGTGGGGCCTGAGGATTTGTCTTTCCAGACTGTTCCCACTTGATGCTGCTGGACCTGGTCACACTTTGAGAAGCCCCGTGCTGGCCGCAGCCTCGGTCACAGTGTGCTGTGGTGGACCTGCATCTTACAAGAGTGACTCACTGAAGTTCTTCACTGTGCTGCGTGCGCCCTGCTCAAGTGGCCAACGGGTTTCAGCTTAATTTACATGGAAAGAAGCCCTGATTTTTTTCTCTGAAAGATACCACACATGATCTGTTTATTTTTTATGGGATGAGTTTTCAAATGTTTCATTTTTTTCTCTTGTTTGGCTTGTGTCCGAACACCACTGTTCCTACTGTTGTAATTTTTATAACCCACTGGTATGTGTGAGTGGTTTAAGGAGGTCCTTGTGGATTAGGATTTGCAATCGTCCATCCATCCATCCATCCATCCATCCATCCATCCACCCATCCATCCATCTATCCATCCATCCATCCATCCATCCATCCATCCATCCATCCATCCATCCACCCAACCACCTATCCATCCATTCATCAAACATAATATACTGGTAGGTTGTAGAGATATAAAGAGAAATAAAACTATCCTCAAAGGGTTTATGGAACTGTAATAGAAGCTTTTCTGTTTTTGCCTTCCTTAAAGCAAAACATGCATTTCTTGCTTTTTAGTGAGCTGGGATAATAGTTGGATCCATTAGATTAATATTGACCCTTCTTGTAAACACACACCTCCTCAGAAAATGGTTTCAGAAATCTGCTGACTTCTTGAAGTAAAGGTATGAGTGTCTTTAACCTAATATTTTATATTGAAAATCAATTCCTTCCAAAGAAGCTTTTCATAGACTCTTGGTGATGATGGCAGCAGGGCTCGCTCTGAGTGAGTCTGCTGTGTTTTAGAAATTGCCGCCATGTTAACAGGCTACCTTGAAAGACCCACATCTGTGCCAGTGAGCCTGGCCGGTGGCTTTGTGCGTGGTTTGTGGATGGCGTGTTGGCACTACCCAAGCCCCCCAGCTGAGTCGGCCCACGCTGTGGACTCACACCCCTTAGTGAGTACTCCCGTAAGTGATTCTGGAACACCTTCCTTGGAATCCCTTCACCAGGCACGTTTTGGCATTTACTGCCAGGTGAGGTAATGATTCAGGTGTGAACTGCTTTAATGGTTCCTAGAGGCCGGATTTTAAGTGGTACAGCCCCTCTCTGTGTCCCTTCACCCTGCAAAAGTGTGTAAAAAATTGAGTTATAAACTTTTATTAAAATACCTGAATTACTTTCATCTCTCCTTATCCTAGTTTCATCTTTATTTAAACACGTGGAGCTTTTTACTTGGTTGTAGTCATTAACGGATATTCAATTTTTTCTGCTTTTTCCCTTTGTGTTATTTAGTAAATGTTCTTTCCTGCTCCTATGTGGCTCTGATGACTCTATATAATAGTCCACGGTTTAATATCCCTGTTTTTAAAAAGAACAAATGCTTCTATACCTAGCATCTAGACACAGAAAACACAAAACAAGCAAACACTTTTTTTCTTCTTTTAAATAATTACATACATTTATATAATATTATTTGTATATGTTATTGTTCTTATTGTTATATCTTTAATTACTCTTGATAAAACTAGTCAGACTTTCTTCCCAAAGAATTCAGGCAATTATTTCTCTGCCAAAATTTGGCTTAATGATTTTTCTTTGTTTTTCTGATTTAATAATTTTAAAGAGTATGCCCACTCTTTTGATTTGCATTTCTTTAATTCCTAACACCATTAAACCCACATTTAGTTATTGGCTCACTAAAGGAGTTCTGCTCACGTGTTCATGTATGTGCTGGAGGCTGGTAGAATGTTTTTCCTGTGTATGAGGTATTTATATATACACTATTTATGTGTGCACATGTGTGCATTACTAGTATATATGTCTGGATTTTCCAGTGCTGTTGTTTTCCTTTTCATGTGTATTTTTGGATTCATAAAAGTTGATAATTTTTCTAAAATGTAATAATGCCTGGTACTTGGTAGGAATATAAATATTTATTGAATGAATGCATGCTTATTTTTCCTTTGAAATCTCTTCTATTACAAAAATTTTAAAAACTCTTGACATGAAAAATAATATTATTTTGTTTTATTCTAGTTTTTCCTATTTGATTTGTTATATTTAGTATTTTGGGGCCACCAAATTAAATTGGACATAGATCCAGGCTAATGTTTCTCCATTTTGTTACTTGATTTCTGTCATTATGTATGAAATTATATTTATTTCATGCTCCCATTTACTTCTTTAAAAATCTGAATCCGTGTCTGGGATGCCTCTTCTGCTTCAGTGATCTGTGACATGGTTTTAAGGCATCATTACTCCTTAGGATACGTTTGTTTTAAACATATTCTAGTATTTGATGAAGAAAATCCTCCTTTATTCATTCCTTTCCCTCAAATAGTGATTTCCCCCCTTTTTTTCTGTTTTAAAGTGCATTTTACATATAACAGTATAAATAAATAATGAAAAGTTTTCCAGGGCGAGAGGAAGTATAAAGAGTGGCCCTCCACTCTGTAGTTATAGAGAAATATAATTAGAGAACTTTTAACTATATTTTACAAAAAAACTTATCACACAGACGACATTGCAAAAGTCGCAAAGAAAGCAAAGTGACACATTCACCCACAGTCACTCTTCAAGTGCACAGATAATTCTGTTTAAATGTATAGGAGGTTTACATGGTTTTATTTCTAGCTTAATTTTACTTTCATATTTTAAATTTCTCTATTAAATTTATGTAACAAATATTTTTCCATATTAATATATTTTCTTTTCAAAAGTTTAATTGAATTAAAGAATTTATTTAACAAATAGTAATCGTATATATTTATAGGGTACAGTGTGATGTTTTAATAGATGTACACATTACAGAATGATTAAATCCAGCTAATTAACATGTCCATCACATCATATACTTATTTATTTGCAGTGAGAACATTTAAAACCTACTCTCTTAGCTATTTTCGAATATACAATAGGTTATTATTAACTGTAGTCACCATGCTGTGCAATATATCTCCAAAACTTATTCCTCCTATCAGACTGAACCTTTGTAAACCTCATCCCTAACCCCTGGTAAACACCATTCTACTCTCTGCTACTATGAGTTTGTTATTTTTAGATTTCATGTATCAGTGAGATCATGCAGTATTTGTTGTTCACAGCTTATTTCACTTAGAATAATGTCTTCCAGGTTCATCCATGTTGTCGCAAATGACAGGATTTCCTTCTTTTTTAGGACTGCATAGTATTGCATTGTGTGTGTGTGTGTATCATATTCCCTTCATTCATTCATTCTTTGATTGGACACTTAGGTTGTTTCCATGTGTTATCTATTGTGAATAATGTTACTATGAACGTGAGAGTATAGATATCTATACTGATTTTAGTTAATTTGGATATGTGGGATTGCTGGATCATATGGTATTTCCTCAATTTTTGAGGAACCTCTCTACTGTTTTCCACAATGCTGTACTAATTTATATTTTCACCAGCAATGGGCAAGGGTTCCTTTTCCTCCACATCCTTGCCAACACTTGTTATCTTTTGTCTTTTTGATAATTGCCATTCTAACTGTTGTGAGGTGGTATCTCATTGTAGTTTTAATTTGTATTTCTTCGATGGTTAGTGATGTTGAGCATTTTCTCATATATCTGTTGGATATTTATATATTTCCTTTTGAGAAATGTCTATTCAGGTCCTTTGCCCATTTTTCAAATTGAATTATTTGTTTTCTTGCTATTGAGTTGTTTGAGTTCCTTATACATTTTGGATATTGTCCCTTTATCAGATATATGGTTTACAAATATATTCTCCCAATCTATAGGTTGTCTCTTTACTCAGTTGATTGTTCCTTTGCTCTGCAGACACATTTTAGTTTGATGCAATCCCATTTGTCTATTTTGCCTGTGCTTTTGGGGTCATATCCAAACAATCACTGCCCAGACCAATGTCATGGAGCTTTTCTCCTGTTTTCTCCTGGTAGTTTTAAAGTATCAGGTCTTACGTTCAAGTCTTTAATCCATTTGGAGTTGATTTTCATATATGTTGTGAGATAAGGGTCCAATGTCACTCTTCCACATGTGGTTATTCAGTTTTCCCAACACCATTTATTGAGAAATTCTTTTCCCATTATGCATTCTTGCCTCCTTTTTGAATATTAATCTTTTATAAATGCATGGGTTTGTTTCTGGGTTCTCTACCCTTTTCCATTGGCTGATATGTTTGTTTTTATGCCAGTATCATGTTGTTTTGATTACTATAGTTTTGTAATATATTTTGAAATCAGATAGTGTGATGCCTCCAACTTTGTTCTTTTTGCTTAAGATTGTTTTGGCTATTTGGTTTTTTTTTGTGGTTCCATACACATTTTAGAATTGATTTTTTTTTATGTGAAAAATGTGATTGGAATTTTGATAGGGACTGCATTGATCTATACATTCCTTTGGGTAGTATGGACACTTTAACAATATTAATTCTTCTAATCTGTGAATACAGGATATCTTTCCATTTATTTGTATCTTCTTCAATTTCTTTCATCAGTATTTTATAGTTTCAGTGTATAGATCTTTTACCCCTTAATTAAATTTATTCCTAAGAGTTTTATTTTTTGATGTTATTGTAAATGGGATTGTTTTCTTGATTTCTTTTTTGGATAGTTCACTGTTATAGAAATTCTGAATTCAGTTAAGTTTCAGGATACTGAATCAACACACAAGACTTGTCCGTATTATTATGTTTTAAATAGTTATTGTTTTACCTGTTTTGCTATTTCATTGAGTTAGTATTTAATAACTTACCTAACCAGTTCTTTTGATTAATTAAGTAGGTTGTTTCTAACATTTTGATGTTATAGATAACACAATAGCAAACTTTGCAGTACAGATGGATGTTTTGTGTTGAGAATGATTTTTTAAGATATGTCACTGAAGTGGGATCACTGAGCCAAAGCATACAGATATATGGGTGTTTGTACAAATTGCCAAGTTGCTTTCCCAACTAGAGAATTTGTATAAATTGTGTAATATAAACAAATATATGGTGAATTTTGCCATAGCTTTGCTTTGTCATCGGTATGTGTGTGTGCATGTGTGTGTGTGTATATATATATACATATATTTTACATATATATTTGTCAAAAAGCTATGTGGGGGTGTTTGTGTGTGACCAATGGTCACCTTGTCCTCATGAATTTATATTTCATGAATACAAGGTGACCACATAATTTTAATTTACATATCTTTGAGATTGAACATTTCTCCATTTGTTCATTTCTTGCATGAGTTGTGTCCCCTGTCAAACTTTTCCTTTCAATAGAGCTTTACTGAGCATCTATCAAGGGCCAAGCTGTGTGCAGAGATTTCTTGCTCACAGCAGCACTGTGCATCCCCTGTCCACTCAGAGGAGAGAAGGACAATTCAACAAGCATGAGAAGGACCACAGTTCGGAAATGAAGGCTGCTTGGCAACACATGGCAGGGCACCTACCAAATCTAGATTTCCCACCTTCCCTGGTCCATGAGCCCTTCCCAACAGCAGCGGTGATGAATAGACCAGGTGACCCAAGAGAACAGCGCAACTACGTGGTTTATTGTCTGCCCTGAGTTGGCCAAATGCAACAGGAGAAACAGCGGTACCCAGAAGCTCTCTTGAATGTAGAGGCCCAAGTTAATCTTTTTTTTGTAAATAAGTCAAATTCTTCCCCTTTATATTATTACTCTTTGAGACACAAACCAATTCCCCAGATTCTTCCCCAGAAATCCCTTCAAGACTGTGCTGATTCTAGTTATTACTTACTGTATATGTGGGATTTTCTTACTCTCATTGCATTTCTATGAGGTATGGGGTGGAAGTTCCGTTGTCAGAGCAACCAAGATGGTGGATTTCCAGTGAGCTTGGTGAAGACCTCTGCTTGGGCAGGGTCTCGTGTTTCTGTGGCAAAAGGAATGCAGGCCATTTCTGGATTTTACTACTGTCTCTCTGTCTTGCTGTCTCTGTGCGAGTTCCCCCTTTTATCCTCAAGACGGATCAGTGAGGCGGAATCTACCAGCCTGACTTGTTGATGTCTTTCTCTCCTCTCACAAAAGAAAGCGCCCTTTTCTGAATTTCGCTGTTGATCAATTGTGCTGTGCTGTTTAATAAGCAACGTATATTTGGATTTTAATGAATCTCAATGGCCTTCTCATTTCTGATTTGTAAGGTGAAACCAGGTCCCTTTGTTGTCATAGCTTATCTTTGGTTTTGTTCTTGACGTTATATATTATTGTTGCTGTGTAATCACCTTCTTCTTTCCTACCCACCTCCGGCCCCACCTTCTGTTATATGGGATTGAATAATTTTGTTTACTTTTATTTTCATCTGTAGTGCTGTGGAAGATAGATACCCTCTTTCCTTCTTCTTTTTATATGCACTTCCAACTAAAAGGAGTTAATTGGCAAAATGGACAGCAGGGATGATGGAGGCTGGTTTGGGTGGAGTTGGGGGTTGGGTGGGGGCATGTCATGTGGAGTTGGGGGTTGGGTAGGGGTCATGTCATGTCAGGTGGACCATCAGAGCAAGGGCTTCCAGAGGCAAGAGTCAACCTGCTACCGTGACTAAGTGTCACCTGTGCTTGGAGTTTAGGAAGGGGGTAGTGAGAAATGAGCTGAAAACCACTCACCTGTCTTTGGGGAGTTTATGTGTCTATTCATGAGTGGAACTTGATCTTGAGGACATGATGGGCCATTGGAACTAAACCATCAGTATCTTTTTGAAATGGAGGAGCAGAGGTTCATTGAAGGAGGTTTTCTGTGCTCTGCTGTTGCCCAAACATTTATCATAGTTGTGCCTTTAGGGCCACAACTATACATGGGTGATGAGGTGGACACGTGGCCATAATTCTGATTTAAATGTGATGGTCAGTCCTCAACACACAACAGATGCCTGTTCCCATGGCGAGATTGATCGTGGGAGAAGGAGCCTCCCACCCATAGATTACAGTAACCAAAAGCCTCAGCCAGACTGAACCATGCAGACACATCCCCCAAAGAAACATTTATAGCATAGCTTTCATATTGTGTTTGTTTTGATACAATAAATGCTTGAAAGCTTATATAATGGGTTTGTATTTCTTTTCTCTTATAAGCAGTTTCTATATTTTTATGATATGCTATGGACTTCCAGGAATGGAATCTCCATTTATAACATTATACTCACAGGAAACAAATAATTGATTTACAATGACTGGACTTGCTACCTTTGTTCAATAATTGATTAGGTCAGAGGTTGGCAAACCTCTTCTGAAGAGGGCTGGAAAGTAAGTATTTTCAGCTCTGTGGGCCATATGGTCTCTGTCACAACTACACAACTCTGTCACTGTAGCATGAAAGCAACCACAGACACTTCATAAACAAATGAGTGTGGCTGTGTTCCAGTGAAACTTTTATTTTTGGATAGTGAAATTTGAATTTTATATAATTTCCATGTGTCATAAAATATTCTTCTTCTTTGGGTTTTTTTTCAATCCTTTAAAAATGCAAAACCATTCTTAACTTGTGGGCCTTATATAAACAGGCAGTGTGCCAGATTTGTTCCAAGTGTGCCAAACCCTTAGGTCATCATTTAGGGTTGTCTGTAGAGCTGTGAGTTACGTAGCAAATTCTATGTGCTAGGTACTGTGCAGCTTGCTTTTCATATACTGGTTCACATAATTTTCATAAAAACTCTGAATTATGTATTTATTTACATATTTATGTTTTGAGACAGAGTCTCACTGTCTCACCCAGGCTGGAGTGCAATGGCAGGCACAATCATAGTACACTGTAGCCTTGAACTCCTGGGCTCAAGTGATCCTGCTGCCTCAGCCTCCCGAGTAACTGACACTACAGGTGTGCAACACCAGGCTCAGCTAATTTTTAAAAAAATTTGTAGAGATGGGGTCTCACTATGTCGTCCAGGCTGGTCTTAAACTCCTGGTCTCAAGTGATCCTCTCTCCTTGACCCCCCAAAGTGCTGGGATTATGGGTGTGAGCCTCTGCATCTGGCTTGAATTATGTATTTATTTATTTACAGGTGGGGAGACTGAGGCTTACTAAGATTAAGACAGTTTTTTAAGGTTCTATCTTAGTTGTGTGATAGTGGTGGAACGACGTTTTGAACTGAGGTCTGCCTGAGTTTAGTTTTAACTCTCAAGACCCTGTTCTTGAGGAATTTACAGAGTTGTGGGGAAGTGAGTGGGTAATTAAATAATTTTGTAATTGTAATAGGATATTGTTATAACTCAACTGATAAATATGTTCCCAAGATACAGCATACTAGCAACTCTCTTAATAATAGGGCAGTAGAGAGGAGAGATTGCTTGGGTTTGAGACTGACTCCACCCCTCCATTGAAGTTCAATGATCTTCAAGTTATTTATCCTTTCTATGCCTCAGTTTCCTCATTTGTAAGATGGAAGTGAAAATCGTGTTTGCCTAGTAGAGATTGCAGACATTATATGAGAAGGATGTATCAGGTGACTGGCACATGGTAGCACATGCTCAATAAATGTGAGCTGTTTTTATTATTTTGACCTTTGAGTCGAGTGAAAACCCTACAGCTATATTTATTTATTTTTTTAAGACAAAAGTTATCAAATCAATTTTAACATGTATACCCGGGAACCCTCAGAAAAATGAAGATTCCCCCTATGGCTATATTTAAAACTCATGCTGCTGCTACATTTTTTACCTCTCCTGTTATATATTTATAAAAATGTTTTGGAGAAAAGGTTATATTTTATAGACTAGTATGGTGTTCAATATATTTTTCCCACATTCAAAAATGAAATTGCGGAACAATTTCCTTTTTTATGTAACTCTTATTAAATTTTTATGATTGCAGAATGTTGTCTTTCAGGATGAAGTGTATCAAATACTTGCTTTTCCTATGTTTAGAATTACTTTGCAGTGCTTAGCAAACCCTCACGTTTACTAAAATTCATTGTATATCTTTCAGATTCGGGAGGGTCTTGTGAATATGAGTCCATATGTGTATAGTTTCTTTTTTTTTTTGACAATTGCTTGTTTTTCCTCCAATTAATGATTTAAGTTTTATATTCCTCATTGGCTTGGTATTTTACACTTATATAGAAAATCATAAACTATCCTTAGATTAACCAATTTAGTAGTATACAACTGTGCTCAGCATTCTCAAATGACTTTTTCTCCATCTTGTACATTGTTATTTCTCATTTCTAATGTTATTGTGCATTTGTATTGGGGTTTTCTGTTTTGTTAGACTTTTGAAAGAAACAGATCTTACTGATGTTTATCACTTCTTAGACATTTTTACCTGTCTTTTACTAAAACATTTATTGTATCTTGGTCAGAAAATTTGACTTCTATAATAATTACTTTTCTGTATTTAATGGCAGCTAGTATATTATCTATTATTATTCTATTCATTTCTGTTAAAAAGGGAAATTTTCTGCTTTCATTTAATTATTCTAATTCTCCATTAATTCAGTCTTATCAATTATATTGTTCAGATCAATGCCTTTGCTTTTTTTCTTTTTTAAATAAGCAATTGAGATGCATTTAGCACCTACAAATGCTTGGGAAATTTTGAAGAACTTTAGGATATATAGGAAGGAGTGAGACATGGTCCCTGCCCTTTAGGGGCTTCCAGTCTAGCAGCGGGCAATAGCTGTACCTCTTAGACGGTAACGGACCGTCTTGGCTGCCCCGTGAGGGTGCCAATGCCGGAGGAGTTTGGGAGCGAAAGAGCACTGTGGGTGAGAGTGTCATGGAAGTTTTCCCAGATGAGATGAAAATTAGGTTCATTGCTTCTCAGCTTGGGGAAGAATAATTGTATGTGTTCAGCTCTAAAGGGTTCTGGTTCACCTGACTTGTTACGTTGCAGAGCTGGGACTGGGTTGCACGTGTTTCTGAGACTCCCGGTTGAGAGCCATTCTGCAGTTCCACATTCCCGTGCTCTCCCATGCAGGCCGGCAGAGGATTCTGTTGGCGGGAATCCATTTCTGCCCATGGCGCCTCGGTGCGCCCACCTGGAGGGGAATTCTCCACCGTGGGCACCCGTGGTTTCAGCTGCCCTGCGGCCCTTTTGTTTCTTCCCTGGCAAAATAGCTAACATTGCTAGTTACATGTGAGTCTGGTGGACCTCTTCATTCAAGGTGATGTGCCTTTGCTTTCTAGTGTACTAGATTATGAACTTCTGAAGGCATAACCTGATGGTATGCTACTACAGCAGAGATGCTGTCCCGTTCTCTTTACTTTGGCAGTCAGTTTTTATTTATATGTTTCACAGATGTTTATTATTTGATAAATATATAGTCAGTATGCTTTGGTTTTCAATTCGTGGTATGCCTTTAATATTTTATTAATGACTATATGTAAATTTATTAAGTGAATTTTGATTCATATACTCAGTAACCTAGCCATTTTTACTTTTACTTCTTTTTAAAAGTTTGTATATATCATTTTATATTTACTTTTCATTCACATGTAACAGATTTTGCTTATTATTCTAGTCAGAATCTCTTTTTTCTCTCAAATGGGATAATAATTAAGTTCTGTTATATTTGGTGTTACATTTGGATCATCTTCTGTCATACTAATTTTTATTTTTGTTTTCATCATTCTTGTGACATCTCTTTCCAACTATGACTGCAAAATCCTGGCCATTCCTCAGTGGCCTTATTCTTGCTTTTATTCCCCCCTGCTTTTGATGTTATTCTTGTAACCAGCCAGTTTTTACTATAGTATTACTGAACCAAATTGCTCATCAGACACTCACCTCTCACACATCTGTTTCCATCCAGCAATTTGGATACTCGTGGTAGAAAAAGAACAGTTGTGCTTCTTCCCCCGGGGCCCCAGCCTTTCCTTCATGTGCTGGAACTTTATGAGGCTCAGCCTCAGTTTCTCTGTCCTTCTTAGTAGCTCTTTGTCTCTGATGCCTCATTTTATATGGTCCTCATTGATCTGTGTTTGTATTGATTCTTATTCCTCACAATACAACAGCCCTTCCTGTAAATGTCCTTTATTTATCTTTCGGAGTTGGCATTTAAACTCCAGTGGCTGTTTGCAGTAATTTCAGAAATGAAATTTGTCAGCAAGAGGTGCGAGCTATAAATAATTCCTTCAGACACTGGATGCATTTAGGCCCTGTTGCAGGTGCTCTTAGGTGACAGCTTTGCTGGGCAAAGAAAACCTGGAAGTCTCTCCGCTTTTGTATCTGAGGGTTTGTGCATATCACTAAGGTCTAAGATGGAAATTCTTGTTTGTTGTGTTTGGTTAAATGCAACGGGTTCTCTCCTCCTTGCGTTTAGAAGGCAGTTCCTGAGAGAGGGGTTGGTGTCCTCCTCTTTGCTGGTGGACTCTGGAAGACTGTCACGAGCCCCGTTCACCTCCAAACTAAGTTTTAAAGCAAACTGCTTCTTTCCAGGGCACTTTCTTTGTTATTGCTTGATTCAGTGTCCACAGGCACCCTTCAGAGTGAAGATTACGTTCCCTGTTGTATGCATCATTTCCCCTCCTGCATTTGTTGAACTAATCTCAATTCTCCGTAATACGTTTCATTGATCTGATGTTTTGCAGAACTAGTTCTGTTTTTGACTGCATTTCTGGGATGTTCTTAATTGTCTTATCATTTTATTGTAGGTTTCTTTTAAATCCAGGTTTAATCTTGATTGATTTTAAAATGCCATCTTTCATCTTTTTGAGGAAGGATGCTAAATGTTTCCTGAATGACTTGCTTGAATCTGGTAGTTGATTTATTTTGGTTACCAAAGTCCAGTTCCTGGCCCACTCCCCTGGCCAGCTCCTAGGGCTTGGAGCTTCTGCCTCATAATGCATTTCGTTGGGCCTGTTGTTGTTTTTACTTGTTGATACTTATTTTTCTATTTTGTTTTCTGTTTTATTTGCATTTTTTTTTTTGAGACAGACTCTTGCTCTGTTGCTCAGGCTAGAGTGCTGTGGTGTCAGCCTAGTTCACAGCAACCTCAAACTCCTGGGCTCAAACAATCCTCCTGCCTCAGCCTCCCGAGTATCTGGGACTATAGGCACGTGCTGCCATGTCTGGCTTATTTTTTTCTATTTTTAGTTGCCTGGCTAATTTCTTTCTATTTTTAGGAGAGACGGGGTCTCACTCTTGCTCAGGCTGGTCTCAAACTCCAGACCTCAATTGATCCTTCCACCTTGGCCTCCCAGAGTGCTAGAATCACAGGCATGAGCCACGGCACCCGGCCTTTATTTGGATTTTTAATGGAGGAGGCTGCTTTGTCACCTTGAACTTTGGACAGTGTTTTCATTATTATTATTTTTCAAAATAGTCTTGGATGTAACTATTACTCTAAACGATGAAGATGTCTCATTGAATTTGTTTTTATCTTTATTGTATTGTGACAATGAGAATTTTATCTAAAAATAGAGAGGATTGTAAATGCACCCCCACAGACCTCATGTATTGTACTCATATGTCAACTAGCTCCACTAATTACCAGTTTTTCAATGTTGTTTTACTCCCACTCCGCAGATCACCTGGTTTGTCTAGGGGTGTTTTAAAGCAAATCACAGATACTATGTCATTTTGCCTATAAATGTCAGATAATAACTTCCTGGTCTTGGCTGATGCTTCCTCCTGGTATTTAACTTGCTCCGCTAGATCCTGTATTTCGTATAAACCAGTGGTTTGATCAAGGGCAGGTTTTTTTTTTATTATTTATTTCAGCTTATTATGGGGGTACAAAAGTTCAGGTTATATATATTGTCCATGTCCCGCCCATCCCCCCAAGTCAGAGCTTCAAGCGTGTCCATTCCCCAGACAGTGCGCATCGCACTCATCATGTAGGTATACACCCATCCCCTCCCCCCACCTCAGTCCGATACCCAATTGATGTTATTCCCAAATGTGCACTTAGGTGATGATCAGGGAAACCAATTTGCTGGTGAGTACATGTGGTGCTTGTTTTTCCATTCTTGGGATACTTCACTTAATAGAATGGGTTCCAACTTTCTCCAGGAGAACAAAAGGGATTCTATATCACTGTTATTTCTTATAGCTGAGTAATACTCCATGGTATACATATACCACATTTTGGCCTCAGGATCTCTTTACAATCTTAAAAATTATTGAACCCCCCCCCACAAATGCTTTTATTTATGTAGGTTATACCTGTTGATATTTAGCATATTAGAAATTAAAACTGAGAAAATTTTACAACAACAAGTAGACAAAAATTCATCCTGTCTTGGCCATTTACTTTAATGACAAATACTTGCTTCTAAGGTTTTGCTTGGCTTTTAGCTTTATCACAGGTTTTTTATTTTTTAATCTTTTAGAAGTTGCTAATTTTTCTGCAACAAAATTTCTTTATCTCATGAAAATGTTTTCTTTGTAGTTCTGTGTCTTTGAGCACTTTAAATGTTCAAATGTCTGAAACATAATTTTTGACTTCTTTGTAATTTATCTCTACTACCATCAATAGTTATAACAAATATCCTTCTTGCTCCAGACTCCTGGAGAGATCTGGAGGGAGGGTGACTTACAGAGCAGCAGGAGAAGTCTTTTCCTGGGATACAAAACCGTGGGCCTGGACTTTGTCTTCCTTCCCTCCTCTTTTCTTGTACTCTGTGTGCAGCTACCAATATTTTGTATTTTTCAGTCCCTCCATGGTGGTTCATGGCTCTGTGCCTTTGTACGTATTCTTTTCCAACTGGAATGTTGTCCTTTTGTTTGGTTACTATTTGTTGAGTGCTTAGAGTGTGCAGGGAGCCATGATAGGCACTTCGGATCGACTTCTCTATTCCCCATTGCCCTCCTGCAAAGCTTAGTGTCATGGCCTTCTCCAAAGGAGACCTCAATAAAGCACATCTCCCACTATGCTTGCCTGTGTGTAGTCCCTCCCACACTGAATCCACACTGGCCACTGACTCGCTTTGACCAATACAATGTGGCGGAAGTGAGGCAATTCCAATCCTAAGCACGAGCCTTGGGAAGGCCAGGTGGTTTTGCTATTGTGGTCTGTGAGCCCTGGCTGCTGTGTAAGGAGGAGTCTTCATGTACAAGAAGCTCTGAGATGACATGGAAACAGAGAAGGAGAGAAAGGCCACTTGTCCCAGTGTCGAGCTGAGCCCAGACTCTATCTGTCTTGATCAGGTTGCCAGACTGGGAGTAAAGCTACCTTGGATACTCCAGCATTATCTACCATAGATGACATAGCCATGAAACCAGCAGAAGAGCCACTCAGCTGAGCCCCAGTCAACCCACAGAATCACGAAAAATAATAAAATGGTTGTTGTCTTAAAATGCTTTTTGTTGGGGTGGTTTCTTGTGCAGCGATATGTCACTGAAAGAGCAGGGTACACATTGCTGAGTATATAGAAGCTAGAAATTATTTAAAGGACTGTTATTAATAATTTTAACAGTAGCTATCATTTAATCAAGTGTCCAGAGTCGTCCAAGCATGGTGTAGATAATGTACATACATTCTGCATGGCAAATTCCTAGATATTTTTCATGGATCATTAATAATCTCTTAGGAGCATGAGTAATAACAACTATTATTTATTGAGCAGCTAATACATGCAAGACATTCTCCCTAGGTACTTTGTGTGGATTGCCTTTGGCAGATGCCTGCATCTCCTCCCAGGCTGTCTAGAAGGAGGGGGAGGCTGCCCGTAAGGGTTACCACATAGCAAGTTGCTTCCTTGCTCCTTTTCCTTGCAGAGCACCTGGCACACAGCTGTTGGCCCCTTGCTTTGGAACTTGTCTCTGTCCTCCACCAAACTGTGACTCTCTCTCCTCCCCACCTCCTAGTACCTGCATATTATAGTTTCTGCATTTATCTTACCATGACTGTGTGTGTATCGTTCCCTGAGAAGCCAGGTGGTGTTCTGTGATTACATCTCCCATCATTTGTACAACTTCTAGAGCTATTAATTGCCTCACCTTTTGTTCTTTTATTTGTTTGGATGTTTGTGTTTTGGGGTTACTATGCCATTCACTCAAAATAATGGAAACACCCCTGGACACTGTTTTTCACGTGGTCAGGCAATTAGTTCCATCTTCTGTTGTGTTTTTGTTCTTTCCTTGGAGAGGCTGCTCTTGGCACCCCGGGGTGCAGCTCCGCCTCGCCCCCTGATGGCCCCCAGGGGGCTGCACAGCTGTCCTCCTGAGAGCCCCGGCCCCCCCACTCCTGTGCTCTGCACCTGCTTCTTTGAATCTACCTTTCTTTCTTTTTTTAATTTACTCCTCAGAATCTTCGGTTCTAGTATATATCTCTTTACTAAACCCTTGTCTCTTCTGCTAGCTCTGTTCTCTCTTTCTGGAATGCTTCTATGTCAAGTGCTAGATCTCTTCGGTTCAACCCTGCTGGTTTTCTTTCTTTCTTTCTTTCTTTTTGTCTTTTTATCCAATTTTCTGAAAGATTTCCTTAACTTCATCTTCTGACTCTTCTCCTAGATTTTTAAAATTTCTGTTACCATATTTAATTTCTAAGAGCCTTTCTTATTCTCTAACTGTTCCTTTTCTAAGTATCCTGTTTTTGTTTCGTAAGTGTGGTATCTTTCCCTTCACTTGCTGAGATTTATAAGGGGGTCTCCCCTGTGTTCTGCACAGGGTCTGCATACTTCATGCTACAAGTGTATTTTCATCTATTTGTTGGCTTTGGTGTCTGTCCTCATGTTTTGAATTTTTCTCAAATGCCTGGTGATGCCGTATTTAGGAGGAAAACGCTAAGATGTTTGGGAACTTTCTGTGCATTGTGGGGGGTGAAAAACCAGTAGTCCTCACTGGTAGCTGCACAGGCAGGTGGGTGGCTGTTTTTCTAGGTGTTATGGGTTGAATTGTGTCCCTCTAAAATGTATTTGTTGAGTCCTAGCCCCTACTACCTTGGAATGTGACTGTATTTGGAGATGGGGCCCTTAAAGCGATAATGAAGGTTCAATGAGGTCACGGGGGTGGGCCCTAATCCAGTATGACAGGTGTCCTCATAAGAGGAGGAGTGTAGGGCTCAGACACACACAGAAAAGACCACGTGAAGACACCTGGAGAATACGGCCATCTGTAAGCCCAGGAGAGAGGCCTCAGAATGAAACCAACCCTGCTGACACCTTGGTCATGGACTTCCAGCCTCCAGAAATGTGAGGAAATACATTTCTGGTGTTTAACACATTAACTGCCATGTGAGTTGTATTTAACTCATGCTAGTTTTGAGCCTGGGGCTTCGTGAAGCAAAACCTGGGCAAAACCCTGCAGTCGGTTCATGAAAATCTTATTGATGTTCTTATTGTTACAATTAATATTGAAAAATTAATTCTAAAAATGTGGATTAAATGAATAGAAGTCAATAAATTTCGTTTTTCATTAAATTAGAAAGGATTGTTTTGTTTTTGAAGTTTTTACTCTATTTTTGTAATAAAACACTGTGGCCCCAAGGAAATTTTTTTTTTTTTCCCCTAGTGTGGCAGTAAAAGTGTTAAGCCACTCCATCAGTAGCAGTTTGTCATGGTAGCCCTAGGAAACTAATTTACTGGGTGGAGCTCAAATATTGGTATCTGTTGATCTTTCTTCTAGGGCCAGTTTTCCTGCAGAAGAAACTTCCAGTCTTCTGCTGGGATCTAGGCTGGCCGGTGTGAATTCTGAGGGCTAAGCCTCATGAAGGGGCTCAGAGATCCCCACTGGGGATCTAAACATCCATGTGACCTTTCTCTGTTCCTCACCCTCCTCTGTGCCTGGGACCACAGCACTGGAGCCTCTGTGGGGGGAGGGGCACTGGGCTGTCTGCGTGAGGGGTGGGTGCGGAGAGCTGGGGCAGAGCAGCACCTTATTCAGAAGTACAGCCATGCTTTTATTTTTCCAGCCCTACAACTTGCTGCCACCTCTGGGAGCCCCCTTTTTGGGGTTTGGGGCATGAATTAGCATCTCCGTCTGTAGTTGGTTGGTATTCCACTCTGCTGGCTCTTCCTCCTTCATTTCTTCTTCCAAACTTCGGCTTATGTTTCCTGTCTGCAGTCTCTTCTCCTGCTTTCTTGTCCCCATAAGTCCATAGATTCCCCCACCCATGGACAGTGAGTCCAGCGGTCAGGTGTCATCAGTGTGTGCCCACAACTCAAGATCTGAACCAGAACCTTACCTCTTTGTGCATCTCCCTGCTGCTGTCTTTGATGTAAGCTTCATTTTTAACTTTGTATTTTGAAATAATTTTAGACTTACAGAACAGTTGCAAAGATAGCACAGACAGTTCCCTAATGGTAACGTCTTATGTAACTGTGGCATGATTGTCAAAGCTAGGAAATTAACACTAGTACAATACTGTCAGCTAAACTACAGACCTTATTCAGTTTCACCAGATTTCCCAGGAATGCCCTTTTTCTGTCCCCAAATCCAACCCAGGATCCTACATTGTACTTAGTTAACAAGTTTCCTGAGTTTCTTCTCATCTGAGTCCCTTAATCTTTCCCTGCCTTTCATGACTTTGATACTTTTGAAGAGGACTGGTCAGGTCTTCTGTAGAATGTCTCTTAATTTGGGTTTGTCTGGCATTTTCTCATGATTTGATTTGGATTTGGGGGAAGGATATTAGACAGGTGATGAGCACTTTTCAGTGAGCTCTATCAGGAGTACCTGGCATCATTATGTCTTACTGGCGATGTTGTTACTGATCACTAACTTAAGATGGTTTATGCCAGGTTTCTCCCCTGTAAAATTACAGTGGAGGGAGGGTGTGGTGGCTCACACTGTACTCCTAGCACTCCGGGAGGTCAAGGTGGGAGGCTCACTTGACTTTAGGAGTTGAAGATCAGCCTGAGCAAAAGCGAGATCCCGTCTTTACAGAAAAATAGAAAAGTTAGCCAGGTGTGGTGGCACACACCTGTAGTCCTAACTACTTGGGAGGCTGAGGCAGAAGGATCACTTGAGCCCAGGAGTTCGAAGTTGGAGTGAGCTATGATGATGCCATTGCACTCTAGCCTTAGTAACAGAGCGAGATTCTATCTCACACACACAAAAAAATTACAGTGAGGTGTAAAGGTTTCTTCTTTGTAATTAGTATATATTTTGGGGATACTTAGAGACTAAGCAAATATCCTAATTCTTTTTAAACTCTTGCCCTGTATTTTTAACATTCATTGATGAATGTTGCCTGAAGCAATGATTACTGTAGTTTCTAGTGGTGAGTTTCTGTTTCTCTCATTCCTTCCACATTGATTAATTGGAATTCTTCTGTTAGGCAGAATTTGGGGAGAATTATCCATTTTCCTTCATTTTTTTGTTTATTCAATCATTTATTTATCTCAGCATGGACTAATAAATATTTGATTTTTCTGGGCTATATGCAATACTATGTTTATTTCTTTTGTTGCTCAAATTGTTGCAGCTTTGGCCTTTAGCAGCTCTTTCAGGTTGGTTCTATGTCCTTTTGACATGTCCCCAACTTTTCTGTGTGTGGGGAGAAACTTACTTTCTGGCACCAGAAAACGCTCTTCTTTCATTGCTCATGGATTTTTAAATTCTTTTACTTCTATGTCAATTGAGGTTTCAGAAGGAAGCAAAGAAGCAGGTATTCAATACATTTTCCTGAACCTTTTTTGATTGTAAATATTTTCTTTGTTTCTTATGACATTACTGTTAATTTATATTCACTGTCTTCTACACAAATAATCTTATAGTGGACAACTGTTGGAAGGAGTGCTTCCAGTCTCATTCTTCCAGAACTGCTAAGCTCTATTTTCTCCCTATCCTCAGCCCGTTGTACTTGGGGCTGACACGATACCTAGGTTTAAACCAATTGCCACATTCCATCCTGATCAGAACCAGCAAACCACAAGTAAACCTCTTCTAGGGCTTCTGGAAAGGAGATGCTTTCTCCTTCTTCTGCAGAAGCAACCAGAAAAAATATTCTCCCTTTCCTTGGGTGATGACATGTTCTGCAACAGCTGGTCTGGAGCTTCTGCAGCCATTTTGCCACCATGAGGTGAGAACCTGGTATTGTTACAAGGTTCCTATTTGGAGCCTAAGCATCAAACCAACTCCCAGAGGAAGAAGAGATTCAAAGAAACAGCACCTTGAGGCTTCGTTTGAGTTGCTGCTATGGGAAGCCTCACCTCCTTTTGACCTCCTTTTGGACCTATGACTCATGAACCAAAATACTCCCTTTACTGTTGAAGCCAATTTGTATCAGTTTTTCTGCCACCTGCAGTCCTAACTAATATAGTCCCATTCTTATAGAAATATTGTGCTTTACTACCTTAAATTTGCAGGCAGAGTATGCAATAGAGATGATTATATCTGAATCGACCTGCAAATATTTTGCAGCAAGCACGTCTTATTTTCTGCTTCCAGGTTAGTGAGAGCTTTCTGCTGTATAATGACGGCAGCTATTACATTGGAAGCTGCTTCTTTGACATCTGAGATGTTTGAAGGCTGTAAACTCACTGCCTCAGGCCTTCTCTTAGTGAGAAATTCCAATTAAGTCCAGTCAATGCGGAGGGCTGCACCTTAGTTTTCACATACAGAGAAGTCTGTGCCATATCTAAGAAACTTCCCCAAAGGCCTCGTTGCAGCAGATGACACAGCTTGCCTTTTGGGCCAAGAAATCCCATCTCAGGAAATTATCTCAAGGAAATAAGCAGACAAGTGTGTGTACACAGGAAAGAATGTGCCAGAAGGAAGGATTATTATAGTGCTGTTTTTATCCAAGAAAATTGGGTATGGCATAAAGGACCAATAATGGGCAATCGGTTAAGTAAATTATGACACATTCATGCATTGCCATAGTGTGCAGCCATTAACCAGTGATGCCAGTGGGTGGTTTTGACATGAAGTGATGTTTATGGTGCACTATTAGGTTAAAAAGAAAGCAAATTATATCACAGTAAGTAAAGTATGATTGCATTTTATAAAAAATTATGTGTGTATATATATATGCACATAAGAAGTCAGAGGTTATATTATAGTTTTTTGTTCAATCTGTTTTCTATTTTTCTAAATCAAATCTATATCACTTATGAGTAACATGTTAATAAAAGTAATGATGGTGGCATGCACCTGTGGCCCCAGCTACTCGGGAGGATGAGGCGGGAGGATTGCTCGAGCCCAGGAGTCTGAGTCCAGCCTAGATGACATAGTGAGACCCCGTCTCTAAGAAAAAAACCTCAAAACTAATTAAAACAAAAATTAACTATGTGACACAGGTACCTTTCTTCGGGAACTTAAAAATTTCTGAATGGTGAGTGAAGTGGGTGTGAGGTGCTGCTTAACAGTTGATCATTTTATGAGTCATTAAGGTCTTTAGAGTCTTTGGATGTTTTTTCCTCCACCCACCCCTGCGCCTCCCAGGGTTTGGCTGGGGAACCCCAGGTGGAGGATTCCCTTCGGAGGGCAGTGGAGCGAAGTTGAACATCACAAGCCGTGGACCTGAAGTCTGATCTGGGAGCTTCCATTTTCCATATTTGTGGTCCAGGTGGACTCGCTCCTCTCTTACACTGGGACATGATAAAGTTGTCTTTCGCTACTTTATAGCAGGATAGTAACAAATCGGATAGTATACCTGAGAGAGCCTTATAAATGGAAGGAGAACATCGTCGGAAAGGGGCTGTGGTCCTTTAGGGTCTCCTTTGGAAAAGAGGCCAGGATGTTTGCTTTGCCCACCACCTTCCTGTGTTGACGCATCTGTCCCCGTCCTGAACCGCACTCCAGGGAACCGCACATCCCTGGAATGGAAGGGAGCTGGGGAGGTCATCTGTGTCCCCTCCAGCCTTCGAGCCCCTCCTCGGAATCTGCATTTAGAACATTCAGAAGACAGAAGCCCAGCAGGTCTGGGGAGAGCTCAGGGGAGAGCCAACCAGCCTGCTCCCTCGCGGACCTCGGGACGGGCACCCGTTCCACTGCGTTGCGGGGACACACCGTTTGGATGCTCTGGGCTCTTTCCACAAGTCATGATTATGTCTCTCTGGCAGGAGACCTCTCTATCCCTCCTGTCTCTCTTGTTTGATGGCTTAATTTCTTCCGCTTCCACCATTTGATTTGATTTGATGGTGTGCAGCATGAGGTCCCCAAATCATTTCTGCCTGTTAAGCAAACATATATTTCCGGGATTGATGTTTTAATTTAATGAAACACATTCTAATGAGGGTCAGCTGCAGCCATGAATTTTTTTATGAGTGATTTGCTGAAAAGCGCATCGAGTGGTAACATTCTGTGCTTGGCCGAGTGAGTCCGGGCAAGTCCTTGTGCCAGCACGTGGGTGGAGGGCGACATGGGCAAGATCCCGCTTGCTCTGGCGCTCCCGGTTCTCAGGCTGTGTGCCGTGTCGGTTCCATTGCTCCTATGCCGGTGGCTCATCAGATGCCTTATTCTCAGGGTACTCTTTCGTCAGTATAAAGAGGAATTATTAAGCTCAATAGAGGAGGAAACAGTGGCCCCAGAGGACCCCACCCTGGTATTCACTCCAGGGCCATCTCCAGGATGTAGGAGGGTAGAGATTCAGGAGGGCCTTGCCTGGGGAGGGTGGTGTGTGTGTGTGAGGTACACGTGTGAGTCAGAGGCAGAGGTAGGGAGGGGCCCGCACAGGGTCCCAGTGAAAGGAACCTGGCCCAACATAGCTGGTTTCCTGTCTAGAAGCCATAGCCCTTGCATTTGTTTCCTGTGGCCACCGTAACAAATTGCCACACACTTGGTGACTGGAAGAAATGCAGATTTATTCTCTCGCAGTTGTGGAGTCCGGATGTGCAGAATCACTGCCACTGAGCTGCAGTCCAGGTGTCAGGAGGGCCGTGCTCCCTCCAGGGCTGCGGGGCAGATGCTGTTACTTGCCTCTTCTGGCTGCTGGTGGCTGCTGGCATCCCTTGGCTTGTGGCAGCATCACCCGTTCTAAGGCCAGCGTCTTCAGATCTCCCTCTGCTCTGCTTCACCTCAGTGTCCCTCCCCTGGCTGTGACCTTTGAACTCCCACCTTCTTATGAGGACACTTGTGATCGCATCAAGGACCCACCTGGATAAGCCAGGATGCTCTCCCCGTCTTGGGAGCCTCACTCCCGTCTGCAGAGACCCAGTTCCTAAACAAGGCGCCTTCTGCAGGTTACAGGGATCAGGGCCTGCTATCTCGGGGTGGCCATTTTCCAGCTGCAACAACCCCCTTTTCTCCCTGGCAAAGCCCCACTTTGAACCGACTTGGCCAATAGCTACGCCGCAGTTGCTCCCCTGGGCCTGGGTCATGCGGGGATGTGGCCTGGGCCTGGCCCAGGAGGCGAAGGCCAGGCCAGCAGTGGGCGTCTGGGAAGTGCCTCCTTCTCCAACAAAGAGCAGCGGGAGGAAAAACTCCGGTGCCACTGTGTGAGGGCATGGTTTTGGAGGTGATGTGACCCTCTCATCGTCCTGGGTGGATGGCCAAGGGCATCACGAAGACTCTGGCCCGGGCTCGGGCAGTACCGCCCGCTGCGCATCTTTCTGGCTTGAGTCACTGTGAGCTGCGGGTTGCAGCCGGAGGCCATCAACTGACCCAGGACTTCGCTGGGAGGCTCCTCCCGCCGTGGCCTTGCGGGGAGGGCGGGACGAGGATGGGCCCGGTCGGATGCCACGTCCTCTCTCCGCGCGCCCTCCGGCTCCTGCACCAGCCCCGCGTCCGTGGCAGCTGCCGCGGCCGGGCCTCGCCTGCGAACTTCACTCCCTGGTAGCCAGCAGGTCTGAACGGCAGGGTCACGCCAGGGCAGTGCACACAGGTGAGGCACACGCGGGGGACACTCGTGACCCGTTTCTGTGTTTGCTGTGAAGAGGACACTCCCAGCTGTCCCCCAACAAGCAGCCCCTGGCGTCCCAGTCACGCAGAGGCACGGGGCGGTGGGACTGTGCAGAAGCTTCCTCACCCAGCCCGGCAGGTGTCACGTCTGTGCGCGTGACCGGGCCCTGGGCCCACGTGGGACCGGTGGGAATCATGGAATCAAGCTTCATTCAGCTCTGTGGGTGACACGCTGTGCCACAGGCAGGGCACATTCACACTGGAGTCACCCCAGGGCCGGAAGGAGAATGGCGGGAGGAAGCCGAGAGCAGCAGCTGCCTGTGACGGGCTCAGACGGCCGGAGCCAGAGCCAGCTGGGCCTGCCCGCATGGCCGCGTTTTCTCCAGCACAGGCCGTGGGGACACTCAGTGCCAAGCTTGAGTCAGGGGCCGAGGCTGCAAGAAGAGCCCAGGAGACCCGGGGAGTAACGGGGCGAGAGGCTGCAGGGGTCTGGCCTGGAGAGGAGAAAGCAAAGGTGTCTCTGGCACTATATTCGCTGCTTCTGCTCCGGGCATCTCCCCACCCTGCCGTGAGACAGAATGTCCAAATACGATAGTGGGTTAAAATTGAAGAGGAGCAGTAGTACATCAGTTAACAATGCTTAGCCTGAAGGAACAGAAAAGTAACTAATGGCAAATTGAACAGGGGTTTGTTTTACTTATGACCACGAATTTGGCAAAGGGCTGCTGTCTCATGGGTTTGGAAGCTGCATGTCAGGGCTTCCCTCATGGCTGCAAAAAGGCTGCCACAGCTCCAGGCAGGCTGCCCACAGTCAAGAAAGAAGGAGGAAAGTTGGTTCTGGCATCAGGGGAACAACAGCTTTCTCCTCCCCATCCACACACACCCTCCCCTGCTGCCAGCAGACTTTCCCTTTGTCCCTTTGGTCAGAACTCTGCCACGTGGCCACCCACCCTTAGATGCAGAGGAGGCTGGGAGAGTGAGTATTTGGGGCTGAGAATGAGGCTGGGTTAGGCAGCCGATGTATGGGAGAGGGAGAGGGATAAGGGGAGGGAGAGGGAGAGGGAGAGGGAGAGGGAGAGGGAGAGGGGCATTTCTGTTTCGTTTTTGCAAGGGTGGAAGCTTGCACACCTCTTGGGGGCTTCAGCGGTGAGGGTCAGTACAGCCTTCCAGAGCATTCTCTACCACCTGTGACCACACCAGGATCACTCGTATTTTAGCAGGGGGAGTGGGGAGCGGGGGGTCGTAGATGCAAGGGATAGGGGAGCAGAAGGAGTGGGGGTAAGGGGGGGTTGTAAGTGACTGAGAGTAGCGTGCATTTCCACGGTGGGCTCCAAGTTCACACACATTGTCTCATTTAATCCTCTCAACAACTCTGTGAAGTAGATTATACTCCCTGCATTACAGACGGGGAAACTGAGGTCTGGAGAGGGGAACCAACCAGGAGGAAAGCCGTCTGAGGTCTTCCCGTGTTCTGCTGCTAGCCCTGGCGGCTGTCTGCCAGGCGCTCTCGTTCCTCGAGCTTTCTCACACCTTTCTCAGTGTGGCGTCTGAGAGTTACCGAGCTGTCCGCAAGCCTGGGCAGCATCAGGGGCGAGGGCCAACCCCCGCCGTGTGGGCTTACATCCCATTTTCCCAGGATTGGGGCGAGGGCTTGGAGGGAGAGAGACGGCCCATCCTCTATCAGCATCTTGTCCTCTGTTCTGAGGCCCCCATGACAACGTGAGGGACGCATATTTGCAGAAAGTCGTATTCCACAGAAGTGGACCTTAGAATGCTGATGCATTAAATTGCAAAGAAAGACATACTGCTGCGGGCCTCGCGTGCGCATGTTGACCATATGGAAAACAGAACAAGCAGAAAGTTTCTTTGTGAGTCTGGAATGAGGACAAGGGAGGCAGATGAATCCTGCATGTGAGGGCAGAAGTCTAGGACGGTGGGGGGTGGCCTTGCTGCTGGGGGCCCCATTCTGCGGCTCGTGCTGGTCCAAGGTCCTCGGGATCCTGCACTTCTTGCTCTGGGTGTTTCAGCACAATCGACCCGGCTGCAGTCTGGGAGCCATTCTCTCTTTCAGGCGACGCTGCAGGACCAGTTTCTGCGCTATCCCCTGCTGACGTTACATTTCATCTTGCAGGACAAGCCTAAGGCAGAGGGAGGGAAATGAAACTGTGACCCCCTCCCTCCTCCCCAGACTGGCTGCGTGTCCTGGAACAGACCTTGGTTTCATACAGAGCAATAATTAACCGTCTTGTTCGGAGCCTTCTCCAGTGATAAACCACAGTGTTGGACCAGGTTGCGTTATTTCCGCTGTCAAAACAGATTTCAGTGTTACAGGTGCTGATTCTTGAATCTGGGGACCAGGAGGCTTGCTGTGTGTGTTGCCAGGTAGGCTGGGTGTTTCAATGCCTTTTTGTACCTGGCCTTCTGCACGGTGACTGTTGGGTTTCCTGCCCGTGTAGGGGACACTGAAGGTTTCATTTTGATCTTCAGGGTAAAAAATTCCATCTGTTCATTTTAGGTTTTGCCCCTAGTTAAGAATAAGACCCTCCGTCCAGGGCTCGTGACTTTGGCACCCAGAAGGCTCCATCAGCTGCCCCCTTCGTCTTAACACCACAATAGAATTTCATTCTGCTGTTTTTGTTTGCTAAGGACCTGAAGTGACTCGGATGGAATTACTGCTGGAATAAATGATGTATGAAATGAGAAATCTCTGTCCAGTTCTGCAAGGCGGAGGGAGAACAGAAAAGAAAGCCTTTGACAGAAGCACTGTTGTACAGAACTAGTTTCTTTATGGCCAGAAAACACAGAAGAATAAGACAAAGAGTCAGACTTTTCTCCATATTTACTGAAAAAGCAGCTTTTGTCAATTTCCCATCACTGCATTCGGGCTCCCACAGGCCCAGGCGGGGGGGTGTCATGAAGGGGCATTTTCCCCTCTGCGTCCCTCCTCCCCCTTCAGGGTGACCCTTCCTTCCATCTGGCCCCCAATTCCCTTGTCGTCTCATCTCCTACCCTTTAAAAATCCGCTCTCTCAGGAGAAGGGCTGACAAACTCATTCGCACGGAGGTTCACGCGGTGGATAAGGGCTTTGTTGCTACCTTTTTTCAGGGTATTTTAATTTGAAGTGATGTAAAACTGAGGCCCAAGGACCAAACCAGGAAAACTGGAACTTTATTCACCAGAAAGCAGGCTGTACCTTCTCAAGGCCACGGCCACGGTGTCAGCAGTACGGTTGCACTTTTCACAGCCTCCCTGCGGGCTGCAGGACAAGCCTTGTCTCCTTGTCGGGGGCTTTGTCAAGGTCTGCAAACCACACATCCTGCGCGGCCCACGGTCGCCTGTCTGGAAGGCTGCCTTGTTTTCTTTTTCTAAGGGACAGGTGATTGCATTGTTTTGCCTCAAAGCTCCTAGCATCCCACCTGGGAGGGCTGGGCTGGTCTTCCCTCTGGCCCCACCGCTCCTGGGTGTCAGGGTGCAGTGCCCCGGCCGCGCTGGTGATCTGCAACAATAGCAACAAGCACAAGCACCGTGGAATCCGGGCCAGCCCGCAGCGGGGGCACTGCCCTCGACCTCCCTCACAGCACGTCTGCGGGGTGTTTACAAAAAATGCACCTGCTGCAGTAGCTGATGGTCGTGCTGGGAGAAAATAATAATCCGAACCATTAGAAAGGGAGAGGAAAAGAAAGCCAGAGCGGGAAGGAAATGATCCATACTCTGCTCTATTTTTGTCTCTGCTACATGCTCACTGAGTGTCCTTGCGGGAGCTGCCTAAGTTCTTTGTCTGGGTTTGTTACTGCCCTGGCGAAATTTCATGCCCTGCCTGCCAGAACTCCCAGGGAATCTCGTGCTTCTCTGACAACGCACAAACACGCTGCCACATTCTTTTTGGGGGGACAAAGAGTGGGAGGTAGGGTCATAAATCACATGAATGGAACAGAAATGCCCAAATTCATCAAATCGTAGGCAAACTGTATCCTTCTTTATGCTGCTCTTTGGAGAACAGGATTATTGCCCTTGTGGGTAACACAAGTCGGCTTTCCCTCCCAAACAGCGAGGTAGGAGGAGGAGCTGACGTACGCCTTTCCTGTGTATGCCAACTTCATGTGCCTCATTGCACGTGGTCCCCATTTTCAAGATGAGTGGATTGAGACTCAGAGGGGTCCAGCCATTGGCCTGGGGCAGGATGTGAAAATGTCTGGAGTAAGAGCCAGCCCACAGCAGAGAGTGCAGCACATAGTAACTGCTCAGTAAATAGCTGGTGGCTAAATAGGTGTTTGGGAGCCTTTGGGGAGTATTATCCATGCTCTGCCTCAGTTTATTCACCTGCATAATGGGAGTGTGGACTAGATGACTTGATCTTAGTGTGTGATGAGGGGTGGAGTGGGGAACACCCCTTTCCACCTCTCCAAGTTTGATATCACTTGAGAAATAAACACAGTTATCAGGCCAACGGAGTAAAAACTATCCATGATATTATTAATAGAAGCTGGCCTGGAGGGTGTGGCTTAGATCCGTGGCCACTGTAGGTTTCCTACTAATTCTGTCCACAGTTAAACAAACATCCACCAGACACGGCCAGAGCTGGACAGCTCCCCGTGGCCCAGAGCACATTCCACAAGGCAGAGCGCCAGTCAGCCATACCCTCCTGTGGGCAGGCAGGACTGCAGGAGAGAGAGCCCCGCAGGGCTGAGCTGAGAGCAGATGCTCCTGTCTGTAACGTTCCAGTCAGGTGGGCGACTGCGGGGGGCATGGAAGGTGAGGGGTGGGCAGAGATTTGCATCTAGCTGCATTCATTATTTATTAAATGGATGGGTTAAATATTAAAAGCTGGAGGAATGCAGGCTCCCCCCGCCCTATGAACCACTGGGATTCTGTGTGTGCTCCTGCCCCAAATGAAATAACGAAGTGATGCCCCCCCGCCCTGCAACTGAAGGCCGTCCGTGTAATCACCAGGCAGTCGGGACAGCAGCAACTGTGATGCTGCCTCCAGCATTCGTGCCCTCGTTAATGCTCCCCGCTCGAGTGTGGGCAGGACCTAGTGACTCGTAATGAATACACTGCAGCCCAAGTGACATGGGACCCTTCTGAAGCTAGGTTATAAGAAGACGGTGGTTTCCATCTTGGGTGTTCTCTCTCTCTCTTGCTCTCTCTCACATCACTCACCTGGAAGAACGCCGCTGCCATGTCATGAGGTCCTGCCGTGGAGCAGCCACTGGCAAGGGCCTGGGGCCTGTCAACAGCCGTGTGAGTGAGTCTGGAAGAGAATTCCCCCCACCCCCAAGTAGAGCCTTCAGATGAGACTGCAGCCCCCAGCCGACAGTTCCACTGCAATCTAATGAGATACCTCGAGCCAGAGGCACCAGGCTAAGCCATGCCCAGGTTTCTGACCCATAGAAACTGTGACATAATGCATGTTGTTTTAGCTACTAAGTTGGAGGAATTTGTTATGCAGCAGGAGATAACTAATGCAGAAGTCCTTTCTCATCCCTTTACAAAGGCCCCTGCGCAGTAGCAGCACCAGGAAGGCCCGTGGCATCTTAATGCCGGGGCCTTTCATCCAAGGGCCCGGGCTGCCTGTTTGAAGCAGTACAGCCGAGCAGAGCCTGGGGCTGTTTTCCATGCCAGGCCCCAGAGTAGGGACACAGACAAGCTGGGACATGTGGGCAGGCTCTGGAAACAGCTTTAAAAATAACTTTACTAACTCACACTTTGAAATGTAAGCCATCCTTTTAGGAAATACTGAGCATAGCTAGAAAAATGATTTTTATATTGTTATTGTTTGAGAACAAAGTGATAAGTGACTTTAGAGTAAGAGGAAGTGGTTGTTTGCAGAGTTTATTAAAAATAAGCTGTCATCTTTGCCCTAAATTACATTGGAGTTGCTGGGAGCTGGATCTCAGTTTTCTTAAATTTGGGTGTTTTAAGAGACTTGGGACATATTGAAATAAAAGAATGCCTCACAGTTACACAAAAGTGACATTTCCCACTTTTTCCCTTAGAGGATGGAACACGGCAAACATGCTTAACTCCTTTGTACCCTTACCAATCAGCTACCGTGCAGCCGGGGAGGGACGGCGACAGCCCTAGCCTGGAAGGACTGTCGGCTGCATTTGATGAGATACAGTCTCAGATGGCAAATACATTTTCCAGTGGCAAATACATTTTTGGGCATAAGGTAGTTCTGTTTCCCTGACTCTGAGCTTGCTGTGTTTATGGTGATATTCTCTGTAAGTTCTTTTGTTTTGCCAATACTTGGCATATTCCAAAAGTTAACAATTTCAAGGAGACTCACACCCTTGCTGACTCTCTGCCTTTCTTGCTTGTCTTTTCTCTCCTTGGTTTGGCCCAGCCAGTGAGGGTTCTGATGGTGGAGTGACTTGGGTAAGTGAGCTTTTTGGGGACAGGCATTAGCTTCCTTTGCATCCTTCACTCTTTGTCACAGGGATTGTCAGTTGTGCCCCCATCTTTCCTAGAGATAGGCTTCTTAGCTAGGCACATGGCCAACCAGGAAAGGACTACGTTTCCCAGTTTCCCTTGCAGCGTGGTTGGAGGGAGGTGAACTAATGGCATATAACGTAATGACCAGGGATGGGAACCAAAGTGCCCTGTGCCGTTTCCAATCTTGCCCCTAAAGGCCAGGGACATGCTTTCTTCTTCCTTTTCCTCCTACCACTGGCTGGAATGCAGACGCAGTTTTGAGCCAACTTGAACCACGAAGTAGAAGGCAACAACCTAGAGACAGTGGGGAAGAGCCTGGGTCTCCGAGGACTTTGTCAAGCAAGACTGCCACCTGCCTCGGTGAAGCCAGGGTCACTTTAGATCTCTGTCACACACAGCAGAACTTGTATCCTAACTCCTACCCTTTTATATCTCCCAGGGTACCTGTTACTGGGCCTGCCAGTGTTCACTGAGTCATGCGGTTGAACAAGTCACCGCCCTAAGTAAAGACACACCTACTGCAGATGAAGTCTACCTTCCATCTTCAGTTTGTGGCCTGCAGCCACTTAGGCCATTAGAATCTTAGAGTTGGGGAGAATATTCTAGATCCTCTATCTAATCCACCCATCACCAACTTCAATTTCTGCCGATGATTTCTGAGCAGTCTACCTCCTCCCTGGTATATGATGTAAGGTATGTCAGACAGCCTTAATTGTACCAAAGGTATTTTTTCCAGCAAGCAGAAATCTGCAATCCTTTAACTTCCTTTTGTTATTATCTTTTTTTTTTTTTGAGACAAGGTCTCACTGTGTTGCCCAGACTGGACTTGAACTCCTGGGCTCAGGTGATCTCCCCGCCTCGGCCTCCAGAGCAGCTGGGACGATGGGCACATGCCACTGCGTCTGGCCTTTTAACTCCCTTTGATCTAATCCTTATTTTCCTCTTTGAGCACTCTCAAAACAGTACAATTGGGGGCAGATTTTATAGGGAATGATGATAAACAGTGTCCGAACTCATGCGAAAATGAAAAATGTCCATTAATACGAAGACTGAAATAACTCTGTTGAATTTAAAAACACACAGGTCGTGGTGTCGTGGCAGGAATCAGGGTTCGTGGAAGCCACACTGGAGTGGGCTGGGATGTGAAATGAGAACGTGGGGAATGGAACCCATGTGGGTGGCTCTTTTGAGAAATTGGATTAAGAATCGGGGGAGGAGGGGTGGAGGCGCAGGGTCACAGGGGGCGCTTGCCCTGCCTGTCTGTAGGAAGACAGCGACCTGAGCAGGTCTGGCAGCTAAGCAGAGGGCCAGCACAGACAGACCCTGCTCCGGGGTCCAGCTGCTGTGACGCCATGCCCGGCCCCACTCAGGCCAGATCTCGCCCAGCTGTGCAGGCAACTCCTGAACCATCTTAGTTCAAGGCATCCTTGTTGGTCCCACTTGCTCCCTCTTCCTGGGCCGGCCGTCATCGTAGAGAAAGCTTGCAGGGTCTCGCAGGGTTTCATCGAGCACTGAGGCATCTCAGCAGTTCCCAGCATTTACAGTGCCAACATCTAACTCCGGAGTGTTTGGTTCTGTGGCTCTTCCATTTTCTGGGAGCATTCTTCCAAGAGAGAGGAAGAGCTTGGTGGGCAGGAGCTGAGTTTTTGGCGTCGCACAGACCCAAGTTTGAACCCCATTTTTGCCCTTGTATTAGCCATGTGAGCTCGAGCAAATTATCCAGCTCCTGTACCCCACATGTAGAGTGAGATAATAAAAGTACCAGCCCTAAGGCCTGTGGTGAGAAATAAACGAGGGATTACACGAAAACTTTGTGTGAACGAAGATGTTAGAATGAAGGCAGAGACTGGGACCCCCAACATTTCCAAGATGTGACAGATACAAGCAGTTCAATAATTACGTTCGAATTCTTTGGCACCCACTCACCCACGTCTTCCATCCTCTTACTCCGTGGAGCCTTTGTCATTGCCAGCAAATAATAGGACTGAAATCCGTGGGTTTTCTAACCCCACATATGATATATACGAAGTGGGAAGATCTGTGGGGGCCGTGCTGAGAGCGTGTGCTAAAAAGAGCCTATTTTAAAAACCATCTCGATTTTGCAAGGCAAAACGTTGTTGCCATTTTTACTTTGTGCTGCCTGTCACCCACGGGCGTATAGGAGGGCTCAGGTATGAAGTAATCCACCTTCCTTGTGACATTCCAGGCAAATCCATTGTCCTTGGGCTGTTTGGAAAGGAGGGAGGCGGGCAGGAGACCGGGCAGTGCCAGGCTGGGTGCAGCTGGAGAAATGCTACTTTGCCACCGAGAGCAGAGCCTCGAGGAACCCGGGCATAGGTGTGACTTCTTGGGTCTCTAAAGGTTAACAGTTCTGTGGACACTGGGGACTAGACTGGTTTAGATTTTTCTGGCTCTCTAATGAGCAAAGGCTAGAGATAATTAAAGTGAGGTCTATGTGTAAATTAGTATTTTAAATTAGCTTCTGGAGATGGAAATTGTTTAAAAAATGAGCACAGAGATCACTCAGTAAAAACAGGAGAAACCAAAGGGGGAGGGCTAGCATGAATTGTGAAAGGTCTGCAGAGAGTAGAATATTTTTGCAAAGATATATTTATACTCCTACCCAATATAGTTGAGATTTTTCCTGGACCCATAGGCTTCCAGCTAGCTGGTGGCCTTGTAAAATCAGAATCACACCTTTGGAAAGCCATTTGGAAGTACATATTCTGAGCCATAAAAATATTTCATACCTCTGAACTAGTAATCTCCCTTCTGGGAATTTATTCTAGGGAAATCAATCGGAAAGGAGAAAAAGTGCGGCGTGCACGAAAATGCCGATTGCCTCGTTGCTTTTAACACTGACGAATTTGGAAGCCACCTAAAAGACCAATGGGAGTGGAATGGCTCTTTAAATTATGGCATATTGAATCAACAGGCTACTGTGCATTCATTAAGGTTATGATTATGAATACCGTGTACAAGCATATGTCTGTCTGAAATAACTGCCTTTTACGCTGTAAGAAGAAATAAGCATAATGTAAAATTTTATCTGTAGGGTTGACCCTAGGAAAACACGAGGGTTGGGATGCCAACCCCCCATACATTCGAAAATCCACGTGTAACTTTTGACTCTCCAGAAACTTAACTAGTAGTAGCCTGTTGTTGACTAGAATGATAACATAAACAGTTGATAACACATATTTTCTATATTATATATATTATATACTGTATTATTAAAATAAAGTAAGCTAAAGTAAAGAAAATGCTATTAAGAAAGTCATAAGGAAGAGAAAATGTATTCACTATTCATTCAGTGCAAGTGGATCATCACGAAGGTCTTCATCCCCATCATCGTCACGTTGAGTAGGCTGAGGTGGAGGAGGAGGAGGAGGGGTTGGTCTTGCTGTCTCGGGGGTGGTAGAGGCTGAAGAAAATCCACGTATTAGTGGCTTCACACAGTTCACAGTGGTGTTGTTCAGGGGTGAACCTGTCCTAAGACTTATTTATAAAATGAAGATACACACAGGTGGGGAAGACCTGGAAGGGACATGCAGGAAACAAGAGTGGTGGATGGGTTCATGTGGTAAAAACAGCAGTGATCATTTTTTCTGTTTTAAGATAGCTTCATTGTTGTTATAGTGTTCCTAAAAGTTAAATTCTAGCTTTGTCACTGAATTACTTTGGTTTTGTCATCTGTAAAATGGGTATAATAGTATCTCATGGTATTAACATCGCATTGTCTCCTGGGCTCTCTTCTTGGCCTTTCTGTACATCAGCTCAGTCCCGTTCAGTCTTCCCCACCGCCCGTGGGGTGTGTACCTGCGGACAGGCAAGAGAACTCAGAGGCCTTGTCATCGGTAGGTCACTTGGAGCAGAGCTGGGCTTCCGAATCCACGTGTCTGACTGCAAAGGTGACCCCGTAACCACCGTCTGTGCTGTCTTCCTCCCTCTGCTTTACCGACTCTTTCTAGATGTGTTGTAAGAAATAGAGGGGACGTATGCTCCCTTTGGGCATGGCATTTGGTAGAAATTCAGTAAACAGTAGCTGCTAATCACAATCATCATTATAATGTTTGTGTCATAAAGTAATAAGAAAAAGTAATAAAAGCAGAATCAGTACCTTGAGTTCATGTATATGGTGAGTAAAACCTGCAGCTAATATTTTTCAGGTCCATGACCTATTTTAATGGATTCGTAAGGTCCATCTCTGAGTCACAGCATCTATTTTGGACTTTCTTTCTTGCGTGGGTTAAGTGTGCCCCCTGCAGTGCTGTTTATGATGCCATGCCTCCCGTTAGCACTCTGTCCTTCTCGAAAAGCATCTTCATATTTATTTCTCTTTCTCATTATCTTTGGGAGTTATGTAGGTGGGCTCCCCATTTAACAGATTTGTGATCTCTCACCTTTTTTTTTTGATTGCGTACCCCCATTGACGAAAATTTTTTAGCACATACCTCACATACCTGCATATTTTTATATGTGTGCATTACTGATGGATCATATTTAAAAGTATAAGATGATAAAGATGAAATAAGCAATGTTTAAAAATAATTTTTTATTGGCCAGGCCCAGTTGCTCGCACCTGTAATCCTAGCACTCTGAGAGGCTGAGGTGGGAGGATCGCTTGAGGTCAGGAGTTCAAGAACACCCTGGGCAAAGGGAGACCCCATCTCTACTAAAAATAGAAAAAATTGGCTGGGTGTGGTGTTGTGTGCCTGTAGTCTCAGCTACTCGGGAGGCTGAGGCAGGAGGATCGCTTGAGCCCAGGAGTTTGAGGTTGCTTTGAGCTAGGCTAATGCCATGGGACTCTAGGTGACAGAGTGAGACTCTGCTTCAAGTAATAACAATAATAATTTTTATTACATTTTATTTAATAACACAGATAAGCTTTTTGTTCTCATTAAAATATCATTATTGGTGTACTCTAGCCTGGGCAGCATAGTAAGATCCTGTCTCTGAGGAAACAAAAAAGAGCTGGGCACGGTACTGTATGCCCGTAGTCTCTGCTACTTGAGTGGCTATGGCCAGAGGACGGCTTGAGCCCGAGAGTTTGAGACTGCAGAGCACTGTGATCGCACCATTGCACTCCAGCCTGGGCAAATAGCGAGACCCCCATCTCTTAAAAAAAAATCATAACTGGTCATATTTTCAGTGACAGCAGTGTTAGTAGATATGTTTCATTTTTGTCAAAATCTTTATTTAATACTTTGTGATACAGTAATTCAAATGTCTGGCTTTAATTCACTTATTTTTAGTTTCATTGCCTGAAAAGGTACCTCCCAAAATATGTAGATCCAAGCAGAAGAAATTCATACTTGGTGGTGCTTAATAAATTATGATACTTGCTTTTCAGTTCCATCCATGTATTATGCAAAAGTTTTTGTTGAAATTCAGCTAGTAAATTTCCATTTCTCACGATGCTAGTCAGTTCTTGCAAACTAACCGAAAGGTGCTGCATTTCAATATTTTTAACAAATGGGTTCAAAACCTGCTGAAACTCTTCATTTGGAAGATGTTTAAAAGACTACAAAAAATTTGTTTCCAAGTTTTTCCAAGTGTGCAGATATGAGTTTTTATAAATCAGATTGTGGAGTTTACAGCCACAAATCATTAATCATAGAAACATTTCCAAACATCCATTTTCAGAATGCCTCTCTGATATAGTACAAGTATTTTTTTGGAAAGCATTACTTCCTCATTCATCGTTAAAATGTCATCTTTACCTTGAGGGAACAAGTTGAGTATGTTTATTTTCTTTCTGAAAGTATTGCTGGATGCCACATGCTCTTGATAGCCACCTGTCACCCAAGACTAGGTCTTCACGTTTTGAACTTTAAAAAAATGCATAATTTATTTTTCACTGGTAACACTTTTGAAGTTCTTTGACACAAGATAGCTAGCAAATGTCTGGGTGGTTCCAGAAGATTTAGGTCACTGCCTATTTTATTAAAGGAGTTTTGTAAAAGTATGACTACATTTTAAAAATCTGTGTTTTTACAGTGGATATATCCTAGATCCTTTTGTGTCCTTTGCTCTAGCAACTTGCTGGGAATAATGGAGCGAATGAATTTCACTCTGCTGTTATCTCTGCGACCCCACCCCAAAACCCTGCTTTTATTTCAGGCAAAACAGCCATTCCATAAGGATCTACGCTAGACAGTTTTCCCCTGGAACAAGGTTTTCATTTAAGAACTCCTTTGGTTCAGAATGGACATTTCCCATAAATCTTTTGTTAATTGACTCACAAAAGTAGTACTTTGGGTGTGTCATAAGGGAGACTGAATTTAGCAAATGTCACAGGCTGAGACCTGTGACAACCACGCATCCTGGGCACAACAGACCTCCCTGCATGCATCGTTCTCAAGTTCCTGTCTTCAGATCATCACCAACGTTTTCAATGCATTTTCCAAAGGTGTTTGCTGACAGAGAAACGCATTGTGTTTGTTGCAGATTGTTTTCTGTGCACTAGTTGCACTATCTTTGCTGCAGTGGAAATCACTAGCGTTTCCCCCAGGGTGGCTCCTTGTCTTTCGTTACTGAGTACGGAGCCTTAAAAGAAAATCAACATGTTTGTCATCTAGTTCTGGAAAAATTGGGAAGGTCCTGGGATTGTGTCTAGTACGATGCTATAGATGGAAAGCACTGAGGAGATTCATTTTCAATTTCTATGTGTTTCCTTGAAAATGTTACCCGCAAGCACAACACCTTCCTAAGGTGAGGGTTGCTGTTCATGGCGGTGGGTCTGCACCCATATTTCAACCCTCTTCTTGATAATGACTTTTATCTTGTTGGATCTGTATCAGATTGTCACTGCTTTCACCTCCAATAGTGGCTCCAGACAAGCTCCTACCCGGGGGAAGAGTGCCAGCCCCGCCCTGCACAGCGCTTTGCTTGCGTCCACTCTCCCACTGCCGTCTCCGGGGCACTCCGGGGAGAGTGCTGAAAGTAGTCTTTGCGGAAATCTTTCAATTTCTTACCTGTTTTATGAGTGTTTGTTTTATTAAACCTGCGCCAGAGTGTACAGTCACGTTCAGCCACAGGCTGTGGTCAAGCCTGAGCAAAAGAGGCCCCTGCTGCCTCCTCTGGGGGCTTGCTCAGGGGTCCGCATTTTCCTTCCTACACGTGATATCACCCCAAGGGAGGATACTACTGCCACTGCCTGTATTAATTAGTGTTAAACCCAATGTCTTTTTCTTGCTTTGAGATCAATAAGGTTGCTATAACAGAGCTTGCAGTGCAGGCTTGCAATCTCTTATCTGCAATTCTGAAACTCAAAAAAAAAAAAAAAGAAAAATAGGTGATAAAACCTAACCCTAACTGGATATAAGGCTATTTATGGTATTTATTTACCCCATTTATTGTGACTCTCCATACTTTTCACAACAGGAATATTCACGTGTTAACTTGGGGTGCTGGCCCGGACCCATCAGAGAGGTTTAGCTCATGTATGTAAAGGTAAGAGATTACCTTTCTAAAATCCTCAAAATTCTGATTCTGAAACCCACCTGGGCTCAAGTTTTGGATGCAGGACTGTAATCCCGTATGCTCTTTGTTCTGGCACTCCCTGGGGTGTGTGCGTGTGTGTGTGTGTGTGTGTGTGTTTGTGCACCCCACTCCTGAGCACATAGAGGGTGAAACTAAAGCCCAGCGCAGTTGTTCCTTGTCCCACGTCATCCATCAAGCTGGAAGCCGGAATCAGAGATGAGAGGGGCCGCTGCTTCCCCTGAATCACACCCTGTTTGCAGTCTGTGGAGAAGATTCTGGGTCTGGTTTAAAACCAGAGGTTCCCAAAGAGAACATGCCTGTCAATGGCCTTCTGCCAAGGGAAGGTTTTGCTGCCAGCATCAGCTGTGAGAGGCGATGTCAGAGAGTGGGGATGAATCTAGAATCACAGAATGTTCATGTTAGAACAGTTTGTCAATGGATTCTTATCCATGTCACTCACCCATTCAGCAAAATATTCAGTGATCCCGTGCCAAGAAGGGAGCCCAGGCTGGCCAAGACAAAAGTTTGTTAGCTTCCTCCTGCCCTGAAGAAGTTTACAGTTTACTAGGACAGACGGTGAATTTCACACGTGCAATTCATGTTCAACATAGCAAATGCTTGTGGGCTCAGGGCAGAGAGTTCCCGTCTGGAGAGTGAGTGGCCCTGGGCTCACAGGGAAAGCAGCTCTTACAGGCAACTTAAAGGTAGACTAGGTTTTTTCCAGGTGAATCAGCCTGGGGAAGGCATTGCGGCTGAGGGACCAGCCTGGGGAAAGGCTCAGTGACTGGCTGGGAGAGCTGATATGTCTGTGTATCTCAGCAGCTCAGTATTTTGGGTGAAACCAACCAGCTTGGCAGGGGTCCTGCCATTGCAGGCCCTGTGCTGACAGGTGCAGATTTTCAATGCGGAGCTAGTGAAAAATTTTGAGCAGGGGAGGGGTGAGTTTGTCTAAAAGTACTCCCCGCCTTGCACCCTGCACCCCCCTGCAGGAATTCCTTTTGCAGCACCCCTGCTGGACGGCTGAAAGGCCTCTCCACCACTTCTGGGAGGCATTATTCGGTTAACATCCACATTAATTTCTTCTCTACAGCCCATCGTTTGTAACCTCCACTGGTTTTAAAACCTGGCATTTTAAGGCTGTCTGCACAACTTCAACCTGTTCTTTTTTGGGAAATGGGTGCAGGATCCTTCAATTTAATTCGTTCTGCATTCTCATTTTTCACACCAGTTGTCTTATTATTCTTAACTATTATTAAAAGGAATGATAAAAAGTAATTAACCATCTGGAACAGATTCATGCTTCCCATTAGTCAAGGCATCCATTATAAAACCTCCCCAAAGTTCAGCCTTGGAAATAAATTCTCCAAGTAGGTGGATTAGCTAATGAATTTTTCTTCTCCAAAGATGAGTGTATTTTCCTAATGCAGCCAACACCTCCACTGGCCATTTATCAAAAGGGGAAAAAGTAGAAGTGAAAAATAGAAATGACTTGTCAATATAATTTACTGTGTGAAAGCTGCAGATTTGATACGGTTTACATAAGGGCTCTGCTCTATACTTCTCCACTGGTATTTATGGATCCAGCGTGACACTTCACGTTGGCTTCAGGAAGATGGCTCTGTATTCATAGTCGCTGCTCTGTTCAGGGTCCTTGGGAAATACCCCTGGTCCCTTCCAGTCCACGGTGGGGACGCTGGACATGGGTCTGCAGCAGGGTGGAAGCAAGGCGGGTGTCAGAGGTCCCAGGTCATCCCATGTGAGTCCCACGGTGAGGTTTAGGGGCACTTGGGATTTGACAAAGGAGGAATTATGTTGCAAGTGGGTAACCTTTATGTGCGACCTGGGTTCCGTGAGTTACTATCTCCCGTCACATCCTGGGCATGAGCAGGTGGCCTGACTCCTGGAAGACCGTGTGACATTGTAGGCCAGCTGGACTGATCCACTGTGCTGGCCCTTTGTGCATGGAAACCCAGACGCGAGGGCCCCCCACCGTTGCTGACACCGGGGAAGTGAGACGAGATGGATCGTGGGAACCTGAAGGTGACCCCTCCCAACTCGGGGCTGCCCTTGAATTCATGTGAGCTCAGACCTGAAAGTCCCTTCAGGCCTCCCAGGGTCCAAGGGCTGATTTTCCATCCTCTGTGTCAATAAGAAGCATTTGCTTTTCCCCAGTTCTGAAGCCATACGCTGCGCTCAGAACTTCCAAAGTGCAGGGCGGATTCCTGACCGAGAGTGAACGTTCATGCTTCGTGAACTCTTCCTTGGCTTCGTATGAGCCTGATAAACCTTAGCTCAGGTGTGGTTTCTTTCACGAAGCCTTGATAATGCTCGCTTACGGGTCAGTTCTATTCAACAGATATGGCGTCTTTTGTGTTCCAAGCCCCGTGCTGACCTCCAGGGATCCGACAGTGCACGAGACGTGTATTGACCCCCAGGAGTTCTCGGTCTGCTGCTAGATGCAGGTGCAGAAAAAACGCAGATTAACATGATCAGTGCCATAAGCGAAGTCTCAGGAATGTGTCACAGGGGCATGGAGAAAAGCACTACCATCTGCTCTGGAGGCTTGGGAAAACCTTCACAGAGAGGGTGATATTTATGCTGGATTTTGATGTATTCATAGGAGTTTTCCAGGTAAAAAGCAGAGTGAAGTAGTGGGGAAGACATTTAAAGCAGAAAGGATGCATACAGAAGCCCGGCTTGAAAGGCCTTGAGATGGGATTTGGTGTGTTTCCCGATGCTCAGGGTGTGTGTGCATGGAGGGTGGGGCTGGAGAAGGGCCCTTCCTGGTCGTGTCTAATGATACTGCACTTGCCTTAGACCCCGGGCCTGGCACATGGTGCCCACTGGAGAGGGAGGGGCCCGGATGAGTTCATGGGCTACAGCTGGAACAGGGAATGTTCACCTTCAGGACAGGTGCCTGAATCTGAAGGTCTAGAGAATTCCATACCCACAAGGGTCAAAGGCAGGAATGAAAGCTGCAGAGCTCTGAGTCAGAGGGAGCTGGAATGCAAGAAGAAACAAGCAGGCTGTTTCCACCAGGTCTGAATGAGTGATTGCGTTTTCCTCTTTCATGCTTGTGCATCTTATCTCTTGAAATGGATTACACGCTTCTCGGAGGCAGAGGAAATGGTTTTAAATTTCTTTTTAAGTCCTACACAGTAGGTCTAATAAAGTATTGTTAAAGCAGAGAGGGCCCGTGCCAACTGCCCAAGATCATAGAGCCAGTAGGTGGCAGAACTAGGGTTCCAGCGAAGCGTAGTCTGCCACCGGGGCCTGCGTGCTGACCCTACAGGGCCTCCCGACGAGAAGGAGTGCTGCTGGCCCCGTCCTGTGGCTCAAGCCTCATCCAGAGATTGTGCTTAGCGGACAGTGTCACGTATGAGAAGGGACATTAACCACAGTGCATGCAGAGAATCGGGGCCTGCTCTCCTCAGTCCTGTCCTATGCAAAAAATGATTAAGGAAGCAGAGACTGTGCCAAGGAGGTCTTGGGGGCAGAGAGGGATTGGTGTCATTAGATATTTGCAGGGATTTCACATACAAGCAGGATTCGTTCTGCCCTGTGTGGCTTTGGGGGCAGCCCTGGAGGTGCAGTGGAAGCTGCAGTGAGGCACGTCTCCCCCTATCCGCTGGTGCTGCCCGAAATTGTGATGGGCTGCCTAGAAAGAGTGAGGCTCCCTAGACAAGAGGCAGAAACACCAGGGATATTAGCAGGGAGCTTCCTCTTGGTTGGAGATCCCACCAAAGGATTTGCGATGTATTTTCCAATTTAGAGATTCTGTACATCTCTTGACGCTTCGGTAGTTACGCTAGTCTCCCTGACTCCCAGGAGAGGCCACGATCCATGAAGACATCAGAAGTTGAGCACGAGGCTGCCTGAAACCTGCCCTTTGCCTGATTTATTCCACTGCGTGGGATCCATTTGCCAAGGGAAATTGGGGAAAGTATTTTTAGCCAAGACATTTGCTTTTAGGGGACCCAGTTTCCTAGAAATGCTCTACTCCTTCCTTTTGTGCCATTCCTTATTGGTCCCCGGGATTTTTACTCCTTGGGGTGCTATATGGATTATTTTCTTTTTCATCTCTTAAGCTGGTTTGATTCCAAAATTAAGACCCAAGTGTTAAATTTCAGTGTGTAGAGATAAGTCCTGTTTGCCACAGAGAACACACCCTCCGTGGTGGGCAGCTGACGTTGGAGTGGGTTCTCCTCTGTCCTGTGGGAGCACCTGGGGCAGGGGGAGTCCCAGTGCCAGGCTGCGCTTAGACCCATTGGAGCAGAAAGTTGGGTGGGGCCGGGCACCAGGGGTTTTAAAAGCTTCCTGGGTAGTTCCAACGTGTAGTCGAGTTTAAGAATCACTGTGTAAGACACATTCTGGGTTCCCTCTGGTGGGACCTCTTGGCCCCTGTTGCATTTTGGACCTTAAGTGAATGGAGCAGAGCAGCTTTCAGGTCCCCGTGTGGGCTGTGAACCTAGAGGATGTTGTCTGACCTCTCAGAGCTTCTCTTTCCTCTGTGAAGCGGAGAAGGTTGGCATCCAGTGCCTTGGATCCTTGCTCTGGTTCCTGGTGAGCAGCTCACTCCAGTGCTACCAGCCCACGGCGGTGATGACAGTGGCCACGGGGAACACTCGTTGGACATTATCCTGCGTAGGTGTGGCCTCTGTGCCAGGTGCTGGTCTAAGCCTTTTGCGCTTCAGTTATTCGTTTCATAGTTGATGGTTATTAGTATTATCTCACATTTTCACATTGCCACCTCCATGGGAAATGATGCTGTCTGCACGGCACCCGGAGCACAATGAGACGTCCGCTGGAGGTGACAGGCCCAGGCCTGTTCCAGTAGCCTTGAGTACTGAGGGGGTCGATATCTTGGGCACTCCTGTTTCCCCAGTTTACGGCTGGGAAGCTCTGGCTTTTACACATGATCATGATGGTGGTGAAGAAGAATGTGAGTATGAATTGCTCTGTTGGTCCCTTGAGTACATGTCACTTGTCACTGGCAGGCAAGTTGAAGTTGTTCACAATGGCACGATTTTAATTCTTGGGGAATATTTTGGGCTGAACTATGTTCTCCAAAGCTCATGTGTTGAATTCCTAACTCCCAGTACCTTGGAATGTGACTGTATTTGTACATAAAGTCTTAAAAAAGGTAATTAAGCAAAAATGTGGTCTTTAGGCTGGGCCCTAATCCGATATGACCGGTGTTCTTTTAAGAAGAGGGATTTTAGACACAGACACGTGTGCACAGAGAGGGAAGACTGGGCCATGCCAAGACGCAGAGAGGAGAGGGTGCCTTCGAGCCCAGGAGAGAGGCTTCCAGAAGAAACCAGCCCTGCCAACGTCTCCCTCTCCGACTTTGGCCTCCAGACCCCTGAGACGGCAAATGTCTGTGTCTTGGCAACCTCGTGGGTGGTGTCTGTTACCGCAGCCCTAGCAAACAAGCACAGGGAAGCAGATTCTCTACCACCTCTAGGAATTTACCTGTAAGGCCTCCGTGGGTTTCCCATGCCTCTAAGAGAGTGGCTCACAAACTAGTGGGCTGTAGAACGCCAGGAGGTCCGGGTAAGACAGAATTCTGGGCTTTACCCCTGGAGCTTCTGGTGTTTCAGGGTGCGGGACCAGGTGGAGCCTGGGGATTTGCATTTCTAGCACATTCCCAGGCATTGCAGATGCTGCTGGGCTCGGGGACTGTACGGCGGGAACCACCGTTCTAACGGGTACCAGCCTGCAGGTGGCTCTCAGCAGGCCTCCGAGCTTTGTGACCTCCTGGCTTTGGGGCTGGCGGGGGCCATCTGAGTAGTCTGCCAGAGGTGGCTGATGTTCCAGATCCTGCCTCTGTCCCTCTTTCTGACCCACCCTTCGGGGCTGAGCGTGCAGTAAGCACTTCCTGTCTCACAGGCCCTCTTTGTGGGACAGCAGAGGGCACGTCCCTCTTCTAGTCTTGGATTCGCTGTCTCTGGGCTGCTCGGGCTCTTTGTTCTGGTCTTACGTAGGCACATACATCCCTGGGGTTGGATGAAGGTGAAGAGTCATGTTAATAAAGTCATTGAAAAATGTAATAAACTATGGAACTACTACACTATCCAGCCATTGCGCTACCGGGTGTTTACCCAAAGGAAAGGAAGTCGGTATGTCAGAGGGATACCTGCACCTCTGTGCTTACTGCCACACTGTTCACAAGAGCAAAGCTATGGAATCAACCTAAGTGTCCATCAGAGGGTGAGTGGATAAAGATGATTTGGTGTAAATACACAGTGGAGTACTGTTTGGCCGTAAAAAAGAATGAAATCCTGTCATTTTCAGCAACCTGGGTGGAACTGGAGATCGTTATGTTAAGTGAAATAAGCCAGGCACAAAAAGACAAATATTGCATGTTCTCGCCCACATGTGGGAGCAAACAGCGTTGATTTCGTGGAGGTAGAGAGTAGAGTGGCCGGGAAGGGTGTGCTGGTGAGGCTGGTGAGGGGTGGAGAGAGGTTGGTTCATGGGTACAAACGTTAGGTGGAAGGAATAAGTTCTAATGTTGGGTAGCAGAGGAGGAAGACTATAGGTAACAACAATGTATCGCATATTTTAAAAGAGCTGGGAGAGAGGACGAGAAATGTTGTCAACACAGAAATGATAAACACTTGGCAGGATGGACACCCTAAATAATCGGACTTGACCATTACACGTTCTATGCATGTAACAAAATATCACATGTACCCATACCTATAAGTATGTACAGATGTTATGTATCTGTACATTAATAAATGTAATGAATTCTGAAGAAGATTTTTGTGTGGAAAATCTTGTGATGTTTGAGTGTGGAGTGGCTAATTTTGCACAGGGAGGGCAGAGAAGGTTTGACAGAGGTAGTGGCACCAGAACTGCAGTGCGACTGATGAGCAGCAATGTTCTTGGCAGAGAGGGGACCCCGAGCATTCTCGTCTGAGGGAGCAGCATGTGCGAAGGCACTGGGGCTGGAGGCAGCCTGGGCTGAGGGCGGCTGGAGTGTGCGGGTGGTGAGTGGAGGCAGGTGGGAGCTGAGAAGGGAGAGAGAGGTAGGTGCTGCCTCTGTGGTCTACTGGGGGTTTGGTATTTACCTTTTAAAGAACGAGCGCGTGTATTCATTTCATGTTGCTGCTGTAACAAATTACTACAAACTTAGTGGCTTAAAACAACACAAATTTATTTTTGTACAGTTAGAAGTCTGAAGTGAATTTTACAGAACAAGAATCAAGGTGTCAGGAAGGCTGAATTCCTTCCGGAGACTCCAAGGGAGAATCTAATTTGTTCCTTGCCTCTCCTGGCTTCTAGAGGCTGCTGGCATTGCTTGGCTTGTGGCCACATCACTGCAGTCTGTGCGTCTGTGGCCCCATGGCCTTCTCTGACTTTCATCCTCCTGTGTCCCTCTTACAAGGATCCTTCTGGTGTCATTGGGCCCCCAGATAATCAGCATAATCTGCCCATCTCAGGATTCTTCATTTACTCATGTCTGCAAAGCCGCTTTTGCCATGTAAGGTCACATTCGCAGGTTCCGGGGATTAGGATGTGGACACCTCTGGGGGCAGTCATTCAGCGAATAGTAGGGCAGCTAAGAATTTTAAGGCAGCTCTGCAAGGTGAGGGAGAGCCAGCGTGGAAGACCGACTCTGCTGCTCTGCAAGGCCACGTGAGGGAAGGAGGGGGCCAGACCCCAGGTGCCACTGGAGGTGGAGAGGAGCTGGGGATTCCAATTGGGAGAGTGAAAAAAATGGTGAGAATTTGGGAGTGGAGGCTGAAGGCCCAGGAATAATTAGTCTGAGGTTCAAAATGGTGTCATTTTTAATGGTGTCATTAATCAAGACAAGGAGTGCAGGGACTTCAGTCTCCTGTTGCCTGGCTCGCTTCTCTTGGTCTTCGCACGTCTTTCAGGAATCCTACCCTGACATGCGAATGCCCGTCCTCGTGTCCCTGAAGCACAGATCTTCCCGTTAGCAGGGGATGAGCTCCTGGTGCTTCACGGTGACTTGCCTGTCTCATTTCTTAGGCGGGAAGTTTCTGGGGCACCGTGCAAGGCGTCTGCCCAGACTGGTTCTGTGGGATTCATCTATCGATGCATAAAGATTTGGGCTCTGTGATTGGCGGTTGCTGGGACACGGTTCTCACTCTCCACACCTTCCTGGAATGAGGCTAGGGGCTGAGCTGTTAGCCTTGGTATCCTTATTAAGAATTTTTCAGTGTTTTTCTCTCTCAGAAGGTCATGTGGCCTTTAAAATGGGTGTAAATAAACCTAATAGCTGGAAATGACTTTGAAATAATTTATCACAGAGAGATAATTCTGCTAGAAATATCAGCAACCAATTTTGAAGACTCCTTGCCTGTGTCTTTCTGGAAGTGCTCTCTCTGAGATAATATTTCTTGCATCCGTTTTGTGTTGTGTTCATTTGCCGTTGGATTTTGTGTTGTGTTCATCTGTTGTGTTCATTTGCCAATGGATTCTGAACCTCTCTGTCTCCTGGGTGGTGGCTCTTTTTTTTTCTCCTTTAAGGATAAAGGGGCTTACTCCTTAAAGCCATGGAGAACAGTAGACTTGTTTATTTGAAAACAGGTCATGGGATGTTGAAGGGGACTTTTCCTTTTTTGGAGAATTCTGGTTTATGTCCCCAAATTGCGAGTAATAGGGGAGGGTTTCCCATTATTCAGAGAGATTCTGGATGCCTTTGGGGACCTACCAAGGTCCAAGCAAGGTTGGTCCAACAGCCTCAAGTGCACTTCTCCTTTATAAGACATAGATTTTGGGGTGCCTGCCAGAAGAAGTGGCTGGCATCTCCCTCCCTGGCTGGCTGAGCTGTAGCTCTCAGAGGCCCGTCTTCATACACGGGAGCAGGGTTTGATGCTAGCGTTCTCGGGAGCACCTGCAGTGGGAAGAAACTGACATGCCATCTCTGGACTGGAGGGAGCTATTAATACGTGAACATTGGGGTGGTGCCCGCCTCCCACTTGGGGAATTCTGGAGGCAGGAGGCTGGCAGGCAGGAAGGGTGGGCAGTATTAGGGCAGCCTGCACAGCGTCCCCCAGCATGGCCAGCAGGTGTGAGACTTGTGGGCCAGTGGGGGCCTGAGCTGGGGGCAGGAGTTAGGCAGGCTGCTGAGGGGACCTGGCGCTGAGACTGCCAAGGTCAGGTCCAGTAAAAGTCCCAAGAGGCCATTCGGAGAGCTCATTGCCGGATCGGGGAGCCCTGTAGTGTGGAGATCCTCATGGCAGGGCATGGGAGGACCCTCGGCTGGGCCCTGCTGGAGAGCCCACCTGTGATCACCTGCCAGCAGGTAACACCAGACCACAGCGGCAACATCTTTAAACAGCCTTTGCTTCTCTTGCTGTGTCTGCTCCCCTCTCCTCTGCCTTGGTCTGGAAGGAGCCAGGAGATGGGGTGGGGGCTGCAGGAAGCATGCAGGACCATGCCACGGCCCGTCTCCCCCCAAGGCTCCTTGACCTACACGGTGGTCTAAGCTGAGGGAGGGGATGAGCTGGGAATTGGCTGCGAATTGAAGTGTTCACACTAGGCTGCACCGCGCCTTGTACATCCTAACATTGAGGCGTAGTTTCCTACCTTCTTTTCTTCTCACAACTGAAAGGGACCAGAGGGCTAAGGCATTATCATCAGGCAGGGAAGGGCAGTGTGGCAGAGTGCGGCTGAGGGCAGCGATGGAAAACAAGTGAAGCCCTTGCCTTTGGACCCTGTAGATAAATTTGTTGTAAAACCTAACACAAATGCAAAGCAGGATGTCAGCTCAGGAACAGAGATTAATACATTCTAGGAAAAGCTTTGTACTTTGTACTGATTTTGAGGCTTTAGGAAATATTTTTTTGTGTGTGATGTCTCTCTAATGTCTAGCACATAGTAGGTACTTGTAAATATGTCTCCCTGCCACCCCACACATTTAATAAATGTGCTTCAAACTCATTTAATCTTCACAAAAACCTTGTGAGTAGATATTGTTATTTGCCCCATTTTACAGAGAGGAATCTAAAGCACAGAGAGGTTAAGAAACTCACCTAAGGATGCACAGCAAGTGTGGAGGAGCAGTGATCTGCCCAGGCCTTCTAGTGCCTTGGGCCATTCTTTCCCTTCCCCACCCTTCCCATCTCTGCCTCTCTCAATTTTTTATTATAGAATTTTCTAAATATATATAGAGAGAATAATGTAATGGACTTAATATACACATCACTTGGCTTCAGCGATTCTCCCTTTATAAACTGTGTTCCAACCCCCCATGCTCTTCTGCCTGTTTTGGCAAATTTGTTTGAGGTGGTGGATGTTTGCTGAATAGACAAATTGAAAAAAATAGTTGAAGAGTAATTGTCATTTGATACCGAACAGAAGAACTTAGCCTTGGTTTGAGCTGTTTTTCCCCCTTCCACATCTGAAGTTCAGCTGCAGAAAAAAAAAAAAAGTAATTTAGGTAATTTAAATTCTGCCTGCTGACTTCGTTTTGTCCTCATCTTATCTGACCTTATTTAGTCAGATAATAAAAAAAAAAAGAGAGAGAGAGAGAGACTTGGAAAGTGTTTTCCAGGGATTTCGTCATGACCCTTTAAATGAATCTTCCACTTACACTTATATAATTGTTTCATACTTGGATAGTATTAATAATATCAAATTTCATTTCTGAAGCAAGCTGACAAAAGCTTTTAAAGACTCACTCATTCAAATGTGTTAGAGCAGCTGAGAATAGCAATCTGGTGTCAATTTATTTCCTTTCAATATTTCCTGACTAAGGACGCTGCACATTTTGTCTATAAGAGCCCATAGTTATGGCAACATCCACACACGCGATTCCAGATGCCTGTCCTAGGTCCTCTAAGGTAAGAAATGGTCACCCTTAGGATGCAGCAGGCACAGTCTGGCGTCTCCCTGCTTTCCGTGAGAGGATGCTGGTGCTGAGAGGGGCCAGGGCTCCCGCAGGGGCAGTGCTAGCCAGTGGCCGAGGGGCTCCCAGGTTCTGTCCAGCATCCTCGTTTGTTCCGAGATAACCTCATGTCCAGAAAGCAGGCTTGGCTGAAGTGCCCAGAAGCAGTTTTAGAAAGAATCTGATCTCTTGGGAATGAATTTAAAAATCTCTGGCACTCATTCCAGTCTTTTAAGTAAGATTTATTGAAGGATAATTTACATGCAGTAAAATTGATCTTTTAAAGGTGTATGGTGAGATGAAGTTTGGCATCGTCTGTACAGCCGAGCGTTTACCAGCACAGCTGAGGCACAGAGCGATTCCATTTTGTTGTCAGTCTCCAACCTGTCCTAAGGCACCACTGATCTGCTCCCTCTTTCTGTGGTTTTGCTTTTCCAGAATGTTGTATAATGTAAATGAAATCATATAGTATGTGGCCTTTGGGATCTGGCTTCTTTCACTTAGCAAAATGCTTTTGAGATTCACGCATGCTGTTGGGTGTGTCAGGAGTTAATTTCTTTTCACTGCTGAGTAGTTTCCAGTGTATGGGTGAACACTTGAGTTGTTCCCAGTTTGGGACACTCTATTAAACATTCACATACAGTCATTGAATGAACATATGTTTTCATTTCTTTTGGGTAGATACCTAGGAATGGGATTGGGGATCACAGGGTGAATGTTTGTTTCACCTTGTAAGAAACCACCAGCCTGTTTTCCAAAGTGGCTGTACCATTTGCACCCTCACCAGCCATGTGTCAGAGTTTGAGTTGCTCCACATCCTAGCCGACACTTGGTATTGTCAGGTATCATTTTAGCCATTTCTAGTAGCTGTGTAGATGCCATGCGGGTTTTTATACACGGAAGGGCAGGGACTCACTGGTGAAAAGTCAGCTTCAGTCATTGCCCCCATAAACCTCTTTTTTTCCTGCACTTCAGACAGTTGGCAGCAGGGTTCTCTGGGCGTGGGTCCGTTTTGTGCCGCCGGCCTGTGAGGCTTTGTGAGACTTCGCGACCTGTGGCCCGGGCGCCCTGTGGTGGGAGGCAGGCGCGGTGACAGGGAGATGAGGGGACGCGGAGGGAGGCCCGCGCCGTAGGCAGCCGGGGCCAAATCCCCTCTGACGCTCCCCGGTACCCGGCAAGGCACCTAACCCTGCCCGGGCTCTCGTCCGCCCGCCCGCCCTGCCGGGGAGGGGACAGGAGCCTCGAACCCGAGACGTGCAGCCCCGGGAAGAAAGGCGCCAGGGTTTTCGCCGCTCTGAGCCCGGCGACACCTCAGGCCTGACGGAATCAGCAGCGAAGGCTGACGAGATTGTTGTTCACCCACTTTGTTATTTCTAACCATTTTATTTGCGCATAATTCCATGATAACGCCCCGGGAGCTGCTTGGGGAAGCAGCTGAAGTTCCGCTCAGGCGGAGGCGACCGCTCGCCCCACGCGCCTCGCTCCCGGCCGCCGGCCCTGTGACACACACGGCGCCGTGGGCCTCGCTCCGGTGTGCGACACTGTCGCCCCCGCCTCACAGAAGGAGCTGTTGGTGCAGTTTGTGGGTTGTCCCTTGTCCCTCGTGGGCCGTTCGTCTCCCCGCTCGGCGCGTCCGGGTCGGCTCTGACGGGGACGCGGGCGACAGTGCCCGCGGCGGGAGGGTCCCCCCTGCCCGCGGCCGCGCGAAGGGTCGGCTCGGCTGTGGGGTTTCCGCCGCGTGGAGGGTGGAGTGACTGTCGCCGTGGGTGGCGAAGTCGGCGAAGAGCGGGATCCAGGCGGACGGCGAGGTTTCCCGTTCCCGGTCTCTGGTTTCCGCCCTGTAGCGGTGTTGGAAGATGACCGCGCACTTTGTAGGCGACAAATTTAGGAGCTTCGTTCCCACGTGTTCCCTGGAGCCGACAAATGTGTCTTTTTGCGAAGCAGAAAAAGGGACAGAAACACAGAGCCTTTGGCTGAGTGCTCTTTCTGATCAGCCGTGAAAGGTTGATTGTTACTGCTGGTCAAACACAGCAGTGGCATTTCTAAAACTTTTTCTCTGATGAGATATGTGTGTGAGAGAGAGGGAGAGAATGCCAGGGAGGGAGACTGAGAATATGAATCCTAGGCCTCCGCCCACCTCCATTGTAACCTTAGGGATGTATCGCAGGGACGTGCGCCCGCAGGAAGACGCCCGGCCCCCGCGCGTGCCCGCCGCCCCCGCGCGTGCCCGCGTGCTTGCTCCCAGCCGTGCCCTGCGGAGCGCTGCGCTCTGGGTGGGGCGCGAGGGCGCGTGCGCGGGGCGGCGGTCGGGAGCCTTGACCTGTAGCTGCTGCTCATCTCCCTGGTGTAAATATTCCCGCGACGGTCAATGTCGAGCTAGCGGTGTTTGAGAGCCGGCTCGCCAAGGTCTGAATATTTACCAGCTGGGTCTGGTGGAGGGGGCCCCAGCAAGCTGCTCGTTTGAAGGCTGGCTGGGGGGCAGGGTGGGGACCTGGGGAGCTGGGGGGCGATTAAGAGTTAATGTTCCGAGAGGCAGCCACTGTGCACACGTGGGCGCTGCACGGGTGTGCCAAGAGACGGGGTTTGCATGACAGTTTGCCTGGAACTTCTTAGGTGATCTGGGAGCACCGAGAGAGGCCGTTGGACAGGCCACGGCTGTCCAGAGGAGGGGGCGAGCTTTCCCCTTGGAGGAATAATGACAATTGCCGTCTTTCTCACCCTGTTGCCTGTCTGTGGCCTCCTCGCTCGCTCATTCGTTTATGTGCTGCCTTTGTGCCGTGGGTAGTCGGCCTTGAAGGAAAACATCTCAGTTATGCAAAGGGAAAGGACGCTTGAAATCCATTGTTTCTTTTCAGTTTGAAAAATTAATTTTGAGCAGGATAGTGATTGGAGCCCAAGTGAGCTTTTCCTCCTAACGTCTCTCTGATGATACTTAAAAGAAAGTCAGGGGAGGAAGTTCCTCTTAGCTTTGGATGTGTGCCCAGGGGTGAGGAGGGATGAGGAATGCAGCAAAAAGTAATAATGACGCTAAGAATAGCAGGTCACCATGTCAGTGGCTATGCTTCTGTTTCATCCCCACAACAGTGCTACAAATAGGGCCTTGTGTTAATGGCCCTGTTTGCAGATGAGCAAACTGAGGCTCAGGGGTTTATTGACTTGCCTGATGTAACCTGCACGCTTGTAGGAAGTTCCCAGAACTATTGTAACAAATGGCCACAAACTGGGTGGCTTAAAGCAACAGAAATTTATTCTTTCAGCTTCCTAGAGCTGAGAAGTCTGAAATCAAGGTGTTGGCAGGACCACACTCCTTCTGAAAACTCGGTCCTTGGCCAGGCGAGGTGGCTCACGCCTATAATCCTAGCACTCTGGGAGGCCGAGGCGGGAGGATCATTTGAGCTTAGGAGTTTGAGACTAGCCTAAGCAAGAGCGAGACCCCGTCTCTACTAAAAAGAGAAAAAATAGCCAGGTGTGGTGGCACGTGCCTGTAGTCCCAGCTACTTGGGAGGCTGAGGCAGGAGGATCACTTGAGCCCAGGAGTTTGAGGCCGCAGTGAGCTATGATGACCCCACTGCACTCTACCTGGGGCGACTGAGTGAGCCTGTCTCAAAAAAAAAAGAAGCAAAAAAAAAAAAAAGAAAGAAAAATTCATCCTGTCTCTTCCAGCTTCTGGTGCTGAGAGTGATGCAGCCACAGACCAAGGAAGACCAGGAAGACTCCATTCCCTGCCTCTGTCTCCACATGGCCTTCTTCCCTCTGAGTCTCCGTGTCCTCTCTGTTTATAAGGACACCAGACAAGGGATTTGGGGCCCACCCTAATCCAGTAGGACCTTATCTTAATTACATCGACAAGGACCCTATTTCCAAGCAAGATCACAGTCTGGATGGACATGCATTGTGGGGGGACAGCACTCAACCACTGCAGCTCTGTGTGTTCTGATGACCTCAGAGTGGTGTTTTCTCTGTGGCCCTGTGCAGCCCTGGGCATGGAGGGGCTTCGAGAAGGTGTGCCCCGGCTGGAGGAACAGAGGAAGGTGGGCAAACTGGGTCTATGTGCAGGGAGGAAATTCTACCAGACGGGTGACGTTTGGCTTTGTTGACATTCTTTATGTTATTTGGCATGTAAGCTTTTTGACTGCCCTGTCTTCATTTGGGATTACACCTTTTATAGAAGTTAAATAACCCTCTGGCCCACTGAATGATTTTTTTCCCTCCATCCTCTGATATTAACCGATGCTCTGACTTTTTTCTTTGTGTTTGGGTAACATATCTCAGGGCATCCTGTTAATTTGTCTGGGTTATTTGGTTTTAAGCCTGTTTTATACACATTTCCCACCCTGTTGTGAGCTTTTTGCCTTTGGACAGGAGCAGGATGGAGTGATGGAGGGAGGGAGGGTGCCTGAGGCTGGTGGTGCAGAGCCCAGGGAAGTGAACCTGGGCTCATTCTGAGCTTGGGGTGAGGCCTTTGATGTATGTTCTGTCCCATGATCTTGGTGGTTGCCCCAGGAGGCAGGTGCGGATTAGCCCCATTTGACTGCATTGGAAGCCTAGGCTTCAAGACATGCTAAGCAGCTTCCCTTATGGTCCTGTGGCTCATTAGTGGGGGGATTGTGTCACTCTGTCAACCTACCTCTAGTTTGCACTTCCACCAAGATAGGAAGGCAACAGATGAGGGTGGGTGCAAAAAAGATCAGGATTCAGACAACCATTTGGGAGTATGTTTATCTATTTATCAAGATTTTCTTGGCTGCAAGTGACAGAAAACTGATTTAACCCAGCTGAAGCACAGAAAAGAGGAGGCAGGAATTTATTAGCTCCTGTAGCTGGGAAGGCTGGGATTGTATCTGGCTTCAGATAAGGCCAAATCCAAGGACACAAGCAATGCTTTTAAGACTCTGCCCCCCTTTGTGTCTTGCAGACAGGTTTTCTAGAAGGTGGTGGATAAGATGGCAGCCAGAGAAGGACCTTCCTGGAAAGGTCCATCAGAGATGCCCTGGGAGAGTCTCGGGTCTGGTTTGAGGCATATGCCTGTCAGAACCCAGCCTGGGGTGGGGCCTTGGGTTGGTGATTGGGCTGGTCTGCGTCACATGCCTGCTTGTTCCTTGGGGGAGTAGTAGGGTCACCCTGGTCCCCATGGGTTTGGGTTCACAGAGAGAAGAGGAGATTTGTCCCCGTGAGGAAGGGGGTGCGATGTTGGGCAGATAAAAGCCACAGATGTGCAGAGGTGGTGGAGATCTCGCCAGGAGCGTAGACAGGTTCAGCGCGTGAATGCATAAAGAGAAGAAAAAGCAGGGACCATGGGACCAGCTGTTGGAAGGCCCCAGGTTACCAGGTTTGAGCAGCTGTCGGAGGTAGGAGAGACCAAAAGGAGGCCCTGCTGAAATAAACACACAACGCTATTCCACAATGCTACGTACCAGCGAGACATCAAGAACCCCACTATGGGCACCGTCTGGTTTAAGACTGAGATTCAGATGCAGGGTGTCTCAGTCAGCTCAGGCTGCTATAACAAAAGTACCACAGGCTGAACGGCTCAAACAACAAACGTTTCTCACAGCTCTGGAGGCTGGGAAGTCCAAAATCAGGTGCCAGCATGGTTGGGCTCTGGTGGGGGCCATCTTCCTGGTTTGAAGATGGTCATCTTCTCACTGTGTCCTCATGTGGCGGGAGTGGAGAGCACCAGAGGGCTGGCTCTGTGCCCAAGGACACTAATCCCAGCATGGGGGCTCCACCCTCACGACCTCGTTACCTCCCAAAGACCCCACCTCCAAATACCATCACTTAAGGGATTCAGCATAGCAATTTTTTAAAATGTTCAATGGGAAAATTTATTTATTTCAATAGATTTAGGGTGTACAGTGGTTTTTTGTTACATGGATGAATCGTATAGTGGTGAAGTCAGGGCTGTTAGTGTACCTGTCACCTGAATAGTGTACATTGTACCCAATAGGTGGTTTTCAATCCCTCATCCCCCTTCCACCTTCCCCACTTCTGAGTCCCCAAAGTCCATTATACCACTCTGTGGAATTCTGAGGACATAAATATTTAGTCCATAGCAGAGAGCCCCCAACAGCCGGGTCGTAGAAGGGGAATCCGTTCTTAGATGGGCTGGCAGGAGGTTTCAGCCTGGAGATGGATCCACATTGACAAGTTAATTTTCGAGGCCTTCCTTGCCATCCTCAAGGGTTAACTCGGGGAGAAGTCTCCCCATACGACCTCGTCCAGAAACGACTGTCTGGGATCCTGGCTGATTTGCTGTCCTGCCCTCAGCACTACGATTTTGCACGCAGTGAGTGCGCAGGTAGGAGTTCTGCCGCCTTTCCATTGCCGATCGCGTAGAGGCAGCCACCCCCGACCTCCAGTGTGCATCTGCCTCGCTGAGGAAGGAGAGACAAAAGAATGCCATTTAGCTTGAGGGAACTGGCTCACATTAGTTCTAGCTCATGTGCAGACAGGAAAATAGCCCATTTCCTGGAATCTGCAAACGTCCAGATGCGTGGGCCAGAGAAAGGAATTTCAGACCCGCTGATGCAGCTTGGATTGGATTTGACTCCCGTGTATTGTGACAGCCCAGAAAATATTCCAAGGTCCATGAGGCAGCTTTTCAGTTGAATTCTAATGAGAGTCATGCATAATAATAGTGCATCATTTTTTTTTATTTGTAATCTTCTGACATCTTTCACTTTCCCTTTTGTGATCATATTGCTGAATCGAGCCCTTCTGAAGTCCCCTGTAGTATCAACGTGCCACTGTTTCTTTATGCTGGAGATTGTATCAGCAGTTTCGGATTTGAGAGAAAATTATATATATTTCCTGTTATCAGAAAAATCCATTTTGACCTAACCACCTCCCAGTGTGGGAACAATTTATGATTTTCTACTTGATGTTTTGAAAATTCATTTGGAATTTCAGGTTAGCTTCCTGGGATAAAGATGAGCTCTCTGCCGGAGCCGATGCTATTCTGGAACAAATCTGATTCCGTCTCATCTCTGCTAGGGTCCAGGTCACAGGTTGTCCCCTGTGTTAACTCTTTCTTCCTCAAGGTTCTCCAAGCTTCCCCTGGAGATCAATGGGAATGCCACCCTGCCTGGGCTCCTTCCTGTGCCTTCTGTGACCCTTGCTTTCGTGGGGACAAATCCAGACAGCATCCACGTGGTTAAGGACGCTACATGAAATCCAAAACCCATTCGGTGTGATGCTTTCCTTTGTGAACTAACGCTCCGGCTCAAGCTTGCCCATCCTAACGACAGCTGGCAGGCTGCGATTCCCAACAGCGAGAGTCACTCTGGAGCCCACCTTATTTTCAGCTCAGTTTAGCAAACATTTGGGGTTTGAGATGCAACCAGATGGGGACCTTTTAGCCTGGTGGGAGAGGAAGTAATCGAATTCACACAGCAGAGTGGAGGAAGAGCAGAAAGAGAGAGAAGGGAACGGGAAGAGCCGTATCATTCTTTGCATCCTGTTCCAAGCCCTACATGTAGCGCTGTACCAGGCACAGAGCAGTGCTCCGTCCGTATTTGTTGATTGAGTGGATGGAAGAAGCTCTGCCAGTCTGGAGAGCCTGGGGTGCGTTTATGTCTTGTACAAGGGCAGAGGAGGGAGGAACCCTGTGCAGATGGGTTGGGGATGCGAGAATGTCCCACGTGGATTCAAGGTTAGGGTGGTGAGTCCACCTTGGGAGAGGGTGAGGGACTGGGGGGTGTCTGTCTCTATGAGGAAGGTCAAGTTCAGGTACAATAAACAAGGTGGGAGGGGTTTACTGGGAAGAGGCTGAAGCCACAGAGGAGTTACCTGCCGTGAGAGCATCTTAGAGGCTACCTGGGAAGGGTAAAAGGAGGGAGGGAGCAGTGGGCTATGTGGGGGTGAAGGCTGACAGCAGGAGGGGTTCTGAGAGTGAGCAGGACACATGAGGGTGGTGGCATTTGCTGGAGGACCCGCTCAGAGTCGTGGTGGCACTGGTGGCTGTGATGTTTCTCAGCCCAGTGGGTCACAGAACACATGTCTCCCCTCTCCCTCCTCTTACAATTTGTGGTTCCAATTTTTGTCTTGGATTAACTCTATTAATTTTATTGTCCCACAGCCACCTTTACATTATTCTCATACATAGGCACCTGCATACAAATCTTTGTTAAACAAATAGTAGGTTCTTTACTGAGCTTAAAAAGCCAGGTCCTCTTCTCTCTCTGGGAGTCCGCATCAGTGGACACTCAGTGAGGTTTTGTTTTTCCATTTATTCCAAAGCATTTTCTTAAAGAGTTCTAGAGAAAGGGTTCTGTGAGCTTTCATGGTTAGAAGGTTCTTTCTCTTCTATGTAACTGTTGTACCTGCTTTTGATCAAATCCATTTTCTTTTGGTCCTCGGTGGAGATGCTTTAAAATCATTGTATTTTTTTTTGTGAGAGGAAGTTTTGAGCTTTCTTTTCCACAACTGAGTTAACCGATGGACGTGGAAAACATCAGAGAGCACAGCCGGGGGGCAGCCAGGGTGTGATGGGGCCTGCAGCTTGTACAGGAAAAGGACACGAAATTGTTAATAATAATTTAATTTAACTATTAATTTAATGTAATAATTTAACTAAATTATTATTAATAATACACAATAGGTACAAAAGTATCTATTTAGAATGAGAAATAAATCATAACAAATTACTAAGTTAAAAAAAGCTGACATGTACCACAAGCATCACAAAAACCAGAAAAATAACAAGACACACATTTAGGATCCTTTTTTTTCTGTCTTTTTTGATGACATATTATTTGCCTCTTCGCTATGACAGCAATTTAGAATATCCTTTTCTATTAAGAGAATAAAAAGGTAATTCAGTCTTTCCTCCAGTATGGTTGACTGATACTTGGATTTTTAACGAGTGGTTAATTTAGAAAATTAACTTTAGCTTCACAGCTCAGTATTAGTAATGTCATGTAGGTTTTTAGGATTTTTGTAGAATTTGGAGCAACCTCTATCCGTTTGTTATAAGAGTTGTAAAATTACCGGGGATTTCAGGTTTTCTTGTGGTCACTTGCATTACATATTGTTATGGATTGGATGTTTGTGTCCCCCAAATTCATGTTAAAACCCTAACCCTTCGTGTGATGCTGGTATTAGGAGGTGGAGCCTTTGGGACATGGTTAGGTCATGAGAGTGGAGCTGCCGTGAATGGCATTAGTGCTCTTACAAAAGAGACACCAGAGAGCTCTCTTGTCCTCTTCTGCCACATTGAGAACACGGAAGGCAGTTGTCCAGGAAACAGGTCCTCACCAGACACTGAATCTGCTGGTGCCTTGATCTTGCACTTCGCAGCCTCCAGAGCTGTGAGAAATCAATGTTTCTTAAGCCCCAATAGGCTAAGACAAATATACTTTGAATTGATAACACTGTAAGTACTTTTTAAGCTATTCCTGGTGCAGGGGAGCTCAACAATGTACGAGAGACTGGGGGCCATCACAAACAGACGACACTAAAGCTAAACTCAATGTATTCTCAACCTAAATTCCCCAAAGACAAATCCTAAATAACTGCAGCCCCCGCCCCCAGCTACTTGGGGGAAACTGTAACAGAGGCAAAACTGGGCCGTCAGTTGATCGCAATGAAAGTATCTTCCTTTTGCAAATTTTACATTCACGTATGACCATGTGCACACATTGCCCTTTCCAGGCTTTAGTAGGGGCCCGTGTCACTGAGGGGCCCTGAACTTAAGCTTCAGTAGCTTCACGGTAAATCCAGCTCTGTACTCCTTGATTACTTCTGGAAGTGAATATTTACTAAATCCCCTGGGTGTTTTCTGTTCTGTACTAGGTCTTTTAAGAGTTTTTATTTTTAAGTTTTCACTGAAATAGGCATTATTTTATTTTTCCTTTTTTTTTTTTTTTTTTTTTTTTTTAAAAGATGAAATGCTTCATTTATTAAAAAATTAACATATTTTATAATACTCATTGTTGGGATGATGTGAAGAACTATTCTTTTTTTTTTTTTTTTTTTTTTTTTTTATATATATATTTTTTTTATTTCAGCTCATCATGGGGGTACATAAGTTTAGGTTATATACATTTTCCATGTCCCACCCATCCCCCCGAGTCAGAGTCCCAAGCGCGTCCGTTCTCATTCTCCCGACAGTGCACCTGGCACTCATCATGTAGTCATACCTCCATCCCCTCCCCCCCCACCTCCCCGGGTCTGCACCTTCAAGCATGACCATTCCCCAGAGGGTGTGCAACGCACTCATCATGTAGGCATACACCCATCCCCTCCCCCCACCCCCCCATCCCAGTCTGATATCCAATTGGTATCCTTCCCTGATGTACATTTAGGTGATGATCAGGGAAACCAGTTTTCTGGTGAGTACATGTGATGCTTGTTTTTCCATTCTTTGGATACTTCACTTAGTATAATGGGTTCCAGCTCTCTCCAGGAGAACCAAAGAGATGTCGTATCATTGTTATTTCTTATAGCTGAGTAGTACTCCATGGTATACATATACCACAGTTTACTAATCCATTCGTGGATTGATGGGCACTTGGGTTGTTTCCACATCCTTGCGATTGTAAATTGTGCTGCTATAAACATTCGGGTACAGGTGTTTTTGTTAAAGAATGACTTTTGTTCTTCTGGGTATATGCCCAATAATGGGATTGCTGGATCAAATGGTAGGTCTACTTGAATCTGTTTAAGGTATCTCCATATTGCTTTCCATAGGGGTTGCACTAGTTTGCATTCCCACCAGCAGTGTATGAGTGTTCCTGTCTCTCCGCATCCACGCCAACATGTGTTGTTTTGGGATTTTTTGATAAAGGCCATTCTCACCGGAGTTAAGTGGTATCTCATTGTGGTTTTGATTTGCATTTCCCTGATGATTAGGGATGTTGAGCATTTTTTGATATGTTTTTTGGCCATTCTTATGTCTTCTTTTGAAAAATTTCTATTCATGTCCTTTGCCCATTTTTTGATAGGATTGTTTGATTTTTTCCTGCTGATTTTCCTGAGTTCTAAATAGATTCTTGTTATCAGTCTTTTATCTGATGTGTAGTATGCGAAAATTTTTTCCCATTCTGTAGGCTGTCTGTTTATTTTCATGACTATTTCTTTGGCTGTGCAGAAGCTTTTTAATTTAATCAGGTCCCAGTCGTTTATTTTTGTTGTTGCTGCGATTGCCTTAGGGGTTTTCTTCATAAATTCTTTGCCTAGACCAATGTCTGTAAGAGTCTTTCCTACATTTTCTTCTAGAATTCTAATTGTTTCCCATTTAAGGTTTAAATCTGTTATCCACCGTGATTTAATTTTTGTGAGAGGTGAAATCTGTGGGTCCTGTTTCAGTCTTCTACATGTGGCTATCCAGTTTTCCCAGCACCATTTATTGAATAGGGACTCTTGTCCCCAGAGTATGTTTTTGTCTATTTTGTCAAAGATTAGATAGTTATATGAGGATGATTTTATATTTGGGTTTTCTGTTCTGTTCCACTGGTCTGTGTCCCTGCCCTTGTGCCAATACCAAGCAGTTTTAAGAACCACAGCTTTGTAGTATAGTTTGAAGTCTGGCAAATCAATACCTCCCATTTTGTTTTTATTGCTTAAGATTGCTTTTGCTATACGGGGTCTTCTCTGATTCCATACAAAGTGTATAATTATTTTTTCTAAATCTGTGAAAAATGATGTTGGTATTTTAATAGGAATTGCATTGAATCTATAGATTACTTTGGGTAGTATAGACATTTTAACGATGTTAATTCTTCCAATCCATGAGCATGGTATGGATTTCCACTTATTTACGTGTTCTGCAATTTCCTTCCTTAGCGTTTCATAGTTCTCTTTATAGAGGTCCTTTACCTCTTTAGTTAAATATATTCCTAGATATTTTATTTTCTTTGTTGCTATTTTGAAAGGTATTGAGTCCTTAATTTGGTTCTCCGATTGAATGGTATTGGCATATATGAATGCCTCTGATTTGTGTGTATTGACTTTGTAACCTGAGACATTACTGAATTCGTTAATTAATTCCAGGAGTCTCTTGGTTGAGTCCTTGGGGTTTTCCAGATACAACATCATGTCATCAGCAAAGAGTGAGAGTTTGATCTCTTCTGTCCCTATTTGGACACCTTTGATTCTGCTCTCTTGTCTGATAGCTCTCGCAAGGACTTCCAATACTATGTTGAAAAGTAATGGGGACAGTGGGCAGCCTTGTCTGGTTCCAGTTCTGAGTGGGAATGCTTTCAGTTTTTCCCCATTCAGTATGATGTTGGCTGTGGGTTTGTCATATATGGCTTGTATTATTTTTAGGTAGGTCCCATTTATGCCTATGTTGTTAAGTGTTTTTATCATAAAAGGGTGTTGAATTTTGTCAAATGCTTTTTCTGCATCTATTGAGAGGATCATATGGTCTTTATTTTTGCTTCTATTTACGTGGTTAATTACATTTATAGATTTTCGTATGTTAAACCACCCCTGCATCTCTGGGATGAAGCCTACTTGGTCATGATGAATTATTTTTTTAATCAGCACTTGGATACGATTTGCTAGGATTTTATTGAGGATTTTTGCGTCTACGTTCATGAGAGAAATTGGTCTGTAGTTTTCTTTTTTTGTTGCATCCTTTCCTGGTTTTGGTATTAATGTAATATTGGCGTGGTAGAATGTGTTGGGGAGAATTCCATCCTTCTCAATATTGAAGAATAGTTTATGTAGGATGGGCACCAGTTCATCTTTGTATGTATGGTAAAATTCAGGTGTGAACCCATCTGGACCAGGGCTTTTCTTTTTGGGAAGGTTTTTTATTGCTGTCTCAATTTCAGTTGTTGATATTGGTCTATTCAGGAATTCTATTTCTTCCTGATTGAGCTTGGGAAGGCTGTGTGATTCTAAAAATTTGTCCATTTCCTCCTCATTCTCCAATTTGTGTGCATAAAGATTTTTGTAATATTCATAGATAATGTCACGTATCTCTGTGGCTTCGGTTGTGATTTCTCCTTTCATGTTCCTGATGGAAGTTATTAAAGATTTTTCTTTTCTGCTCTTGGTTAGTCTAGCCAGTGGTGTGTCTATTTTATTTATCTTTTCAAAGAACCAACTTTTTGTTTTATTAATTTCCCTTATAGTATTTTTGTTGTCTTTTTCATTTAATTCTGATTTGATCTTAATAATTTCTCGCCTTCTGCTGGGTTTGGGGTCAGTCTGTTCTTCTTTCTCCAGCTCTTTGAGTCTATTCATTAAGTTGTCTAGTTGTAAATTGTCTGTCTTTTTGAAATAGGCATTTATGGAAATGAATTTTCCTCTCAGGACTGCTTTAGCTGCATCCCATAGATTTTGATAAGTTGTGTCACCTTTGTCATTTAATTCAAAGAATGTTTTGATTTCTGACTTAATTTCTTCCTTTACAAAATTGTTATTCAGGAGAAGGTTGTTTAGCTTCCATGACTTTGCGTAGGAATGAGAGTTCCTGTTAAGGTTCATTATTATTTTTATTCCATTGTGATCTGAGAAGATGCAGGGTATGATTTCTATTTTTTTAATTTTTTTAAGACTTGCTTTATGACCTAGGATATGGTCAATCTTAGAGAATGTCCCGTGAGCTGATGAGAAGAATGTATATTCAGTGGTTTTCGGGTAGAATGTCCTGTAGATGTCAGTCAGGCCCATTTGTTCTAGCATTCTGTTTAAGTCTACTATGTCTTTACTTATTTTCTGCTTGGAGGATCTGTCCTGTGCTGTCAGTGGGGTATTAAAATCTCCAACTATTAAAGTGTTGTTGCCTATGATTTGGTTTAGATCGAGTAGGATTTGCTTTATGAATCTGGGTGCACCTAGATTGGGTGCATATATATTAAGTATGGTTATGTCTTCTTGTTGAATTGTGCCTTTCACCAGTATGTAGTAACCGTCTTTGTCTTTTATTACTTTTTTTGGTTTGAAGACTAAGTTATTGGAAATTAAAACTGCCACACCAGCTTTCTTTTGGCTACCATTTGCTTGAAATATCAGGTTCCATCCTTTTATTTTCAGTCTAAATGCATCTTTGCCGGTTAAGTGAGTTTCCTGAAGGCAGCAGACACTTGGTTTGTGTTTTTTTATCCATTGGCCCAGTCTATGTCTCTTGAGTGGGGAATTCAGGCCATTGACATTTAGTGAGAGAACTGATAATTGGGATAGATTTCTGTTTATCTTATTGGGTAGAACTTCATTGCTATGTTTTCTCTCTTGAGCCATTGTGGTGGCTAGAATTTGATCTTTAGCTCTTGGGTGGTTTTACATTCGTGGGTCTTTGTTGTGATGATCCATGTGTAACTCTCTTTTGAGTACTTCTTGGAGGGGTGGCCTTGTCTTGGTGAATTCCCTCAGTCCTTGTTTATCCGAGAATGTCTTAATTTCTCCTTCATATAGAAAGCTTAGCTTAGCTGGGTACAAGATTCTAGGCTGGGCATTATTCTGTTTCAGAAGAGTGAGAATGGGGCCCCAACTTCTTCTTGCTTGTAAAGTTTCAGTTGAGAAATCTGGCGTAATTCTAATGGGCCTCCCTTTGTATGTTACTTGTTTCTTTCTCCTTACAGCTCGAAGAAGGGTCTCTTTAGTGGATATTTTGGTCAGTCTGACGACTACGTGGCGTGGTGTTTTCCTATTTGCTATGAATCTACCAGGGGTTCTTTGAGCTTCTTGAACCTGTATATCTAAAGTTTTAGCAAGGCCTGGGAAATTTTCTTCTATTATGTCTTCAAATAGTTTATCCAGCCCTTGCTTATTATCTTCTTCACCTTCAGGGATGCCTATAACTCTCACGTTAGGTTTCTTCACATAATCCCACATTTCTTGAAGACTCTGGTCTTTTTTCTTATTTCTTTGCTCTATCTCTGTGACTGTCTTATTTAATTGGAAAGAGTTATCTTCGATTTCTGAGATTCTGTCTTCTATTTGATCTACCCTGTTCTTGAGACTTTCCACTGTGTTTTGTAGCTCCCTGAATAAATCCCTCATTTCTAGGAGTTCAGTTTGGTTTTTTTTCAATACGTCTATTTCTTTAGTGAATTTTTCTTCCAAATCCTGGAATTTTTTTGCGGTTTCTTTGCGGTGGATATCAATTTTTTCTTGTATATCATTCAGCTTATTTATAACCCAAGACTGAAATTCTTCTGGTAACATATTGGTATTCTGAAACTGGCTTGTGCCAATTGGAGGAGAGTTGGTATTTCTCTTTGGGGGCGAGGTTTCCGTTTGGTTTTTTGTGCTCCCCATATTTTTCCGCTGAGCCCTTCCCATCTGGCTCTATCGTTAGATCTTTTCTCACAGCTTTAGTCTAGTTAACAGCACGTCTTGTACTCTGTTCTTAGGCTATGGAACAGTCTAGGAATGTTGCTTCCTTTATCTATAGGGGGAGACTGTTGTGTGCTGTTTAGAGTTTCTTTTTTCTATCTCAGTTGGGGGACTGCTTCTGATGGGTCCACCCCCAGAGGGTTGGCTTGACCTAAGACCAGTTTGGCAAGTTAAATCATTGTGTTGCGGACTTTCAGTTAGTAGGCAGGATTCACACGATTTGCAAGCAGAAAGCCTCTTCTCCCTCTCTTTTTTTTTTTTTTTTCCCTCCCCCTGGCTTTTTGGTTCTTCCTCTGGATGTGTGGTTTCTGTCTCCTTCAGCAGGAAAGACACTGGCTCGGCGGAGGAGGCGGTGCCCTCACTCCCTCAGTGCCCCAGCTGCTGCAGCTCCCACGGGCAAAGGTCTACACTGTCCCAGTGTTCCCAAGGTCCGGGCTCCACACTCTTGCGTCTGGGGAAGCACTCAGTGTTCACACCTGGGAAGGGGACCTGGAGAGGGTCTATGGATCAGGGGATGGAGCCTCCTGAGGAGTCGCCTGGCACCCTATGGCTCTGCAGCAATTAGACCTTGGCCCGCACAATTGTTCCTGCCCACCCGCAGATCACTGGCACTGGGGGGTAATTTTCAGGGTCCGATAGGAATCACAGCTGGGGGTCTGGAGCACTCAGGAGTTTACAGTAGCTCCTGGGCTGGAGGGACACCGGAAAGAAGAAAAGAAAAAGAAAGGAAAAAAGAAAAGAAAAAAAAAAAAAGGAGAGAAACAATATGAATAACAAGAAGAAGAAAGAGAAAACAAGAAAGAAAAGAGAAAGAAAGAAAGAAAGAAAGAGAGAGATAAAAAGAAAAAAAAGAAAAAAAAAATCCCACTTTAATATTTCAGGCTGGGGCCCCTGGCCTCGGTGCAGGTCCGCGTCTGTCCCTTTAAGAGATAGGGCTCCGGCACCGCGGGGGCCTGCCAGAGTTCAAGGTCCTTTCCGCTTAGCTGTGGGAACCGAGATGGCCACCGCGCGTCTGTCGGTCGCAGGCGCCAGGGGAAAGCGTTCAGAGCTCGGCAGGCGCCAGGGCCCACAGCGGCTCCCCAGCCAGAGAGCTGCCGTACGGGAAGAGAAAAGCAAAAAAGTCCCGCTTTAATATTTCACGCTCGCGGCCCCTCGCCTCGGTGCAGGTCCGCGTCTGTCCCTTTAAGAGATAGGGCACTGGCACCTCAGAGGCCTGCCAGAGTCCAAGGTCCTTTCCGCTTAGCTGTGGGAACCGAGATGGCGACCACGCGAGAGCGTTCAGAGCTCGGCAGGCGCCAGGGCCCGCAGCGGCTCCCCAGCCGGAGAGCTGCCGTACGGGAAAAAAAAAAAAAAAAAGCAAAAAAGTCCCGCTTTAATATTTCACGCTCGCGGCCCCTCGCCTCGGTGCAGGTCCGCGTCTGTCCCTTTAAGAGATAGGGCACCACGGAGACCCGCCCGAGTCCAAGCTCTCTCCCGCCTATGTCACCTGTCCTCGGAGCTCCACGTCTCCCGCGGTGATTCTGCACCAATTTCAGCCAGATCCCTGACCGAGTGGATGTGGGGGTCAGTGGGGAGATCAAGCCGCTCTGCTGTGGGGCTGCACCCGCCCCACTCGCCGGTGAGGCAGGCACGGCCGTCCCGCACTCCGCTGTCTGTTTTCCGTCCCGCACTCTCCAAATTATCTCGGTCTGATTTCTCACTCGCCTCTGTTTTTTCCTGTTCCCCGTGTCCCACGGTGATTCTCCGTGGGTTCACACCGCCGTTCCTGTGGAGAAGCAATCCTCTAGCATTGTGGCAGGTGGAGATCCACGCCTTCCTCTCTGGGAGCACAATTCCAGGAGGTCACCTCCACTCCGCCATCTTCTTGAAATAGGCATTAAGACTACTTGCCCCAGTGATCATTACGTTCCTTTACGTCTGTAGAGGTTTGCCATTTGCAAGGCTTCACAGTGCTTTATTCTATTTCCTCTGCACTCCAGCCCTGTGAGCTAGACAGGGCCGGGATTATTCCTGTTTGCAAATAAGGAAACGCGCTCTGAGCTTGCCAGGGCTTTTTCTATCTGCCTCTCAGGAGGGGAGTTGGCAGTAGGAGCCATCGAGGTATGATTAAGGGACCAAGGGCTCCAATCTGGAGACCTAGGATCCACGCTAGCTCCGACATGAGTTGGCTATGAGTCTTGCTTGAAGCCTTCCTGGGCCTGTTTCCTCATTTGTAAAAAGGAAGATCTCCTCGAGGTGATCTTTAGGGTCCTTTTTAGACATTCACCTCAACTAGACCAAGAGGAGGGTTCCTGCCTCTTGCCTCGCATGCAAACAGGAGTGACAGGTGTGTTCCCTCTTGCTCCTGACATGCTTTTACGGTTGACCCTTCGACAACACGGGGGTTATGGGCACTGACCTACGCAGTCAGGAATCCATGTGTAACTTTTGACTCTCCCAAAACTTAATTACTAATAGCCTGCTGTTGATCGGAAGCCTTACTAGTAACAAAAAAAATTGGTCACCACATGTGATATGTATTATATATTTTATTCTTACAATAAAGTAAGCTAAAGAAAAAAAAATGTAGGAATAACACCAATTGGGTATCGGACTAAGGTGGGGGGGGAGGGGATGGGTGTATACCTACATGATGAGTGCGATGTGCACTGTCTGGGGAATGGACACGCTTGAAGCTCTGACTCGGGGGGATGGGCAGGAGATGGGCAATATATATAACCTGAACTTTTGTACCCCCATAATAAGCTGAAATAAATAATATATAAAAAAATAGAATCATAAGGAAGAGAATATCTATTTCCTATTCATTAAGTGGAATTAGATCATCGTACAGGTCTTCGTCCTCATCATCTTCCTGTTGAGTAGCCTTAGGAGGAGGAGGAGGGGTTGGTCTTGCTGTCTTGGGGGTGGCAGCGGAGGAAGAAAGTCCTTGCAGGAGAGGAGCCTCGCAGTTCAAACCCACGTTGTTCAGGGCCAGCTGTGCTTCCCGGCATCCTTCCGGGATCCTGGGAGTGTCGTTTTCTGACTGAAGCCCTGAGCTGGTTGGATCATTGTGGAAATTGTTTATGTGCTGGTCTGATTTTGGAGGCAGATCTCCGATCTCAGAGGTGTTTGAGCATCCAGAGTCTCCCCAGGGTGGTCTTGCTGCGTGCTCAGGGGCCCGGTGTCAGTGTGGTGGCCCTGCATTTGGGCGGCTTCCTGGGTTGTGGCTCTGCTCACTCCTTCCCTGCTTAGATGCCTGTGTTCGTCTGGAAATCCAGACGGTGCCACGGTTTCAGAACTGCGTCAGGGTGACACAGGTTGCTGGAGGAAGCCCTGCCAGAGAGTGCCAGAGAGAAGAGTTAACTGACCCTAAGGAATGCCTTGTTTCTGGATCCATTTCTTTTGAAGAGGGTAGCATTTCATCAGATTTTTCTTTAGGTGATGTATTTAAAATAACACTGAAACATGATTTGGTTCATATAGTTGAAAAAGGCCATAAACTGTAAGACTCAATGTACTCATTTTACATATGGGGAAACTGAGGTCCAACAATGAGAGGTTAGGAGTCCAGGGTCAAACAGATAGGGTCAGACCTGGAGCATGTGTTTAAGCTTCCTCCCCCCCGACCCCCGTGCATCCACCATTGGGCCACTTGTCTTTTTCTTTGCAATCTTGTTTTGTGCCTTATTATCAGAATCATTGTTGGGCATAATTAATAAGGAAATTACTACATTTGAATATTCTGGGTTTTTTGCCTTTACATACATTACTTATTTAATTATACATGTAAATGTAGAGATGCATTTATATATAGCTCAATATTTAAATTTTTTTTCATTTTCTCTTCTAAAATTTTGTGTTTTTCTTATGATAAAGTTCACAAAACATCAAATTTACCATTTTAATTGTTTTAAAGTGTAAAATTCTGTGGATTTAAGTAAATTCATAATAAATACAGCCATCACTGCCATCCAATTCCAGAACATTTTCATCACACCCAAAAGAAACCCGGTACCTGTGAACAGTTGAACATGCTGTTTTGAGGATTTGCTACATGATGATGCCAAGGGTGTGCTTGCACGTGTGTGTGAATGGAGGCGCGTGTGTCTTCCCCCAAAGGGTGTACATCTTTTGGTTTATGATAAGAGTGTTTGGAAAGGTTTCTGTCCAGGAGGGATGTTCAGGAATCTGCTCATTTTGGGACCTGCTCTGGATTGCGAAGCTGGTGCTGTAAGACTGTGTGGGGAAGGTACTGCGGGGAGGCTGGAGGGCTGGTGGGGAGAAAGGATGGCCCTGGGGAGGCTCCGCTGCTTCCTGAGCCCAGGCCCAGCACAACACCGCAGAGGACTGGGCTGCGGAGTGGCTGACTGCAGAAAGAGGCCGCGAGCCAAGGTCCTGGGTGCTGGGTCTGTTAAAAGCTCCCTCGACAATTTTGACAAAAGCCCCAGTGTTAGCTGGTCACATCCTGATTTGGAACCTTAGCTGCTGTCTCTGAAAGCTCTCCCTGAAGTTCCATTTGCTTATATTATTGGATTCTCTATGAGTCTCTGCTGTGGATTACTGTTGTCGTGCACTCTTATGTTCAGGCTCCAGAGAGCCGTGTTCATCTATAAAAGGCGATAATTGGAAGCAGTATAGTTAGATAGACATACCTCTAGACACAGTCCTCATCTTGGCTCTCTGCCTGGCTGTGTGACCCTGGCCACATCACCTACCTTCTCTGGGCCTTGGTTTCCATGTTTGTAAGTGGGTTGGTTGGAATAGATCATCTAGGAGTCACTGAGTGTGATAATGCATGTAAACCCTTAGGCACAATCCCTGGCACACAGCTTAAGTACCTAATAGTTAATAAAAGAAGCATATGAATGATTATTGACATATTAGCCTTAATATAATAACCTTAATAAATTAATTTATCCATTCAGAATTAACTCCCAAATAGCCAATTTCCTCAACACCATTTGATAAATAACAGAGTCTTTAGTTTGTAACACTTTCTTTATCATATTAAGTTTCTATGTGTCTGTTGGACGTAGAACTGGACTTGATTTTGTTCTGTGGGTCTGTTTTTCGATCATTTTATTAGAATAACATAACCTTAATTATTATCACATCTTTATTAAAATTTTTAATATCTTCCAGCATTCCCTCTCATGATATTAACTAAAAGAATTTTAACTCTTTTTATGTTCCTATCCTTCCATAATTCTTAAGAACTATTTTGTTGGATTGACCCCAAATTCTACTGGGATTGTGATTAGAATTGAAGTCTATTATAGTGAAATCCTGGTCTGTGAAAACTTGCTGCCTAACAGTATTTAGTCCTCCCATCTAGGAGGAGACTGTTTTTCTTCATTTGTTTCAATATTTTATATCTTTCTAAACATTTATTGCCAGGGTTATTCCTAGACAGTTATTTGTTAATGTTTTCACTCAGATTTTTCTCATTATGTATTCTAATTGGTTTTTGCTTTAGAAAAGGTGTTGATTTTTAATTTTAATGTTATGTGTACCTTATATCCAATCACATCACTGGACCTACGTACTAATTTTCAGAGTTATTATTTTGATAACCTCATGGTTTCTAGGCATATAATCATAAAATTGAATATGCAAATAAGGTTATCTTTGTTATAAGTTTGATTTGCCAGAAAATTCTCTTTGATTATATTAAATTATTTCTTGCATTTATTTATCAACCTGGAATTTATTTGCTGTTTTCTGATTCATTAGTTTCTGCCTTTATACCTATTTTTCACTTCCCATTTCTTTTTTTTGTTTTTCTAAGTTCTTCAATAGAATGCATGGCTCATTTAAATTTGTGGTTTAATAATAAAAATAATCAAGGCTGCTGACTTTCTCCTGAGTAAACATAACTCTGTTGTGGATTATTTCCATTTTACATGTTTTCAAACTAATTTATAACTTTAGATTTGATTTTCTTTTTGAACGAATCGTTTTCCCAATTCTCTTTCTGCACTATGAGAGTGTGGGCAATAGCCGAATAAACAAGTCTAGACAGCATCACTAGAAAGGGTGCCAAGCTGAGGATCAGGACTCAAACGTCAATCAGCAGGGGAATGAGAAGCTCACCGGTGTCTTCATTCTGCCTTCCACTGTTCAGCACTAGAGAGGAGTGACTACCGGAACGTGCAGCACAATGGACTCTGAAAAGCGTGTTGAACAGCAGCAACCAAACAGCGAGAGTGCCGACTATATGGTTCCCCTGATCTGAAGTTCTAAATGGCAAAATTAATCTCTAGTGATTAGGTAACAGCGTGTGTTCTTCTGGGGGTGGAGTAACTGCCTGGAAAGGGGCATGAAGGCACTTTTGTGGGTGGAGGAACTGTTCTAGGTCTTCTCCTGGATGTCGGTGACGCCACAGGTATTTATAACTGTCAAAACTCGTCAAACTCAAGATCTATGCATTTTCTTTATGTAAATTTATATATCAGCAAAATAACGATTGCGTTTTTTGCAAAAACAAACAAATAATCAGGAGAATGATAATATAAGGAGATACATATATTAACAGAAATAAAATATGAGTATGATCAGAAAAACAGAAAAGAGGAACTGAAATGGGGCCTGGCTCAGGGGCACGAACGGTCTGGGCATCTCCCGGGGTTGGTCTGCGTGGAGGCTGCTCCGTTTTCTTCCTGGTTCAGACCCCGTGTTTCCCTCTGAGCTGACTGTGCAGGACGGCTGGAGCCACGTTGTCCTATCTTCTTTCTGGGTGCCTGGGTTTTTCTCTTTCTAAGGGTAAAGGTGTATTCAGGTCACTGTATTTTTCAAGCTAGATCGTTCGGATTTGTGCATCATTTTTATTTCCAGGATTTCAGTGTGTGTGTGTGTGTGTGTGTGTGTGTGTGTGTGTGTGTGTCCACCATGTGTGCACAGGCTTGTGCCTTCTGTGGGATATTGATATATGTTTATTTTGGGTGTGAGGAGACCAATTTCAGAGGTTGGCAGGCTAATGCCATTTTAACCCTAAAATATAGAACATGATTTCAAAAAATTATAGCCTTTTGAGGGCACTAAGCAAGGACGCAGTGCTGATGTGTGATCATGGGGTTTCCTGTCTCCACGGTGGGCACAGGAAGGTTTTCACACCAGTGACGTGCAGACGTTGGGTCACTGTTCTCATAGCTGACAAGTGGAGCAATGAAGGCAAGAGGGCGGAGGCTTTCAGCCACGCCCCTGCAGGGATATGTAGACTCTGCCCACAGGGCCTTAGATCACCTGGGCCCAGTTCTCATTCTGCAGGTGAGAAGACCTGAGTCTCCAGAGAAATGGCTGGCAAAGGACCCGTGTCCAGCTGGGGGCCACCCTTGTGCAGTCAGTTCTAAGGCCAATGCACTTGCCACAGTATTAACTTTTGTCCTAGGTGATGTTTTGATCCATCTGTGCTGAACGATTCCATCGTAAATCCTGGCATACCAGAGAGTATGGGAACTATTGTTTAGGAAGTTACCACCAATGTGCCAAGTGCTCAGCATGCGTCCCCTCAGGAATTCCTCACAGCAGACCTAGGATGTGGGAATTATTTGCCCCATTGGACAGATGAGGAAACCGAGGCTTGCACAGGGATAGGGTTTGTTACACTAGGATTTTCCCTGGGCTTTGTGCGTTCCACAAATTTACAATGTCAGTTTTCACTCTGTAGATGTTGGCCAGGTGCCGGCTGTGTGTGGACCCTGAGAACACAGTCCTGGCCCTCGTGGGTGTATGGGCTGCTCCCTGTGTCGCCAGTGCTGTTGCTCCAAAGTGGCAGGAGTGATGGGGCTTAGTGCAGAGATGACTGCGAGGGAGGCGCGTGCCAGGGGCCAGACCGAGCCATGTGTCCTTCACGTACCTCTGCTCTGGCTCCCCGGAGGGAATGATTCACCCTCATAATGATTCAGCAGCGTCCCAAAGCCTGCCCTTCCTTCATGCCTGACACGTTGGGGGAAACGACTGCCATGTTCAATAAAACTTTTGAGGGCGATGATTTAAATTGCTTTGATAACACCCTTGGGAGTTGGGGCTCCATTTAATAATTTAGGGTGAAGGAATGTGCGCTCTCATTAAAGAGAGGAGATGTATTTGGGCTCCGGGCCTGAAGCTTTTTCTTTCTATGCAGAGGCACGGTTGAGTTTAAAAACCAAGATGACGCCAAAACTCGGCGTACTGGCAGACAGAGAGAGGTCTGTCTTCCCTCTGCCACAGCTGAAGTGGCTGATCTTTTCTGAATGAGTGACTATTGGACGTTCATGGGCTTGGACAAGATAACAAATGCAAGTGGGTTATCTTCTAATCCCAGTAAGTAAGAAACAGCTGTTCTTCCTAGCTTGGAAGGCAAGTCATTTGTTTTCTATACAACATGCACACACACACTCACAGGCACACAAAAAGTTATCAACATGCTCCTAGAAAAAATTAAAAATTACACATGGTATTTTTAAAAGGGGAAGCAGGTAAAAGGGATTTCCAGAATTCCAAACACACTCCCTGTCGCTGCATGTCCTCCCAGCGAGGACTGCAGGTGTCCACGGCAGGGGCCTGCAGGGAACGTTCCCGAGGTGGACTGGGACCGGCCTTGAGCTTCCGGGCCCTCCCTCCACCCTCTGGCGGGGCTTAGGACGTGTCCGCTGCTGTGAGGGGCTGGGAAACCAGATTTGTGCTTTTCCATAATTTATCATCGACTGTTTGACTTGAACAGAAACTATTTGTAAAATGAATAATGTTTAAATCATTTACATTGAAAGTAATTATTGATAGAGAGGGATTTACTATTGCCATTGTGCTAATTGTTTTCTGTTAGTCTTGTAGTTCTGTCTTTTAAAGGGCGTAAAATTTCAGTTAAGCAAGAGGAGTAAGTTCTGGAGATTCACTACACAGCATTGTGTCTATAGCTCACAACACAGGACTGTACACTCCAAAACTGAACAGGGTAGATCTCATGTTAAGTGTTCTTCCCACAAAAAAATACTATAACATAATATAAAAATGAATGACATAAATTATAGGTGAATTAAGGAGTACACATAGGCACAAAAGAATATCACCATCTTTGGAATTAACCTCTTATTGATGGCTTCTGCTTTTGATGCAGGGGAGGAAGGTAAAGAAGCTGATATTGACAATGACTTTGAAAGGCTTTGAGGAAATAGTCTAAACAAAGTGTGATCACAGTGAGTCTTGTAATATATTTACTAAGATTTATATTTCAAAACGAGAGTTCTCGAACTTTAAATGGTCACCTTGGAATACTAAACACTAATTTCAGGGCTCGAAGACACAGACATACACGTGCAGGGCTGGTGTGTGCACGTCCTCTCTTGGTTGTCCTTCGGACGTGCGTCACCTTGTCTTTTGCTTCTGAGCCCAGGTACTGTAATCTCAGAGTGTCACCATAGTGGGGAGAGAAAACCAGTCTGAATTGGCGAAAATCCAGAAATACTATTTTATTAGGTGTTATGAAATTATTATTTTCAGGAATAGAGTGTAACTCTGCTGTAAAAAAAATGGACAAAGTTGAGGCTCTATTGAACTTGCCTCACTCAACATGGGGCACTCATGTTATTAGGAGCAGCAGTTTTCATGCATGTCATTAATATACTAAGATCTTTAAAAATATGATGGTTTCAGTAGGTTAGGCAAGCCAGTCTTATTTGTATCTTATTTATACAACTTCATTGCTTTCTTTTTCATTTTCTGTATGTATGACATGCAAATGAAATTAGCCATCCCATTTCGAATGAATTATCCCCAAGTCTGAATAAGTAGGGTCTGTGTGAATGAATGAACGTTGTTTGACTAGACACTGGGACACGGGAGGGTGAAGAATGTGTGTTCACATACATGGTTTTCTGAGATGTCAGATCCTCTTTCTGGTTTAATATAGTGGTACTTAGCACATTGATCTGTTACTTGGAAGTGATTCTCGTTTCTCTGGAATTGGGGAATTACTGCCCTCGTTTCTCCATGACTCAGTCAGTTGGGCTCCCCGCTAAAGAAGAAGCCATTAAGTTTGATGAAGAGCCACACTCCTTGCAAGACTTGACCCCAAACGTTTGAGATTAGTCCTTTGAATTTCCCTTTCCAGAAGTCTGACAACAAAACTTGGTGCATTTTTCCCTGCAGGATCCAAATAACAGCTAAACTCCACAGGGGCAGCTGTGAGGCAAGTGTTTAAAAAACAACGCTGTTAAAATTCTCTGGAGATTGCGAACAAGAGTTGGCTTTTTTTTTTCCACACGTGCCTCAGGGTGCACACATGTGTATTTGAGCCAATTAAAATACTAAATGAGCTTGTCCCTCGAGAATGTGCACAGAGCTTTTCACTCTAATTTCTCCAGCTCGTCTCTTGAGCACACCTTGCTGCTTGGAAGGAAACCACCCCTAGTTTCTGCAATCAGGGTAGCCACACACTTGATTTTCGCAAGTTTGCTGTGCCAGCGAATCAGCGATGTTTAAGCAGCATTCTTTCATTCAGTGATGCATTTGTTCTTTTACCCAACAAATAATTTTTGAGCACTTACAAAGTGCCAGCGTGGCTTAGGATCTAAAGCTCAGTGAAATGGGATGCAGAGATGGAATCGGGGATTCATCAGTTTAGATGGAAACTGAAAGCATGGGAGGGAGGATGAAGGGGACTCAGATGTTGGTTCTCCATCTTTGCCCCTTGGGCAAATTACCTAATGACCCCTAATAGGTACTCTGTAGGTGTTTGGCTACATTCAGTCAGTGGGCAAACCACTGAACATGGGGAGGGCTTAATTACAAGCGTTGCGTGCATGTTTTTGTTAGGGAATACTCCAAGGGCATCATTCTTGGCTATATTGAGGTCTGTCACCTGGGGACCACTCAGTTTGCAAGGCTCCCAAGCTGCAAATTGCCTAAGTTTGCCTACTTGTGCCAAGGGGATCTTTATAGTTTGGAGAGTTTAGGTTTGCACACCTTATTTCAGTGTTTTTGCTGGAAACCGATTTGCTAAATGAGAATCCATTGCCAGTTTTACCTACACGTCCAGTGTTTTACTTAGAAATCAGCACTTTTCCTCTATGGGGAAATGAAAAGAACTAGTTTGGGATAGAGGTAGATACAGCTATAGATACAGGTATAGATGTAGTTATGGATATATAAGATTAAATACCTTAATCCCTAACTTCATTATTTTTCTTCTATCAAATATAATCCGATTTGGAGCAAAAAGGCTTTGAGTACATTTTAATTTTGCTAGTTCCTTGGGAGGGTTCCCTTCACCAGCACTCTGCCTGCAGGGCTCATGGTAAATGCTAATATAAAACTTCTTCTGTTAGCAAATTTTTATCCTACTTCTTTCTTCCTGGGGCGACTCCACTGAAATTGTAGGTCAAATCTGGCTGCAGGCTAAAGCATCACTATTTCTTGTTTTTGGCTGACCCATGGCAAGAATAAATTTTTCTACCCCTTGGGATGGCAGATTCCATCCTGGAAATTCACAGGAGTGAAATGGTTAGCACTTGGTCTTCAAATCTGGTCCTCTGTTTTCTTGGAGGTGTCTCTGAGGTTTATTTGTGTCGGGAGCAGGAAATCTGTGAGCCCCTTCTCCTCCCCAGACCCACGTGTTTGGTGGCTGTCATGACGGCAGCGTGGGGAGGGCCTTCTTGGAGGTGGTTGTCACAGTTCTGCACGTGGTCAGCAGTAAAGGACTCACCGGCTTGGCGTCACGCGGACCCAGAGAGGTTTCTACATTCCACCTAACGTTCTGCGTTCCAGGAGAGATAATAGTTACCAACCCAACTGACTGGCCTCAGAAGACTCCTCCCCTGAAATAATGTGATTCATTCTGCCACTTAAAAAAAAAAATTCAGGTTCCGTGGAAAGCCATTAGAAGTTTTAAGCAGAGAGTATCATGGTTTGATTTACATTTTAAAAGTTTCTAATTGTGGTAAAATATACGTAACATAAAATTTACCATCTTAACCATTTCTAAGTGCACACATCAGTAGTGTTAAATATATTCACATGGTGGTGCAACCAATCTCCAGAACTCTTCTCACCTTGCAAAGCTAAAACTCTGTACCCATTAAACAGCCCCTCCTCCTCCCCTCCCAGCCCCCAGCAGCCACCATTCTACTCTCTGTCTCTAGAATTTGACTGCTCTAGGTACCTCATATAAGTGGAGTTATACGGTATTTGTCGCTTTGTAACTGGTTTATGTCACTCAGAATATTGTCTTCAAGGTTCATCCATGTTGTAGCATGTGTCAGGATTTCCTTCCTTTGTAAGACTGAATAATATTTCCTTTTATGTACATGTCGCCTTTCGTTTATCCACCCATCTCTTGGTAGACACTTGGGTTGCGTCCACTTCTTGGCTATTATCCATAGTGCTGCTGTGAACGTGGGTGTGCAAATCTGTTCAGGTCCCTGCTTTCAGTTCTTTTGGGTTTATACCCAGAAGTCAAATTGCTGGGTTCATATGGTAATTTTGTTTAATTTTTTGAGGAACTACCATACTGTTTTCCATAGAGGTGGCACCATTTTACATTCCCATCCACAGTGCATAAAGGTACCAATTTCTCCATATTCTCACCAACACTTGTTATTTTCAGTTTTTTGACAGTAGCCATGCTAACGGGTGTGAGGTGGCATCTCACGTGGTTTATGCTGCAGTTTTGAATGCCTGCTACATATGCATTAGTGCATCAGATGCTGATGTACAGAGGTAGTAAGATACAGTTCCTGAAACATGAGAGAAGAAATTCAGATTGTCGGAGGAGACAAAAAGTTATAATACAGCTTGGCAAGTGCTGTGATAGAGACAGGTCTTAAGAGAGCACAAAGTGATGCAATCAAGGAAGGCTTCCTGGAGGGGGGGAGGATACTTATTAAAGTATTCTCTATAGCATACTTGATAGAAGGAACCAGAAATCGAGATGTTAAATCTAAAGTCCAAGTGGTTGGTGAGTTTTGGTTAGAGCAGTATTTTTAGAATAGAATAATGCTTATGTTTGAATTGAACATTTGGTTTCATTTGTGCTTCTCTCTGGCTCTAGGAGATTATAAAGTGTACTTAATTGGAACACTGGGTTCACAGTTTCCGGTTATCATAGAGAGGCCACACTGAGACCTTTGGGAGAAGAGAGGCACAGCAGGTGGGTAGGTGGGGAGTGTCCCCTGAGCCTGATCCAGGGGTGATGTGTGTTTGCTGTTCCATCCAATCCAGGGAGGTCTGCTCCAGAGGTCAGAGGGGAGTGTGTGGCATGGGGGCAGTTGTTTGGAAGGCACCGTGACAAGGTGGCAGGTACAAACACGGAAACAAAGTATATAAAGGCGTGCTATTTAGGAATGGTGCTATTCTCGTCACAGTGACTCACACTTGTCAAGCCTTTAAGGATATTCACAGAGGAAGAAAGAAGCATCGGATTGCAGCGTGGAGGGGGCACAGTCTGGCTTCCAGCGCCAGGACCGAGATAGCAGTGTCTGATCTCACCCGTCTCCGAGGGTCATCCCACACCCAGACTGCCCGGTTTCCATTCTCATCCGTCCGCATTGCCTTTTATAGAACAGCTTTCAAAAGAGGCATGGGTCTGATGTCACAAGATCGCTGCGCCTTTCTTGGCCAGGGGGTGGGGGGTGGGGATGAATATGATTTTTCTGAACATTCTGTATCACACGCCCCCGCCCGCTTGCCCCATTTGATTTAGTAGGTGCATATTCAGCATCCCGTCCTTGTGAAGCTCCCCGGAACTTGTCTACCTCCCTGGCCAGTTGAGAGCCCCTGTGTGTCCCCAGAATGCTGTGGTTTCAGGCACTTCGCAGGAGATTAATAAACACAGGTTTACTAATGAGTGAAGGGATGTGCTGGGTGTTGGGGAAGACAAACTGGCAGACCCTCCGGGCTCTGCCTTGGAAGCATCTTCCCTCTCTCTTTGCTCTCTCTTCTCTCCACGTCTTTAGCTCAGGTCCTTTTGAGTCAGACTTGGACTGTTGACGTCACCTTCTACCTGATCTTTTCTTGCTTCAGTGTCACTTTTCCAACTTTTGTCGGAGTCATCCTTTTACTGTCATTGCATACAGATCTGATTGTTTCTTTTCTCTTTCCTACTCAAAACATGTCACGGTTTACTGTGACCCGGAGGCCATAATCCATGATCCCCGGCAGTCTGACCCCCATCTGTCCTTCTGTACACCCACCTCTGTCTCATCTCATTGTCCCCTAAATTTGCCTCTCCCTTCTCTGATTCGACACACATGCTTTTCCTTCTGTTGGGAGTAGGCTTCCACCCCTCTGAGACCTCCTTCCAAGTATCCCTTCCCTGGGAAGCCATCCACACTCCTCACCAAGGCCAAGGAGACGAAACCGTGCCTTCACCTGGGCTCCCACACCCCTTGCATAGAGACCTTCATTGTGTCATTTACCCCTGAAGTCCCCCCAAAGTATCCTTTTCTATATGTTATTATTTTCAAAAATGACTTGAGACAACATACAAATTACATACTAGAGAAGTATCCTTATGAATATAGAGTGTTATAACGGTAATAATAGTTATGTTAAGGAATTCATGATAAAGGGTAAAGGGAGGGCAAGAATGAAGCTAGGGTTATGTGAATTGAGTAGTGTGTTCTGTGAAGTTCAGTACATTTGCTGGAAATGAGGCCCAGGTTCGGACCTGTGCTTTCTACCAGCCAATACAAAGAGAAAAATATCATCCATGTGGTTCATGGTGTCTCTAGAATAAAGTGAGTCAGAAGCAGTACAACTCTGCCTGATGTTGAGACCCTAAAGAAATTTCCTTTAAGTTGTCACAAAGCTGTGGTTCCCTACCCCCAGGCCACAGACCAGTACTAGTCCATGGGCTGTTGGCCTGTCAGGAACTAGGGTACACAGCAGGAGGTGAGCAGTGGGCAAGTGAGTGAAGCTTCATCTGTATCTACAGCCGCTCCCCATCGGTTGCATCACCACATAAGCTCTGCCTCCTGTCAGATCAGCTGCAGCATTAGATGCTCATAGGAGTGTGAACCCTACTGTGAAATGCACATGTGAGGGATCTACGTTGCTCTCCTTATGAGAATCTAATGCCTGACGATCTGAGGTGGAGCTGAGGCGGTGATGCTAGTGCTGGGGAGTGGCTGCAAATACAGATTAGTTTCAGGGAAAGAAGCTCCCGGCTCCCACTGATTCTGCATTATGGTGAGTTGTATAATTATTTCATTACATATTACAGTGTAATAATAGACATAAAGTGCACAATAAATGTAATGCACTTGAATCATCCTGAAACTATCCCCCTCCCCTCTACCTTACTCCTCAGTCCGTGGAAAAATTGTCTTCCATAAAACCAGCCCCTGGTGCCAAAAAAGTTGGGGATGACTGTCATAAAGGACACCCTTATTTTTGGATTTTCTTTTGTTTAGATAGAGCTCTTCCCCCTCACCTCACTCACATAGGTGTGTTTGTAGCATATGTTGGAGAACCTTTGGGTTTGTTTGTGAGTGCTTTGATGGTGATCTAGGCTCTGGATGGAAGAAAATTCAAAAATAAGAAGCAATAGCTGATCCAGGTGAGAAAGAATCAGCAAAAGAACTCCAGAAGTATGAAGAACCAGAGCAAAAGGTCACCCCCAAAAGGGAACACCAACTCTAGCAATGGAAATCAACCAAAATCAGAATACTGAAATGACAGAAAAACAATTTCAAATATGGATTATAAGAAAGCTCAATGAAATACAAGTGGAAATGGAAAGCCAACACAAAGAAACCACAAAAAATTCAGGAAATGAATGAAAAATTCACTAAAGAAACCAAATTGTTAAAAAAAAATCAAATAGAACTTTTGGAAATGAAAAATTCATTAGAAGAAATACAAAACAGAGTGGAAAGTCTTAAGAATAGTCTAGATCAGATAGAAGAAAGAATCTCAGAGCTTGAAAACAGCACCTTAGAATTAGACAAGTCAGTCAAAGATAAAGAACAGAGAATTAAGAGGAAGAAACAAAGCCTACAAGAAATATGGGATTATGTAAAGAGGCAAAACATAAGAATTATAGGCATCCCTGAGGGTGAAGAAGAAAATACATAAGGAAAACCTATTTGAGGGAGTAACTGAGGAAGACTTCCCTGGTCTTGCTAGAAATTTAGATATTCAGGTACAAGAAGCTCAGTGAACACCTGGGAGATTCATTGCAAAGAGGCAACCACCACAACACATGGTCATCAGACTGGCCAAAGTTAACACAAAGGAGGAACTTCTGCAAGCTGTAAGGTGAAAACACCAGGTAACTTACAAAGGAAAACCCATTAGGTTAACTGCAAACTTCTCAACTGAGACATTCATTACAAGCCAGAAGGGATTGGGGCCCTATCTTCAGTCTTCTTAACAGAATAATGGCCAGCCTAGAATTTTGTGTCCTGCAAAACTAAGTTTCTTATATGAGGTAGAAATACTTTTTTAGGCAAGCAAACACTGAGGGAATTTGTTAAGATCAGACCTGCCCTGCAGGGAGTACTCAGATCTGCATTATATGTCAATTGGCATGATAGAAACCCACCACTGTAAAATCACCCAAAAGCTAAAGCTCAGAGCTCATATACAATAATGGCTCAAGAGGTGAAGCAAAACAATAAGGTTCTGCCCCATAGGATGAACAGGAATGCTTCCCACTTGTCAATTCTTTCAATAAACATGACCAGCTTGAACTCCCCACTCAAGAGACACAGGTTGGCTGAATGGATTAAAAAAAAAAAAAATACAGGCCAACTATCTGCTGTCTCCCGAAAACACATCTAACCCACAAGGACTCATTCAGACTCAGGGTGAAGGGATGAACAAAAATATTCCATGCAAATGAAAATCAAAAGAAAGCAGGTGTAGCCATTCTCATACCAGATAACATGGACTTCAAATCAACAATAGTAAAGAAAGACAAAGGTGGTCATTACATCATGGTAAAGGGAGCAATTCATCAAGAAGACATAACAATCCTAAATATTTATGCGTGCAACACAGGTGTGCCCAGATTCATAAAGCAAACCCTACTAGACCTAAACAAAGTGATAAACAGCAACATCATAATTGCTGGGGACTTCAACACGCAACTGACAGAACTGGACAGATCCTCCAAGCAGAAAATAAATAAAGAAACACTGGACTTAAATGGGACTCTAGAGCAAATGGGCCTAACAGACATTTACAGAACATTGTACCCCCAAACTACTGAATGTACATTCTTCTTATTAGCACATGGAACATTCTCTAATACTGATCACATCTTAGGCCACAAAACATGTCTCAACAAATTTGAAAAAATAGAAATTATACCATGTATCTTCTCAGACCATTGTGGAATAAAATTAGAAATCAACTCCAACAGAAACACTCAATTCCACACAAAGTCATGGAAATTAAACAACCTATTGCTGAATGACTATTGGATCAAGAGGAAATTAAGGTAGAAATCAAAAGATTCCTTGAACTAAATGACAAAGTGGACACAAGTTATCAAAATCTGTGGGACTGAGCAAAAGCAGTCCTAAAGGGAAAATTCATAGCCTTAAATACCTACATCAAAAAGACAGAAAGATCACAAATCAATCTAATTAACCATCTCAAGGAACTGGAAAAGGAAGAGCAAACCAATCCCAAACGTAGCAGAAGAAAAGAAATAACTAATGTCAGAGCAGGATCCTGAATCATATCATTATGTCCCCAGTGTCATTGTCGCAGTAAATATAACCTCACATTCTATAGTCCTGCTTGCATTTGTATGCAAATAGCAGAATACCTAGCAGTGTCTGAAACTGTGAAAGCATTTACTACTTACTTAACAAAGATTCTAGCTCAGCAATGTCCCATGTGTGGTTCTCTTTCCGGTTGGTTGTACTCTTTCCTTCATGGTTGATCCAAACATCATGTCCTAACACCAGCATCCCAAGCAGAGTAGATAGAAAAGAGCTATTTTTTTTTGTATTTAAATCAGGGAGGAATAACCTTTCCAGAATCTTTTTAGGAGGCTTTCCCTTATATTGACCATAACAAGGTTGCATGGGCACACGTAGCAGCAAGAAGGCTGGAAAGTGTCATGCAGCCATGATTCACCCTAAGATTGGGCAAAATGCCACACAGCCATGTTCTGTTGGCAAGGAAGGGCTTTTAGGAGGACAGCTGAGGGTGACTGCTATGGATGGCCTCTAACACAACACCAGTCTAGTAAATCTTGTTTTGCAGGATACAAAACCAGTGAGCAGCTCACCACTGATGAGATTTATTCCCAAAATAACTTTCAGGTCTGCAGAGGAATGGCTGCTTGTATTTCATTTCGGCAAGCCTCCATGGATATGATTTTTCTTTCCACTGGCTTTATTTATAACCTGAGCAGCAGGGAGCTTACAGGTAAAACTCCCTGACACTATCTACAGCCAGGGCTTGCTGTCTGACCAGTTAACCATGCGTTTTATCCCTCGGCAAAGTTGGGGCTAAAGAACCACGTCCTCTCCCAGGGATGGACCTGCTAAGGATGCATGGCTGGGTTCCCAGGTGTGCAGCATAGATCATGGAGGAACTGTGGACTGCAGCCTTGGCAGGCTCACTCACTTGGCTCAGGCATTCTGGCTCGGCCATACTAGGATGGGGCTCACTGGTGATTCCACCAGATGAGGATTGTCTTACGGTTGTGGGTAGCCTAAGTATTGAGCATCTTGGTGAGAAGTGAGCTAAGGGTGCTGTTATTGACGCTGGTGGGAGGCACAGTCAGAGGTTGTACAGTAATAAAAAAGGTCCTGGTGGGGGAGAAAGCTCCCTTTAATTGTTTCCTATATGACAAACCGATGGGGACACACATTAGGAGAGAACTGAATACCGTGAATTGTAGGAATTGCAATGATGATCTAAGCTCTGAAAATAGATTTACTCACCCGCCAGGGATGAAAACCCCATGGAAAAGTGTTGTGTGCTCTTCTGGGAGTTGGAGGATTGTAGAATCGTAGCCTCTCCCCTAACCCCTAAGGATTTCACCAGGGTACAGCCAGAGTAAAGTGGCCTCCACCTTTGACCCGGGTGTCCACATTCTCGGTAGCTACCAGCTGCCCTGGCGCATGGATAAGCTGGGATAAGCCCCACTCCTGAATGCCACTCTGGGGCCCTCCTGGGCCCAGAGAAGTTTCCCCTTCCCCACCACCCCAAGGACGTCTTCCCAGAATTCAGCCAGGAAGGGAGGAAAAGGATAGTAACAATTTAGAAATAAATATTCTGGAGGCTGCAGGTTGGAGAGAAGCAAAGCCAGTGGTCACCTGTTTCCTCCACCTCTAGGAGAGGCCTTCCACTCACCACTTCTTCTGTGTCGTGATGGATTTGGGGCCTAGTTTGCCCTAAATTTATTATCTAACAGTGTAGATTTTCAAATAATTGATTCCTCATAGTGGGATCAGAAAATGCTGCCTTTCTTGAACACCACCTTCTGGAAACTCAGATGTACCATCTGCACACTAGCGCCTTGGGGAAGGGTCCTGGGTGGGTCTTCAGGGCCATCTGATGAGGTTTGTTTCTTGAGAACTGCCTTAGGAGGTCTGGGAGGGCCTGGGGGTGAGGGAGCCTTGCTGGGCAGCTTGGGGCTGTGTAGGAGAATAAAAGGACACCAGTGTCCCCAGGGAGGGAGAAGAAGCCTCCCCAGTGTCTGTTCCCACTGCTGTGCATTTTGCTGGTCAGTAGAGACAGATTCTCAAGTAATACATAAAAAAAAGAAGTCTGCAGGTGCTCCTCGACTTACGACAGGGCTGCATCCTGACAAGCCCACTGTGAGTTGAGAATATTGTAGGTTGAAAATGCATTTAATGCACCTAACCTACCAAACATCCTAGGTTAGCCTAGCTCACCTTAAACGTGCTCAGAACACTCACAGTGGCCTCCAGTTGGACAAAATCATTCAACACAAAGCCTATTTTATAATATAGTGTTGAATATCTCATGTAACTTCCTTGATACTATACTGAAAGTGAAAACAGAATGGTTGCAAGTGTACTTGAAAATCACTTTTTCACCATCGTGAAGTGAAAAAGCGTTAAGTTGAACCATTGCAAATTGGGGACTGTCTGTATAAAAGATAGTATTCTAAAAGGCAGTCAGAAGGTTAAAATATTTCTAAGAACAAGAAAGTAAAAAAGAAAAGAGTGTAAAAATGGGGAAATAAAATGTATACAGGAAATACAAAACAAGAAGACAAAATAATTTATTTTTGATAAAGGAGATGAAAAGCAAAAACTTATAGCATTAAAATTTGAAAATATACAAAATAAAAAGAATAAAATTTAAGGCTAGTATTAAAAGGTAGGTTGGTAAGAGAAGGATCCTTTTTGAAAAAAACAATAGAAAGAGTTTTCAAGAATAAATATGTATGCTTATGAAAAACAAAGATTGAAGCAGGAAAAAATATTTTTTAACTAAAGTATGAATAATATAAAAAAAAGATTGAATGAGCCGAGGGGGTCTGTTTTCTGCAGAGCACAGGTTGAGCTGAGACATAACAACCTGTGCATTTCATGGATGCGGCGTCTGACGTGCAGGTGGGTGCACTGTGCAGTCACTCACCAGTTCCTGGGTGGGAAAAGCATCAGGTGCCACAACTGACAAGGACCTGCTGATCGCTGCACAGCTCACGTTCCATACGAGCTGCCCCTCTCTCTGCTTCCACCCATTCCTCCAATCTTTACCTCTGTAACCTGAATCGAAACCTTGATGCTAACTCCTGCCTCGATGTCACCAGTACTAAGAAACTCTTGAAAATTCAACAGAACTCTGCATGATTGCATATTAGTTTCCTTGGGCTGTGGTAACAAAATACCAGAGACTGTGTGGCTTAAGCAGCAGAAATTTTTCTCGTGGTTATGGAGGCTGGAAAGCCAAGGTGCAGACAGGGCTGGTTTCTCCACGGCTGCACTCCTTGGTCTGCTGACCTCCTCTTGCTGCCTCTTTGCACAGTCCGTGCTCCGTGTGTGTGCACTCTTGGAGTCTCTTCCTCTCCTCAGGGGTTAGGAATTCAACATATGAGTTTCAAGGGGACACAGTGCAGCCCATAACAGAGTGTAAGTGTTACTAAGAAGAGTCAGGAGGACTCCCTTTCTCCCACCACCCTTATTCCATTGCTCGCCGTGTCCTATCAAGTCTTTCTTCCTAAGATCTCAGCCTAAGATTCACTGTCTGCGAGCCCCTCCCGCTGACGAGGGGGGTTGCTCTCTCAGCTCCCGTAAGCCTCCCTTGCTGCACTCACCCGATTGAAAGTAATTCCTTGTATAATTAGATGTGTAATGTCCTTGTTCCCCTTTAGGCTGTAAGGGGCAGAAGACCAGGAATCATGTCTGTTTTATCTGTGGCTAAATCTCAAGGTCTGGTGCATAGCAAGTTCCTAGAAAATCTTTCTTGGCTGAAGGTGTGAACGAATGTCTTCTTTCCTGTTCCAATTGCTGCACCCTTGTTATGTGTCTCCTGACCAGTGTAGCGGCTCCCTTCCCAGCCGTGCTCACTAGTGGAGGGCACGGTGGCTGTGCCTCGTGGGCTTGGCAGGGGCGGGTGCCCCAAAGAGAGAGTTATAGAATCCAGTGCAGAGTCCTCCGTCCGTGAGGTGGGGAATCACAGGTTACTTTTCCACTCATTGAACGTGGACCCTCATTTCTTACTCTCCGTGGATGTTATGAACATGAATATTTTATTCTGAGCCCATATCGACCTCTCAGTTCTCTGAATCATCATAAAAATTATTCTCAGGAGCCTTTATTTTTTACCACTTAAGCAAGTGGTTATGTCTCAGCTCCCCGTGCAGACTGTAAATTCCGGGAGGACGAGGCTGCACCTTCGTGATGCTTTTCCCTCCAGGTGAGTCTGAGTGCCGGGAATGACATTCTTTTGGTAAAATGCAATTTGAAAGAGCAAATGAAAAAGGATCACAATTGAGGAGCCGAGGTTCTCCTGACACGTGGCCAACTGTCCATTGCCACAAAGACACATTAGCAAGCAAACTGCTTGTTTCTCTTTGGGAAACAATAATTATCAAGAATGAAAACAGCCCCGAAAAAAAGAAAAAATAGAAACCTCTTCATTGTATCAGGTGAATATCCTGTAAAGGAGACTTTTTGACCTCAAAAATGGTGCGCCCGAGCTCGGTAAAAGCTAATTAGGGAAGAGTGCAGCCAGTCTGGGAGAAAATGTGTATTGACTCAGAGGTTCTCTCTATGAGGGCAATTTGCATAACAATGATTACATATTGGGCTTGAGGCAGTTATTGCTCACTGGAGTCCTTCCAGAGTGACTATCGTGCTGAATGCTGAGCCCCCTCGGAAACCTGGCTTTAAAAGGAAATTAAATGTGAAGGGTTGAGTTGCTGCCGTTGTTAGCCTTGGGACGGCATTAAAGGGGACATTTTTGTCATGCGAGATGTCAGGAAAATTCATGAGGAGCTCACTGGGTTGTCTACTTGGACAAAAACCTTCCCTTAATGGATTTTGAAGAAGATTATTTAATTTGGGCTCACCATTAGCCATTCCAGGCAAGGCAGGGAGGCACGTGTTGCTTTTCTTCCTTAGAGAGGCAGTGAGTTTTCTTATCTTGACAAAATCAAACACAACGGAAATACATACTTTTTTGTCTGTAACTCATTGCTCTGCAGACAATGGAGTGGACAAGTTACGGCAGTTAATTATTCCCGAAGAACAGAAAATATTTTTGGTGTGTAATCATGACATAGACCTACTTCTAATTTATTTGTCAATAGTAACTGAATTAGGCGTGATAAACATGGCAGTTAGAGAACTGTGCGGCTGAAAGGAAGTAGAATGAGGTTTTTCGGTAAATGATAGATAGATGGGTAGATAGAGTGAGAATTAGAAGTAGATACATGGCCCAGCAGACAAAGAGGCAATGGTCTTCTCTGTGCTCGTCTCAGACGGCAGCGTTAGGGCCCAAAAAGACTGCTCTGAGCTTGGTGGACCTACATGTGCAGTGGAAACACGGAAGCTGGAAGGAAGGACAAAGAGTCCTTACTATATTTTTGCTTCATGTTCTATTCTTATTTTATTTTTTCCATCATCTCTTATTGAAATATAATTCACATACCATAAAATTCACCCTAAAAAAGTGCATAATTCACCAGTATCTAATTCTAGACTATTTTCATCACTCTAGAAAGAAACCTGGCCCCCTGAGCAGTCACTTTCCACTCCAGCCCACCCCCGGAAACCACTAATCTGCTTTTAGTCTCTACAGATTTGCCTATTCCAGACATTTCACACGTATGGAATCACACAGTGTACTGGGGTTTTTGCTCTGACTTCAATCACTTGGCATACTGATCTCAGAGGGTCTCCATGCTGTAGCACATACTAGTGCTTCATTGCTTTTTTTGGTGAGATTATATTCTGTTGTCGGGGTAGACCGCATTCCGTTTAGTATTCAGCAGTTGGTGGGCATGGGTTCCTGTCACTTTTTGACTATTGTGAACAATGCTGCTGTGAACTCTTCGTGTTCAAGTTTTTATGTGGACGTATATTTTCGTTTCTCTTGGGTACACACTTAGAGTGGAATTGCTGGATCACAGGGTAGTTCTGTGTTTCACCTTTTGAGGATCCGCCAAGCTGTTTTCTAAAATGGCTGCGCCATCTTGCCTTCCCACCAGCAATGAGCAAGAGAGCCTCACAGCCTGGGCCCCGACTGTTTGCTAAGTATTGTGCTGTCCTCTAGGTGTGCGTTCCGTCGTAGGGGCTTATGGTCGTTATTCTTCCCTTATAGGATAAGAAAATGAGAGTGTAACAGAGAGAGAGCGCGTGTGAGAGTGCAGGCGCAAGTGTGATCACTGAGATTATTGTCACATGACCAAGCGTGGGGCCTCTCCTAAGACTGGAGCCCTGGCATCCTGCCCCAAGAGGTTTGTGGGAAAAATTTAAGTGCAGCCTCCAGGGCAGGTGGAGAGCTGTGGTGCAGCAGAACACGGGAACTGGCCCGTTCCCAGGGCAACCAGCAAGATTGGGCAGAGAGGCTGCATCCAGCGCAGCAGCCAGGAGCTCCGCGGGTACCAGCCTTCCCTCCATGTCTGCAGCTGGAACAGAGTGGAGTCAAGAGAAGCCAAGAGCCTCCTAGGCTGCATGGGGCCCAGGAGGACCCTGTAGACCAGACAGAGGGAGGATGGCACGGGATGGGCTGGGTCCTGACTCTGTGCACTGGAGCCCCACAGGTGGGCTGCAAGCGGGCCGTCCTGTAGACCAGTGGTCCCAACCTTTTTGGCAGCAGGAATCAGTTTCATGGAAGACAATTTTTCCATGGATGGGGGTAGGGAGGTAAGGCGGAGCTCAGATGGGGATGCAAGCGCTGGGGAGCACCTGCAAATACAGATGAAGCCTCGCTTACTCACCTGCTGCTCACCTGTGTGTGGCCCAGTTCCTAACCGCCCAGGGGTTGGGGACCACAGCCATAGACCAGTGATCTCCAACCTTTTTGAGCACCAGGGATTGGTTTAATGGAAGACAATTTTTCCATAGACTGGGACAGGGGCATGGTTTCAGGATGATTCAAGCACATTACATTTATTGTGCAGTCAAACCTCTCTGCTAATGAGAATCTGTATTTGCAGCCACTCCCCAGCGCTAGCATCACCGCCTCAGCTCCACCTCGTATCATCAGCATTAGATTCTCATAAGGAACGCACAGCCTAGATCCCTCGCATGCACAGTTTACAGTAGGGTTGATCCATAATTTTATTTTGTCACTTCTCAGTTATTTGTTGTTTTTGCAATTCTTGATTTTGCTTTGATTACTGTTGTGTTTTTTGCAGCAGAGAGGGATGTAAATAAATACATCCCAAATTAACAGGCTCCTCCAGGCCGTCCAAATGAGCACCACGGAGCCTGGGCAGCTGCTGCCAACACTCTGGAGGGAGGAAAGGCGGGTGGTGACCCCACACCTGCACACCTGGGCAGGCCTGCTTTTCCCAGACCCCCTGAAGGCTTTGGCTTTGGCTTTGGCCTGGGTTAACAGATGCACACTGGGGAGAACGGCCCTGATGTCAGAAAGAAAAGTGACAGAGGCAATCTTCTCACATCCATCACTGCCGCTCTCTGGAGATAGAAACTGGCATCTCAGCGTTGGGGCCACTTAGGATGCACACGTTCTGTAGGTTGTGGAGCCCCTACCGGCTTCCAGATCTTCTCCCTCCAGGAACAAGAAATTCAGGATGTTTTTCATAGATTATTTCCCCCAACGCTGGCCATCCAGGTCTTTTCCTCAGAGGTGGGGGACAACTGGGACATGGAAGTGTGTGTGTTTTCTTTTGGTCTTTTGTATCCATAGCCATTTCCCTTGACTGAAATATCCAGACTGACCCTCTTCTTCACCTGCAGCCTTCAGGTGGAGGTGGGCAGGTCTGTTAACTGTGGTGAGGACGGGCCAGGGAATATTTACCTCCAGGATGCCTGCTGTTTCTTTTTCTCCCTGGAACTCTAGCAAGGGAAGAAGTCACAGCTGGGAGCAGGCAGGTGGACACAGGGGGGTGAACGTTGAGCGATCGGGGCTGGTCAGGTGGTGCGCGGTGCTCTGAGGATCGTGGCAACACGGAGCTCTGGGGAATCAGCTTTTCCAGAGTGTTCACAGGCAGGACTAGGGCCAGTGTCTAGGAGCTGTAACGATGAGGCAGGCGTTGACTCTATTTAGAGAACATTTGAAATGAGCCCAGGGGAGTGGGCTGCTTTGGAGGATCACGAGTGAGCTTGCACCTCTGCAGGGGTTTGTTCCGAGGCTGGATTCTGTCTTGGCAACAGTGCGGCAGATGCACACTGCGTCCCAGCAGGACTTTGGTGACCCTGCCTGATCCCCACAGGCTGGGTTTTGTGTAGTTGGTCATATTATATTTATCCAGGGGGTTATTTTGGATCTGCTAAATTTACCAATTCTCTAAGAAGTTGGATTTTACCACTTGTAAATCTGGTGGATACATCCTAAGCTAGTGTCTCTTTAGTGCTAAATCTGGGCCCAGACAGATAAAGAATTTTGCTTCTTTCTTTCTTACTTGGGGTGTTCAGTAATGCTACAGTGCTCTGAGATTTTACTCAGGTGTCGGGAACTCAGGTTCCCATCGGTATGGGTCACACGGAATCACAAAACCTCTCTAGCGAGGGCCTTTGAAAATCTATTGATTTTGGAGACACAGTCACGTGTGCCCACATTCTTGGTTTACAGAGGAGTGTGTTTGTGTCTTTACTTGTCACGCATTCTCAGGCTGGAGCTGCAGAGAGAAGCACGGATTCTGAGAGCCCCCAGGGGTGCTGGACCGCCTCCAGCTCACGTCTCCATTACACACGTGTGAGCTTTGTCCAAGGAAGGAATTTGTTCAAGGAAGGGATTTGTCCAAGGCCATCCGGCTGGCTGGGGTGGACCAGGCCCCACCAGGCCCCAGGATCTAGATTTCTGGACTTTTCTACTTTATGCTGATGTAGGGACCACATCTAGAACTTGCTGAGTTTTTCTTTCCCTTTTTCCTTCTGTCAGGGTAACTGTTTTGCCAGCATGCTCACTAGAGTGGAAGCAGTTCCACGTTTCCTTGCCCTTGGATGGGAGACGCCTTGGAAAAGTGGGCTACACCTGCTGCCTTCTCTTCTTCACCTCCTGTCCTCTTGAACCTCCTTTTCTCAGGCTCTGGTTCCCTGGAAGTGGTCCCATGACGTCACTGGTGCCTCGGCATCTCCAGGTCCGGTGGGCAGTTGTGGACTCACCATTTCCAGGTTTTCCTTCTACATCCTCCCAGTTTTCTTTATTTTGCCTTTCTGCCCTTTCTGTCCCTGCCTTGTTCGAGTGCCCAGGGCTCAATATTCCATCTTTCTTTTTCTTTGTGTATCTCTACTGCCCAGGCATTTCCCCGAAGGAGCTCGTCTTTAAGTTCCATTTAGCCACTGGTGAGTCTCAACTTTGTATCTCTAAACCCCCCTCTTTCCGGAACTCCCATCAGACGCACTTGGCAACTCCATCGGGGCATCTAGTAGGCACCGCAGACTCAATACGTCCCAACTGAGCTCCTGAATCTCTGTTACGCTCCCTCGTGCCCCACATCTTTTCTTCCCTTTTCTCTGTCTCAGTAAATAGCACCAACGTTCCACATGCTTTGTTGCTCAGGCCAAAAATGTGTACGTGAGTTGTTCTTGGATCTTTGCTTACTCTCGTGTGTGTTTGTATCAGCTGAGGCCTGGCTGTTCGGGGTCGAGTTCTAAGCCACAGGTTGGGTCTGACTGTTCCCTGTGTCTCTCGTGCTCCTTGGACCAGCGGGCCTCCCAAAGCAAGGTCCTGATACGTCAGGAGAAAGAGGCCAAAGCCAACAATGCAAGCACAGTTCACGCCTCTGCTGTGTCACGTCCACTGGTGTCTTGCCGGCCAGACCAGGTCTCATGGCCAAGCCCAAAGTCAAGGGGTGGGGAAGTACACTCAGCCCAGCAAAAAAATGACCAAGCCCAGCACTAATGGTGTGCGGTGTACACTCCTCCCATGGATTTAGAGAGTGGAGAGTATATTTGCTGAACAAAAATCGAATGTTCCACTTCAGAGATGTTCTTACTACAGAAAGAAATTTACTTACAAGTAAATGGGATCTTGCCAACAGGGGCTTTTTATGAGGAATTGGATGTGTGTTTTTAAAAATGTATGGTGTTTCTGAATGCCCCTTTTGGAATAGATAGTTTATTGTTTCCAAGTTCTATCAATTAATTAGGAATGGTGATGGTGGTGGTGGAGGGTTTTGTGTGATACGGATGATTTTAGTGGGTGAGGGAGGTAGCAACATTTTCCTAGGGTGTTTCATTTTTGTTTTGCATTACTCTTTCTTATCCTTCTTCTGATTTCATAATTTACTCTCTGTGATATGACCAGAATTGTTGTCTCTCAAAATCTGTGGATCTTGCACATATGATATTATAAATTTATGTACTTTTTGTAGAATTGTTATATAATACTAACCTTCACTATCCCACTCTCTCCCACCTCTTTAACTCCTCTTGTTAGGAATAAAATCCCAGAAGGAGAGCTTGGGGCACGTGGCAGGGAGGAGAGGGGATCTCCTCTGGGAGCCGTGGGGACTGGCCAGTGCCAGGTGAATGCAGCAGGTGGCTGGGTCTGCAGCGTCCTGTGTGTGTCTGACGCCAGCAGATTTCTTAATTCACGGCAGGGGCTTCAATTCAGCCTGTTTCCCACCCACCCCAGGTCAGCCTTTGCCTCTCCTTGTGCAGTTTTATAAGTGACGTGAGGCTAAGTGACACAATTAACCCGTGCAGTGAGTGCCATTCATCCATCTGCTCTGAGCGGTCCCGATGGTTGCCACACTCTCCTTTATTTTGTTAGAAATATTCTTCTCACCTACACACTTGGACACATCAGCAGCCAGCGCTGGTCTAAGCCAGAGACATATGTTTATCACCTCCACGCACAGGGGCATGTTTGTGCCAATGTTTGTGGCACTGAGAGTGAGATTCAGGTCTTTTCAATCCTCTTCATCATAGTGGCACGAAATCTGAGAGTGTATTTCCCCAAGGGATGCTGGGTAGCCTGAAATACAAAGATCTGGCTTCTAGATTGAACACTACCCTCAGTGATCTTAGGAACATTCTTCATCCCTGTTGGGCTGAGTTTCCTTATGTGCTGAATGTAGATAGGGCTATTCTGAGGATAAAATTGAATAATCTTTGTAGAAAGATTCTAGGAAGTATAAAGTTCATAATACATGTAAGGCATGTCATTTTGAATAAAATTGCAGTTTGACAATTTATGGACAGTTTGTTCCAAAGGCACTTCAAGCATATAACAATGATTCATATCTGCTGGAACTGCAAATGCTGCACGAACAGCTCGGCTAATGGGCAAAAATGTATCTCCAGTACTGTGGGCTCCGGGGAGAGCACAAACCCAGAGGCCTGTTAGTCACTGTTTTGTCTTCTAGCACAGAATCCAACAGTGGATAACCGTGTGTTATAAACCAAATTGCGTCCCCCCCGAAAATTCGTATGTTGAAGCCCTAACCCTCAGAGTGATGGTATTTAGAGGTGGGACTTTGGGGAGGTAATTAGGTTTAGATGAGGTCATGAGGGTGGCACTTTCATGATGGAATTAGTGTCCTTATAAGAGAAGCAAGAAACACAAGACCTTCCTCCCTTCTCCACGTGAGGATACAGCAGGAAGGCGGCCATCTGCAAGCCAGGAAGAGAGTGATAGCCACCAACTGAATCTGTGGCACCTTGATCTTGGACTTCCCAGCCTCCAGAACTATGAGAAATAAAAGCATGTTGCTTAAACCTCTGGTCCCCAGCCTCTGGGCCGTGGAGCAGTACCAGTCTGGAGCCTGTTAGAAACCAGGCCACACAGCAGGAGGTGAGGAGCAGGCAAGCGAGCAAAGTGTCATCTGTATTTACAGCCGCTCCCCAGGGCTGGCATCGCTGCATAAGCCCCACCTCCTGTCAGATCAGCGGCAGCATTTGATTCTCATAGGAGTGAACCCTATTGTAAACTGTGCGTGCACGGGATCCAAGTTGCGGCTCCTTATGAGAATCTAACACCTGATGGTCTGAGGTGCAGCTGAGGGGGTGATGCTAGTGCTGGGGAGCGGCTGCAAATACAGATTCTCATTAGCAGAGAGGTAATGAGGTCGAATCATCCCGAAACCATCCGCCCCAACCCCAGTCCATGGAAAAATTGTCTTCCATGAAACCAGTCTCTGGTGCCAAAACGTTGGGGACTGTGATTTCAGCTACCCAGTCGGTGATATTTTATTATAGCAGCCTGAGCTAAGATAATGGGGAAAGTCTGAAAACATGGTCATAGTAAGATGCTTGAAGGACTGGATATGTTTAGCCTAGAAAAAAGAAGATATAAGAAATAAGAATAGGTTGTGATTAGGTCTTGATATGTTTGAAAATTACATGCGAGTCTAATTATTTGAATGAAAATTGTAAAGGGAAAATGTAAGAATACTGGGTGGAAGAAACCAAGGTACACATTTCTGAAATTGTATCTATTTGAGCTGTGAACCAGGAATATACTGTAGTGCAAGGAGGTGAGCTCTTAATTCCTGGGAGAATACAGTACAAACTGGGTGGCTGTCCCTGGAAGTTCTGCACCAAATGGCCTGTGGGGCTGACTGATCCAACTCGAGAGTCTGTGTTGGGCCACAGGTGTGACTATTGTCCTTACACTTGGGGAACATTTTACTCAGTTCTCTTCCAGCAAGCAGCAACTGACACAGTTGAACTCTTATGACTTCATTCAAAATATTAATAACCTTTGGATATTGCGTCTGGGAAGCACTGAAAATTCAGGACAGAAAATGTCAAAATCATCATAATAATGCAGATGTCAACAAATCTCAAGATCATCATATTAATATATGAACTGGGAAATCAATAATGATTTGACATGAGTTCATGAAATAGTGTTTACGAATTATTTGACATGTCACCAGGAGATTTCTGTGTCAACACTAGAACATGGCGATGTATTTGGCGAGCGGATCTTACAATAATCCACTCATGTATTCACTCGCTTTGCTCCCGCATCCGTTCATTCACGTGCACAGCATTTATGAGTTGCTTGCTATGTGCCAGCATGTGTAAGACACAGAGAGATCTTCCAGTTCACAAGAGACCTGTGCTTGTGGGGGTGACCAGTCAAGGGCACAGAGACTATGATGTCAGCAATGCTGTGGCTGAGATTTTTGCCAAGGAGCAGCTTTTTGGGTTGGGTGGTGTCCTGAAAGGATTTGCAGGGTTCTGTTGAGCAGCAGAGATGACTGGCAGAAGCACTGAGGGGTAGCGGCTTTTTGGAAGCATGAGAAGAAGGTTGGGTACCCAAAACAAAGGATGCAGCAGAGGAGAGGTGGAGGAAGAGGCTGAGCAGGGAGTCCGCTAATGAGTAGCTTTGTATATTATGTGAAAACTTTTGGATTATTTTCCATAGGCAGCAGGAAGGCACTAATGAATTTTAACCAAGCAGTGATCAGATTTGCATGTTGGAAAGCTCCCTCTGAAGATGGTGTTAGGAGTTGACTGCAAAAACTCAGGCAAGTGATGACTTGTGCGTGCATCTGGGTGATGGCAGAAGTGGTGGAGAGGAGGGAACAGGCTCAAGAGATATGTGAGAGCCAACACCAAGAGTCACTGAGCAATGAATTTAACAATATTACATATATATACATGTATATGTGAATTAAGTGAATTTTAAAATATATATATTTAACACACATATATTCAGCATGGGTATCAATGTTTAGCATAAGTTTGTGTATACATGAGGAAAGTGCTAATTATAGTGCTTTGTATCTAATAAGCATTTGTCAGTTGAACTAATTATCAATAATAATTATATCCAACATGGTGCTATCTTCCCTTTTGGCAATATTTCCTGACTAGCTCTTCTGTTCCACTGATCGGCTTGTCATTTCCTGTTCTGTTATCTCCCCATCTTAATTATTAGAGCTTTCCAGTATGTGCTAATGGCTGGAAGGTAAGCTCCACTTCCCAAGTATCCCCTTGTTTACCTCTGTTTTCCTGCCGGCTTCTGAATGGGGGCTCCTCACCCTCCCAGGGGTATTTGGAAGTTGGCCAGGAATAAACCTGGAATATTGCTCACTATTAAGCTTATGGCTGTGACTTCCTGATTGTCTCTAAGTTTTGTCAACTTCCAAATGCTTTAGCAAAGTGTGGGATCTCCCTGGGACTCTCTGCAGAAACCCCCGAACACATGACCGCCCAGACAGGCCATGTGATGTGCCTGGCCCTTTGCACGCGTGTGTGTGCGTGTGCGTGTGTGTGAGACTTTTGCTGTGCTGGGCTGTGGCTGCCAAGATGACAAGGAGCTCTCTGAGCTGACGAGGCAGCAGATTGCGTTTTGCTGCAGTCTCCGTCTATTCTGGAGTCTGTGTGTTTGTTGTGAGCACCATCTCTATTTCTGAAAGAGTAATGCTGGTTATCTGTAAACTCATAAGTTTAAGCTGAAACTCCAGAGAAAATTATGTCCTTATTTGTGTGGAGGGAGGTGGGAAGGGAGCTCAGAGCTGATTTACAACCTTGGCTCTTTGTTTTGCAGCCACCGCGGAGCCTTTGTAGCTTGGGCCCAACTTACCACAAAGGTGGCAGAGTGATGGACTCTTGCAGAGTGGTTATCAACCACGTGACCCTCACAGGACCTCTGGCCCCACATGCCATAGGGCTGCTCCATCATCTGCATGAAATGCCATGCCAAAATACTCGTTGCCTCAATTGCACTAGAAAGGAATTTCTAACATTTCACAAGTGGAGGTTATCTTTTTACTACTTATTTGGAAAACTGGATGACTATTTGAGAAAAGAAACATGTCAGAGCCTTACCTCCCAGCATATATGTGAAATTTCTTCCCAGTCTTCATGCCACTTTAGTGATTGCTCAGTTTTCTAACTTAATATGGGATAGGGCAGCCCTTCTCACTTCTCTTCTTTTTAAAAGATGTCTGAACTTTCTCACCTCTGTGTACTTCTGGGTGAATCTTAGAACCTTTTGCTATGTTCCAGAAAAAAGAAAATCCCATTTGGAAATGTGTTAAAGCTGTACGTTAAAAAAGGAGATATCATATCTTCCTGACATTCTATCTTCCAATTCAAAAACACATCTCCCTCTACTAATTTATGTATGTTTTATTTTATTGCATTTAATAAAACTTTCTAATTTTCTTCATACTGGTTAAAGTTATTGCTAGGTATACTGCAATACTAGTTACTTTTATGAATAGATTTTTTTATATTATATATTCTGGTTGGCTGTTGCCGGGGTAGAAATCACTGTCACTACAAGCGCTCTGCTCGCTCCAGCACAGGCGTCTTCCTGGAGCAGCGGCTGCACGTCCCACCTCGGCCCCTCACTACCCGGAAGCACCACCTCCACTGACGTGGCCGTCTCATGGGTGGATTTGCCAGGTTTGAGTTCCCTGTGGCATCCATCAGTATAGATTCTCTTCTTCTTTATGAATATAAGTATACTAAAATATTTAGTCTTCACCCTCTTCTCTTCCCGTTAGATGATTTTCTCATGAATATTTAATTTTCTTTCCTTATATTTTATTTTATTTCTTTAAATTCCTTTTACTTTTTAGAGACACAGTTCCACTCTGTCACCCAGTCTGGAGTGCAGTGGCTTAATTATAGCCAACCGCAGCCTTCAACTCCTGGGCTCAAGCAATCCTCCTGCCTCAGCCTCCTAAATGGCTGGGACTACAGCCATGCACCGCCACACCTGGCTAATTGTTTAAATATTTTGTGGAAATGGGGTCTTTCTGTGTTTCCCAAGCTGGCCTCGAACTCCTGGCCTCAAGTGATCTTCCTGCCTTGGCCTCCCAAAGTGCAGGGATTGGAGGTGTGAGCCACCATGCCTGACCTAATTTTGTTTCTTAGAGTCAACTATTCAGTTTGTAAGAGATGGCTCCAAGCTGAATCTCCAGGTCTAATCTCTATTCATCCATCTACTCAGCACTTCTTAAGAACGTTCTCTGTGTCAGGCACTGAGGGTGACCACATCTCTGCTGTTACACTAGACCATGGCAGAAGCTTCCAGTGGTGACAGGCAAGGTGCTGTATCTGAGAGGATCCTGGCAGGAGACAGATGGAACATTCAGAAGAGGTGACTCAAGGGAGGTTACCAAAATGTTTACAAAGGTTTGGGCAGGGTTAAGGGAAACCGACAAGGAATGACAAGGGCTGGTGCATTACCCTAGGGCTAGCAGCAGAGGAGGAAGTGACTGCCCCCTCAAGGCCTGCAGGGGCAAGAGGAGGGAGTGATGGGCAGAATGCAAGGATGGTTGGAACCTGGGAGAGGAATGCCTGGTCACAACTGGGGCCTGGAGGAAGAGAGCCTCTACCAGACCACAAGCCAGTAGGGAGGGAGCCGGAGGAGCGAATACCCAACTTCTCTCTCTCTTTCCATTTGTCTCCTTATGGTGCTTCCTGTTGGTTGAACCCAACCCAAAGCCAGAGGGAACCACACAGGCCCCCTTCCCAGGGGTGCAGCAGGGACAAAAGGGATGGAGCATAGATCTGGAGAGAAAAATGAAGAACATTCAACATAGGTGCTATGTGATGACTGACCTCAGTCTGTTCTTCCTCCCTTTAGCTTCAGCTTCTTGCCCAGTAGTGCCTCTTGGCTTTGCCGTCTCCAGCTAAAGTAGCTCAGGAAGCAGAGCCTGAAGGAGAGGAAGGGACTGATCAGTGCTTCCAGACCTGGGGCCGAGCAGCCACCCCACCCTCTCCTTCTTTCCCTCTTTGCTGCTGCCTCTTCCCTTTGCCTTTGTGACTTCCCCGCCTACAAGCTCACATCAGTCTGCAAAGGCTGCAGCTGCTTCTGGCCGAAGTGCCAAGGGCACATTCAGAAAAGAAGGTTTCCTGGGTGCCTGGAGTCATTCCCACTTGCCCCAGTGGCAACCTTTCCCGGCAAGACCGGTTTGAGCTTTGTTGGTGGACTTGAACTCTTACTTGTCTTTGCCAAAAGTTTCTGGGGCCTGCTAAGTAAGCACATTAAAATGCCAGGGAAAATGTTTGCTGCTCTATTGCACCTTTCTGGCAGATTAAATTGGGGGGAAAATGGAAGCCCATGGACCACAAAATATATAATTCATAGTTGTCACATCATACTCTGAGGAATGATCTTTTTTGAGGCTGCTAAGTGGGTGCCTTTTGTAATGGAAGAAATAATGCCGTAGAAAGAGAAAATAATCTCACTGGGGACCATTGTTCCCTGTGTGTCCTTGGCGGGATTAGCATGCATTCCCAATCTTAATTTCTGTGCTATTTTGTAGTAAATTCCGCCCTGGCCCCTCTGCCTGCACTGGAAAGGCAGCCGCGGGAGTGTGCTGGGCGAACACAGCTGAAACGCATTGTAGCTCGGAGCTGGAATTTGATGACTTGGATTGGAAGCTATCTATTTAGACCGAACAAAAGAAATACTGTATCATCAAGTGAAGAAAAAGACATATTAACCAGACCTTGCAGATGAAGTAGTAAAGAGAATCAGATGTTTTCCACTGGAGCAGTGAGTTAAGTCAAAGGTCAGTTCTGCCCTGTTCTGATAGAATCTCCTTCCTTGGCCGTGGGGCTCCGTGCTGGCCAGAGGGCCACGGGGCTGAGTTGTGGCTGGTGAGGACGAGTAAGCAAGTGCTGGGGAGGGAAAAGGGAAAACCCAGGGCGAATGGGTAAAAGCACAGAGAATAAAGGGGAGAAAACACGGTTAGTTGTCCTTGTTATCTTGTTTTCATGATGCAATATTGCGCACGTCATATGTATATCGCAGGTTGTAAGCTGCATCCACCTCCCAGCTTGCAGTGGAGCAGGACCAATGCCGTGGAGGTACTTCCGTGTCCCTCTCCAGTCACAGCCCACTCTCTGCTGCTGGCCTTTACAGTGTCACTACATAAGTTTATCTTGCTTTACAGAGAGTCTGTGAGACTCACTGATTTGGTACGTGTATCTGCAGTCCATTTTCATTGCTGTGTAGTATTTCTCCTTATGAGTATACTGCCGTTTATTTGCAATTATTCATTATGTTTGTGATGCTGGGTGCTTCCTTTCTGCCAGATTTCCTGGATAGAGTGGTTTAAAACCCGGAGTAGTGGATCTGCGCGTGTGCACGTGTTGGGAGGAATATCTTACTCTGTCTCCATCACTTTTGGATGGTCGAATAATTAGTCCTTCTGAGTCTCCATTTCTTCATCTCTGAAGTGGTCCTGGCAATATCTAACCTGCCTAATAGAAAAAAATGGATACAAAAACATTTTTAAAAATGTAAAGCCTAAACAATGATTATTGATGGGCAGAGGGTAGACAAATGGCTTTATACAGACAAACAGGAAGCTTAACCGCTTGCTTCTTATTAAGATGTTTCTCCTTACGTCTCGGTTCCTCTAAGTCTTGAGCATCGAATGTAGTGTAGGCGTGAAAGAGTGGCTACAGAGCAGAAAAGAAACAAGTTCTGGGGTGCACGGTTCCTCCTCAAGGTGCACTGGAGGTGCACAAGAGGGAGGGTGGTCAGGAGACACTTCCTAAGCTTCATATGTCCCTCTTCTTGCCACCCTGACACCCTCTGGGCCCTCTGTCCTGGCTCTGGCCCCCTCTGTGCTGAGGGCTCCCAGGTTTGTAATCTCAGCCCGTCCTCTGCCGTCTGCATGTCCATTCTTGTGTGTTTGAGCTCCCTGACCCCGCCTGGGTGTCCCGTGGATGCCTCATAACCACATGTAGATAACAGAACTCACCATCTTCTCGCACTTCCCTCCGTGCGCCCTGTCTCCCTCGCCCTGGAAACCTCAGTCTCCCTCGGTCCTTCCTTCTCTCGCCCTTAGCACGCGTCTGTCTGTTGCCCTGTCATGGGATCTTCCGTCATCTCTCAAACCTCTCCTCTTCTTTTGGTCACTACGACCACTGCCTTAAAATGAGGCCCCCATCACCTCTGGCACAGGCTGCTGCAGGAGCCACGGAGCCCCGGCCTCATCCTCCCTCACCGGCCTCGGAACCCACATGCTTAGACTCGGTGCTCTCATTTGTAAAATGGAGACGGTAATAATACCTTCCTTGTGAGCTTGTCAGGAGGTTGGATGAAACAATTGCAGAATAACCCTAAAACACTTAGCATAGTGCCCAGCACACGAGATGCTCAATAGGTGGTAGCTGTCATCACAGTTGGTACCTGGGGGCTGTCCTTGTGCTGTGACAGACCACACTTCAGATTTGTTACTTTCCTTCTCCATACTTCTCCTCGTCACTCACAGATAAAAATCTGTATGCCCAAGGAACCCGGGATTGCATAATGACGTCTATGGGGCCTAGGCACTTGTGACTGTGGTTCTATTATTGTCTCAAGTGCTCCTTTGAAGAGCTTGTAATAAAAAGTGACGAAACTCTGATCTCCAGAGGGAGTGTAAATTTGGACTACAGAGATGGGTGGGCTCACGTTCTGGGTTAAGATTTCTTTTTTTCTCCCACTCTGAGCCCAGGCATAGACCATCTTCTTGATTGTTTCATTATGTTGTGCCTTGGGTTTAAAACACAAAAACAAAAACAGGAAAACTCAATCTTTCTTTCAGGATATACTCCTCAAGATACCAAACTTTCTGCAGATATTTCAGTTTCAATTATATTTCTCAAGAGAACCTAAAGTCTCAAATCCTATGCATGTTCGAGCTTTAAAACTGCAGCCTTTAGTTACTGAGCAATCCAGCCTCTCCCTCTCTGAGAGCAGACATGGGCTCTACTCTGATTTTAACTTCTCATTAGGAGTCTCTCTTTCTTGCAAGCACAGCTCTACATTTTAAATATTTTGAAATTATTTTACTGAGTATTCCTAGGGGTTTTACTGAAATTTTTTCACGGTGTTTAGCGCTGCTGCTTGCTGAAGACAGAATTGTCTATCATAAGTGGTTTTATTTTCACAACTTTATTGAGATATTTTATACATTCTGTGTCATTCACCTGTCTAAAAGTGTATAGTTCAGTGGTTTTAATATGTTCAGAAAGTTGTGCAACAATCACTTCAATCCAACCCTATAATGTTTCCATCTCCCCCAAAAGAAACCCCATGCACATTAGTAGTCACTCCCCCTCTCCTCCCCAAGTCCCCCTGGCCCTAAGCAACCATGAGTCTACTTTCTGGCTCTATAGATTTGTCTATTCTGTGCATTCCATATAAATAGAATCATACAATATGTGGTCCCGGTGACTAACTTTGCTCACTTTGCATACTGTTTGCAAGGTTCACCCATGTTGTAGCACGTGTCATACTTCTTTCCGTTTTATTGGCAAATATCTATTGCACAGATGTACTGTGTTTTGTGCATTCATCAGCTGAGGGTCATTTAGCTCATGTGAACATTTGTGTACAAGTTTTTGTGTGGCCATACATTTTCATTCCTCTTGGGTATATACATAGGAATGGAATTACTGGGTCATATGGTAACGATATTTAGCATTTTGAAGAATGGCCAACCTGTTTTCCAAAGTGGCTGCACCATTTTACATTCCCACTGGTAATGTTCTATCACAAGTGATTTTAAGGCCAAGCACAGGTGTGTTTGTCTGTGTAGATTTTTGAGCACGGTAAAGGCTATGTCATTGGAGTATTTGTTACACACTGATGTGGAATGATAGGTCAAAGACGAGGAAACAGATAGGAAGTGTTGGAGTAACCTAATTCTCAGCTGATAGGATCTCTGTGGCGATGGCAACAGGGAGAAAAGATGTTAAGGTTCCTGATGAGTGGAAATGATTCTCAGGCAGAAAAAATGATGTTCTTCTGAAACCAACAGAGTGGCTTGCTCAACCTTGGCTTTTGACCTTGATATTACAGCAACTAAATTTCTGTTTTCGGAGATGCAGGAGAGAGAATACAAGCCTTGCCTTTATGTGATGGAGAACCAGCCTGTGCCCGGAGCAGATTTGCTGGCCTTTCACTCAGCTAGGGATGCCTTCTTGGGAGGTTTAGAGTCTTCTAGACTCTCTAGGCTGCCCACCACGAAAGGCCAGGGAGCAGGTCCATATTCTCCTTGTTGGTAGCAGCCAGTGACATGCTGGAGATTGGCTATCTAGCACTTAACTGGATGAAGTATGTGTGTGTGTGTGTGTGTGTGTGTGTGTTCCCATGTGCATGAGCATGTGTATACTGAGTAGCTTGAGCATCTGAAATGGCAACAGGGAGTGAGAACCCTTAACAACAGAAGTTTTCTTGCTATGTAGTAAAACCTCCCGTAACTCTAGGATGTAAAAGTTGCCTATCAAGCTGTTTATCCTGTAATGGAATAATAGGTGTAAAGCTGCCACCCTCCTGGGGACTTGCAATTGCTCAGTGAGGCTCGACACAGAGGCCTCCTACTCTGCCTGGCACAGTTATCACCCTTGTGGGTTTTTTTCCCCTCTGTGATTTATTCTCAAACGTTTTATATTTCCTTTTGCCATTTAGACGAAATTTAAATATAACCATTAGGTAAAGAGCCGCGTTAGACTGTTACACCCTTTAAACTCGGGATGCAAATCCATCTGTGTGTCCTCTGTTCGAATGAAGCCAGACACCTGCAGCTGGGCAGTGATCCGTCACTGGCTGAGTTTATTCTGTGCTGCACCAGCCTCGTCCTGGCGTCTCTAACCTTGGCCACGATTGCCCCACGGAGAAAGGAAAACAGGAGTGAATAATGGCCCCACTCCTGTCCCATGTCGTGCGTCCTCTTTAGTTCTCACCTCTCCCAGCTTGGGTGGTCTCTCCCTTTTGTAGATCCCCAGGTCCCAAAGGAGGGAGAGGGAGGACCCTAATTATTGGCAACCAGACTTTAACTCCCAGACCCACAGTTGCCTGGATCCTCCTTTGCATAGAAACGTCTCCAGGGCGTATACCTGGCATGGATGAGCTCAGGACATAATTTTTTTCCTGTGACAGGTAATGTAAAAATTCCCATTGAAGCTGTATCTGAGATTCACACATCCTGGGATGGCGGATTACAAATAATCTTTTTCTCCCCCTTTTTCTAGGCTTATCCAAGTCCCTTGGGCTCATTGAAGGTTATGGTGGGCGGGGCAAAGGGGGCCTTCCAGCTACCCTTTCCCCTGCTGAAGAAGAGAAAGCCAAGGGACCCCATGAGAAGTACGGCTACAATTCCTACCTCAGTGAAAAAATTTCACTGGATCGTTCCATTCCGGATTATCGTCCTACCAAGTAAGTTCTGATTCAGTCATTCCGAGGAGCTTGCTTGAGGGTGGATGGGTGTAGACCCCGAGTCTGTGATATTTTCTCATGTTATTTGTAACTTTTGGGGGAGTTTTTAATTTTAGTATCCTCTTCGATTGATGAACTGAGTACTACTATCGCTTACAATGTATTAGCTAAATTAAAAAGTTACATTGTTATAAAAGTGTTCTAGAAACATATGGAAAGATCTTAAATACAAAAAATTTCAAATTAAAAAAAATCACCATGGTCTCATTGCTTAGAGACAGCAACTGTTAAAGTTTTAGTATATTGTCTTTGAGTCTATTTTCTATACAGATAATGAGCATATGATATATTGTTTTTTGTCAGTTTTTCATTTAACATTAAATCATGAGCATTTTCTGATGTTATTAATTATGACCATTATTTCCATTGTTGGAAATTTAGGTTATTTTCAATCTTTCACTATTATATATAACATTCTGTTGAATATTCTCTCACTCACATCTTTATATGTATTGATGTGATATTTACTTTCTTAAAACACCCTTCTAAAGGTATAATCCTTAGATCACAGTTTAGGAATATTTTTGGAGGCTCTTGATACATATTGTACTATTTTCCTCCGGAGAATTTATAGTCATTCTACTCTTCTTAGGATTTTACCAGACTCTCTCAATACTCCTAGCATGTAAAAATGCTTTGCCAAGTTGATAGGTGAGAAGGTACTTCTTGTTATTGTTTCAGCTAACAGTTTTTTGTATTGGTTGCAACATGGTTGGCTTGTGAGAGGTCTTTGTTCTGTGCTGTCAGATTTAAGAATTATTTATTTTCTGCTTGTAAAATAGAGAAAAGAGGTTGGACAGAAAATCGAGTGTAAAAAACCCCTATTTTCTAGGCAGGACTCCACCTTGGCTTCGCAAACAGATTGTCCATTTTCTAATAGAGTTGCAGTGTCTCTCTTTTTCCATTTATATTGTGCCCTGGGTTGGAGTAGAATATTTCTTTATCACATGAATTTTGTACAAATCAGTTAAGTGTCTTGGTTACTGAGAAAAATAGATTCAAGATTTAAAAAATTTTCTTAAATGGATTTAAAATTGCAGCATTAGTTGAGAAACCTGTGAAGTCTCTGCCTCTCTCTGCCTAATAAGCATATATTCATTTTGAGTCACTAGGAAAATATACGTCCCCCCAGTTGGAAGCTATTTTGTGTCCCTGGACTTGGGCTGTCAAAAACATCTGGCTGTTTTCATTTCCTGGTGCTCTCTCATTAGCCTTTCTTATTTGCACGTTGGCAAATAAACATGGCCATATTTTTTGTACTCTAATGAGAATGAAAATGCTTCCAACATGGTATTTTCTGGAAATGGGCCAGTTGAACAAATACTAGTGAGCACCTATTATGGGCTAGATGGTTTTCCCCACACTAAAGATACTAATAGAACATTGGATGGAACACAGTCCTTGCCTACTTCTTGTCTGGGGAAGAAGACAGACACACAAGCAGATCAGTTCAACCCGGGTGGTCTGTGTGGTGTGTGCCAGGCTGGGGGTGCACACAGGATGTGCGCGGAGAGTCTGAGAAAGTTGCCTGCTTGAGATGACGCCTGAAGGACCATTAAGGGATAGAAAATTGAAGACGGGAGAGGGATAAGCTCAGACCAGGCAGGGAAATATCAAGAGCACACGCAGGGGTGCGGCATGACGTGCTCAGGGAGGAATGCAGTGCTCGGTACTGCTGTGGCATAATGTGATGGCTTGAACTTACCGTTTATATCTGGTCACTGAAATGCCACTAAAATGATAGTAAAGGAATAGAGAGGATGGCAGCCCATAAGGGAAAACTAAACAGGTTGGATGATGATAGCAGGGAAGAGACACTTACAAAATTTTTGATAGAGAGGACGGAGGAATATAACTGCCAGAGCTGGGTGAAGCCAAGACCTCACTCCTGATTTGGTGGGTGGAGGTGGTGAGAGCAGAATGCAGCCCATGCAGAACAGCGGGACGCGGGAGTTGGAGGTGCCACCTGTTCATGATGGCTGGGAGGCGGGTTTGAACAGAAGGGTTGCAGTTATACCCCAAGATCCTTTCTTCAACTGCACAGCCAGAGACTGCCCTTTCCTGCTTCCTGGAGGAGGTGGCCTCTGGGCTCTAGTTCCTAGAGGTACCTAGGACAGAGGATAACAAAGCTGCCTACTAAATGAGGTGACTTTCAAGCCTCATTACCCTTCCAGACTCTGTACTCCTGTAGGCAAGAGTTTGATGAATTCACTTGGAGAAAACCATCCAGCCTAAGGAAAAGACCAATAGATCTGACAGTTGGTGGTACCTCCAAAATATTGGGTTCTTCTCATCAGCTATTAGTATGGCATGCCTGTTGTTAAGCTTCATTCTTTTAATGAAGCTGTTTTATTCTAAAATAAAAAAGGAGAGGCAGGGTCCCTAGACATCTCAGCAGAATCTCTGTTATAAAAGACCTTAACAACAGCAGGAAATAGGAAACGGAGACCACAAACTTTACTATCATAATTAATGACTTAGATCATGGAAAGTTTTATTTATAAAGCAAGAACAGATAGCTATGTTAAGGTAATAATCATAGAATAAAAAAGAAATCTTGGAATTTAAAAATTAGATAGAAATAAATAATTCAATAAAGGGTTGGAAGAGAGCATTGAGGAAATCTGAAAAGTATAAAAGAAAAGGAAAAGTAGGAGAGGAAAGATCAAAAAAGAATTAGGATCAGTGCAGTAGGTTCAACATCCAGCAATGGGAATATCAGAGAGGATGTTAGAGAGAGAGAGAGAGAGAAAGAGAGAGGGAGAGAGAGAAAGGGAGAGGGAGAGAGAGGAACAGAGAAAATAGAAGAAAATAATCAAACAAATGATGTAGGAAAATTCCCCAGAACTGTAGGATGTGAGCTTTCAGATTAGAAGATCCCACCCAGTTCCTACAAAATTTATGAAAAGAAAAAAATTAAACTAACACCAGGAAATGTAAATGTACAATTTCAAAACAACAAGGATGCAGAAAAAGTCCTAAAAGCTTTTAGAGAGTAAATGCAGATCCAATATGGTTGACATTGGATTTCTCAGTAGAAACATTAAAAACTAGAGAACAATGGAGCAATCCCTAAATAATTTTGAGAGGAAAAAATGATTTTCAATTTAGAATTTTGTAGTCAGCCACAGAGTACTTTAGGTCAGGAGCAAAGTAAATATTACATTGCAGATATGTAGGTCTCAACAATTTTACCTTCCTTATCTGTTTTCAGGAAGCCACTCAAGCATATGCTCCAGTAAAACAAAGGAGTAAAGTAAGGAAGAGGGTTATGATAGGATCTAGGACAGAGGACGTTCAGACAGGAGAGTACCGAAGGCAGATCCCAGAAAGATGTTCCAGGGTAACACTGCAGGGTGACGGCTCTGTAGCAGACCAAGAGATCAACCCTTCCATGTTGGAACAGGAGCATGGAGGGCCCCAGAAACTATGTCTCCAAAGGGGGGGGGGGATTGAATTGTTTGATTGCCTCGAATTTTTGATTACATTAAGATATTTTTAACCATTCTTTCAGAAAGTTTGGAACTATTTATTGATAGACACAAAAACTAAGCATGTAAAAAAGCAAAGCAATTATTAACTGAAGGAAAATAAAAAGCTCCCTAAGAAATGACTTGCAATTCCATATATTCTGTGTCCCAGCTGTGAACAATATACTATAGTCATATAAATGTAAATATTGCATATTGACTTAAGCACAAATTATGATATAATTGTATTGGAAGGAGGAGGAGGAGGTGAAATGTATATGTAAAGTGTGGGTAATGTCAAGAAAATTAAATCTTCATCTTCAGTAACAGATTGAAAATGTCTAAAATTTAAACATGAAGGAATAGTAACATAATCGTTAGAATCAATCCTTTAGAAACAAGGAGATTACAGAAGTGGCATGAGACTGTATATGTTTTGTTTTAATGAAACAAAATTTCAATTAAACAATAAATATACATCTATACAAAAAGTTAACTGGGAAATAGGTGGGGTGAAAGCATGGCACAAGAAAGAGTTGGAGAACTAGGTTGAATGATAGGATCACATTTGACTTTCTAGATCATTCTGGAAGCTGTGTGTTGGATGAATTTGAAGGTGGATTTCGAGATGAATTTGAGAGCCTGCCCACAGGCCATACACTGTAACCAAAGGCACCCTTGTAAATTCTGATTCCACAGCAAAAGTTCCCAAATTAGCCTTTGTTAACTGCAAACTAATCCCTGCCATCAAGGAGTGGCAAGAGCCTTGCCTGTGGAAGCAGCTTCTCTGACAGTTGAGCCCTGCGGTATGTGGAGAGGCAGGTGCCTGGGACCACAGCAGTTTCCTGCCTTGGGAGAAATTCTCCCCCAAGGGGCAAAATCCTTCTTGTTAAGCCTCAAAACAGCTCTCACAAGTTTTTGAGAGGATTTAAATCGGCTAATTTCATTGTAATTTTAAACAGAACCTCAAGTTGCTTTAATTCTTACTGTTTTATTACTATATCACACTTGAGAAAATTGTTTTTCTTATAAATATGAATGAATTTTTAAGTAACAGAGAGATTAACCATGTGTTTGTCATATTTCAGGCAAACTAATTCCAGAATGTTGTTTTCCATTTTATTTTAATTGTGTGATTTTTTTTTCTTCTACTGGACAGGTATTTTAAATTTGTATGAATCCTGACTGTCAATCTTGCCATTTTCATTTCTTCTCTGCTTTAAAACTAAGAAAGATATTATCCCTCAGAATACTTATAAATATTCTATTCTGTTTTGTTTTGGTTTTCTGTGACTTTTATATTTCACCCCTCCACCAATCTCGAGTTTATTTTGGAATATGGTTCAAGTTTGTATTTTTTGTTGTAAATAGCTATCTCTTTTTCAAAACAGATTTATCAAAATAATTTCATAAGTAACTATTATATCTCTCTTAGTTGGAGTGCTAAATGTATTACATTTTATGTTTTTTGTATATAAGTAGGCTTATTTTCTGGGCTCTGTGCTATTCTTTTGGTCTACATTTCTTTGTTTTTTCTTTTTCTTTGTGTTTCTTGTTTTTTTGGAAATTACTAAAAATGGCTGTTTGACTGACATTTCCAATCTGCCAGGCACTGTGCTAGCAGTTTGGAGAGGGGCAGAGCATGTCTTGGACCCCAGGACATCAAAGAGAGTGAGGGAGATTGGTGGCTATTTACAGTCCTTTGGGTCACTTTCAGAGAGAGCCTTAGAAACTAACATAAGGGATGAGCAGTTCTGCGAGAGACAGAAGGCTGCACAGAGGTGACCTTGATCTTAATGGTGAGCAGGAATTTTCCCTCTAAAGAGAAGGCAGGGCATTTGAGAGAGACAACATCAAGTACAGTATTAAGTAACTAAGCTTGGGAAAAAGTAAAGCAATGATTAACTGCAGGAAAAAATGAAAGCTCTTGAAGAAAGGAATTGCAATTCCATACCCTCTGTGGCTGGGGGGACTGGAGAAATTCATGGATTTCAGGACTGGGGGAACTGAAGAACTTTTGGCCTTAGTGTAGTTTACAGAGTGAATTGTGGAAGGAGCCCAGATTGGGATGTGACTCATGTTCAAGCCCTGTGTTGGGGTGGGGACTTTATCATTGTCATTGGATGCCAGAGAAGGATTTGAGGCCAGATGGTATTATTGTTATAATCCTTTTTTTTGAATAATGACAACTGTGGCAGAAATGTGGAGGATGGAGTGGAGAGGATGGAGGCTGGTAGCAGGCTGGCTAAATATAAGTCTCTTCTCCAGTTATCCAACATTTATTGAGTGCCAGCTGTGTGCCAGACATCGCCAGAGAAGGGAAGGGCTTCTAATGATACAATGGGCATTTTATTATTATTGTGCTACTTTTATCGAATTGTTTCTCTGTAACAAACCAAGGATGGGTTGGGAGGGCTAGATTCAAGAGAATTTTCCTGAGAATCAGGAAAATGAGGCAACTAATTGGATATAGATGAAACGTGTGCATTCAGACATTTCTAGCTTGGGAGATGGAGTGGAGGTGATTTCATTAACCAGGAGAGAGAAGCTGCAGAGAGGTTCATGTTCTGCGGGGACGATGGCGGTTCTGCTTGTCCAGGGGTCTCCATAGTTACGATTTTCTTAAGTAACCACATGACATGTGTGTGTCTGGCTTTATTCATTATTTGGCTACATGTGTGTGCATGAGAAGGCAACCCTTGGTGACCCCAAAAGCCAGGCAAGGCTTTATAGACACCCGCTCTTTTCCTTTGCTGCGACGTGCCATTCTATACCACATCGTGGTGTATTAATTCTCTGCTTGCCCAGTTATCTCCTAACATGGGGGAGGGACCACAGGAATCTTTGCGTGTTTATTAAAGCCACTGCGGAGATCCCTGTACAGGTTTTATGGTGTGCTTCCTCCTCTCAGACGGCGTGGGTAATTTATGGGCTGTTTCTACTGCCGTTATCTCCAATTTCTCCTTTGGCCTCCTGCTTATAAATCCAGACGTCAGGTTTCTTTGGAATTCATTTGGCTTCACTCAGAAAGTCTCCTCTTTCCTCTCTTGCCACAAATTCTAACCCGTTGTATCTCATCCCATCTGCTTTGGACGCAGAGGGCGTGAGGCCTCCGTGGAGCATCCTGATGTCTTGCCCGCTGAGGTCCGGAGGTCAGGATTGATGTCCAGGCTGACCTTGGATACTTGGGAGTCATCTGGGTCCAGTGTGTATTTAGATTGAGTCTGTGTGGGTGTGTGAGTTGTGTGAGTATGTGAGTCCTGGGGTTATCGTTTAGTGGGGTGAATCTACTCACTGGTCAGTACCCAACTCAGGTTCCCCTTCCCTGGGGAAAGGACATACCTGATTATTGTAGCTGAGCCTTTTTTGCCTGAATCATTCATCTGACAACAGATACCTTGTGTCTCACAGGTTGGTTTTCAAATAGAATGAAAGTGCCTTAAAAAGGGTCAAGAATCCTACATTAAACTTTCTCTTGCACCGACGTGGGCACAGAGGGTAGCTGTCTAATGGGTACTTGTTGGTAGACATAATATATAGGTGCGTGCTTAGGGGATGCTCCTGAATCACTAAGCACAATAATTATTCCCTTTTATTGACTCCCTTTTATGTTTTTGTCACTGTACCGCATGTTTTATTGATCGCATTTAAATTTAACCACTCTCTGAAGTAGCTGTTACCACCCCTGTTTTATAAATGAGGCAAGGTGGCCTTGGAGAGGTTGAGCAACCTGCCTGCGGTCCCACAGCCAGTGAGCGCTGCAGCCCGGATTCAAACACAGTTCTGTGCATCTTCAAGGCCTTGGAGACCCCCTGCCCCACCACACACACCACACACCTAGTTGTCCCCTTGGCACAGCCCTGCCGAGCCTTCCGCGTCTGTGGAATGGAACCTTCTGCTCCACGCAGGGATTGCCAGAAGGAAAAGAATTGCTGAGTTTTAGAGAAAGAGGACAATTTCTCTGGGGAATTGTGTGTACGTGTCTGTGTGTGTGTGTGTGTGTGTGTGTGTACTTTAGTTTTCCTCTCTTTGTCCCTTTCAACTCTTCCATCCATAATAAAATCCCACTTCCAAAAGGGGCTGTATGTCGCCTTGGATTAACTGTTGTCCATTATGGCTCCTAGTACGTAGTGTAACATGGAGGAAACCCTCTTTAAGGCATGTAGCATTAAAAAAAAAAACAAACAAAACAACTCAGGAAACAGAAATTGTGTATTATTAGGTTTAGGCAATGTTTTACCATCGAGTTTATTTAACCTAGAGGCCTAACTGGGAGGAGCTTTATTTGCTAGAGCTGGTCCTCGCCACGGACGGAAGAGTTATACAGACGGGAAAATATACCCTTTTTGTATGTGAGGGTGAGACGATTCTTAAAGTATCTACGGGTGAATGTTGATCCCACTTTTGTGGGTTCTTTAGGTCTGAAAAGGATGTCTGAGTCACCTAAAAGCCTTTATGAGAGAGTTTTGCATGAAAGTCAAGAGCGTGGACTTGAAATCTGAATTCACTCCCAGCTTTGCCTCTTATTAGCTGTGTGACCCTGGGCAAGTTACTTAACCTCTCTGTGCCTCGGATTCCTCACATAAAATGGTGATGTAAAAATATCTACTTCCTAGAATTGCTGTGGGGATTAAATCAATTATTCCGTGTGAACTGCATAGACTAACATACCAGGCATTAGTCTGAGCCCTTCTCACATATTCATTGATATCTGATCTGATCTGATCTATCAAATATCTGCAATTATTTTTTAAAGTGCCTTCAGCAGATAGACCCCTTGTCCTTAAAACACCTTGCATTAAATCACAGAGTCTTCAGGAAAATACCTACCTGGAAAGCGATATGATACCTGTCGTCTCGCGCTGATACGGGAAACTCAAATCCAGGGCAGCGAGTGTCCCCTTGTCCCCACGTCAGCACTGGATCCAGAGGACCCGGTCTCGGACGGACACCAGGGCTGCGCTGAGCGTCCGAGGAGGGCACGTGCCTTCACGGGCTCTTCCTGGGCCTGGTTCCGAAGGCGCCGCTCCGCATTCTCCGCAGCCAACGCCCCGCGGAAGGTCCGGACTCCAGCAGGTGTCTGCGGCCCGGGGGACGTCGCGGGAGCTGGAAGGACGGGCCAGCTCCCTGCTTCGTCTTACCGTCCTCAACAGTAACCAGACCAGAAAAAAATTAGCATGATGTGTGTTTTTCCTCTTTTCATATGTCGGAGTGTGTCTTCCCACATATCAAAAGTTGTTTCCCACGAGAAGGACGGGGTATTAGAGAGCGCACGTCGGAGGAGCGCTTCTCGCAGTGAGGTTGTGACACACGCGGGCTGCTGGGCCCTGTGGGGCTGGTGGTCGGAGGTCCGGGCCACTTTCTATGCGTTAACTCCTTATGCTGAGAACTCTGAACGACGGGGAGGGTTCTGAGAGGGGACGTTGTCTGCAGGCCGCGTTCTCAGTGGAGGTCGGGGATGCTGAGACTGTCTCTGCAGCTGCCCCCGTGCAGCCGGGAGGCCGACTGCTGGCCGGGGCCGCCTGGGACAGTGTGGAGCAAACAGGCTGCCTCAGTTTCCAGGTCGTGCTGGGGCCTGGGCAGCAGAAAGAAAACCCGTCCTTGCCTCAGGCAGGTGTTGCTGTCTTAAGAAATCAAGCTAGGACGGTCAAGAGGCATTTCTGCCTGTTATGAAGACAGGGGAACCTTGGAACCAGCATGATTATTCAAACAGGAGTCTGGAATGCTCTTTGGGCAAAAATGTCACAAGCTGCAAAAGTGAAACGTAGACACTCCCAAAGGGCCCACAACCCCGCCTGCTTAAAGTCACCTAGTTTTCCTATATCACTCGTTCTTGGAAAATCCTAAGCCTTTGGTCCTCGGTCCCTACAGCTCGTTGAAATCGCCTGGGGAGCTTTTAAGCCTTGGGACGCCCAGACTCTGGCCCTGAGCAATTCATTGGGAACCTCCGAGGGTGGGGCCCAGGCATCAGTATTAACAAACTTTATGTTAACAAGATCCCTAGGTGATTGCACTGTCTCACCTACCAGATGGAGAACCAACGGGCCTATGATGTTTCTGGAATTGTGACTGTTGGCTGACCTGCACTTCAGCCTCCAGGGCTGCTGGTTAAAGTTGTCAAATCTCGGGCCCTGCTGCAGGGCTGGTAGACCAGAATGGGCTTCGTAAATCTACATTTTTAAAAAGACCCTCGAGCAATTCATATTTTAAAATTTTGAGCATCCTGGGACCTCATCATTTTCTGAGAATCTCTGTACGTGGAGGCAGGTGGAAGAGAACATGAGACTCCGGACAGGGTGGGGTTCCCATGCGTTGGGACTTTGCTGTACTTTGTTGTTGGATTATTTTGTGTCACCTCCCTCCCTCTCCACTTGTTCCTTCCCATTGCATGTTCTTGAGTACATCCATTTATTTAATAAATGAAAAATAAGTAGAAATCAACATCATTTGACTTATTTTCCTTTTAGAATTTCCACATACCCCATGAAATGGTTGGCAAGGCTTTGGGGTGCTTCAGATGTAGAGAATGGGGCAGAAAGATAAATATAAAGCACGCATACTGTTTGCAACCAGGAGGGGCATCAGGAGCATGATAGAGGTCAAAGAATTAACTGATTTTTAAGAAAGAATTCCCAGTTCCTCTAGAGGCAGGGCCAGCCTGGCTGCCCAAAAGTTTATGAATTGGCAAAGTTAATTGGATCTTTTCTTGGGACCTGAAAGGATTCCCACTTAAATGCATTGAAACGGCTGCAGTCAAGATTGCCCTGCCCTTTCTGTTCTGGAGAGCTTTCTAGGCAAGTTTCAATTTCTTGCATGGGGACCTTGAAACCGGTAGATTGAAACAGATGTCAGCCTTGCTGTATTTATGCAAATGGATCTGCCCTGTGGCCTGTTCACTACCTCCAGGGCCATTGAGTTCCAAATTCACCATTCCTCAGCTGTAGGTGCAACTCTGGGAAATGGAATTCTTGATTTGTTAGCTGAAATCAAACCGATGTTGGGATTTGCAGTGGTGGCTGTTCTCGCTCCTGTTGGCCTTTAATACTTTAAGTCAGGCTTGTAGGCATTGGAGAAGTGTAGGAGGGGACTGGCTCGCCTCATTTGATGCTCAGAAATCCCCATACTGCCTGCCGCTGGGGACCCTAGAGTCAGAAAACACAACCCGTGTATTTCTGGGTGATTAGTCTGCCTGTTTAGTCCACAGCCCCTCACTCTAGCCGTGCACTGAGTTAAAGCAAACCCATCCGAAACCGGGCTGCGGTGAGCACACGTGCACACAGAGCCTATGAGAAAGCCCCAGCCAGCCTCCACACGCCCAGTTTAGGCAGCCCGCTGAATTCCACTCCGATTTGTTTAGGGGATAGATAGTTCTGTGAAATACTCTCCTGCAAACATTTGTTTCTCAGCCTGGAGAATAATCAGTAGAGGCAAACGTCTTTGCAATCACGACGCCTTTTTATGTGTGGAGTTCTTCGTTGTTCTTGGTCTGTGAGTACAGTAAACATCATCTAAAGTGGCAGCGGGAGAGAACCACAGTGCTCGGTAATAAGGGGAGATTTACGGCGTTGTAAGTGCCAGGGGGATAAATCAGGCTTCTGGTGGAATGGGCAAAATGGACTAAATTCAGGTATTAATGGGAGAGCCACGTGTGCACTGCAGAGGGAGACAGGCTCATCAGTATTACAGATGGTATGTCCTTTTAGTTAATTTAGAAGAAATTCTGATCCACCAACAGAGCTTTGAGGATGGATGCAGGAAAAAGAAGACTGTGGCATATGGAGAGAACATATTTGTTCTTGGAAAATCAGTAGAAAATGTTTAATGTCATCATAACCTCATTTGCATAAAAATAGTCGTATGCGGCAAACCAAATGAAAGCAAAGGAAGATGTGACGGAACCAATGCTCTTCGGGTTTCATTTCATTATGAATAACATAAATAATTCAATTGAATAAATAAATACAAAATTGCTTCAAGTAGAGGTACTGGAAATTATTATTCGTTGAGAATTCCTTTAATGGTACATGTCTTGATGATGAAGTAACGTGATTACGCCTCCGTGGGCAGCACTCTGTTGTACACTTGACCCTCGATAATGATGTTGAGCTCTCTGTAGCTCTCAAGGATTTTATGGACACACATGGAGTTTTTAGTTGCACACTCCCATTTATAACATGAACTTGAAGTAGTTAAATAAGTTGTGGCGTGTCTTCTTTGCAGTGAATACAGTCCCACTTTGCACATGGGTCTGCTTAGGCAATATCTGATGATCACACGTTTGAAGAGTCTTGGACTGTGCTATGTAGATACATAATTCTAAATAAATATTTGGAATCCTGGTGAACAAAATTAGAGCCATTGTTGCTGTCTTACAAAATCTGATCAGGGGAATTCTATGCAAGGATAAATTGTGGCATGGAAAAAACTTGAGGGAATTTATTTATTAGCAGAATTTCAACAAATGTTTTCCTTCTGTGACAGAGGGGTATGACATAGTCCTTGTACTCATTTGATTTTATTCATTGACTCAGTAAATACTCCCAATCCTCTCCCACGTACCAGCCACGATGTTGGAGGTTGACGTTATAATGCGAGTCAGGTAATAAACTGGGAAAAAATAAATGCAAGGTAATTATAGATTATGATAAATGCTTTGAAGTAAATAAAGAGGTGCTAATATATAGTCAGCCCTCCATGTCCTTGAATTCTGCATCCACAGATTCAACCAAGGATCAAAAATATTAGAAAAAAATAGAAACACTACTTGGGAGGCTGAGGTGGGAGGATTGCTTGAGCCCAGGAGTTCAAGACCAGCCTGAGCATCATAGTGAGACCTCACTTCAAAAAAAAAAAATAAATAAAAATTAATAATACAACAATTAAAATACAACAAATAAAAACACTACAACGTAACAGCTATATACATAGCATTTCTATTGTATTAGGTATTGTAAGTAATGTAGAGATGATTTAAAGTATTTGGGAGGATGTGTGTAAGTTATATGCAAATACTGTGTCATTTTATATAAGGGACTTGAACATCCTTAGATTTCAGTGTCAGCAGAGAGTGAGTGGGGAGGGCTTTCCTGGAACCAATTCCCCTTGGATACCAAGGGATGACTACAGAGTAGCTGGAAATGAGGGTGCACTTTAGAGAAGGTAAACTGAGGAAGGAGAGGAGTTGAGGACAAGCCAGCAACTCAGAAACCTGCCAGAAAAACTCTTCTGCCAGAACAGTGCTTAGAAGGCCCTGTTTTTGGAATCGGCTTGGCTTTATTTAGGAACTGACAGGAGATACTGGCAGATTGTTTGAGGGGGATGGGAGTGTAGGTAGGAGCCAGATCATGTGAGACTGTGGGCAATGCTAAAAAATCTGGGATTTATTCCAAAAGGAACAAAACTGGTACGCTGAGTTGATTAGTGTCCCCTCAAAATTCAAGTCCACCTGCAACCTGTGAAGTTTACCTTATGTGGAAATAGGGTCTTTGCAGGTGTAATTGGTTAAGATGAGATCATATGGATTAGGTGAATCCAAGATGACTGGTATTTTATAAGAAGAAGAGAGACACAGAGACACAGACAGACACGGGGAAGAAGGCCATGTGAAGACAGAGTGATGCATCTACAGGCCAAGGAATGCTAAGGATTGCCCCAGAAGCTATGAAGAGGCAAGGGCAGGGTCTTCCCTAGAACCTTCAGAACATGACCCTACTGAGACCTTCATTTGGGACTTCTAACCCCTAGAACTATGAGAGAATAAATTTTCTGTCATTGTTTTAACCGACCCAGTCTGTGGCATTCTGTTATGGCAGCCCTAGGAAACTGACATTAAAGATAATGGAAGCCACTGGAGATTTGAAATAGGGAAGCGTCCTCATCTGGTGTATGCTTCTAGGAGATCATTCTGAATGCTGTTTGGGAAATGGGTTATGGAGAGCAGGAGAGTTTGGAGGATCCTCCAGGTGGGAGACAGCAGTGGTTCCGACTAGAGTGAGGATGGTGAGATAGTGAAAGTAGACAGAGATTTATTAATATGTTGGAGGTCATCAGGGAAGGCTACCGGTTTAGGCTGAAACACATGGGTGTATGGTAGTGCCATTTACCAAGATGGGGAGACTGGAAAACAGATTTTGGGGGATACTTAGGAATTCTACTTTGGACATGTTGAGTTCGATTTGACCTTTAGTCATATAATTGGAGATATCAAATGGGTGTTTGAACAATTCGTGAATCCGGAGCTCAGGAGAGAGGTAAGGGGCTAGAGATATGCCTTGGGAAGTGTTAGCACAGAGATGACCGTCAGAGCTGAGATCACTAAGGAGGGAGCTTTGGGAAGAGCCCAGGGCTGCGTGCCATGTCACTCCAAAACTCAGAGCATGGAAAGAGGAGAGAAATTCAGCAAAGGATGTGGAGAAGGAACAGCTAATGAAGAAGGAAGAAATCCAGGAGAATGCAGTGAGAATGTAGTGACCTAGAAGCCAAAAGAGGAGTGTTCTAGAAGGAAGCAGTGGTTATGAGTGATGAGCGATGCTGAGATGCCAGAAGTGTTCAGTGCATTTGGCAATGTGAAATTCATTGGTGACCTCAACAACGATGTTCATCCCTGATGGAGGCTGGGTAGCAAATTGCCTACTCGATGAGTTTTATTGTGAATGGAGAAGGGGCATGGATTGGAGCCAAGGGCTTGGGGGGGGCGGTCTAATGAGGTTGCTATTATCATTATTGTTTCTTTTTTAATTTTCATTTTGACATAACTTCAGACTTACAGAAAAGTCGCAAGAATAGTACAAAAAATTTGGTATTCCCTTTGCCCTGATTCCTCAAATGTTAACATTTTACTGTATTTATCTCTCTCCATAAGTATGTATTTTTTCTCAGTCATTTGAGAACAAGTTGCAGACGTGGTGCCCCTTTGCTTCTGAATACTTCAGCGTGTGCATCCCAAGGACAAGGATGTTCTGTTGCACAACCATGTACAATACGATAATATTACTATTTACAGACCTTATTCAGATTTAAGCTGTCTCAGTAATGTCCTTTATAGAAAAAGAAAGCCCTAGATCATGTATTACATTCATTTGTCATGATTATTTTGTTTTGAAACAGTCCTTCAGTCTTTCTTTGTCTTTTACGACATTGACATTTTTGAAGACGGCAGTCCAGTTATTTTGTAAAATGTCTCTACGTTTGGACTTGCTTGATGTTTCATCAGAATTAGATTCAGGTTATGCTTTTGTGCCAGGAATATTACAAAAAATGATGTTGCATCTCGGTGTATTTTATCAGGACACGCATGGGGTCCATTTGCTTTATCACTGGTGTCGTTAATGTTGATCGCTGGGTTAAGGGTGGTGTTGGGTGGCAGTCAATTATGTTTCTCAGACCCCCATGTGGTGTTGAACTGGGGGAAAGAGTGGACACCCTTGCCTCGTTCCTGTCCTTGACAGCAATGCCTGTCGTGCTTCCCATTAAGTAAATACTGGCTTTATGACCATGGTATAGTTTACCATGTTAAGGAAGCATCCAGTAATTCTAATTTTCTTGAGTTTTTTTTATTAGGATGAGTGTTGAATTTATCAAACTCATTTCAGTATTTTCAGTATCTATACAGATAATTGCAGCTTTCTTTCTCCTTATATATATTAATATCTTACGTTATATTGTTGGATTTCCTAATAGTGAACCAACTTTATATTCCTGGATTAAATGTCCACTAGGTTGTAGTGTATTGTTTTCTTAATGTAATTTTGGATTCTGTTTACTAATATTTTATTTAGAACTTTTGCATTGATATTTGTAATTCATTCTCCCCCGCCCCCCGCCCTGTGCTGTCCTTAAGAGGTTTAGTCATCAATACATTATAAAAAGAATTAGGAAGTTTTCTTTCCTTTTCAATTCTCTGAAACAACTTATGGATAATTATGACTATCTTGTCCTTGAAAGTTTGGTAGAATTCACCTGTGAAACCATTTGGGCATGATGTTTTCTTTACGGGGTAATTCCTTGATGGTTTTCTCTATTTTTCCTGGGGAAATAGGTCTGTTTAAGGTTTCTGCCTCTAATTAGTTCAGCCTTGGTAAACTGCCTTTCCCTAGGAAATTATCTGTTTCTTCTAGGCTTTCAAATTTATTTTCACAGAGATTTGCAAACTAGTCCTTCTTTTTTAACAGTTATTTTCCCCTTTGGATTCTTATTTTATATGTTTATACTTTCTCCTTTTTATAAAGTTAGCTTAAAGTTGTCTATTTTGTTAATTACTTTTTAAAAACCAGAATTTTAATATAGTGATTAGATCTTGTGTTTTTCTATTCTCTAACTCATTGATTTCTGCTTTTTATATTTATTATTGCCTTCCTTGTGTTTCCTTTTTAATTTGTTCTTCTTTCTGAAAAAGATTTCTGAGCTGATAGTATAATTCAAGCATTTTTATTGCTGACAGTTTTTAAAACTTTGAATATTTTTCTTCTTACTGCTTAAAAGTTTCCCATTGATTCTTATTTGTGGTGTTTTCATTATCATTTTTCAGAAATTATTTAACTTTGGTTTGTATTTATCCTGTCACTCAAGATTTGCTCAGTAGGTTTTTAAAAGTTTCAGATGGATGATGTTTTTAAAAACTTATTAATAATTTTAAATTTTATTGCACTGTGAGCAGAATGTTGTTTGTAATATTTGTATTTTATGAAAGTTACTGATTTTTTTTGTGATTATTTTTTACAATTTTTCCCCTAAGGTTGAGAAGAAACATTGCCTTTTTACTGAGAGTAAAGTTTAATATATAACCATGAGTTCTATCTTATTGATTACATTAAGTCATATATTTTTACTCATTATTTGTCACTTTGGTGTCCTTGTACTAAGACTGGGGTGTAATTATCTCCTATTATTGTGAGTTCTGCTTGTGCCTGCTATTGCTTAGTATAGGTGGTTGGTATATTATTTGGTGCATAGATATGAAAGCTGTTACATCTTCACTGTGAATTGTGGCTTCGAGCATTAAAAAAAATCCTTTATCACATTTACTTTGTCTCATTTAACGTTTTGGGGCTTCAGTTCTACTTTTTGTGGTATCAGGATCACTCTCTTTTTCTTATGGTTTCTATTTGCTTAGTATTTTATCTTTTAGGCTTTCTGATTCATTTTTCATAGATGTGCTATTTGTATACAGCACATGGCTTGGTCTTACTTTGTAAGCCAAACTAATTTTTTTCCCCTCTAATTGGTGAATTAAGCCTTTTCACATTTACTAATATGATTGATATATTTGATCCTAATTTTTTCATATTATTTTGTTATAATAATTGTGCATGTTATATCTGCTTTGTTTCATTTTCTACATGATATTTTTCTCTTTTATTTTAATAATTTCCTTTGGAATTTATTTGTTCTAATGATACTTATTCCACTTTATTTATATTTTTGAAATTAGTCTTTTTAAATGCCCTTGTTTCCTTAATTTGCTATTTAACATTGTACAATCGGACTTGCCAGTTTTTAATGGTATCCTTTAACCTTCATCTGTTATCTAAACAAATATAAATGAGCTTATTTGACTTTTCTCTCCCCTCTTCCTTCTCCTATTTTTAGTTGTATTACTTCTACTTTGTGAGAACTTAAATATATAACTCCATAGTCTTCTACCCTTGTTCCCACCTTGTTTTAGTATTAGATTTACAATTAAATGTAAGTTTCTCCAATCATCTCTTGTTTGGCTGAAGCTCATCCTCTAGTTGGTTCCCCAGTCTGTCCAGTAGGCAGAATTTCCTGAATTATTGCATGTCTAAAGCATTTTTTGCTGGCTTTGACACTCAAAAGACAGGTTAGCTGGATATAAAGTCCCTGGTTCACATTTACTTTTCTTTAGCTTTTCAAAAATGCTGTTCCATACTGCTTTGCTTAGTAGACTGTTTTTGAGAAGTTGGAGGCTAATTTAGTTCTTGTGTATTTATTACTTGATTATTTGGAGGACACGGATTGAAATTCCTGAGAATTTTTTTCCTTTATTTTTAAAATCTAATCATTTTCTAGAATAGTTGTTGGAATTTATCATTCTGGGTCAAATGTTTAAGGTACACATGGGCTTTTTCAATACGTAGATTCAGGAAATCTCATTCTAGAAAGTTTCTTTGATTCATAGTCTTAAATATTAATTTTATTCCATTGTTTTATTTGCCTTTTATAGGAAGTCCAATGATACAAAATTGTTACTTTTTTGTCTCCCGTTTCAACTGCTTTTTCTCTGATTGTGTTTCTTTTTTCTTTGCCTCATTTTCATTATCTTGGTTGTGTTCCTGCTTTTCTTTAATGCTCGTATTAAATTTTCTTTTGTGTTTGCTCTCCGTGGGCACTTTTGCAGCCCAAGGTGATGGGTGACATTTTCATCACAAACTGGTTCTTCTGGAGTCCACCTAATTTCTGAAATGATTTTTTTTGTATTTTCTTCAATTTGTTTTCAGATTTGAATCAACCTTGCTTCATTTCTTCCTATTTTTGTCTCTTTCTGTTGCTGTTTTTTTTTTTTTTTTTTTAATTTTGACTTTCCAATTCAAAGCAGTGTTTCATATTCTCCAATGCTTGTTTGAGGATAATTAAGTTTGGAGTATTGATAAAGAGTTTTATTTTTTTAACTTTGGGGTTAATATTTTTTGGTGGGGAGGATTTCTATAAGATAAAGTATTCTGATTGTTTGTTTTTCTTTTTGATGTAGTTACTTTGTATATGTGGAGTCTGTTTCCATCTATTAACTTTGTTGATTTGGAGTCATCTGCAAGATTCATAGTTCAGAGGAGCTGTTTTCTGTCAGTGTCAAAAGTATAGTCTCTTTAGTGGGTGTATTTTTGTGTATGTGATTGTGGTGAGAGAGGGGTTGTGTCATCTGGCCTTTGGGTTCTCTTTTGTTTTGTAGGACTCTGAGTTTTCCCCTTTTGCTTGGTTATTTTCTGATTGCCTCTCCTAACCTTTTAACCTTCTTCTTCCCCAGAAGTGATGCCTCCAGTCATACACATTTGAAGTCCCATCTTTGTTGCAAATCCTCTGATCTGCCAGGGCTCTTTTTCCACATTTTTACACTTAAGCTGGCATTTCTCTTTCTGCTGGTTATTTCAGGCCAGATTTAGGCTTACTATCAGCTTCTCTCTTTCCTATTCCACAGAGTTCACCAAATTGCCTTTGCTCTGGGGGGGAGGGAGTGGCTTGCAATAGGAGTGTGAGAGAGATTACTCATTGGTAGCTTGTGTTTATTTTCCTACTTAAATTTGAAGTTTTTGAGGTTCTCTGTTTTACAATAATGCCACAATTTTATTTGTTCTTTTAACTATTATTTATTATTTTGAAGAATGTGTTAAGAGATTTGAATTTATGGAGCCCAGAATTTTTGTTGTTGTTTTTAAGTGGAGAGAGATTAGATTCGAAACTTATACTGATGAGAATATTTACCTACATTCAGTAGAGCAACTACATCAAAATCCCTTGAGGCTCCTGTTGAAGTCCAGATTCCCAGGCTCCAACTTCTATAGACTGAATTAGAATCTCTGGGAGTGGGGCCCAGGAATTTGGATTTCAAGTGACATCCCAGACATTCCTTATGCTTGTGAAGTTGAAGACTCATTGGCATAGCTGGTAAAAACCATAAAATCAATATAGGAATGACTACTGTTGGCCATAGCAATGTAGACCAGAAATTTTGGAAACTTTGTGTAACTCACTTAATGTTTATGGGTCCCAGTACGTAATTCATTTACATATTCAATCAATAATAAATTATTGGTCACCAGTAAGTAGCCAGTCAAATAACTTCCATCAGGATCATTTGTTTCTTGATGTGAATTATGGCCACCAGAAAGTTTTTTGAACTCTCTCTATATATATAATTTATACCCTCCTATGAGGAGAGAGGAATGAATGGCAATTTGTTACCTGAGACTTAGTATAAAAACAAAGCATTTTTAGTGTCTGTATCACGTACAGACCAGGCCTGCTTCCCAGGCCTTGCATGTCTGTTATGATGAGAGTGTAGCTGATGCTCCGCATCCACATTCCCTGGAGCTTGGGAATGACTTCTCCGTCACAGACTGATTCTTCCTTCTGGGTTCCTTGCTTCAGTGACTCATCTGAACTGGAAATCACTTTTCCTCCTTTTATGTAGGAGCCATAGTGGTGGAAATCACATCTTATCTTAACTGGTGGTCATAATATCCGGACAATCGGATGGACTAATTTTTAAACAAATGAGTTCTCTGAAAGCCCTTATGAAACAGCTAAGATATCAAATTATGTTCAGTAGATTTACTTTAGTACTGTGGGGTTTTCATATTTGGTTGAGTCATATGAAATTGCTGCTATTTGGCCAAAAATGGCAATTTCATGTGGTGCAACCTAATACTTCGATTCTTTGAAACTTGGCCCATTGTATGGTTTAGCTAGTGGCTTCTCATTAATTAGAACAATCAGGTAACCATGCTTTCTCTTCATTATGGATAAATTATTTATTTAGCTACAGTCTGTCAGATTTTTAAAAAGTTTTTCTTATGCACCAAGGGCTAAATGAATTATTTCACAATGACTGAAAACCTTACATCGTTTCAGTGATATAAATGGAAATCAGCCTAGAACTGGATTATCATTTAGAAAAACCACCACCAACTGCATTTGAGTCTTGCATTTTAGCTGTGATTTGGGCGTCAGCAAGCTTTATCAGTGTGCCTCTCATGGTAAGTTTCACACTTGAAACTCACTCACACCATTTTCTATTACCTAAGATGGTCTCAAAGGTCCCTTCCCCTTTTAATGTTTTTTTCTGTTCTTTCTCACTAATGCTTGGAAAGTAATCTTCAATTCAATTCAACAAATAGCTATGGAATATTTACTATGTAGTAGACACAGAGGTAAGAGCTTGAGGAATGTGAAAATGAGTAAGACTTACTACCTCCCTGCAAGGAGTTTGTAATCTAGTAGAAGCAGGCGTGTCTGACTGTAATACCTGGCAGAATAAAATAGCTGTGACGTCAAGTTCCCATTGAGTTTTTATTCCTGTTCCATCAATTGACTGTCTTCTACTACAGGTTGCAAATCCTGGTGACTGCAGTACAATATGTTATAAATAGTATTACATCTTGACTGCAAATGAACTGAGAGAGAGAGAGAGAGAGGAGAGAGAGAGAGAGAGAGGGAGAGAGAGCAGGAAGAAAGATAAAAGGTTGAGTACAGTTTGGGCATTTGTTTGAGATTGAATGACAGCTGGGGCCAGGTATTGTTCATGTCTGGAAGAAACAGGCTCTTTTCTTTTATGAGATTTTGTCTTTTTGACTAAACCACACTGTGGTGAGTGTGTCTGTGTACAAACTTACATTCTGCCCGTGAGCATGTGTGTTCATGCTTAACTGATTCAACGACTACATTTCCCCCAACATATTACACCAAATGTACTTAACAGCAATTAGAATGTTTGCTGCCTGCTGTGTGCAAATCTCCCCAGAAAACAAAACTCTCCTAAATGGCAGTATAAGTAATTCTGAAGATTAAAGCTAGTGATTTGCAGAGCGCTTGGTTCATTTGCTTCCTGCAAATATCAAGATTAACAAAGAAATTCATTGATCCCATTTTGCCTCCTTAAGCCTGTGCATGGGCCTAAGGGAATACACTGCACGTGGCTGTGCGATTCCGATGAAGATTTGCTATTGCATTTTTTTAACGCCAACACGCTGATTTAGTGGCATTTTTCTTGGCAACAGTGTCTCAAGAAAACAAATCCGTTTATGTACATTTTTTACAGGAAACGCTCCACCTAACCCTTCTCCACTAACAGCCTTCTCAATGAGTTGTGAAGGAAACACAGCCAATTTGCAGCTGTTGAAAGGGTAACTCAGGTCTCGCCCCAAAGACTGTACCCTGGTTGTTTGATGTTGGACAAATCTCAGCCGCTCTGAGCACTCACTCCTTTCCCCAACTGTGAATACAAGGCCCTGAACAAGTTGCTTTCCGAGTCTCCTCTCATTTCTAATGTGTTAATTTACTCAATAACCAATATTTGTGGACTATAGATGACATGCCCTGAATTGCACCAGGCACTGGGAAATACAGTGGTGATCGTCAGGCCAAGTCCTTGCCCTCAGAGCAGAGAAATCTTTTCCAGACATGGGTTCTGTGGTCGCTCTAAAGAGACCAGTAGCCAGTGCCGGCCGCCATGTTAGGTGCTTCCTCTGGACGGCCCTGCCTCCCACCTCCTTTCATCCAGACATTCATGTGCCTACGCTCATCTCCCCAACTTGGACTTCTCCTCCGTCTCTGACTTCGAAACCAAGTCCCTTTGTTCTCCCTCCCAGCAGTTAAGTGACTTGTCCATAGCTCTGTGCCATAACTGCCCTAGTTAGTGGCAGACCAGAGATTCAAAGTCAGGCCTCAACACAGATTTGGTGACCTGCCTTCCTCCATTCCTGGCAATTTGGATCTTGGTGCTGCCACACAGTTTTGTCTTTTCCTACTCTGAGTGTCTTGGATGAAGTATCTCGCTCCAGCCCTAGTCTTCACAGGACTCTGTGCCCTTCACCAGTATCCTACTGGGCCCAGCCGAGCCCCTCTTCTGTGAGGCATTTGCATGGGGGTGGAATTCCAAACATAACATACCATTTTGCCAAAGAAATGGCATTCATGTAAATATTCCTTTGGACCAGTGAGCAAAGTAGAACATGTTATGGAGTATTGCAAATATGTGGCTAAATATTTTTCATTAGAATGAACATTAGAACATTTGCAATGACTTATTAAAACAATTTTTAAACACACACACACTGAGTCAGGAAGTAAAATGTCTTAGCGAGAGAAGAGGCAGTTGTGCCAGGACAGTCATTTTGAAAAAGTCATTACTTTGCCTACTAGAGCTTAACATACTTCCTGCCTACAATCCCGCCTGCTGGCTGAGCAGGAAACAAGGTTCTTTAAGGATGTAGGAGCACAAGACCAGGGGGATTCATTTGCTGGGGCTGAATGCCAACTGAAAATTCCTCTTTTTTAACCTACTTCCTGCTCCTTTCTTCCTTCCCCTGCGCTCCACTCTAAGATTTCTGAAAGGAATAGCCTTAATTCATTGCATCTACCATTCCCTCCACTACTCATTTTAGTAAACACTATATTGAAATGTACAGATGCCTTCTATGATTCTCTGCCAAATCAAATAGCTTTTTGAAGTCTTTTTTTAATTTAAAGAAAGTACACAAATAACAGTGGAATGTATTATTTATGAATTATATGGATGTATATAGAGCAAAAAAAAAAAAAAAAAGGAAGAAAAATCTCTCTTTAAGCCCTAGCCCCAAATCTCACTCTTCTCAGCAAAGGTAACTTTGCCAGCTGTTTCCTGTGCGTGTTTCTGACAGTGTCTTGTCTCCAATATGTTGGACATGCCCATTTCTGATTTTGAAAGGTTCTGCTAACTTGCTCTCCAAAGGGATTTGCCTGCTTAAACGTCAAACAACAGTACCTGAGTGTGTTTCTCACACTCGGCCGTGCTGTGTAAGACCAGTCTTCAGTTTGTTTTGCCAGCCTGAAGGATAAAAAAAAAATTTCCTTATAGTTCTTGGATGTGTTTCTTTGACTACTATAGAGGTTGATCATCTTTTTATATATTTATTTGATATCTTAGTTTCTTCTCTTGATTTCTGAGAGACGTTTATTAATATCTCTCCCTCTAATATGAATTTGTCTTTTACTTCTTGGATTTTCAATGCATTTTGCTTTGCATATTTTCCAACTATGTTGTTAGGTATGTATATTTGTGACTATTTAATTGTTTCAAGAGACAACTTTTTATCAGTAAAAATATTCCTGTTTTTTATTCTGGATTCTTCATGTCTCTTGTAAAACCACTGCAGTAATCTTAGTAAGTTCTTTCAGCTTCTCTTGCCTCCCCTTGTCAGCACTTCTTTCTCGTAGCGTTCAGGGTATCTTTCCAAAATATCAGGTGGGTTCTAGCTGAGCATTAGCATAAGGCTAAGCTGATGAAGGGTGTAGAGCCAAGAAGCGTATGGGTGGAAACCCCAAATTCCAACAGCTGGCCATGGGTTTCCCTTGGTCTGTGTACAGGGGAAGTGGGGAGGGGCCGTGTTGCATGTTCCCTTCCTGGCTGCCATCGTGATGTGTGTCTACTGGCCTTGGAAGAGGCAGAGCTGCCCTTCTGTTTGACATGTTTGTTGGTGATTTCTGGATAGGCACCCCTGAGCTATGTGGGTTGTTTGCCTTTAAGCAATGGGGCCAGGTTAAAGTGAGGCCCCCTAATGCCTGAAGCCACTGGAAAATTGGGAAATCAGACATGGCTAGTTGCCTGCTAGATGTCTGGTCTCATTAGCCATTGGTGAGTCCATCAGCTCCTCCTAGATTTAATTGCAGGGGTCAGCCCCACTCCATGTGGGGCTTTGCCCACAAGAGGAAATGCCTTGTTCATAGTTCTGATGATTTGAACTGAAAAACACCATTTTCTGCCAGTAATGCAGTGAGTTGCATGGAACAGGCTGCCATTATTTCTCAGGTAAGTGTATGTGGTCAGGGAAGTACTTGTTACCCTGGTCTTTATTCAGGGTGGGGCCAAGGAGACCTGTGAGAGAGCCACACAGAGAGCCAGAGGGCAGCCAGAGCACTGGGACCTTGGCGAGCACTTGGCGTCCTTGAGCCAATCGCGAATGCCTTTGCAAGGTGTCTCCTCGGATTCCACATTGTTCGAAGCCGGAAGGAAGAGGCATACTCCCCGGGGCCGTGGGAAGAGCAGATGGACAGACATGTGAGGAGGCAGGGTTTGAACGGGGCAGCGTGACCTGGACGAGCTCCATGGAGACGACACGTCCACCTGCATCTTGCCCAGCTTGAGGGGACGCCCCCCCTTAGATTTGGACACACGTCACATGTGGTGCGTTACTTCCCTGGCCTACAATCCTAGGCACTGGGGCTTCCTGCTGTTCAGGATCAAGTCTGAATTCTTTAAACTGGCTTCAGAACACCTGATCGACTGCTACCTTATTCCCTCACCTGTCACTCCCTACAACACCTATTTCTGTTTCTTGGCGGCACACTTTTCTCTTCGTTTTGCCCAGAGAGTTTTTCCCCTTTGTCCTGCCTTCTCCCGCACAGGCCCCCACCTGGATGTTACCTGCTCATGCTTCACGGCCCAGATCAAATTTCACCTCCTCTGAGAAGCCTTCCCCAGGCCCCATTGATCTCCTTGCAGCAGAAATAAGCTCCCAGAGCCACCTGAACAAACCTCCCTCATGACATTTATCCTTCCGGGTCGTAATTATGATTTACGTATCTCTTTCTCTTATGGACCGTGAGCTTTTCCAGCCTAACAGTGAGGTTTTTAACATTTCTGTATCTTCAACACTCTGCTGGCCCATAATTGATGTTCAGTGTTTGCAAATGTCACCGTTAAGCTAATGTTTCTGTGCGATACAGATATAGTTGTCCTTCGGTGTGTTAAGAACGAAGAAATGGATTTTTACGATGGATACAAGATCCGTGTGAAATCAAGGGCCGGGCATTGCCCTCCATCAGCGGTGAGCACTGAGGCATATCGGATACTGCTCAGTTTCCTGGAAGTTTTCTTTCTCCTGGCTTCTGCAGTGGGATAAAACAAATATTTGGAATTAAATACAGTCACCATGCCCTGCAGGATGAGTTTCTTCTCCGTGATCTGATGTGGCATTTTCAACCAGGCACAGGCGCTCAGTACTCCTCCCATTGCAGGCTGGTCCGTAAATCCTAGAATCCCAGAACGGGGTGTTCCACACACCCACTGATGGCGCAGATGGCTAGGATGTCTGTTCTCTGTAACAGATATTTGTTGGGCTTGTGGGATGAGCCCAGTCTGTGTGCTGGAGGCAAAGAGATGCAGTCCCTGACCTCATGGAGCTTATGGGCCCGTGATGAGAAGGGTAAGTGTTAAGCCCAAAGGCTTTGGGGAGATTTATTATTCCCACCCTGGCTTCCCGCCTTATGAATCTGCTGCCATTTCTGTGGCTCCCTGACCAGCCCACGATGTGATGTGAGGGTTGAGTCAACACAGAGGCTCCAAGTTCGCGTGAGATCTTACCCACAGGATTTTGGAAAGCAAGGCGCTAGCTGGAGGAAGGTTGAAAAGAATGAAAACTGTATGTCATTAATGTACGTCTGAGGGGATAGCACCAGTAACAGGGAGAACTCTCTAGGATGTTGAAAAACCAATGGAAATGAGATTTAAAGAGGATGGAAAAAATTTTTTTCATGCTATTCTATCCCAGAGCGGAAGTATGGCCTAGAGTTAGGAACTGGTCACGAAAGTCATTAGGTTGCCTTATGAGTGGATATTAATGGTCAGGCAAGGTCAATTGGACAGCTGAGCTTCTTAATAAAGTGACGAGCCTTGAGCTGTCATCCTGTGTGGCATTATCATCACTGTAAATGGCAGTTCACGCAACCTTAAGAAATTGGCATATCGCTGGAGGGAACTCGGTTTCTAAACGAGATTACGGTTGTTTTACGTCTAAGTTTCTCATGCCCTCTTGGAGGTCTTCATTCACCAACAGAGGAGGAAGTCTACAGGTGGAGGGATTGATCCTGTGTGTGTTATTCAAGCCCGTATCATGGAACAGCTTCTGCGTAGAGGCAGAAGTGGGCAGTCCATTTTAATGGTAGTTGTGTTTCTTGTCCACAATGGATAACATGAGGTCAGGTCCCACCGCCCTTCCCCACATCTGCATTTGAAGAGGTACAGTGGTTGCGATTTGGTTTGGATTCAGACTTCTGTTTCCAACTGTGGCATCCGAGAGCCACTGTGGGGTGACATGGTGCGTAGTGCGTTTCTGAGTCATGCCCGTTGATGTCATGCTCGTGTGAAAGTCTAAGCTTTTAGTCAAGCCTTGCAGTTCCCTTTAATTCTGCAATATGGGTCTGTCATCCACGAGTTCATCTCAACTGAAGTGTTTTTTCTGTTTTCTTTGTTCATTATAAAAAAATAAGAACAGAAAAAGTATAAAGCAAGAAAAATGATTTACAATTTCAATACCTAGAGGCAAAATGACATTGTATTATTGTTTTACTTTGAATGTCTTATTACCTGTGAGGTTCTACCTATTTTTATATATTTGTTAGTCTTTTGTCTCTTTTGTTCTCTGAATGGTGTGTTTGTGCTTTTTGTTCATTTATCTAATTGTGTTCTTTGGGTTTTTATTACTGAATAGTATAAGATCTTTTATTCTTTTGTCATTGCTGTAAATGGTTGTTTTTTGCAGTTTGCTGTTGTATTTTAATTTTATTTTGATGATCAGAGTTTTGCATTTTAAGTAAACTATTACTTTTAAACTTAGACATTTTTTAGCATCCAGAATTTGTATGAATATTCACTTACATTTTTATTTTTCTCTCTTTGTATTTGGAATTCTAAATTTAACTGTTTTATCTATCTGAAATTGATTGGAATGTGTGTTTGAAGGGGAGACACTCACTATTTTACCCAGTGGAGAGACAATATTCCCAACACCATTTATTGAATGATTCTTTCCTTACTCTTTGGTTTGTGGTACCTTCTTGGCGTAGATTCTCTAAAGTCAGGTCTGTTCCTGGTCTCTTGGTTCTATTTCATTCATCAATTGCCTTGTTCTAGGACCATACTGGTTAAGTTATATTAGCTTTATACTGGATTTAATATTATATACAGACACACACTGCATAATGACGTTTCGGTCAACGACAGACTGCATATACGACAGTGGTCCCATATTATAATGGAGTTGAAAAATTCCTGTCTCTTAGTGATGTTCTGGCCTTCATAATGTCATATATAGAATCCCTTTTGTTCTCCTGGAGAGAGTTGGAACCCATTCTATTAAGTGAAGTATCCCAAGAATGGAAAAACAAGCACCACATGTACTCACCAGCAAATTGGTTTCCCTGGTCATCACCTAAGTGCACATTTGGGAATAACACCAACTGGGTATCGGACTGAGGTGGGGGGTGGGGAGAGGGGATGGGTGTATACCTACATGATGAGTGCGTTGCGCATCGTCTGGGGAATGGTCACGCTTGAATGTTCTGACTCGGGGGGATGGGGGTGGGGGGAGGGGATGGGGGTATAACTACATGATGAGTGCAATGCGCACTGTCTGGGGAATGGACACGGTTGGAGTTCTGACTCAGGAGGATGGGCGGGACATGGGCAATATATATAACCTGAACTTTTATACCCCCATAATAAGCTGAAATAAAAAAAATATAGAATAAATAAATAAATAAATAAATGTTCTGATGGAAAAAAATAAAAATAAATTTAGTGTAGCCTAAGAGTGCAGTGTTTGCAAAGTCTACAGCAGTGGACAGTGATGTACGAGGCTTCACATTCACTGTCCCCTCACTCACTGGCTCACCCAGAGCAAAATCCATGGAAAGTGCCCTAGACAGGTGTACCCTTTTTTATAATCACTTACACCATATTTTTGCCTACCTTTTCTCTCTTTAGATATGTTTAGACACACCAATGCTTGCCATTGTGTTCCAGCTGCCTGCAGCACTGAGTACTGTCCCGTGCTGTCTGGCTGGTAGCCCAGCAGCAGTGGGTTACACCTGCTAGCCCAGGTGTGTAGGAGGCTGTGCCACCTATGTTTGTGTCGTGCACTCCGTGATGTTCGCACTGCCATGGAATCGCCTAACGATGCGTTTCTCAGAACCTCCCCTGTCACTGAGCACGGCGTGACTGTATGTCTCTGGTTTCTTTAGTACACTTTTCCCTGTGATAGTTCTGTTATTAATATTTATTGTTCCCTGTTTATTCTTTCAGGTTCAATGTTGAAGTCATGTGTCAAGTGCTAAAATTATTTCCATACAAATCTTTTTAAAAGTAACATGTATAGTATTGTTTTAAATTATAAAAATAACGTATGTTTGGTGTAGAAAACTGGAGACTGGGCTGGGATGCCTGTAGTGCCAGCTACTCAGGAGGCTGAGGCAGGAGGATCGCTTGAGCCGGGGAGTTTGAGGCTGCGGTGAGCTGTGATGACACCACTGCACTCTAGCCTGGGTGACAAAGCAAGACTCTGTCTCAAAAATTAAAAAAGAAAAGAAAAGAAAACTGGAGACCACAGTGAAATACAAAGGAGTTAACAGAGGCTATTGAAAATCCATCCACTGAGACCCTCCTTGATAAGCAATTTCTTCTTTTCAGAGACTTTAGAGTCAGGTAGATCTAGGTTTGAATTCTAGCTCTGGCTACCACTCACTTGACTTTGGGAAAGTGACTCTGAGCCTCAGTTTTCTCATCTGCAAAATGGGGATGCCTACATTACTCAGTGTGAAATGGAATGAGATCATGTATTAATATATTCTGTCCAGTTCTTAGCATAGCAGCTGCTGTGGCTGGGCCCACCCATGCATATTTGTCCTGCTGGGGGGGGGGTCGCCTTTCCACCACTTGTCTTCTGAGACCAGCAGGTGAGCCCAGTGCTTCTCATGATGACAGTCAAGGGCACGAGAGACCCTCCTGAGGCCCATGCTTGGAGATGGCACACAGCTCTTCACCTTGTTCCACTGGTCAAAGCAAGTCACGTGGCCAAGCCCAGATCTGACAGGTGGGGAAAATAGATTTCACCTCTTTAGTGGGAAACACTTCAGAGTCACATAGCAAAGGACATGGCTATGGGGAGGGCGAAGGATTGGGCCGTGACTGCACTGGCCACACAGGGGGAGCAGGTTCTGCTCAGTTGCCGTAGCAGTGCGGTGGGGGGTGGCGGACCCCAGGGTCAACCAGGACAGGCAGGACCAGGTGAGGACTAAGCCGTGCCTGGAGGGGCAGACGTGTGGGCCTGACAGAGAGCTGGGTTTGGCCTGTCCTCAGGGAAGACTTTGTAAGTGGAGGAAACTATAATAAAAGTAACAACACACTAATGCTGTGGACATAGTGGTGGCTGAGAAGTGGGAAAAAACAGAAGTGTTTTCAGGGTTAGTGTCAGTGAAAAGTTGGGCTCGAAGGGCCAATATGGGCAGAACAGTAAAAGGAAAACTGCCTAGTCTGGTGATTTCTTTTCTCTTCTTTTCTTTTCTTTTCTTTTCTTTTCTTTTCTTTTCTTTTCTTTTCTTTTCTTTTTTCTTTTCTTTTCTTTTCTTTTTCTTTTCTTTTCTTTTTTCTTTTCTTTTTTTTTTTTCAGACAGAGTCTTGCTCTGTCACATAGGCTAGAGTGCAGTGGCATCAGCATAGCTCACAGCAACCTCAAACTCCTGGGCTCGAGCGATCCTCCTGCCTCAGACTCCCGAGCAGCTGGGGCTATAGGCATGTGCCACCACGCCCAGCTAATTTTTTCCATTTATAGTAGAGATGGGCTCTTGCTCTTGTTCAGGCTGGTCTTGAACTTCTGAGCTGAAGCGATCCTCCCACCTCGGCCTCCCAGAGGGCTAGGCCCTGATACATTTCTGATTGCTGTGCTGAAGTTACAGGATAACAGCCTTTAGAGCCAGTTTGGAGCTCTGTTAGGGGCTGGAGGGAGCAGGGGTGGTGAGGAGACCTTGGCAGAGAGCAGCGGGTTTTCTGGCCTTCAGTTTCTGTGAAGAGTCCTGCTGATCAGATTCTGGGTCCGCTGGGCCTTGGAATAAGCCAATTTATTCTTTCCAATTTGCACCATTTCCTAATGTATGCTCATCCCTCCTGCAGCGGTTGGGCTGCCCCCTCGCCTTCTCTGCACCTTAGAAAGGTTGCAGGATAAATACTATGTATGAATAACACAGGCAGCATTTCCTGTGCCTTAAAGTGCACGGAGGTTTTGTTTTGTTTCGTTTTTTAGCTCTGGCCTGAAACTGTCCGCATTACTTTACACTTAATTATTTTTAGAAATTCCATTCCTGAGCCATTGCTTAATAAAACTCTAGGGTTTTTTTTTTTCCTTTCCTCTTTTCTTTTTGCTTCAGTTGAATTCATCAAGATAAGCTGCATCATACCCAGACAGATTCATTTACTGAACCGAGAATCTGAAGGATGCCTCCCCCTGCCACCCTGTGTGCATACGAGTGTGTGTGTGTGTGTCCTCCCTTCCATTTTAGAGAAAGCAGTGCTATACAAAGCGGGAAACAATGGTTCAGAATTGAGCGTAAAAGAAGAAAAATCAACCCCTTTCACTTGAAAAGAGTCCTTCTCCCAGTAGAGAGAGGTAGTTTCTTCGCACATGTCAGGGCCTCCCACTGTGCCTTGGAACTGGCCACGAAGGCCTGAGCCTCATGGATTTTTTGGCTAAAGACACTTGTCCAGTCCTTGGAAAAACAACTTCCTATGACTCAAAGAAAAATACTTCCCAGGTGGCCAGGGAGCCAGTAGGTGAACAGTGCAAGAGTCAAAAATGACTTGAGGAATATTCCAAAATAAATGTTTATAGGAACCAGGCTGGCAAAATAGGCACAGAGCTTTGTTGACTTTAAGGTGCTTGGCAACTGCGCTTGGGCCAGTTATTGGTCTGGGTTGCACACTGACTGTGCTGTGGGGGTGTATGCTGACTGCTATGCGGTCACCACCGACTGTGGTCTGGGGTTGCATGGCGACTGTGTTGTGGGGTTGCACGGCGACTGTGTTGTGGGGTTGCATGGCGACTGTGTTGTGGGGTTGCACGGCGACTGTGGTCTGGGGTTGCACGGCGACTGTGGTGCGGGGTTGCACGGTGACTGTGTTGTGGGGTTGCACGGCGACTGTGGTCTGGGGTTGCACGGCGACTGTGGTGCGGGGTTGCACACTGACTGTGTTCTGGGGTTGCACGGCGACTGTGTTGTGGGGTTGCACACTGACTGTGTTGTGGGGTTGCACGGCGACTGTGGTCTGCGGTTGCACGGCAACTGTGTTGTGGGGTTGCACGGCGACTGTGTTCTGGGGTTGCACGGCGACTGTAGTGTGGGGTTGCACGGCGACTGTGTTGTGGGGTTGCACGGTGACTGTGTTCTGGGGTTGCACGGCGACTGTGTTGTGGGGTTGCACGGTGACTGTGTTCTGGGGTTGCACGGCGACTGTGGTGTGGGGTTGCACGGTGACTGTGTTCTGGGGTTGCACGGCGACTGTGGTGTGGGGTTGCACGGTGACTGTGTTCTGGGGTTGCACGGCGACTGTGTTGTGGGGTTGCACGGTGACTGTGTTCTGGGGTTGCACGGCGACTGTGGTGTGGGGTTGCATGCCTACTGTGGTGCTCTCTGGCTGTATGGCCCAAGTTCATACCCTCCCACCATGCTCTTGTGGGAAGCTGATGGGAGATATGAATTCTCTCCCCAGAAAAAAACCCAATATGCATACAAACAGCATTTTGTATGCAATTTCTGGGAGTTTTCCTGAGGCCCCATGGACTCCAAGATAAGAACTCATGCTGTGGATCAGGCTGAATGTTGATGTATGAAAATTGCCCCAATATGACTGATCAGGCACACATGGACGCAAATGCTAGGGTAGGCAGTTTGTCCGGGAGACTGCTCTGTGTGGGAAGTGAGCTAATGAGGTGTGTTGCTCCTTCCTGGAGGAACTGCAGAGCTCAACTGCAGGAAATTAAACCACTCAGCAAAGTGTACATTTTCCCTAATAACGAGAGCTCCAGACGAGGGGACTCGTACGTCTCAGCTATTCCACCCCACATCTCGTTTTGCAAGGCTTGCTGTTGCTAAAAATGATACCACTCTTTACTGAGATTATAGGAAGGCTTGATGAGGAGGCATGCAAAGACAGAGTATTGGGCTGGTTAATGCACTTGACCCGAGCAGCTTTCAGAATTTGAGCCCTGATTAGTAAATCAAGAGAGACAGAAGTGCAGTTGCATTTGGGATGGTATCTCTTAAGTGTTGAGGTGCCATCACCAATGCTTTAATTGCGGTAGGAAATAAGTGATGCCTTTGATCACAAGAAGAGCGAGGAGATACACAGGGAAGGGAGGAGGGTTTTCATTTGTTCATTCAGTAACCATTTATCTGCCAAATATTGTGCTGGGATCTAGAGATACGGAAAGAAATATTAATAAGATGCACGAGCTGCCGAACCCTTGCACTTCTGGAGTGGGGGAGCACAGAGCCAAGAGTGCCATGGTGGCAGCTACAGCGACAGAAAGCCAGGAAGGCGACGCGCTGGCCCTACCCTGGGGGCTGGGAAAATGGGGCTTGGGGAAGGAGGAAGTGTTGGCAGGAGGAAGGGCGTGACGGGCAGAGAAAAGTCTGTGTGACTGACAGACAGTGTTCCCAGGTCTATGAAACACGCGTGTTCACAGTGCCTGGAGGAAGGGCCAGGGTCGCGGGGAGATGAGCTGGAGAGACGCGTTGGGGCTCAGCTTGGATGCCAAGCAGAGGCGTTTGAACCTGATTCTGAAAGCTTTGGAGAGGCAAAGAGTTTAAGCAGAGGAGTGACATGCTCACATTTGCATCTCAGGAGATCACTCTGACAGTGGTGGGGCGGTGGGATGGGGTGGGGCCGCAGGGGGACATGATGGCGGCCGGGGACCAGTGAGGTGGGTTTTGGTGTCATCCCGGAGGTAAGTGATGAGGATGGGAGCTAAGGTGGTAGAAATGGGGGCGGAGAGGGACGAGTGCCTTGAAGAGATCCTGTTGGTGGCAGAATCTCCAGAATTTGGTGACCCATT